>NW_024070200.1:6654313-7330539 GCF_014754425.2 Oryx dammah | reverse complement strand
GGTGGCGTTGTGGTGTGTCTGTGGTGCGTGTGTGACGTGTGTGATCTATTGCATGTGTGGTCTGTTTGTGCATGTTCTGTGTGTGTGTGTGTGGTGTGTGTGTGGTGTGCATGGTCTGTGTGTGTGTGTGATGTCTGTGTGTGGCGTGTGTGGTGTGTCTGTGGTGTGTGTGTGGCAGATTGGTACAGGGCCGTGGTAACATGAGAGCCAGAGGAGGTGGGGAAGGTGAGGCTTGCAGACAGGGCACGAGAGGAGAAAGAGCTGGAAGATCTGAGCAGGCTGGGGGCTGGGCAGGGAGGCTGGGTTTCCGGGAGTCCCACAGCACGAGGTGTAGGTTATTATCAGCACTAGGATGTTAGAGGAAGCTTGTCCAGGGACAGCAGGGGAGGGAGTTGATGGCTTTATCAACCTGATCCCTGAGCATCATTGCATTCTAGGCAGAGGGCTAACCCTCTCAGAGTCACTGAAGCCCTGGGTGTGCCCGAGGGCCAGGTATGATTATTATGCTCATTTTATGGTAAACTAGGGCACAGAGTGGACCTAATGGTGGCTCAGATAGTAAAGAATCCGCCTGCAACGCAGGAGATCCGGGTTAGATCCCTGGGCTGGGAAGATCCTCGGAAAAGGGAATGGTAACCCACTCCAGTATTCTTGCCTGGAGAATCCCATGGACAGAGGAGCCTGGGCACAGTCCATGAGATTGCAAAGAGTTGGACATGACTGAGCATGCATGCACACACAAGACATAGAGAGGAAATTCATTCAAGTTAGTTGGGGAAAGAAGGCAGAAGTGAACCAGCGGGTTTGGCTCAGGAGCCTGCAGTGGCGACCACAGTGCCAAGGGGTCTGCATCATTTTTCTTCCCACTGTGACTCCATGGGCAAATTACAAATAGTGAAGGCTATTAAAACACAGACATTCCTTTTAAAAGTAACCATTTCCTTTTAGATCTTGATGGAAGCATGCTGCAGGACCACAAGCTGAGAAAGGGCAGCTCTGGAAACCCAGCCAGACTACTAATGGAAGCTGGGTCCCATCCTTTATCATTCATCTCTAGTCCTGCCCCCATGAGCCTGAACCCAAACCAAGGGCAAGAACCCGCTGCGTGACCTCCCACACCCCAAGTGCAAGATCAAGTGCTGTGGAGACAGAGGTGAGCCAGGGCTCTTCATTAAAACAAATACCATTAAACATATGTTAAAGATAACAGAGTGTTTTGACCCCAGCAGGCACTTAGACCACAACGAGAATTTATTTTCCTTCTCTGAGAGTAAAGAAAGCCAAGGATGTTTTCCTAGACAGAAGTCACCATTATAAATACGGATTCCTTCAAGATGAAATGCATATTAAGTTTGTATGTTCATAGGTACAATTACTGATTCAACAGATACTTGGGCAGACCGACTACGGGGCAATGTGTGTGTCTGCATGTGTGCACCTGTGTGCCTGGGGCATCTCTGTGACTCTTTCCTTACCACTTCTTTCTAGTAACAGCTCACCCTGGCTCTTAAAATCTTTACTGTTATTATAGCAGCACCTTAGTGGTAAAACAATATCTGTCCTTGCCTATTTTTATTGGGTTAACATTGGTTATCTGACCCCAGATAAGCCAATCAAAGATTTTCAGGGCTAGAGATGGAGAACGAGCATGCAGCCTTGTTGAGGAAGCCTGAAACAGAGTCTTGGTTATGTTAAGATTTTAGCTGAAGTGGAAACTGCCATGTATTCTTTTCAAGTGGAAAATAAAAACTAAAAGAAGGGGAGAGGGCTGTAGAGAGGCGAGGGGAGGAGGAGGAAAAAGCAGAGAAAGGAGAAGGAAGAGGAGAGGATGAGAAAGAGGAGGGGGAGGAGAAGGAGAAAGGAGGAGAAAAAACAAAGAACAAATGTGGACAAGAACTGAGAAGAAAGAGGAAAAAGGCATCCTCCATGTGTCCTTTTCTGCAGCCATTCTTGAAACTGACTAGAATTCCTTCCTAACAGCTCTACGATATTACTCTAATCTTCTAATAAATTCCCTGTTTTGTTTCATTTTACTGTGTTGGGTTATCAGTGCTGCTTCACTGATCTGACCCCTCGAATATGAATCCAACAAACCTTTACTGAGCTTAGCTGTGCTATACCCTCCTCTGGGCACTGAAAATGCCCCAAACTCAGATTTTGCTCCCAAAGCTTCTCAGTATGGAGGAGGTGATGCTCTATTTGGGATATTGTTTTAGTATTTGAGGAAAGGGAGCTGCAGAATGATCTCTGAAAAGTTCAGTTCAGTTGTGTCCTTATTGCAAAATTCAGATCTCTGAGAAGGGGGAGATCAAAGTCTGGGTCTCCTTCAGAAAAGGTCATGGATCCACTGTGTCTTGGAGGTTGAGTATCATTGCCAGCTGAGAGAATCTGTTCATATTCAGAGGTGAGAAATAGGTGAGCATGGTTTGGTGGGACTGTATGGGAGAAATCATGGATTAGGAATGGATTAGCACCTAGATACATATTAAAAAGCAGGGACATTACTTTGCCAACAAAGGTCCATATAGTCAAAGCTACGTTTTTTCCAACAGTTGTGCATGGATGTGAGAGTTGGACCATAAAGAAGGCTGAGTGCCAAAGAACTGATGTTTTTGAACTGTGATGCTGGAGAAGACTCTTGAGAGTCCCTTGGACTGCAAGGAGATCAAACCGGTCAATCCCAAAGGAAATCAATCCTGAATATTCATTGGAAGGACTGCTGCTGAAGCTGAAGTTCCAATACTTTGGCCACCTGATATGAAGAGCCAACTCATTAGAAAAGACCCTGGTGCTGGGAAAGATTGAAGGCAGAAGGAGAAGGGGAAGACAGAGGATGAGATGGTTGGACGGCATACCGACTCGATGGACATGAGATTGAGCAAGCTCCGGGAAGGACAAGGAAGACTGGTGTGCTGCAGTCCATGGGGTCATAGAGAGTCACACACAGCTGAGTGACTGAACAACAAGACAGGAGGAGAGCCCAGAGAAGCAAGTGGTAGGAACAGGGGGAATCTCCTGGTTCACTTTGAAAACTCTGGCTCTACCTTGGTCAAGTGTGTTAAGCGGGTACTTTTGGAGAACTTGACAACAGCATCCCCATTGGATTCCACATGAAAACGTTCCTTGAAAAATGGCAAGCCCACACACAGAACAGAGTGTGCGATATTTTCTGGTCTCTATTCTGGGATTATTTTTTGATTTGTGATTTTTCTGGACTATTCTCCTTGAAATACCCAGTACCAATATGCTCTTCCATCTCTTGCATTTGAACACATTTTGATAAACCTAAAATCTTCATATGGAATGACTCTTCATATTTTGCAAATAGGTATAAATAGGAGAAAATGTAACCAGGTTCGAGAACCCGAGCAGTTAGAGTCATGATACACAGTTCAGTTTAGTTCAGTTCAGTCACTCAGTCGTGTCCGACTCTATGCGACCCCATGAGTTACAGCACGCCAGGCCTCCCTGTCCATCACCAACTCCTGGAGTTCACTTAGACTCAGGTCCATCAAGTCTGTGATGCCATCCAGCCATCTCATCCTCTGTCGTCCCCTTCTCCTCCTGCCCGCAATCCCTCCCAGCATCAGAGTCTTTTCCAATGAGTCAACTCTTCGCATGAGGTGGCCAAAGTTACTGGAGTTTCAACTTTAGCATCATTCCTTCCAAAGAAATCCCAGGGCTGATCTCCTTCAGAATGGACTGGTTGGATCTCCTTGCAGTCCAAGTGACTCTTAAGAGTCTTCTCCAACACCACAGTTCAAAAGCATCAGTTCTTTGGCGCTCAGCCTTCTTCACGGTCCAACTCTCACATCCATACACGACCACTGGAAAAACCATAGCCTTGACTGGATGGACCTTTGTTGGCAAAGTAATGTCTGCTTTTCAATATGCTATCTAGGTTGGTCATAACTTTTCTTCCAAGGAGTAAGTGTCTTTTAATTTCATGGCTGCAGTCACCATCTGCAGTGATTTTGGAGCCCCCAAAATAAAGTCTGACACTGTTTCCACTGTTTCCCCATCTATTTCCCATGAAGTGATGGGACCAGATGCCATGATCTTCGTTTTCTGAATGTTGAGCTTTAAGCCAACTTTTTCCCTCTCCTCTTTCACTTTCATCGAGAGGCTTTTGAGTTGCTCTTCACTTTCTGCCATCAGGGTGGTGTCCTCTGCATAGCTGAGGTGATTGATATTTCTCCCGGCAGTCTTGATTCCAGCTTGTGTGGCTCAGAGTGCCGAGTGCACTTTGTGTGCTGGGGGCAGTGCTAAGAGGTAGACACGCTGCCAGAACTAAGGGCTGCTGTAAGTGGGGATGAAGATGCCTGGACGTAAATCCTGGCTCTGTGTGCATGCTCCGTCCTTGCGACCCACACGGACTGTAACCCGCCAGGCTCCTCTGTCCATGGACCTTCTCCAGCCAAGAATACTGGAGCGGGTTGCCATTTCCTCCTCCAGGGGATCTTCGCGACCTGCTGATTGAACCCACATCTCCTGTGCCTTCTTCACGGCAGGCGAATTCTCTACCTGAGTCACCTGGGAAGCCCTCCGCCACTGGTGAAATCTGTGACCTTGCATATATCATAAAATGGGGATGGCTATAATAATTCCCTCCTAGGGTTGCCATGAGGATTCAATAAATCAAGTTCAGAACGCAATAGTTCAAGTGGGAATACTGTAAGAGTTCAAAAAGGGCAAATTACTTGTTCTTTGAAATGAAGAAAAAACAGAGATGTAGGTAAAGATGGACTTCCCAGAAATGCCCAGGAGAATAGAATGGCGACCCACTCCAGTATTTTTGCCTGGAGGATTCCATGGAGAGAGAAGCCAGGTGGGCTACAGTCCATGGGGTTGCACAGAGTCGGACACGACTGAGTGGCTAACACACACATATAGATAGATAGACAGATAAAAGATAATGTTGATATATTAAAAAAATATGTCCCTCAGAAACCTCAGAGGAAACCCAACCTGCTGACACCTTGTTCTTGGACTTCTAGCCTCCAGAACTGTGAGAAAATAAATATCTGTTGCTAAAACCACAAAGTCCGTGGTGTTTTTTAATGGCAGTCCTAGGAAACTTATACACTATCCTATCCTGTGTACAGCAGAAATTGGTACCTAAATGTCAGGTGAGGGGTCATAACAGCAATAGCAGAATATAGCATATGTTACAGAACATGAAAGAATTAGTTTGTTAATTCGAATCACTTCTTCAAGTTTAAATTAGTCTTTTTCAAGGTTAAAATAATATGTCTCTCAGCCATATTCCTAAGCAAGTCTAATTCTATACATTTATTTCACTGCAAAATCCAGTATATTTGGTACAATCAAAGGTATCAGCTGTAGACCACCTGAGGTTGTGGGGAAAACCAAGAAAAAGGAAAGCTGATGATGACTCTTCCTGACTGGTTTTATTTTATTTTATTTTTTTTTTGCCTGACTGGTTTTAAGTCTGAAAATGCTCTGATTTATTGACTCTACTTGGCAGATATGCATGACTTTGATAAAATGATTTGTGCTTTAATTTATTACTTCAATAAAAGATACATTGTAGAACATTTGGAAAAATAAAATACGTTTCAAAAGCCAACTGCTCATGTTAACATTTTAGCCATTGTCCTCATTTATTTTCACTCATGTATTCATTTCACAAAATGTTGTGAATGTCCTCACACGTGTGTGTGCATGCTAAGTCACTCAGGCATGTCTGACTCTTTGTGACCCCATGGACTATGGCCCACCTTCCTCTGTCCATGAGATTCTCTAGGCAAGAATACTGGAGTGGGTTGCCCCGCCCTCATGCAGGGGATCTTTCTGACTCAGGGATCAAACCTGCATCTCTTTGGTTTCTTGCATTGGCAGGTGGGTTCTTTGCCACTTGTGAATCCTGGGAATCCCACCCCACACATACACACAATTTTGCACCTTTCAGTTTCATTTTCATTATTTGATAATTATTTAAAAGTTTAACTTTCTATAAACAATATTTTAGATACTTGTTTATTATTCCTTCATGTTGCTGATAGTTTACTTAACTGTTTCCTGGATAAATATTTGTGTTGCTTCTAAATATATAGCAATGAATTTGAACAGCAACATGTTGATGTCATTAAGAGTAAAAGGATATTGTTGTGAAGGTGTTCCATTAAATCAAACACACAAACAGATTCAGCTATGGTAGCAGCAACATGCAAACTTTTGTATATGAAGGCAATCTTAGAGACAGCTACTGGTGGAATATGCATTGGAAGGACTGATGCTGAAGCTGAAACTCCAATACTTTGGCCACCTGATGCGAAGAACTGACTCATTAGAAAAGACCCAGATGCTGAGCAAGATTGAAGGCAGGAGGAGAAGGGGACGACAGAGGACGAGATGGTTGGATGGCATCACTGACTCAATGAACATGAGTTTCAGCAAGCTCTGGGAGTTGGTGATGGACAGGGAAGCCTGGTGTGCTGCAGTCCACAGGGTTGAATGGGATCCAAAGAGGTGGGCGTGACTGAGCAACTGAACTGAACTGAGCTGGTGGTGCAGTGGTAAAGAATCTACCTGCCAATGCAGGAGACGCAAAAGATTTGAGTTCCGATGCTGGATCGGGAAGATCCCCAGAGTAAGAAGTGGAAACCCACTCCAGTATTCTTGCCTGGAAAATGTCATGGATAGAAGAGCCCGGTGGGCTACAGTCCATGGGGTTGCAAAGAGTTGGACATGACTGAACACACACATACACACAGACCACACCATACACCATACCAATTCTTATTCTTGTCTTCCTGAAAGAAGAAAGAGCACAGACAGGTATAGGTTCAGAATCCCCCACATCCTAGCTGTTGGCCATGGGCAGGCACTTGAATGCTCTGAGCATTTGCTTTCCTCATCTATTAAATGTGGGCAACGTTGCATCTTTCAGAAGGCGATTATAAAGATTAAATCATGTTTGTCTGCAATTAAATCACATTTTCTGACACTTACATGTTCCAAATCATAGATACTTTTTATCCATCCTGTAGCTCATACATGATGTTTTTGGTTCCAAATCCTGTCTATCCCGTATGCAGAAAACCCTTGGCAGGCAGGATCCATGTCCCATTTTCCATCGCATCTTTAGCACCTAGCATGATGACTGGCATATAACAGGTACTTTGTAAGCAGTTACTGAACAAACGAATGAATATCCTTCAATAAGAAAACATAAAGATTAATAATCAGCTAGTCTTCTAAGGAAACGATATGATCCCCATTCTTTGTGCCCAGTTCTACAGTTCTGCATATGACCAAACCGTGGTTGCAGAATATCTTCCAGCGGAATGTAATTGTATTTATAGAAACTGCAATATGCTTCAGCGGAACAAACCTTGACTGCATTGTCCTAAGTGGAACAACTCCAGAGAACAATAGACTTTCTTAGTGGAATTTCCCCTCCCCATACTTAGCTACCAAAACACAAATGTCAGGGAGAGGGGGAAGGAGGAGTAATTTTCCCAACAAAGCATCTCTACATGTGGGTGGTCAATGATGTTTACCTAAAACAGATTTGTGGCTAAAGAGAAAATTCCTTTTTCCCCCGAAAGGTGAATCTCACTGCCCTTGATTACAGCAATAAGTTGTACTGTTTGATATTGTAGTAACAACAACAACAAAAAGACTTTTAATTTATCCCTGCCCCATACAAACTAGAGGCAGGGAAGATGACATGTTTTCTGTGACTCCGAGTTCTGAAGAAGCAGGAGGCTGTATCAATATTGAAATTGAAAACGGAGAGAACACTAGATTTGCCTTCTGCCTTAGAAAAGTAGATTCTGTTCTTTGTCTTTACTCTCTGTTGACAATGGAGAGCAATGAGAACCCAAAATGTGACTCTTTGGGCACACAGAGGTCATTCCCCTCACCTTCTCATCCCCAGAGGCACGGGGCACTCCTCAGAAGGGTAAGAGCCTACAGTACGGGGCTGGCTTCTTGTTAACAGTCACAAAGATTTGAGCTTCAAGATGAAATCAACATAATCATTTTTTACCTCTTGAAAAATAATTAAATCCCCAAAGCTGCTTATGATCATTCTCTTCATCAGATCCGTGAGTAGCCGTGACACACTGGAATGTGTGTGTCCCAATCTGAGATCCCACTGGCATCCCACTGAGAGCCCGTTTGTGGGTGGTGTCATTAGGACTCCCAGAAATAGGCTCTGAATAAAGCAGATTGGAGTACAAGAAAAGAGCCAGAGGGGGGCTGGGGTCCTTAGCCCACTGGCCAGCTTGTCCTGGACACATCTTCATCTCCATGAGTCTTGGTTTTCTTGTCTGCAAAAGTCAACCTTGCAAATTACCTCTCTGCCTGTTATGATCAGCCTGAACTGAGAGGGCAGTTGTTCAACTGCAAAACTCTACATTGCCTATTTTCAGCCCAAGGACTTGGCAGAATGTAAGGTACAGGTAAGGTAAGGTATAGGTAAGGTATATGTATAGGTAAAAGGTGAGATCACAGATCACTCTCTTGAAGTATGAGTTTACCTTCTCACTAAGAATTGATTTAGTGATTCACAGACATATGTCCAAGGAAAAATTTGTTTCACAGTTGAAAATCAATTATTGGCCTGTATCTAAACATCTGTTTACAATTCAGAAGGTGCTGAGTTATGTCCTAGAAACTTTGTTATTTAAGCTTCAATAAGTCTCAAATCTTTCACTGCTTCACCTATAAAAAGAGAACGGTGGCCATAAGTCTTTAAATTACATAATACGTATATAGGGAATTGCCAAGCACAGTGCTGGGGGCATATTAGCTACTGAAAAGATAGCAAGGAGAGCTGAATCTGAACATTTACTAATCTTATACTTCCTTTCACAGTTCAGAGTTCTGGAGGGCAGAGGAATTCCTGGACATGTCTTATCAGGAAAGGAGGAAGATATCACTTCTGTGTGGAATCTAACAGATGGTACAAATGAGCTTCTCAATGAAAATGAAACAGATTCATACACATAGAGAACAGAGTGTGGTCAACGGGGTCAATGAGGGATGAACTAGGAGTCTGGGATTAGCGAATGCAAACAGATATATAAGGTGGATAAACAGTAAGTTCCTACTATATAGCATAGGAAACAAGGTCAATATCCTGTGATAAGCCATAATGGAAAAGAATATGAAAAAGAAAGTATATGCATATATATATATGTATATCTGGATCACTTTTCAGTACAGCAGAAATTAACACAACATTTCAAATCAACTATAGTTGAGTAAAGTAAGTTTTCTTAATACAGAAAAGCAGGGTGATAAAAGTCTTCCATAATATCCTACCTTTTAATGAGATTTGAGTACTTTCCACGCATTAACTTAATTAATCCTCTCAACCACCCAGCAAAGGAGGCTTTTATACCTCCACTAACATGGAGAAGGAAATGGCAACCCACTCCAGTATTCTTGCCTGGGAAATCTCACGGACAGATGAGCCTGGGGGGGCTGCAGTCCATAGAGTTACAAGAGTCAGACACAACTCAGCAACTAAACCACCCCCACCAATGAGGAACCAATACTAGAGAGGTTAAAAGCTGACCAAGGCCACAGAGCTACAGGAACGGGGTGCAGCTGGGTTTAGAACTCAGGTTCATTTCAATGTCGTGTTGGCCTCTTAAGTAGGGGAATAAAGCAAACATGAGATAAACTCTTTACTGCCTCCCACCCCTAAGTTGGTACACAGGGGAAAAAAATACTAAGTTAGACCTCCAGACTAGAATCTTAGCTTCATCATTTATCCTTTCTGTGACTCAGGTTCTAGGTATAAAATTGGGATAATACTACCATGACTATGTTTCCTTGACTATTATGTGGCAGGCAGATGCTGTTCGAAGCGCTTGCATGTATTGGCTCGCTGAATCCTCACCAAAACTCTGGGAGTTAAGTACTGTTATTATTCCCATTGAATTAGGAAAGAAGCTGAGTCACAGAAGGGTTACAAGCAAGTTGTCAAATAGAGCTATCATATGATCCTGCAGTTTAACTCCTGGACATATATCTGGAGAAAACCATAACTTGAAAAGATACATGCACCCCAGTGTTCATAGTTGAACAACAGTTAAGACATGGAAGCAACCTAATATCCTTCATCAGTTGAATGGATGCAGGAGACGTGGTATTTTATACAAGGAAATGTTACTCAACCATAAACGGACTTTTGGACTCAGTGGGAGAGGGAGAGGGTGAGATGACTTGGGAGAATGGTATTGAAACATGTATAATATCATGTAAGAATCGAATTGCCAGTCTATGTCCAATGTAGGATATGGCACGCTTGGGGCTGGTACGCGGGGATGACCCAGAGAGATGTTGTGGGGAGGGGGGTGGGAGGGGGGTTCAGGTTTGGGAACGCATGTACACCCGTGGGGGATTCATGTCAATGTATGGCAAAACCAATTCAGAATTGTAAAGTAAAATTAAAAAAAAAAAAGAATGATAACATCATTCACAGTATCATGGATGGACCTAGAGATTATCATACTAAGTGGGGTCAGAGGGACAGAGACAAATATCATATAATAACACTTATAAGTGGAATCTAAAAACATAACACAAATAAACTTATTTACAAAACAGAAATAGACTCACAGACATGGGAAACGAACTTACGATTACCAAAGGGGAAAGGGGGGAGGGAGGGATAAATTAACAGCTTGGAATTAACAGAGATACTCTATTATATATTAAACAGATAAACAACAAGAGCATACTATACAGCACAGGGAACCATATGCAGTATCTTGCAATAAGCTATAATGAAAATGAAACAGAAAAAGAATACATACGTGTACACACGCACATATATATCTGAGTCATTTTATTGTACACCTGAAACCAACACAGCATTGTAAATCAACTATACTTCAATATAAAAGAAAGTTGTCTGTAGATAACAAGCATGTATATGGCTAACTTGGATCAATATCCAGACAGTGGATCCTGAAATCTATGTTCAACCACCATACTAGCTATACTCATAGACTATTATCAGGATAAAATGATACAATATTGGAAACTCCTTAGAACAATGTCTAACCCATAGAGTTATTCAATAAACGAGTAATTATTTAATATTATCACTACTATCACATGGTTGTTATGTGTTCAACAGCTAACCTTATGAAACTCAGGTGTGTACTCAGTTGCTTCAGTCATGTCTGACTCTGAGACCCTACAGACTGTAGCCCGCCAGGCTCCTCTGTCCATGGGAGTCTCCAGGCAAGAATACTGGAGTGGGTTGCCATGCCCTTCTCCGGGGAATCTTCTGACACAGGGATCGAACCCCAGTCTCCTGCATTTCCATTTCCTGCATTGCAGGCAGATTCTTTACTGCTGAGCCACCAGGGAAGTGCTTACAAAGCCCACAGGTAATCGAAAAGCAAGTTTAGGAAAGATGGCCCCCAAGCTACTGACTTTTAGTGAAAGAAAAGAGGGTATGATCTTTAGCCAAGATGCTTTGGGGATAAGTGTCCATTTTTTTCTGCATCTTTGATTCAACCATTTCAAACAATTCTGAAAAAGGCTGTATATAATTCCATTCTCAGCCCTTAAGCAGAAGGGAGTGAGGGAGGCAGCTGTGGTTCCAAAAAAAAAAAAAAAAGAAATCTGACTACTTAATCACAGATAATCCTGACAAAAATAAAATGGATCAGTGTTTAAAGCAACAAGGAAGCTGCATAGGCAGCTCTCTAATAAGCTCAGATATTTATAATATTTTCCCCCTTAAAAATGATTTAAATTATTCCTTATATCTTCATAAAAAGTCAAAGAATGCAAGAATTCATGACAAAAAGCAACTGTCTCCAGGCCCCATTTCCACTCCAAGCTCAATCCTCCAAGGATATCACTTTTACTTTTTTCTATTATTTAATCTTTGAAATACTATGGTCTTCTAGTCTTATTTCTCGTTTTTCCAACATCAGACGTTATCTACTGGTTTCCTACTGTGATAAAACACAGTTTCATTCACCTACATCACTTTCTACCAAACTTCCCATTGATTCATTTAATTTCATTGTTAATTCTGAATGATTACTTTAGCTCATCTATTGGCTACCTGTGTTTGTCAATGGTCTATTAATCCTCTATTTCTATTGCAGAATTTTCTTGTTGTTTAGTTGCTAGATCATATCCGACTCTTCTGTGACTCCATGGACTATAGCCCCCCGTGGTTCTCTGTCCATGGGATTTCTCAGGCAAGTGTACTGGAGTAGGTTGCCATTTCCTTCTCCAGGGGGATCTTCCCAATCGAGGGATTGAACCCATTTCTCTTGTATTGGCAGGCAGATTATTCACCCCTGAGCACCGGTGAAGCCTGTATTACATAATTAACGTGGCATAATAAGAATGTTTGCTCTCTTCCCTGCCACCCCTCCCCCAACCCTTTCCTATCTCACCTCCCATTTTTTGCTCAGCTATTTCATCAGTCTTACCTTTTCAAGGAGGATCCCACTGACCTTCTACTTTATCACTTTACTCATCTCTCCCATGTTTTCTCTTCAGTTGAATTTATAAGTGAAAACCCAACACATTACTCTTCCATTATTCTAAAACATCTTAAATGCATCATTCTGGAGCCCTTCTGAGTTCCTCAAGTATGTGGTCGGCTGGGCTACAGAAAGCTCTCATCTTGGTTTTCCTTTTCTTTCAGTGGCCCTTGGATTTGAGTCTTTTAAGATATAGCATCTGGTCCCATCACTTCATGACAAGTAGGTTGCAAAACAGTGGAAAGAGTGACACATTTTATTTTTTTGGGTTCCAAAATCACTGCAGATGGTGACTGCAGCCATAGAATTAAAAGACGGTTGCTCATTGGAAGAAAAGCTATGACCAACCTTGACAGCATATTAAAAAGCAGAGACGTTACTTTGCCAGTAAAGGCCCATACAGTCAAAGCTATGGTTTTTTCAGTAGTCATGTATGGATGTGAGAGTTGGACTGTGAAGAAAGCTGAGTGCTGAAGAATTGATGCTTTTGAACTGTGGTGCTGGAGAAGACTCTTGAGAGTCCCTTGGACTGCAAGGAGATCCAACCAGTCCATCCTAAAGGAAATCCATCTTGAATATTCGTTGGAAGGACTGATGCTGAAGCTGAAACTCCAGTACTTTGGCCACCTGATGCGAAGAACTGACTCCTTGGAAAAGACCCTGATGCTGGGAAAGATTGAAGGCAGGAGGAGAAGGAGATGACAGAGGATGAGATAGTTGGATGGCATCACCAACTCAATGGACATGAATTTGAGTAAATGCTGGGAGTTGGTGATGGACAGGGAAGCCTGGCATGCTGCAGTCCATGGGGTTGCAAAGAGTCAGACTGAGTGACTAAACTGACTGTCTGACTGATTCTTCCCTGGTGGCTTGGAGGGTAAAGAATCCAGTGGGAGACCCAGGTTCAATCCCTGGGTTGGGAAGACCCCCTGGAGGAGGGCATGGCAACCCACTCCAGTATTCTTGCCTGGAGAACCCACATGAATAGAGGAGCCTTGTGGCTATAGTCTGTGGGATCACAAAGAGTCGGACATGACTGAGTGACTAAGCATAGCACAGCACAGTCTCCACATATTCTCCTCTTTATGTCTTGCTTGCTTGACTGGAGGTATCTTCAAGAAGCTCTCTCAGGTGGAGGATTTAGAAAGCAAAATGTGGGTCCTTGAAAGTAAAAATAGGCAAATAAAAAATGTTATATCTTCACACTTAACTGATAGTTTGACTAAGTGTAAAATTCCGAGTATGAAACTATTTCTCTAAAACCTTAAAAGATGTCATTTCACTGTCTTCTAACACCTATGTGATTATCAAAGATGGATGCTATTTAGATCTTACTTTTTGGTAGATAATATAGTTTTTGTTTTTCCCTTTGTTATATTTTAGTATCTTTGTGACTGAGGTTTTGAAATATGTAAATAAAGGTAAGTGGACTTTGGGCAGATTAAATTTCCTTACCAGAAGAATCATGATTAGAAAAACAATACATCTCCCCGACTCCATTCTATATCATCACCTACATCAGAAGTCTTGGGTAAAGACATGAAAATATGAAAACCAAATTCCAGAGAACATACAGAATCTGCATGATAATGTCAAGATTCAAAATGTCTAAACAGATTTGAATATATTCAGTTATCTCCAACAAGTGGCAGCAGTGTAAGAGGGAATAGACCATTCATGAGCCTTGCAGAGCAATTGCCGATGTGATTTCAAAATTTTCAATAACCCAACCCCCTTCATACTCTCTAAACGTTCATATTCTTTCATGCTGACTTCAATGAAAACATTCAAGGATGGGGATGGAGTGCCATCTCACTCTTTGGAGCCATGAAAAATTTGATTTCTCAGAATAAGTTTTATCTTATCGGTGTCAGAAAACCCAGTAACTAGTTCAGTGGCTATCACATAGTGGGTGCCCAGGAAATCGCGGCAGTTGTTGTTCAATCTTTAAGCTGTGTCTGACATTTTGCAACCCCTTGAACTGTAGCACACCAGGCTACCCTGCTCTTCACTGTCTTCCGGAGTTTGCACAGACTCATGTCCCTTGAGTTGGTGATGGTATCCAGCCATCTCATCCTCTGTCTCCCTTTTTCCCTCCTGCCCTCCATCTTTTCCAGCATCAGGGTCTTTTCCAATGAGTCAGCTCTTCGCATCAGGTGGCCAAAGTATTGGAGTTTCAGCTTCAATATCAGGATTGATGAATATTTCAATGAATATTCAGGATTGATTTCCTTTAGTATTGACTGCTTTGATCTCCTTGCTGTCCAAGGGACTCTCAAGAGTCTTCTTCAGCACCACAGTTTGAAAGCATCAATTTTTCAACATTCAGTCTTCTTCATGGTCCAACTCTCACATCCATACATGACCACTGGAAAAACCATAGCTTGGCTATACAGGCCTTTATCAGCAAAGTGCTGATAGCTTTTTAATATGGTATATGTTATAGGTTTGTTATAGCTTTTCCTCCAAGGAGCAAGCATCTTTTAATTTTGTGGCTGTGGTCACCATTCTCAGTGATTTTAGAACTTAAGAAAGTAAAATATGTCGCTGATTCCACTTTTTCCCCATCTATTTGCCATGAAGTGATGGGACCAGATGCCATGATCTTAGGGGTTTTTTTTTTTTTCCTTAATGTAAATAAATGTGACACTAGGTAATTAACTTTTATCCCTTGGAAAACATTAAGTCTAATATACATGTTCCTAATTATCCATTTTACAAGAAGATTAGAGAAGTTAAGAAACTTACATAAGATTATTTAATATACAACGTTAAGTTGCTACTTAACATTGTCAGTTTGTTTTCAATATTGTTACTTCTTATATGTTTTAACTGCTATTTAACACATCCTGCCACATACTCATTCCTGTGTCCAGGGTTATTGGACAAACAGAGTTAAACTAAAATCAGTGCCTGCCATTCGTAAGCTTATAAGCAATTGTGTTGATAAAACAAAATCTGCTGCTATGAATGTTAATAATAGAGTATCTGCTTTATAGGCGCTGATGATGATTACATAGGATTATACATGGCACATGGTAAGCATTATAATGCTAAGTCGCTTCAGTCGTGTCCGACTCTGTTCGACCCCATAGATGGCAGCCCAACAGGCTCCCCCATCCCTGGGATTCTCCAGGCAAGAACACTGGAGTGGGTTGCCATTTCCTTCTCCAATTCTTGAAAGTGAAAAGTGAAAATGAAGTCGCTCAGTCGTGTCCGGCTCCCAGAGACCCCATGGACTGCAGCCCACCAGGCTCCTCCGTCCATGGGATTTTCCAGGCAAGAGTACTGGAGTGGGGTGCCATTGCCTTCTCCAAGCATTATAATAGTCATGGCTAATTGTAGTAGTAGTGATAGCAAATTTGGTACTTTCCTCTAATAAAACAGGTTTCAATTGATGTTGGGACTCACAGAAGGGAGTCATTGCATGGAACTAAAAAGATGAACTATGTTGTGAATTAAATAAACAAATAAATCTTATCTCTGCATAGCAAAGGCTGAGTGCTGTAATGAAAATATGTCTGCTTGGAAAGATAGGTGGATAGGATATTTGAAAAGAGCTAACACAGTGTCTGACATTTAGTAAAAGTGCATGACTTACAAGTTCAACATTGTATTGTTTACAAACAAAAAACCTAGGAAAACCTATGTGACACAATGAGTAAGTGGTTAAACTATGGATAGTCCATAGTAAAATATTATATAGCATATTCAGTTCAGTTCAGTTCAGTCGCTCAGTCTTGTCCGACTCTTTGAGACCCCATGAATTGCAGCACTTCAAGCCTCCCTATCCATCGCCAACTCCCGGAGGTCCCATCTCATCCTCGGTCATCCCCTTCTCCTCCTGCCCCCAATCCCTCCTAGCATCAGAGTCTTTTCCAATATAGCATATTAAGACTGTATTAGACGAGATTGGGCGCGTTCAGGGTGGTATGGCCGTAGACCCGTGGTGGATTCACGTCAATGTATGGCAAAACCAATACAGAATTGTAAAGTAAAATAAAAAATAAATTAATTAAAAAAAAAAGACTGTATTAATAAAGAATTGACAGGAGAAAGATCAACAACCTCGGATATCCAGATGATGCCTCTTTAATGGCAGAAAGCAAAGAAGACCTAAAGAGCCCCTTGATGAGGGTAAAAGGGGAGAGTGAAAATGCTGACTTGAAAGTCAACATTCAAAAAACTAAGATCATGGCATCTGGTCCCATCACTTCATGGCAAAGAGATGGGGAAAAGTGGAAATAATGACAAGTTTTATTTATTTCCAAGTTTTATTTCTGAGCTCCAAAATCACTGAAGAAGGTAACTGCAGCCACAAAATTAAAAGATGCTTGTTCCTTGGAAAAAAAAATTGTGACAAACCTAGGTGGTAGGTTATAGGTGTTAGTCACTTAGTTGTATCTGACTCTTTGCAACTCCTTGGACTGTAGCCCACCAGGCTTCTTTATCCATGGGATTCTCCAGGCAAGAATACTGAAGTGGGTTGCCATTGCCTTCTTCTGGGGATCTTCCCAACCCAGGAATTGAACCGAGGTCTCCTATATTGTAGGCAGATTCTTTATCAACTGAGCTATCATGGAAGCTTGTATTAAAAAGCAGAGACATCACTTTGCCAACAAAGATCTATATAGTCAAAGCTATGCTTTTTCCAGTAGTCATGTACAGATGTGAGAGTTGAACTATAAAGAAGGCTGAGCACCAAAAGAAAAGAACTGATTCTTTCAAATCATGGTGCTGAATAGGACTCTTGAGAGTCCTTGGTCTGCAAGAAGATCAAACCAGTCAATCCTAAATGAAGTCAACCCTGAATATTCACTGGAAGGACTGATGTTGAAGCTTCAATATTTTAGCCACCTGATGCAAAGAACTGACTCATTTGAAAAGACCCTGATGCTGGGAAGGATTGAAGGCAGGAGGAGAAGGGGATGACAGAGGATGAGATGGTTGGATGGCATCTACAATTCAATGGACATGAATTTGAGCAAGCTCTGGGAGATGGTGAAGGACAGGGAAGCCTGGCATGCTGTAGTCCATGGGGTTCCAAAGAGTCTCAGAAGACTGAGTGACGGAACCACAGCAGAAGATTTGAGAGATATTTAGGATACAAAAGCCATAGGACTTTGGGATCAATCAATGATGAGGAGTGTGGAATTGAGGGCATATTCCAGGTCTCTGGTTTGTAGTTCTGGATGGATCATGGTTCCAACCACTGAAGTAGAGAACTCAGAACTAGAACCAGGCTTGAGGGAAAGACAGAAAATTCAGCCAGTTAGGAGGGAGAGGGGATGAATGGCAGCAGATAAATCTTGACTGAGAAAGAGATCAGAAAGCTCCACTGAGGAGGCAAGATTTAGACCAGACCTTGAGTACATTCCAAAGATCAAAGTCAAGCACAGTGGGCAGAGCACATGTTAAGGGATAACCCCAACAGAGGGGACACTCAGAGCCAAATTCTGAAGGATCTTCACACTTCTGTTCATTTTCCTGGTTGTGACCTTTGCACTGAAGTGTGATATACACACAGAGTAGTGCACAATTTGTGACAAAATGTGCCTACAAAGCTTAACAACATGAATCATTCATTTCCTTGGGAGAAGTGTCCATTATTTTATTTATTTTGTGTTATTTATCTCAGTTTATTTGTTTCATTTTATCTTATTTTATTTTACTTATTTATATTTGCTATTATTTTCCAGTTTAACTGTATCTAATTCTCTGATTCAAAGTTACATCAAATTCTTCTTGGAAGTAGATGGGGGAAAAAAAAACTCATTACATGAATAAATCCACTTGGTAAGAAATAGTGGGGTTATAATGATGGTAGTAGCACAGTGACTGAAAACAGTGGTGGCTGTAGTTGGAAAATCCCATAATGTGTATTGAATTAGAAGGAAGCAAGGTGGGAAGAAGACTGGAAGACGTAACACTGTCACTGGTCCCCAACTCTCAACTGTGCAAGGTTGAGTTCAGTGTTTGACATTTACATTCCAGGGCGAACACAAAATTCATGTGTAGCATCTAGAAGAACAGAAGGATGGAGCAGAAAAACACATGAGTGCAGAAAGCAAGAGAGATCCTGCCTGGAGAGAGAAATTTTTGAACCTTGTTTATACGTATACTCATTGACATTCTTGGTTTAAAAGGAGTTATTTGCGTGTTCTTTTCTTTTCTTTTCTTTCTTTTTTTTTTTGCTGTTTATTTTTACCCACAAAGGAATCAAAGTGACTGGAATGCCTGTTATATGGTTGAAGATGTTCTGGAGCAAGAAAGACTGATCAAAGCTGGAGGTGGGGTTTTGGGTCTCGTTGGTCTAAAGAGAGTAAGTGATGCCCTGGGGGACTTCCCTGGTGGCTCATGGGCGAGGCAGCTGCCTGCCAACATAGGAGAGTTTGTCCAAGAACATCCCACATGCCGAGGAGGAACTAAATCTGGGTGCCACAACTCTTGAGTCTGTGCTCTGGAGCCCCTGGGCCAAAACTCCTGAAGCTCACACACCCTAGGGCCCGTGTCCCTCAAGAGAAGCCAGAGCAATTTTTAGATGTCCAAGCCCCACAACTAGAAAGTAACCCCCACTGGCTGCAGCTACAGAAAAACCCACACAGAAGCGAAGACCCAGCACAGACAAAAATAAGCCTGCAACTAAATGGAAATCCCTGGCCTGGGATGAGATGGTCCAGAGGAAGCAAGGACTAGATTGAGGGTGTGGGGTCTGAAGATGGAGCTGAGGGCAGGGAGTTCCTGTGGCACCTCTGTGGCCTCAGAAAGTTAGGTTAGCATGAGGCAGGGAGAATCTAGGGGCTGACCCAACACAGGGTTAAAACCTAGATAGAGTGCTTTCCAGATGTCAACAGCCGATTGCAGACAATTAGGAAGCTGTCTTTTTGGCTCTCTCCCCGGACCCTTAACAAACTGTCTGAACCACAGCAGTTGATCTGAACGTATCAAATAAGGAAGGCAAAGGGGACCCCACGAAATAACTGTGGTTAGTGGCTTGTGAGCTGTGGATGGTGTTGAGGGGAGGGCTGCTTGAAAGAAACTTGCTTCTAATCAATGTGCTAATCTTGGACAAAGGTTTTCCTTTCTCTCTGTCCTTCATTTCATTTTCCCGGGTTCAGTCCTCTTCTCCCTCTCCCTCAGACTCCTCCTCATCCTAGTTGAATGAAAATTTGGTTCAGCTTTTTTTTTTTTTTTTTTTAGTATAGATACATTAAAAAACAGACACTGATCTTCAAAGAAGCCTGCAATTTCACTGGCGACGGAATGTTTATAGCCACAATTTGTTTGGTTCTGATAAAATGCACATGCCCCCGTCTTCTGCTTTCTTTTGCTTCCCAAGTTAGACTTAAATTCGTGCACGGCCTGCACCCTTCAGAGAGAAGGGAAGGGACAGAGTGTAGACAGACAGGGAGATTATTCCCAGGGCTGTGGCTGCATCTGCCTGTGACTTTCTGGAGTGCCTGGGCTGAGACATCAGATGTAGCTGAAGGGAACACCATTCATGGGTCAGGGAAACTAGCTAGAAGAGCGTATAAAATACTCCCTGAGGCCCTACCCAGACTAGGGAGGTTGTGTGATGGAGGTGGGAGGGTCATAAGGCTAGCAAGATGCAGCTTTAAATGTCAGCTGTGCTATTTACAATAACCAGGACGTGAAACTGACCTCAACGTCCATCAGAGGATGACTGGATAAAGAAGATGTGGCAAATAGATGCAATGGGATACTACTCAGTCTGCTCTGTCACAAAGAGGAATGAAATGGAACAGTGCCATTTGCAAGGACACGGATGAATCTGGAGACTGTCATATAGAGTGAAATCAGCGAGAAAGAGGAAAAAACAAATGTCATATAATATTGCTTATAAGTGGAATCTAGAAAAATGGTAGAGATGAACTTATCTGCCAAGCAGAAATAGAGTCACAGATATAGGGGACAAATTTATGTGACTAAGGAGGGAAGGAGGAGGGGGATGACTTGGGAGATCAGAGTTGACATGTGTACACTATCGATGCCATGTATAAAACAGATAAGTAATGAGAGCCTACTGTGTAGCACAGGGAACTCTATTCAGGGCTCTTGGTGACTTAAATGGTAAGGAAATCCAAAACAGTGGGGATACATGCCTCCGTATAACTGATTCACTTTGCTGTACAGCAAGAAACTAAGACAACATTGTAAAGCAACTATAACAAAATTTAGTTCTAAAGATAATGAATGTCAGCTTCATTTCCTAGTTGTGTGATGTGGAACCAAACTTTCTCTGAATTGGTTTTCCCCACTTAACAACCAGCAGCATCCTGTAGGATTGTTATGAGATTAAGAGGCCTGAAGGCTGGCCAGCATCACAGAAATTGCCTAGAAGGAAGCAGAGAGTGGAGTGTTTGTGGGAGAGAGACTCAGGAACAGGATTCTAGGTTGGAGGGCAGCAGATATCAGGGCACATGGGCATGAGAAAGCAACATTGCTTGGGGGAGAAAGAGAAGTTGGGGGTGACTGGGATAGAGCCCCAGAAGAGAAGGCTGGGGGAACAACAGTTCAAATTGCAAATTTAGCTGAGGAACTTAAGTGTTTCTCTACAGGCAGTGGGAGAGCTTTGGAAAGAACCACGCATGTTTAGATGGTGTTCTAGAAAACTGACCATCTGCAGCATGGCAGGTCCCACTGTACAGGTGAGGAGGAAGGCAAGAAGTTAGAAAAGGTAGGTGATGCTATTCAATACCATGCATGTATTAATGCTGCTATAGCCTTCCATACCTATATTATGTATCTATACCTGTATCTATGAATATATCTTAGGACTATGGCAGGGACACTCCCCTGAGTGGTTCAGAATCACAGCTCTGAGTTCAGATCCTGGCTGTATCATATACTGATTGTGAAACCTGGAACAAGTTCCCTCTCTGGGCCTCAGTGGCCCTATCCGCAAATGTGTCTTCCTCACGTGACTATAGTGACGCTTCAGTGAGTTTTAAAAACACTGAAAAAGGCTATTGCTGTTGTTCAGTTGCCAAGTTGTGTCCAACTCTTTGTGAACCCATGAACTGCAGCACGCCAGGCTTCTCTGTCCTACACTGTCTCCCAGAGTTTGCTCAAACTCAGGCCAATTGAGTCAGTGATGCCCCAACTATCTTGTCCTCTGTTATCCCCTTCTCCTCACGTCCTCAGTCATTTCCAGCATCAGGGTCTTTTCCAATGAGTTGGTTCTTCAGATCAGGAGGCCAAAGTATTGGCGTCTCAGCTTCAGCATCAGTCCTTCCAATGACTATTCAGAACTGATCTCCTTTAGGATTGACTGGTTGGATATCCTTGCAGTTCAAGGGACTCTCAGAATCTTCTCCAACACCACAGTTCAAAAGCATCATTTCTTCAGTGCTCAGCCTTCTTTGTAGTCCAACTCTCAGTTTCGTACATGACTGCTGGAAAAACTATAGCTTTGACTATGCGGACCTTTGTTGGCAAAGTGATATCTACACTGTCTAGGCTTGTCATAGCTTTCCTTTCAAGGAGCAAGCGTCTTTTAATTTCATGGCTGCAGTCACTGTCTGCAGTGATTTTGGAGCCCAAGAAAACAGAATCTGTAAAAGACTATATATGGCATGTATATGCTAACTATCATACCTAACATTATTATTTCAGGCCATGATGTGCTCTAAGTACTTTGCACACATTATTTCTTTGCATATTTGAGTTTATGCTACAGAACAAATCCTACTTTTTTTTTCTTTTATTATTCTTTGTAAAACTTAAAGCTCAGAGAGTCATTGCTGCCATGATTAGCTGCTATGTGGACGTGCTGGGGTAGAAACTCAGGGTGGCTTCTCAAATAAACACACCAAAACATTCCCTATTGAAAGCGGGTGATTAGGGATGAAAATCTTAAATTCTTCAGTCTTGAGATGCTCAGAGTATATAAAACAGCCAATGGAGATAATGCTGGTTGAAAGTGCTCAGTTGCTAATTTGTGTCTTTTTGTTACCCTGTGGACTATAGCCTGCTCCTCCGTCCATGGGATTTTCCCAGCAAGAATACTGGAGCAGGTTGCCATTTCCTCCTCCAGGGGCTGATGGAAAAGCCTGGCTTTATTGATTTATAAAGAGTTGTCCCCCCTGCCCCGTCTCCACTCACTCTCCATTTCTGTGTGTGGATGCAACTTATCAGGTTGGCTCTGGCCAGAGCTAATAGTTCCATGATTTTGAGAAACTTCACATGAAGCTTTGCATTTGGACAGATTCATCAACCAAAGAGCAGATTTCCACATTTTTACTCTTGGCTAAGGTCTCTTCTCCTATTCCTCCCTTCCTCGTCTTGGCTATATTTGGTGGAAGTTTAAATCTGATAAAGATGAGCTGTATTTAAAACCAGTCAGGCTCTATTTCAGAAGATCAGTGTGATTTTATCTGAAAAGTAAATTTGTAATTATAATTTGAAGATTCCTTATAAGTAAGACACCGATTTTCCATTCCTAGTGAGAGAAAGCAATAGAGCAATGGAATTCTGGAGCTGGTACAGTCTCCAGTCCAACTACCCACCATGCCTGAAGCCTCACCATGGTCTCTGGGCCATCAATT
Organism: Oryx dammah; assembly: GCF_014754425.2. Taxonomy (NCBI): domain Eukaryota; kingdom Metazoa; phylum Chordata; class Mammalia; order Artiodactyla; family Bovidae; genus Oryx; species Oryx dammah. The sequence goes on along the minus strand of NW_024070200.1, from coordinate 7,307,471 downwards.
GACTGCTTTCAAGATACAGAGCCTTCTGCTCCCAGAGATTCTTTCCTCTTCATACCTGGGGCACTCTGACTGTGAGAAGGTTGTTACTTATAGCTGAAATGTCATTCTCTAGAGCACTCCCACTGAACTTCATTGGCTCCCGAAACGCTGTTCCATCGTTTCTTTCCCAGGAGAGCTCTTTGAGGCTCTGCAGCCATGATTTTGTGTTCCTCTTGAGTCTCTCTTTCCTTGAACTGACATTCGCAGTTTGTTTATTCATTCCCTAAAAGGGCAGGATTTCCATATCCTTTGGGGAAAGTTGTGCTCTGAAGCTAAGTCAAGTCCACCTGGGTGTCACTCCCTACTCTGAAATCACAGGCCGGACTTTGTTATCAGATGGTTTCCAGTGAAATTGATGTTTTGCACTGAACTTACGGTAAGGACGTTGTGCGAGAGTTGTTGCGTTGTTGCATTATTGATGTAACTGTGATCCTCCAATAGCTCTTCAGGGCACTTGAAAGATTCAAACTCCTCCTCATTGACAGAGTCCCATAGACTGCCGTCCCTGCCCTCGAACCCCAGATTATCCTGCCGTATTCTCCCCCTGCCCTGTCTGCTCCAGCCACACTGCCTTTGTCTCTTGCCTTAAACATGCCGATTTTATCCAGTAGGGTCTTTTTAAGTGCTGTAACCTCTGCCTGGTAGCCAGGCTTCCCAAGCAGTGCAGTGATAGAGAATCTGCCTGCCAATGCAGGAGATGCAGTTTGATCCCTGGGTCGGGAAGATCCCCTGGAGGAGGAGATGGCAACCCAGTCTAGTATTCTTGCCTGGCAAGTCCCATAGACAGAGGAGCCTGGTGGGCTACAGTCCACGGGGTTGCAAAGAGTTGGATATGACCGGCACACACAGACATACACAGACAACCTCTACCTGGAGGAGTCTTCATTGGACCACTGCAACGGTGGTTCCTACCTGCCTTCAGGCCTCCATTCTCCACCTTTTTCTCTCATGTGTCCCTTGCTATCTAGGTCTCTCTCTTGCTCCCCATCTCATTCCATTTCTTCACACCCCTTATCAAGATTGCTTACGCATTTGGTACTTTCTCCACGTAGGCTACAGGCTCCATGAGTAGAGGTGATGTGCTTATCTTGTTTGCATCTCTGCCCCTGTTGACTGGAAATGTGCCTAGCACATGGTGTGACCCAAAAGAGTATCTGCCGAATTAATGCCCCTGCAAGTGAGCCAATGGGCTGAATGTGGGGAGGGCTCAAAGCAAGTATGTGGAATCACAGCATCTTAGAGGCTGCAAAGCTACCAGAGAGACTGATTCTCATCCACTCTGCTTATATCACAGGGAATGAATCTGTGTCCAACAAGGGTGATAGATGACCTGATATCACACCATAAGTTCATACAAGAGCTGGCACAAGAATCCAGCTTTTAGAAATAACACTTTTTTTTTTCCCAATGAAAAGCAAAATGTGTTGGTGTACAGTAAAGACTGAAAGCACTAAACTAATTTTGGGTCTTAGTAGAGAAGACTGAGGATTCTCAGAGCAGATTTTCCAGCTGGTACAGAGACGATTTGATTAGAAAGTACAGAGGTGAAAATACCCATGAAGAAACAGCCCAGAAGCAGAACTCAGCAAACGCGATGCAGGAAAAGCCTGGAACCAGATCTGGTGGGGAAGCACAGAGGCCTGGGGGAGAAGAAGGGAAGGGAACTGATCAGAGGGCAGGACTTAACTGTTCAGAAAAAGTTTTTGGGTCTTGGCTCCCTGCCCATGGGTGATCCATGAATAGGAGAGTGGGATTTAGGGGGCTTCACAGGACAATGGTGGACTGAGAAAGTGGGGAGAGGAAAGGAGTGAATGGGTGAAGGCCCACCCAGACATCACCGAGGGGTCCAGCCATTCTATGCTGGTGACCGGTAAGAAGCAGAGAGAGACAGGGATGTTGAGAATTGAGGGTTCTGTGCAGATCAGGGGGCAGGAAGGTGGAGGACACTTAGGGAATGTTCCAGGACTTTCTACAGCATGAAGTGCTCAGGGTTCAAGGACACGCCAACTATATCTTCAATGTCATTCCTAACGAGCTGACAAAACCTTGGCTCACACAAATGACCTCACTCCCCACAGTGCCTTCCTTGCTTCCTGAGAGGTACCTGGGGCCCTGCCATATGGAGATGTCTTGGAGTCAGACAAGATTCTTTGCTAGGAAACAGCTTAGTGATATTGTATGTTTCACATTTTTTGGTCACACAGTTTTTCCCTCTCTACAAAGGGACCAAAAATACCCACCACCTAGAACTCTTGCATAGATTAAGTGACAGTTTATGTGTAAAATGTGCACAACCATTTACGGCAACAGTCAGTGTTCAATACATACCAATTTCTCTCTATTCTTGCTTTGTGTGTAACCTGGACTTCTCGCTACACCTCTAATTTTGCATTTATTTCATTGATTGATTCATTTGAGAAGAATAGTCCCAGTGAAAAAGTTTGAAAGTCATAGTTTTAGAGAGTTCCATAACTGAACAGGAATTTCAGGTCATTTAGTCCAGAGTTTAGACATTGTGGCTAGAAGAGATTTTTTTTTTTTTTTTGGTGGGGGGTGGTAGAAGGGTCAGAGTTGTAGATTTAAAATTTTTGAATCGTCATTTTAAAATTGGGAAGTTTCACACAGGGAGAAATTTCTAGTGTGTCTTGGCAAGTCTGAATGTCCAGTAGAGCCTGTCAAGCTTGGGCTGTTAGCTGGAGCTGGCTGGCTGCCCCCACCCTGTTCAGCTGTATTTGTTTCCTAGGGCTTCACTCTGGATGGTTCAAACAATAGAAACTTACCATCTCACTGCCATAGAGGCTGGAAGTTTGGAGGAAGGTGCTTGCAAGGTCAGTTCATTCTGAGGCTGGGGCGAGGATCTATCACAGCCTTCTCCCCTGGAAACTGGGAGTTTCTGGCAGTCTTTGGCAATACAGAAGTATCACTTTGCCCTCTGCCCTTAGGTTCATGTGGCATTCTTGCATGCTTGTCTCTGTGCTTAAATTTCCCTTTTTTTATAAGAACACCAGTCTTAGTGGATCAGAGACCACTCTAGTGACCTCATCTTAACCACTTACATCTGCACTGATTCTTATTTCCAAATAAAGTCACATGCTAAGGGGCTGGGACTTAGATCTTGTTCAGTTACTAAGTCATGTCTGACTCTTTGTAGCCCCATGGACTGTGCTTCACTATCTCCTGGAGTTTGCTCAAACTCACTCCACTGAGTTGATGATGCCATCCAACCATCTCATTCTCTGTTGCCCCTTTTGCCTCCAGCCTTCAATCTTTCCTGGCATCAGGGTCTTTTCCAATGAGTCAGCTCTTTGCATCTGGTGGCTAAAGTACTGGAGCTTCAGCTTCAGCATCAGTTCTTCCAGTGAATATGCAGGATTGATTTCCTTTAGGACTGACTGTTTGATCAGGACACAATTCAACCCATAACACCAGCAGCTGACAACTTCCTGCCACCAGGCTCCTGGTACTCATCTGGGAAGTCCCACTGGCTCTTTTCACACATCAGCAGGCAGAGGTTAACTTTCAGCCCAAAGCCTCCCTTCTGTCATTGAGGACCTGGGGCCCTAGTCTTTACAGTACTGACCAGCTCCAAGGTCTGAAGCGGTTGTTGGTGGATGCTCACACACAGTGGGTTTTGGAGGTGGCAAAGATGGTGGCTCCTGAATCTGGGGTGTGCCCTTTCTCTTGGCCAATTCCTCAGCCCCGAGTCTCCTGGGAAGTCAGGGAGGAGGCACTAAATGGTACTGTTCCCATGTTGGTGCCCCAGAGATTGGCGAGAAGTGAAAAGTCAAGAAGGAGCGTTGGGGGCAGTTGACAGGCAAAGCTGTGACAGGTGAGCCTGTGGTGACATCCTAGGAGAAATGTCCAGGAGGCATGGCAGCATGGCTTTGATGTATTCACGTCTGCCCTCGGAACCAGTCAAATCAGAATCTTCTCACATTTGGTGAGACCCTTATCAAGGTGATGTTTTGTTAGCAGTTCATGTACGTTTGTAATCTTTCCCCTAATGTAAGTTGATAATTAGGAATCATTACACAGATTCCCAGAGGAAAGATTTTGAGGTAAAACACAGTTTCCCAGGGTTTTATTTTGGATGAGAAATGCTCCTTTGTGTGTTACTCTTATGAACAGCAACAGTGGGTTTTTTTTTTTCCCTTAGCAAAATGCCACTTGAATTATATTTTAATAATTTTCTCAATGTGTCAGCTGCCAACAGCACTTTAAATAATAAGAATTAGATTCCACCTAAATAAGGCAGTAATTCTATTAAAAAATGCTGGAGGCCCCAGAGCTCAGGGTCTAAGGAACTGAACCACAGGCTTGCTGCAAGGTTTACAAAATTCTGAACACCCAAACACAAATTGACCGTGCTTTGCTAGGGATCCACTGTACAACGCGATTCTAATGAGGAATTACAACTCTTAGGAGATGACTAAGAATATTCATATGATTCTTCTCATGTGGGACTCTCTAAACTTCATGTGATCAGGAGGAATTATTGTCTTCATTTACAGAAGAGAAAACTAAGGCTTAGAGAGAAAACAAATCTCATCCAAGATTGTACAAAAAGTGAGCAGCTGAGACAGGAGTAGCCATGGCGGCCACCCTCTGGGGTGTCATATGCTTTGGCCTTCTCCTGGAACCAAGGTGGCGATAGTCAGTGTTGTGAGAATTCCAACGTATTTACCATTTGAGGTGTTAGAAATAACTACAGATTTGCATTCAATGGCTTGACTTTGAAGAGCCAATGCATTGAGGATCAGAGAAAGAAACAGGTACAAGATACACGTAGATTAGTAATTATTCATGAATGATTACTATACATCAGGCTATACTTTCAGTTCCTGAGCTCGTTTATATCACCTATTAACATCACACAACTCGACTGCTGTCGTCATTACCATCCATTTTAGAGCTGAGGAAGCTCAGTCTATCTATCTGTCTGTCTATCTATCATCTGTCTGTCTGTCCATTGTCTACCATCTACCCGTCTGTCTATCATCTATTTATCTGCTCAACATATAGCAAATTATTTAGCAGGTTTATACACATGTGAGCTTTCTAGGTAATGTCAGTGGTAAAGAATCTGCCTGCCAGTGCAGAAGGTGTAAGCGACATGGGTTTGATCCTTGGGTGGGAAAGATCCCCTGGAGGTGGGCATGGCAACCCACTCCAGTATTCTTGCCTGGAGAATTCTATGGACAGAGGAGTCTGGTGGGCTACCATCTACAGAGTTGTAAATAGTTGGACATGACTGAAGCAACTTAGCATTCCCTTACATGAAAGTGAAAGTCTCTCAGTGGTGGTCAACTCTTTACAACCCTATAGGTACAGTCCATGGAATTCTCTAGGCCAGAATAGAATACTGAAGGGGGTAGCCTTTCCCTTCTCCAGGGTATCTTCCCAACCCAGGGATTGAACCCAGGTCTCCCACATTGCAAGTGGATTCTTTACCAGCTGATCCACAAGGAAAGCCAAGAATACCAGAGTGGGTAGCTTGTCCCTTCTCCAGCAGATCTTCCTGACCCAGGAATCAAACTGGGGCTCCTGCATCGCAGGCAGATTCTTTACCAACTGAGCTATCAGGGAAGCCCATGTCCGTACATATACATACTCAATTCTTTTTCACTTCATATCTGTGTATCTGTGTGTGGGGTATGTCCCTGTGAAGACATCAAATGTCCTCTCTTCTCTTTCCATTAAAACTGAAGCTAAAAAGAAAAGCTTGAGAAAGGCAAGGAATCCAAGTTATCAGGAATGAGGAATAGATGTAAGACGAACTCATGCAAAAATTATGGAAAACTCTTGAAAAAGTCACCCTGATTCAAACTAAAAATAATTTTAGTTAGAAATAATTCAAAAGAATGAAAAAGAATATCATACCAATATTTTAATCCAATACCTAGAAATCATAAATGTGAACATTTAGCTGTTTTTTGCTTGACTTTTCTTAACCACTCTGGAGAGAATCAAAGTCTACTTAGATCCCTCTCTGACCCCATTTCTCTTCCTCCATCTTCAGAATTCTCCAGAATTTGGAGTTGATATATGTAGATATTTAATTTTGCTTTCTTCAGATATTTTTTCTTGAGAGTTATAAAACATTACAGATTTTGTTAAAGGACCATTCCTTAGCCTCCACATCTCCCCTACCCCTACCATACTATCCCATTCTTTCCTCCCTGAGAAAATCTTTCCCAGAACTCTGTTACTGTGTTTTCTCTTTTTACTATTGAGAAGTAGTAATATAATACAGAATATTGTGTTGAGTGTTCCATTTATGATTTGTATATGTAGTGTCTTCATCTCTCTCTTTCATTTCTTTATTGTTTAAATAAAATTTTCAGAATTGTCCCTGTTGATACATGATGCCTTATTCAACTGCTGTTTAACACACTATTTGTCTATCCATTCTTCTTTTAATGGACATGGACTAGTTTCCTTATTTTTTATTAGAAATAATACTATAATGAACATCCTTACACATATATCCCTGCACATTTTTGTGACTATTTATTCTGGGAAGCATGAATGTATCCAGAAGTGGCAATGCAGGTCCTTGAGTGCACATATCTCCAAGTGACTAGATTTAACCAAATGGCTCTTTAACATGGTTGTGGCAATGTATATTTCTACCTGCAGTATAGAAGATTTTTGTTTTCTCCATATCCTCACCAACACTTAATACTGTCAAATATATATATATATATTTTAAATTTCATATTCTTAATGTTATGAAGTCTCAGGTGGAGCAGTGGTAAAGAATCTGCCTGCCAATGCAAGAGACACGGGTTCGATTCCTGGGTCAGGAAGGTCTCCTGAAGGAGGAAATGGCAATCCACTCCAGTATTCTTGCCTGGAAAATTCCGTGGAAAGAGGAGCTTGGAGGGTTACAGTCAATGGGGATATAAAGAGTCAGACATGAATGAAAACACACAGCACACACACAAAGTTCTGAAACAGCAGTACGCTGTTTTAAAGGTGCCACATGGTTTGATTTGCATTTTTCTGATTGCTGGAGAATAGGACTGTTTCCCAGGCTTATTGACATTGAAGTTTCTTCTATGAATTATCTTTTAAACTCACTGAAAATTTTCTGTTATCTTTCTCTTGGAGAGTTGATGGAGTGTGTATACTAATATATATATATGATACGTAAGACAATTTATGTAATTTATATATTTTTATTATAAGCTTTGCAAATATCTCACTCCAGTCTGGATTTATTACTCTTCTTGTTCAGGATGCCATGTTATCCCTCAAAACGAGGAATTATGTCTTTTATTACTTTCGAGTTATTTTCATCTGTCATTGTTTTTGATGATTCTTTCTCTTCTCTCCCTTCAGTAGTTCTGTTAAATATTTGTTGGACCTTCTAATGCTGTCATCCATGAACCGTAATCTTTCTTCCATAATTTCTCTTTTCCACACTGTGAGGTATTGAGGTAATAACCTCTGTTTACCCATTCTCTTTCAGCTATGTCTAATCTGCTTTTCCACTCAGAAATGTAGAAAGTTTTAAAAAATAAGCACATATATGTGTGCAAATATGTGTATATTATAAGCACATACAACTTACATAAATGCAAGTAAATATCTATATTTTCCTTTATCTACTTAAAAAAAATCTGAATTAACCCTCTAATTTCAATCAACACAATACAGGCTGGAACTTTGTTTCCTCCTCTCCATGTTTTAACTCCATTCACAGCAGTAAGAAATGTGCATCCAATTATCTTCAACATATTTACTCATTTGCTATAGTTTAGAATACACAGAAAGCCATTTCAGTATTGCTAAACCACACCACTGTGAAACGCAAACCTACTAACTAAAGTTCAAGATTTATTTACAACTTTTTACATACAATTTACACACTTTGAAGTGAACAATACAATTCAAGGCAGTTTGACAAATAAATACATCCTTGAAACCCATAACACCCCGAAGACATAAAACAGTTTCATCCTCCAGAAATGTCCTTGTATTCCTTCCTAGTAAATCCCCACTTCTCATTTCCCAACTGGAGGCCGCCACTGTTCTGATTTTCCACCATAGACTCATTTGGCTTGTCCTGGAGCTTTGCTTGTCCTGATATATTTTCTTTGGTGGGATACTCCTTTCATTCACTAAAACATCACTAATATTGTTGACTGCACCAGTAATTCACTTAAAGTTTGTGCTGAGTAATATTTTATGAAATTATGATTTTCTTCTCTTATGGACATTCAGATTATCCCCAGTTTTCAGCTATTATGAATAAAGTCATTATTCACATTTGTTTAAAGGCATATGTCTTTATTTCTACTGGACGAATCCCTAGGATTAGGATTGCGGTCAAAGGAAGGTCTATAGTTAAACTGTAAACTACTAAACTTTTTTCAAATAGATCGTGTCATTTTACATTCCTGCTAGATCTACGTTCCACATGATCACCATCTGGACTTCAGCAGTCACTACCATTTCAGCCTTTCTAGTGGGAATATGGAGGCATCTTACTGTGCTTTTGGTTACATTTTCTTGATGTCTAATTAGACAGAAAACTTTTCAGGTGCTTAATGGCAATTTTCATGTGTTCCTTTGTGAAGTGTTTGTTCATGTCTTTTGCTCATTTTAAAAATAAACTTTTCCCTTTTGCTGTTGAATTGTAAGAATTCTTTATAGTCTGAATAAAAGCCTCCTGTTAGATAATATTTTGCAATCTTTCTCATTCATTTTCTCAAATGTATCTCTAGATAAGCAGAATTTAAAAAAAACATAATAAGATAAATTTATTATTATTTTTTTCTTTTACTGTTGTTGTAGCAGGACAATGCAGATAGTGTAGTTTATTACACCGGCGGGCCCAAGGCAGAGTCTCCTCTTAGCCAAGGACCCTGACTAGTTTTTGTGCAAACCTTGTATACCCTAAGTGTACATGCTCAAACCCACTTCCCCAAATTCTCTGAAACTAGTCTGGACAAAGGATAAGAAAGATAAAATCAAAGTTAACTTGTGATTCATATGCTTTAAACCTAGGTAGTTAACAGTGGACAATTATCAAGAAGACTGTGGTCATACCCCAATAAGCATAATAGAATTTATGATTCTATTAGGTTACACAGATAATTAGGGTATTCTTTTAGGTGACGGAGAATCTAGGTATGAGCCCTGGGGCTCTTCCATCTGGTTTCCCAGTTGGTATGTAGTTTCCATTGACACTGGGCATATAGCTCAAAGTCCACAGTCCGGCCCAGGGTGGAGTCCTGCTTTCAAGATAGAGCCTGTTCTGTCTGTTTCCTCCTTCACTGTTACTGAGTTACTGAGTCACATGTTCTAAGAAAGTTCTGTCTCTTCACAAGTGATGGAAGTATTCTCCTATGCTTTCCTATCTAAATGCTTCATAGTTTTAGCTTTTACATTAAATTAAAATTAATTTTGTCAGGTAAGTGTTGAGGTTCATTTTATTTCCATGTGAATATTCAGTTTGTTAAAAAGACTTTGGGGAATTCTCTGGCAGTCCAGTGGTTAAGACTGCACTTCCACTCCAAGGCACACAGGTTCAATTTCTGGTCAGGAAACTAGGATTCCACAAGCTGCACAGCACCTCCAAAATTAAGGGAAAAAAAAAAAAAAAACGAAAGCAAACTTTGTATCCATCATGTAATTCCTTTGATATTTTTTCTGAAAATCTAAAAGATATCTTGTTCTGTTTGACTGATTTACTTGTCTATTCCTAAGTCAACACCATGGTCTTGTTTAACATATTAGCTGATGTGTTAACTAATGTTCTATTAATGTAATAATGCAATAACTGTGTGGTAAAACTTGAAGCTTTATGTCAAATCCTCCAACTTTGTTCTACTTTTCAAGATTGCTTGGACATTTTAGAGTTTTTGCATTTTAGTATAATCTGCTTGTCATTTTTAAAAATCAGCTTGAATTATGGTTACAATAGTGGTGAATCTATGTGTGAATTTAAATAGAATTAATATCTTAACAATATTGAGACACTGAGACTTCAGTTCATGAACATGGTATACCTATTTATTTATGTTTTCTTAATTTCTCTCAGCAATTATGGTGGCCATTAGTGTAGAGGTTATTTACATATTATGTTAAATTCATTACCAAGTATTTTATGTTACATAAAATGAAGTTTTAAAAGTTAATTCTCTAGTACATAAAATATATATATAAAGTTTATTTTATATATATAAAGTTTATAAAATATATAAAGTTTATTATTGTATATTGATCTTCTATTTTGAGCCTTTATTAGTTCCAAGTGTTTAGTCCACTTGCTTATTTATTTATTTATGGGCTTCCCTGGTGGCTCAGATGGTAAAACATCTGCCTGCAATGGGAGAGACCTGGGTACATAATTTATTTATTAGAATACTGAGTACTTTCTAACCAGTCAAGCTGTCTAAGAAAAGAGACAGTTACCTTTTTCTTCTTAAGGTTTACCTTTTATTTATTTTTTCCTGCCTTATTTATCTGATTAGAATCATCTTTACCTTATTCATAATTTTATGGGAAAATATTCAGTTTCTTCATTTAGTATGATGTTACAGATTTTTCATGCAATCCCTTTATCTGACTGTGAAAGTTCCCATCTACTCATGCATTACTGAGAGTTTTTATTATGATTAACTGTTCACTTTTGACAGATGAAATTATCTCTACCTATGATTGATTTTCAAATGTTAAAAGTTTGCTCTTGGGAAAAAACTTCATTTGACCAAGATGTTTGTAATTTTTCTTTCTACATATGACAGGATTAAATATGTTGATCTTTTGTTGATGATTTAGAAATTTATACTAATAATGAATATTGGTTTAAGAGTTACTTATTCCCAACTTTTAGTATCAGTATGTTTTTGCTGGTCTTTTAAAACAACTTGGAAAATATTCATATTCATGTTTCCAATTTATCTTGCATTAGTTTTGATAGGACTCTGTTCATTTTATTTAAATTGCCCATACTATTTTCTTAATATCCTTTTAAAGTCTTCAGTATCGCTAATAATTTCCCTTTATTTACTCTTAATATTGATAATATTTTTCTCTAACATGTTTAGATAAATTTTGATTGGAGTTTATTGACTTATTAATAATTCTGATAAAACAGATTTTGTCTTCTTAAAATTTTATTTGACATCCATTTCTAATTTGTTAATTTCACATTTATCTCTATTTTAGTTTTACTTATTTGGGGCTTAATTTGCTTTTCTTTCTTAACTTCTGCTGATGGAAACCTAGGTTATACATTGTAAACTTTTCTCCTATAATGTAATATAAGCATTTAAATTATATATAGACATATTTAGCATTTATGTACACTTATTTACTATTATATGAATATATTTAAGCTATATATAATAATATATGCATTTAAAGTTATAAATTTGCATGTATGCCTTTCTCTAGTTGCATTCTTTAAATTTTGTTATGTTGTGCTTTTATTATCATTCAATTTAAAATATTTTTGAATTTCTCTTTTTGCTTCTTTGACTCAAAGTGTTTAGAAATTTATTGTGTGCTTAGTCACTCGACCATGTCTGACTCTGCAAGCCCACCAGGCTTCTCTGTCCATGGGGATTTTTCTAGGCAAGAATACTGGAATGGGTGGCCATATCCTCCTCCAGAGAATCTTCCCAACCCAGGGATCAAACCCAGGTCTTCCACATTGAAGGTGGATTCTTTACTGTCTGAGCCACCAATGTCTAACTATTGGGGCTTTTCTGGATTTCTCATATTGATATCTAATTTTATTGTGGTCAAAGAATATGTTCTGCATTATTTTGTTCTTTTGAAATTTATTTAGACTTATTTTTAGCCCGGTATCTGATATATCTTGGTGAATAGTCCATGTACACTTTTAAAAAATATAATATCTGAAGTTTGAATCCATAAAGTATTATAGATGCAAATTAGGTCACACGGTTGGTACTTCCATTAAGATATGCTATATGCTTACTGATGATTTTACCTAGTTATGCTTTAAGCATTTATATTTTAAATTTCTTTTGCGTGATGTTGACAATTTTTTTGTCTTTCTAATAAATTGACTTCTATTGTGAAATGCCCATCTTTTCTCAGAAAATATTTCTTGTGTTTGTCTATTTTGTCTCATATTAATGTAGTCATTCCACTTTTCTCATGGTTGCTATTTTCATGGTATTTATTTTTCTATTATTTTCCTTTCATCTTATATGTACCCTTGTATTTAAAGATCATCTTTGTTAGACAACATATAGTTGATAATGCTTTTATGTCCAATTTGGAAGCCTTTGCTTTTTATTTAGAGTGTCTTGTGTTTTATTTAATGGAATTATTGATACTTAAAAGTGATGTAATAGCAAGTATTTATTTCACTATTATAATTCTTCAAGGTTAGTCCATCATTCTTTCATTTTCTTATTATCTTAGAATTTTTTTACATAATTGGGGATAATTAACAAATAATAATAAAATAATCCTAAGGATGATTAACAAGAAAAGTATTTCAGATATAAGAAAAATAGAATTACTAAGATCTTACCCATGCATTTAAATTAGAAATGAGTTCAGTGGGCCCAGGTGGTAACAGCAAGATAGACAGTTTTGTTCTATTAAAATATTCCTTAAAATGCTCTGGTGTTTGGAAGATTGTTGTGAAATAGCAAAAGCCACAGAACACCAATTCTTATAAGTTCAGAAAAGGATCAAGATGGCAGAATGGGAAGACTCTGAGCTCACCTCCCAGCATGGACACATGAAATCTACAACTACACGTAGAGTAACTCTCGCTGAGAACAACCTGAAGACTAGCAGAATGGCTCTTCTACAATGAAGGGAGTAAAGAAAGAACCACCAAAGTCTAGCAGGAGGTGGGGAGAAGTGATCCAGTCAGGACCTGCAGCGCTACTGAATGACCCCAAAGAGGAGAAAGATACTACAGGCTTGAAGATCCTCCCCAAAGAATGAGCCCCACATTAGGCATCCAGCCTTGGCTCTAACCCTGGGAAGACGAACTCCTGTAGCTGGTTTGAAAACCAGTGGGGTTCATAGCAGTGTTACAAGAATCAAAGATTCTACTCTTGAAGAGTACAGGCACAAATTTTCTTGTTCTCAGTCCCAGCACAGAAGCAGACTAGTGAAATCTACCTGGTTCTCTGGCCAGCCTGCCAGGATGGCCCCAGCATGCACCCCAGCCCACCCTGGACTCTAGGTTCAGACCCCCCTGCCCTGGCCCTGCTTCTCCTTAAAGCAGATATTGCCATTGCCAATGCAAGTACAGGAACCAGGGAAAGGACGGAACTAACTTGGGCTCTGATCTGGCCTTTAGCCATGGTAGAGACCCAGTGCCAGCTCAAAAGTACAGGAAATATAGCCAGTATTTTACAACTTTTTATGAAGTATAATCAATAAAGATACTAAATCACTATGTTGTACACCTGAATAATATTGTAAGTCACATATACTTCAATGAAAAAGAAAGAAAGAAAGTGGGCTATAGGATCCTGATGATACATCAATACTTAAGTATTTGCTAATTAATTCAATAACCTGGTTTGCCTCAGAGACAGTTTACACTAACTGTGTATTTCTTGTTTGTGGTCACATTTGCCTTTTGCATATCTATTATCTTTTGATTGTATCCCAGCTATTGTAAGAAGTACACTACAGAGACTAGATTTAGCTATGTTCTTGTGAGAAGTGTAAATTTCTTTTCTAGCAAGCAATTAACTTGGCTGGAATAAAACTCCTAACTCTGCTGCTCTTAGGATAAATAATATCTTTTCTGCTTCTATTTGAGCCAGAGCCTATGGAATCTCTCAACTGTGTCTAGTTTAGCTGTTAGTCAAGGATTTAGGCAAGCTCATTGAGGACTCTGATTTTTAGCATCTTCCTCGTTAATAGTTAGCCATGTAGCCATGTTTGTAGCCTAGAGTCTTCCCTCTTATTCCAGAAACCAGCAAGACAACAACTTTCTCCTGCCTATTCTACACAGGCTGGATTGTGCTCTCAGGCCCAAAGTCACAAACACACCAGGCTCATCCAGTTTGGTTCCTGCTTTTCAAGAACAGACTTCCGTCCAGTTTTCCACTTGCTTTTGGTTACTCTCCATTGCTTTCAAATATTTGAGTTATTTTCTTTTTCAGGTTTTTTACAGTTGTTACGGTTCTAGGGTTAGTTCAACAAAACTATGGCACCATTAATAGAAAACAAAATTGTTTTCATTTTTAAAATTTTAGTTTTAGCTACCATAATTTCTATTTCTAGAAGTCTTATATAATTATTTTTCTAATCTTATCATTTTTAAATGATAATATCCCTTTCTTTCCTTATGGTTTTAATTTTACTATTGTATCTCTTTAATAATCTCAAATAGGCTTATTATCTTTTGAATTATCCTAAAAGGCTAACCTGCCTCCTGCAAATCCTGTATGCAGATCAAGAAGCAATGATTAGAACCAGACATGGAACAACAGACTTGTTCAAAATTGGGAAAGGACTACATCAAGGCTGTATATTGTCACCCTGCTTATTTAACTTATATGCAAAGTACATCTTGAGAAGTCCTGGACTGGATGAAGCATAAACTGGAATCAAGATTTCCAGGAGTAATATCAATCACCTCAGATATGCAGATGATACCATCGTTATGGCAAAAGGCAAAGACAAAGTAAAGAGTCTTTTAATGAAGGTAAAAGAGGAGACTGAAAAACTGGCTTAAAATGCAACATTCAAAAAACTAAGATCATGGCATCTGGTCACATCGCTTCATGGCAAATAGATAGGGAAACAATGGAAACAGTGACAGACTTTATTTTCCTGGGCACTAAAATCACTGCAGATGGTGACTGGAGCCATGAAATTAAAAAGCACTTGCTCCTTGGAAGGAAATATATGACAAACCTAGACAGCATATTAAAAAGCAGAGACATTACTTTGTCAACAAAGGCCTGTATAGTCAAAGCTATGGTTTCCCCAGTAGTCATGTATGGATGTGAGGGTTGGACCATAAAGAAGTCAATATCGAAGAATTGATGCTTTTGAACTGTGGTGTTGGAGAAGACACTTGAGAATCCCTTGGACTGCAAGGAGATCAGACAAGTGAATCCTAAAGGAAATCAGTCTTGAATATTCACTGAAGGGACTGATGCTGAAGCTGAAACTCCAATACTTCGGCCACCTGATATGATGAGCTGACTCATTGGAAGAGACATTGATGCTGGGAAGATTGAAGGCAGGAGGAGAAGGGGCAACAGAGGATGAGATGGTTGGAAGGCATCACCAACTCAATGGACTTGAGTTTGAACAATCTCCGGAAGATGGTGAAGGACAGGGAAGCCTTACGTGCTGTAGTCCGTGGGGTCACATAGGGTCCATCATGACTGAGCGACTAAATGACAACAACAAAAGGCTTATGGCCTCGTCTATGGCCCCCGTGTGGGCATTAAACATCTAGTTTTCACTAAAACCCACAAACATATCAAAGCCCTGTAGGCCACCAAAATTTCAGCTCTAGCTTATACATATTCCAAATTTAAATAGTGAATAAGTAATATGATTTAGTCATAAAATGAGAGAACACAGATATGGTAAACAAGAGCCCAGAATAGAAGTCAGGTTTTGGAATCAGTCCTGATTGTACCATTGAGGTGTGTCTTGGACAAGTTACTTATTAAGACTGAGTCCCAGTCTCTTAATTTGTAGAAGGAGGGCACTTAACTAGATCTTACATAGTCTGTTTCTTTATAGTTTCTTCCCTTTCTAGAAGATACTTTTAATAGAACAGGTTTTCTGTATGATAATCTTATACAAAAGTAGAGGTTGGCTAGAATTTTCTACTATCACCTGTTAGATTCATCTCAATATGTATTAAATTCTGTGTTGCTTGACCTTTGGCTATAATTTTTTTGTATTATACAGCTTCCCTGATGGCTCAAGCAGTAAAAAATCCACCTGCAATGCAGGAGAGCCAGGTTTAATCCCTGGGTTGTGAAGATCCCCTGGACAAGGGAATGGCAACCCACTCCAGTCTTCTTGCCTAGAGAATCCCATGAACAGAGGAGCCTGGAGGTCTGTAGTCCACAGGGTCACAAAGAGTTGGACGTGACTGAGCGACTAATAGTTTTTGTATTTTACTGGGAAATACTCCTGTTAGTTTTTTTTTCAGTTGAACTAAAATAAGGAATCAACCATTGGCCTAATTCTTAGAAGAGGTACTTTAAACTTGAAAGAATATGTATCTTATATGTAGCTGACCATCATGATACACAGTTATTTAAACTTGACACCCTGCAATTAAAGTTGTTTTTATAAACCAAAAATTTCAATGAGGTTAATTTTTTAAATATTTTTTAGGAATCAACAGTTTGTATATATTTAAAATAACCTTGAAATGCGTGCATGTGTCATTTTAAAATTCCAGAATAATAGATTAATTCTTAGACCTTCCCACTTACATGTATTTTATTAAAAGAAATTACAGGTAGGTGGTGCTGACCATGGCTTTCCAGGTGGTGCAATGATGAAGAATCTGCCTGCCAGTGCAGGAGATGCAGGTTGACCCCTGGGTTGGAAAGATCCCCTGAAGTAGGAAATGACAACCCACCCCAGTATACTTGCCTAAAAAATTCCTTGGACAGAGTAGCCTGATAGGCTACAGCCCATGGGGTTGCAAACAGCTGGAGGCAACTGAGCAAGCACTCGTGGTAACGACCTTAGGGAAGCAACTAAGAAAGAGACAAAGGATGGTGTTTTTGATTTCTGAAAGGTAATAAATGTGTTTTGGTGCTGAAAAATAGGACGTGCTCAATAAACAGTTGGCTACAGAGCAGATAGTATTTTAATTGTTTTTCTAAGTCAATGATGATTATTTGGGGTTATATTTCACTTAGTTTCTAGTTTCACTAGTTTCACTTAGTTTTTTAGGCTAATAAAACTAATTATATTATATGAATGTGTGTCAGCTACTTATAAAAAAGTTGATCAGAGGTGTCCTTATAACCATGGGGGGAAAAATCCTTAATATTTTTGTATCAATTATGTACATATAATTAAAAAGTTGATATATTAAGTTCTGTTTGGATAATATTTAAAATACATACTCTAAATGTAAATAGCCCTTTTAAGTCATTATAAAGTGTTGTACATTGTAGTTATTTTCTATTTATAGTTTACTCAGGAATAATTTCGGAGAAGGCAACGGCACCCCACTCCAGAGGAGCTTGGTGGGCTGCAGTCCATGGGGTCACTGAGTCAGACACGACTGAGCAACTTCACTTTCACTTTTCACTTTCATGCATTGGAGAAGGAAATGGCAACCCACTCCAGTGTTCTTGCCTGGAGAATCCCAGGGATGGTGGAGCCTGATGGGCTGCCGTCTATGGGGTCGCACAGAGTCGGACACGACTGAAGCGACTTAGCAGCAGCTGCAGGAATAATTTAGGAGAAGGCAGTGGCACCCCATTCCAGTACTCTTGCCTGGAAAATCCCATGGACAGAGGAGCCTGGTGGGCTGCAGTCCATGGGGTCGCTAAGGGTCTGACATGACTAAGCGACTTCACTTTCACTTTTCACTTTCATTCATTGGAGAGGAAAATGGCAACCATTCCAGTGTTCTTGCCTGGAGAATCCCAGGGGTGGGGGAGCCTGGTGGCTACCATCTGCGGGGTCGCACAGAGTCGGACACGACTGAAGCGACTTAGCCAGCAGCAGCTTATATATGCCTTTGAGTTCCCTCTGTATTTCTGAAACCTGGAAATTTCTCTTCCTTTGAACTAATGTATGCATATTTACAGTTTATTCATTATATTTCATCCTGTGTTTTGCTTTCTTGGGCTTCCCTGATAGCTCAGTTAGCAAAGAATCCACCTGTAATGCAGGCGACCCCAGTTTGATTCCCAGTTTGATTCCTGGCTAAAGAAGATCTGCTTGAGAAGGGACAGGCTCCCCACTCCAGTATTCATGGGCTTCCCTGGTGGCTCAGCTGGTAAAGAATCTGCCTGCAATGTGGGAGACCTGGACTCGATCCCTGGGTTGGGAAGATCGCCTGGAGAAGGGAGCGGCTTACCCACTCCAGGATTCTGGCCTGGAGAATTCCGTGGTCTTATTAGTCCATAGGGTCGCAAAGAGTCAGACAGGACTGAGCAACTTTCACTTTCACTTCTTTGCTTTCTTGGTAGGAAGAGGGAGATGGCTCCTTACCATCATATGAAGTAAGGTTTCAAGTGAAATACTGTACATAAAGTCGAAATTGAATACAATGACCAATTGCCATGTACTTACAAAAAGCAAAATTCAGTAAATTTGTAGCATGATAAATTACAAAAGTTTCCTCTTAAGAGGCCGCTAGCCTTTAGGAGTGCTCATTCTGTTTATCACACTAAGCCCTAACTCCGTTCTGTTATAAACATGCATGCAATTTCTTAACTGTATTGCTATCAGCAGTAGAAAGGGACTGCATTCCCACTGACTGGAATCCTTACAGCCTAAGGCTTACAAAGACTCTGGTGTCCATTCCATAAGGAACTTTACCAGTCGGCTGTGGCGGCCACAGTGGGAGTGACTACAGCTCTGGCAATTCACAGAACTTGGAGGAATGCACACCAATGCTCTTCTGATATTCCAGTACCCTACAATTCCATGTTTGCAATTTCTCTAATTCCTTTGGAAGACTGGGCGAGTGGAATGTTGAAGTTTCCAGTAACCCAAAACCTCCACAGTCTGTCACACTTCAAACCCAGAGCTGTGCATCCAACCGAGAATTCAAAACACTATTTTCACACTTCACTTCTGACCAAAGGAAATGTGGTATGTTGGCTTTAGCTTTGAATTTCAATCAATTTAATTCAAAATATATGAAATCAAAGTGTATTTCCAGAACATCTGAGGGAGTCACCAAGCGCCTCGCTTCTTCTACCCTGTCCTGGCGAAGCTGGTTCTTATTTTGTGTGTTTCAAGTCCCTGTTTGAAGTTCATCCATGGGGCTCAAGTTCTGGCTTGGCTTTCATTCCATGCCACATTTGAAACTCACTTCTTATTTCGCATGAAAACCAGGGGCAGAAGAACAAATGTGGACTGTGGTGAAAAAGGGTTAGAATTATGCTCCTCAGGAAAGAAGCCAAATCAGAGTTTTCTCTAAGAGTTTGAAATCAGACTCTAAAGGACATAGTAGATATTTGTTGGCAAAAATATCTTTTATTGAGCATCTACTGTATGTGCCATTTTAGGACCTCATGTTAGAGGAAAAATAAATTGCTAGTCTTATAATAATAAGCCAGAGTCTTGCAAGTAACCAGTAGTTAAGATAAAATGTGCTGAATCAATAATTCTAGGAGCACAAAAATACAGAGGTAGGTGGAAGAGGACTTAGGAAAGGACCAGACATTTCCGTTGGATTTTGAATCAGGAGCAAGCATTTCCTTGCTGATGTAGACAGGAACGCTGCAGAAAATTAAGTCAAAGATACTTAGAGTGATGATGAGGGGCTGAATCTAGCCAAGATGGTCATACCAGTAAGCCAGGGTCAGGGTTGGGTTTGCTTGGCCAAGACCAACCTAAAGCAGTTCTTTACTAACAATACTTAGGTGCTGAGAACCAGACTAGAGGCCAAAGTCACATCTGTAAATGTTTTGGATAATAATAACGATGACGCAATGAATATTTCATTAAATGTCCAACTTGTGCTGGGTGGTATTCTAAACATTTGCTCATATAAACTCATTTAATTTTTCTTTGCCTCCTGGAGGATGTTTATATTATCACTCTCATTTGAGTTTTATAGACAAGGAAACAGAGAAGAGAAAAGATAAACGCATCCCCTAAGGTCACATGGATATCAGATGGCAGAGACAAGGAAGGTTTTCTGATGCTTGAGTCAATGTGTCTAATTACAACTTTACTCTGTCTTCTGGGAGGACACTCTGAGTTAGACTATCTCAGAGTGAGAAATCTCAGGGGTCAGAACTGGGGATGGGCATTTTAACAACTCCACAGTTTAGGGAACCAAGAAGTCAGAACCCCTCAAGTATGGGATTGGAATGATAGGAAGCAGGGATGTTCTGGGTGATGGTTCTGAACACTCCATCCCCATTCATACCAGGGGTCCTCTGTCAAGGCAGGCAGGTGTGGAGGAGGACATTGCTAGTTCAAGGGCTGAGGCTGATTGGAATGGAAGGAAGAGAGAGACAAGAGGCAGAAAACCTGTAGGCTGTGTTTAGGGTGTGGATCTTTGTCAGTAGAGAATCTGGAAGTGAAAGACTCCTGGGATGATGGGGAGAAACCAAAGAGGGCAGAGGGATCAAGGACTAGATAAAGATGTCGTCTATTTCCTAAGTCATCAAGCTGATGGTGAGTGACAGGTCTGAGTCATGGGGGTTACTAGATGACACTACTAGTTCTAAGCAGTTCATTCACAGTAGAAACTGTTCTTTTTTAAAAAATTGTTTCTAAGTATAGGGGCTTCCCTGGTGGCTCAGAGGTTAAAGCGTCTGCTTGCAATGCGGGAGACTTGGGTTCGATCCTTGGGTCGGGAAGATCCCCTGGAGAAGGAAATGGCAACCCACTCCAGTATTCTTGCCTGGAGAATCCCATGGACGGAGGAGCCTGGAGGGCTACAGTCCACGGGGGTGCAAAAAGTCAGACACGACTGAGCGACTTCACTCACTCACTCATAGCTGCTTTACAATGTTGTGTTAATTTCAGTTGCACAGCAAAGTGAATCAGTGATATGTACACATATACCGCTCTTTTGGGTATTTCCTTCCCATCTAGGTCGCCACAGAGCATTGAGTAGAGTTCTCTGTGCTGTACAGTTGGTTCTCATTAGTTATCCATTTTATACATCATATCAATAGTGTGTAGATGTCAATCCCGATCTCCAAGTTCGCTCCCCACTCCCTCTCCTTGGTACATACATTTGTACGTATCTGTGTCTCTATTTCTGCTTTGCAAAGAAGCTGTTTTTTTGAGAGGCATATCTAAAGCCAGGCCAAATAAACCTAGGGGCCATGGATGAAGGACAGTCTGAGCATGGACCAGGGTGCTGGATCAGAAGCTCGAGAAGAGTATTCTGACCTCAGAGAAGATGGCATGAAGAAGGGATGGGGCTTGGTGGGCAGGCCAGTACCCGGGAGTCCATTCAAGTAATCCAGTTCCCATGGTCAGAGTGTGCAGCTGTGTGAGGGGTAAGAATATCCATGTTATTTTTGGAGTTGTGCAGTATCCAGCCTGCACAGCGGCATATGCTGATGTTCCTGTGGGTCCCAGGACTGCGAGTCTAGCCCTCACTTACTGTAGGAATGAGGATTTAATAATTCCAGTTCATAGGCCTGTTCCTACTACATACTTCTCAAGGCTAATCTTGGGAACTGTGCAAAGCTGGGGACATGGTGGAGAACTGACTTCTTAAGGAAATAAAGATTTCTTTCTTTTCTTTCGTATCTCTGAGGATCTGTATTTAACTTGGTAAACTTAAAGACAGGACCAACTCCATCATTTGCTATGTCTGGTGCAAAATAAAACTGTTGGGGCTTCACCCAAAAAGCAGGAAAAAATATCACTAAAGGTACTAAAATACGAAGCTGTTTCTTTTCTTTAGCAAACTTTTAACTTGTCATAGTAGTTTTTATTTTTCATGATGTTATGAGTAAATTTAAAACTTTAAATGCTTAGCATGGATTTTACGAAATCATCTTTCTACAGTAGAGTGCTAGTTTTTTCATTTGTTTGTTTTGTTGTTTCCCCATGGGATATATTTTTTTTAATTTTTAAAAATATTTTATTTTATTTTGTAGTATAGTTGTTTACCAGTGTTTCACTTCCAGGTGTAGAGTGGGGTGATTCGATTAGACATGGACCTATTCCTTTTCAAATTCTTTACCCATTTAAGTTATTATAGAATACTGGGCAGAGTTCTCTGTACTATACAGTAGGTCCTTGTTGGTTGTCAATTTTAAATATAGCTGTGTGTACATGTTTTTAAAGGTAGCAGCATGTAACTCTTATGTGCAATTGCCAAAAAAATACACAATTTGTATTTTGTAGTCCTTCTGTACACATGTATTTGGTTCTTACCAGAACAGTGGAAACACTGCCCAAACAATCACATCTGGTTTTATTCCGTGCACAGTCTGCAAACATGCTCTATCCCATTCCCTGATGAGTAACGAATACTTGAAAAGAAGAACTATGGGGTGAGAAATCTCTCCTTTTTCTTCTACGTCATCATTTTCCGTGGTGATTGCCTACCTAATACAGAGAAGTCCCACGAGTAAGAAAGAGTGCGATAAGGTTTTTTGGATAGTGCCAGTCTTTAGAATGCTATTGTCTTCTTTCTGCATTTAAGGCAATTTTGGTTTGAATGGAAAGCGTGGCCCTGTGGGGTTATGAGCTTCTGTGCCCTTCTCCTCTGAATCAGAGATGAAGCACAGTGACCCTGGGATCACTTGGAGTCTCTCTGACCCCCCACACACCAGGAGTCCACGGGGATTCTGTGCTCATGGACATGGTGATCACTGTATTCACAGGAACAGCGGAAAGGTGGATGAGCATATCCACTTACAGACCACAAGGTCAAAGGCAAGTGGTTAAGCATCTCAAGACAGCCACTGCGGAGCATCAAGCCAGGTCTTGGAGGCTCTCATGTGGACGGCTCTGTGTGAATGTCTGTGCAGAACCCCAGGAAGCCACACCGTCCAGGGTACTTGTGCCCATCACCTGTCTGGTCCAGGACCCTCAGAATCACAGAAACTCTCATGGGTCAGCTGCACTCCAGTGCTTGGCCTTCTAGGAAGTGGTAAAGTCCATCCTCCTGGAACCTGAGTCATGCATGCTTAAAGTCACCTTGTGTAGAATATGAAGCCAAGGGTTTCCCAAGTGATTTGACTTGTTCATTTTTAAATGAGAGAATTTTCTCTTCAAATCAAGTCTTAACTTACTTTAGTCTATTCAGACTACCATAGCAAAAATACCATAGACTGATGGCTTGTAAAAAAACAGAAGCTTTTTTCTCACAGTCCTAGGTGCTGAAAGTCTGAGATCAGGTCCAGCGTGGTTGGGTGAGGGCCCTTTTCTGATCCTAGAATTCTTGCAACCACATCCGAAGGGGGTGTCTTTTATAAGGGCACTAATCTCATCTGTGATACAATCACCTCCTAAAAGCTCTGTCTCCTAACACCATCATGTTGGGCTTCAGAATTTCAACATGCGAATTTGATGAGGGGCGTTCACCAACATTTACACCAAGTGCATGTCAATACAGTTTATAGAGCAGGGGCAGGGAATGGAGACCAGAGGCCAGAGTCCACCTCACTTGCTATCTCCCTGACCTCAGTCACCTCTGACACATGTACATGGCTGTTGTGGATACAGTTTCAAACAAACAAAAACTGATCTGATCCATGCAAATTTCTCCTGCATAATATACAAAGACATTTTAAACTCCATAGGAAGAAGTAATTTGGTCAAGCTCTTACAGCCATTTATGGACAGCTGCCTTTTACGGCCAGGTCTCCTCCACCAGTGGTTCTCAAAATGAGGTCCCAGGACTGGCAGCAGTGGCATCATTGTGTTAGAGGTGCAAATTTCTGGGGCCATCAAGCAGGGGCCAGTAATCTGTTTCAACAAGCCCTGCAGGCAATTCAGATGGCAGGTTCAAGTTTGGGAACCACTGACTTCCATGTTCCACTTCACTCATGCAATTATCTCCAGGCAGGACAGAGCAGCAAACAGGTCCTTGGAATCTGACCCTTTGAGGGAAGGTTTTAATACTGTTTTCTTTCTTATCCTGAGAACCAAGTCCTATTACCTGTGAGGGTAGGAAGTGAGGCAAAAAGCACAGAGAGTCCTAGTTAAATATCCACCCTGTACCAGACCCCTAGAGACACACGCTCAGTGAGTGCCAGAGCAACCTCTAATGGAGGTCAGGAGCATCTTTCCCAGGAGAGGAAATGAACACAACCTGTGGGCTTAGCTTTGAAATGCTGGTGGAGCTGGTGTGCCACCTTCCAAGACTCTAGTTTGTTGTAGAATGCACCTACTTCTGTGTGCTCCCAATGGTCCTCCTTTATCCCCTGCAGGAAACATCCAGCACAACTTTCACCTTTTCCATCACCACCATCCGCTGGACTCTCAGCCAAGCATTTTGCATGCTGGTCTTACTGCTCCTCACCATTGACTCATCAGCATACCCATTTGACAGAAAAGCAAACTGAGGTGAGGCGAGGGGACAAAGGTGAGCCAGTCAGGAAGCAAGCATTCACAGTTTAACAGTTTAATCCACTGGTTAGCCTCAGTTAATATTTGTTAATATGTTTCACATCATTTTCTTTTTTTCTGATGTTTCAAGTTGTTTGAAAATCGTAATACACCACATGGTAAAATTTCAATTTTAATAAAACATGTGCACAGTTAAAATGATATAATTTCCTTCTAACCATTGATCCCGGTTCTTCAGACCACCTCCCATGGGAAATGACTAGAACCAATTTCTTACATAACCTTCAAGAGAGAATCTGTGATAATCTACTCTGCCTTATTTTATACGGGAGTTGGTGTTTTGCAGGCATGGATTTGTTCTTGTAGTATGCACAGAGCAGTGTAACTTGGAGCCTGTCTTGTAGTAGTTGTATGTATGCCTTTGTGACCCCGTGGACTGCATACACGCATGCATAGCCTGTAGCCCGCCAGGCGCCTCTGTCCATGGGATCTCCCAGGCAAGAATACTAGAGTGAGTTGCTACTTCCTTCCACAGGGTATCAGCCTGACCCAGGGATCAAACCTGTACCTGCTGCATTGGCAGGGGGATTCTTAACCACTGAGCCCAGCAAAGCCTTGTATTTATCTATATGCATGCATC
This sequence comes from Oryx dammah, assembly GCF_014754425.2. NCBI lineage: Eukaryota > Metazoa > Chordata > Mammalia > Artiodactyla > Bovidae > Oryx > Oryx dammah. The sequence continues at coordinate 7,282,600 of NW_024070200.1, read as the reverse complement.
CGTTTATATCTGCTTCATTCTGTGTAACAACAGCAGTACATTCCCATGTGCCATCTTTATTTAACCAGGCCCCTAATGCTGGGCATTTAGATTGCTTCTGGTCCCTTGCTATAGCAGACAGTTTTGTCATGGTTGGTCCTGTAGCTATATCTAAGCTCAGAAAAGTGTGTCTGTTGGATATTCCCTGGCCATCCTTCCCCTAAGGATCATGTCTAGTTTACTGGATTCCTTCCACATTCCTTCTAGCATTCCACGTGAATAAGCTTTCCCTCATGTTTAAATATTGACTCTTCAACTAAAACTTTCAGCCTTTTGAAGACAAGGGTTTTATTTGGATGCCGACCTTTCACTATGTCTGGCCAACTTCATTGTCATGTATAGGAAAGGCCAGAGAAAAAGCTCCTTCATCTGAGTTGATGCACCTAGGTCAGTGCTGATTTGTCCTCGTGGCCAGTTTGCCATGTCTATTCCTGAGCAGGTGGAAGGGATCGCACCACTGTTGCCTTGAGATGCTCAGATACCTAGCTCCTGAGACCACGAGTTGTGAATGCAGCCCTTGTTCCAGTGATCCCCCCAAACATGGGTTGAACAAGCATGAAAAGCTACTGGGACCAGTCCACAGCCACATCTCACACGTGGGCGGGGCAGAGTGAGGTCAGTCTTGCTCAGCTCCTGGACAGAAAACGTAGAAGGGCGCGATATGTGTTCTTTTAGAAAGGGGCTCAATATACACCTGGCATCTGGAGTCGGTGGGTATCGAACCTTCTGGAAAAGTCTTGATAAAGAAAAGTCTTTTCAAAGTGGAGGATGTTGTGGAGTTTTTCCTACACTACTCTTCTGATCTGAAATTGGGAGTCAGGGGAGAACTTGAAACCCAACCACCACCTACTCTGCAACTTAGGGACAGTCACTTCTGGGTGCTTCTCTGTGCAGGATGGAAAGTGACTGGGTGCCGTCTCTGCACCTTCTCAAACAATCTATCCAGGCACCTTCACTGAGGATGCTGCACAGATGCCGTGGGTCCTGGGGACCACTTTCCTCACGGTGAGTAAGTCATATCCATACCTGCGGCAGAATGTGTGGGTGAGGGTGGGTTTGTGTGCAGAGCCTTCTAGGTGCTTTTCAGGTTAGCCAGAGACCATCATTGAAATTCAAATATTTTCACTACAAGATGCTTCCAGAACCCGTGTTTCCTCATCTGGTGTCTTTTTTGCTTCATCTCTGCAAGACCTGGCCCACTGAATCTGTCCATGTCGTGTGCTTTCTTTACTAACAGGTTCAGGTAGTCATCAGGTTAGTCCAGTTCAGTTCAGTTCAATTACTCAGTCATATCCAACTTTTTGCAGCCCCATGGAACTGCAGTACCCAGGCTTCCCTGTCCATCACCAACGCCCAAAGCTTGCTCAAACTCATGTTCATTGAGTCAGTGATGCCATCCAGCCATCTCATCCTCTTTCATCCCCTCCTCCTTCTGCCTTCAGTCTTTCCCAGCATCAGGGTCTTTACTAATGAGTCAGCTCTTTGAATCAGGAAGCCAAAGTATTGGACCTTCAGCTTCAGCATGAGTCTTTCCAGTGAATATTCAGGATCGATTTCCTTTAGGACTGACGGGTTTGATTTCCTTGCAGTTCAAGGGAATCTCAAGAGTCTCTCCAACACCACAGTTCAAAAGCATCGATTCTTCAGTGCTCAGCCTTCTTTATGGTCCAACTCTCACATCCATACATGACTACTGGAAAAACCGTAGCTTTGACTAGACAGACATTTGTCGGCAAAGTAGTGTCTCTGCTTTTTAATATACTATCTAGATTGGTCATAGCTTTTCTTCCAAGGAGCAAGTGTCTTTTAATTTCATGGCTGAAGTCACCATCTGCAGTGATTTTGGAGCCCCCCAAAATAAAGTTTCTCACTGTTTCATTGTTTCCCCATCTGTTTGCTATGAAATGATGGGGCCAGATGCTGTGATTTAGCTTTTTAAGTGTTGAGTTTTAAGCCAGCTTTTTCACTCTGCTCTTTCACTTTCGTCAAGAGGTTCCTCAGTTCCTCTTCACTTTCTGCCATAAGGGTGGTGTCATTTGCATATCTGAAGTTATTAATATTATTCCCAGCAATCTTGACTCCAGCTTGTGCTTCTTCCAGCCTGGCATTTCTTATGATGTACTCTGCATATAAGTTAAATAAGCAGGGTGACAATATACAGCCTTGACTTGGTTTGGAACCAGTCTATTGTTCCATGTCCAGTTCTAACTGTTGCTTCTTGACCTGGATACAGATTTCTCAGCAGGTAGGTAATTCCCATCCCCTGAAGAATTTTCCAGTTTGTTGCTATCCACACAGTCAAAGCCTTTGGCGTAGTCAATGAAGCAGAAGTGGATGCTTTTTCTGGAATTCTCTTGCTTTTTCTATGATCCAATGGATGTCACTTCTTGGCCTTTTGGCTAAGATCAAGTGTAGCTCAGTAGGTAAAGAATCTGCCTGCAATGTAAGAAACCCAGGTTTGATTTCTGGGTCAGGAAGATCCTCTGGAGAAGGAAAGGGCAACCCACTCCAGTACTCTTGCCTGGAGAATCCCATGGACAGAGGAGCCCAGCAGGCTACAGTCCAAGGGGTCACAAAGGTCAGACTTAAGTTAGTGACTAAACCACCAATGGATGTTGGCAATTTGGTCTCTGGTTCCTCTGCATTTTCTAAATCCAGCTTGAACATCTGGAACTTCTTGGTTCACATGCTGTTGAAGCCTGACTTGGAGAATTGTGAGCATTGCTTTGCTAGCGTGTGAGATGAGTGCAGTTGTGTGGTAGTTTGCACATTCTTTCGCATTATCTTTCTTAGGAAATGAAATGAAAACTGACCTTTTCACATCATGTGACCACTGCTGAGTTTTCCAAATTTGCCAGCATATTAAGTGCAGCACTTTTATAGCATCAACTTTTAGGATTTGAAATAGCTCAGCTGGAATTCCATCACCTGCACTAGCTTTGTTCATAGTGATGCTTCCTAAGGCACTCTTGACTTCGAACTCTGGGGTGTTTGGCTCTTGGTGAGTGATCACACCATTGTGGTTATCTGGGTCATTAAGATCTTTTTTGTATAGTTCTTCTGTGTATTCTTGCCACCTCTTCTTAATATCTTCTGCTTCTGTGAGGTCCATACCATTTCTGTCCTTTATTGTGCCCATCTTTGCATGAAATGTTCCCTTGGTATCTCTATTTTCTTGAAGAGATTTCTAGTCTTTCCCTTTCTGCTGTTTTCCTCTATTTCTTTCCACTCATCACCGAGAAAGGCTTTCTTATCTCTCCTTGCTATTCTTTGGAACTTTGCATTCATAAGGATATAGTTTTCCTTTTCTCCTTAGCCTTTGCTTCTCTTTTTTTCTCAGCTATTTGTAAGGCCTCCTCAGACAACCATCTTGCCTTTTTACATTTCTTTTTCTTGAGGATGCTTTTGATCACTGCCTCCTGTACAATGTCATGAACCTCCATCCATAGTTCTTCAGGCACTCTATCAGATCTAATCCCTTGAATCTATTTGTCACTTCCACTGTATAATCACAAGAGTCATACCTGAATGGTCTAGCAGTTGTCCCTACTTTCTTCAATTTAAGTCTGAATTTGGCAAGAAGAAGTTCATGATCTGAGCTACAGTCAGCTCCTGGTCTTGTTTTTGCTGACTGTATAGAGCTTCTCCATCTTCAGCTGCAAAAAATATAATCAATCTGATTTCAGTATTGACCATCTGGTGATGTCCATGTGTAGAGTCATCTCTTGTGTTGTTGGAAGAGGGTGTTAGCAGACCTGGGATGCACAGTGTGTGACATAGCCCCCTTGGAGAAGTTTGTCATTAGCCCACCATAGAGCCACTGAGCAGACAACCCACAAACTGGAGAACATTAACTGAAGAAGGTCTTGTACTGTTGCAAAAGTTGTAGAGCCCACAACAGATTCCCCAGAGTGAGGATCTGGCAAAGGGATTGAGAACCCCCAGGTAATGTGACTTTGTTTTTTTTTTTTTTTTTAATAATTCTTTTTTTTTAATTTTTTAAATTTATTTATTTATTTTTAATTTTTACTTTACAATTCTGTATTGGTTTTGACTTTGAAGACCAATTCTGTTAACAGTGAGATAAGGAACTCTAGCTGTTGCAACGGACAAATCACAAAACTGTTTCAATTCTTCAGTTCACAATATGGAAGAGAGACAGAGAGAGACAGAGATACAGAGAGATGGAGGGGGGAAGAGAGGGGGAGAGAGGTGGAGAACAGATACTTGCTCTTAACTTCCTTAGAGAGAGGAGCATCTCTCCCGCTCAGTCCCCACCCGGGAGAGCTCTGTACCATGTTCCTGGTCTGGCCTAATCACGGGGCAGCTGGGAAATGCCTTCCTGGGAGCCCAGGAGGTAAAATAATGTGGTGGTCGGAGAATTGGCTCGATCACACTTTGCCTCTGTCAAGGGGCTCCGTGGGAATTATAACGGAAAAAGCCGTCACACTGAGTGCCTTCTCAGGCTCACGAGGAGCACTTCAGAGACGGTGTTTCAGGCAACACTGGCTTTTGCGTGGACTGTTCTTGTGAACCCACGAGTGCCACGTGCAGTCATCACAGACAGCCCTTGCCTACGAAACCAGAGCAGCTATTTTGAAATGTGGCAAGTTAAGCTAAACAAAGAGATTGGCCATTACTGGGTAAAATCAGTCACTCCAGAAGCTCCAGAGAGACTGATTTCTGGCATCAAAGCAAATTAAACCTACATCTGTAGAAGGAGAAACTCTACAGAGACATAAGTCCCTCACCCATTGCACTGGGAGGAGAAATGCGGATTCCATTTTGGGAAAGTAAATCAACAGTATGTATCCTTAACTTTCGATTTCCCAGGTCGTCTGACATAAAGATTCCACCTCTACTCTAAGAACCCATAGATAGACATCCTGTAAATATTGGAGGAGGGCAGGGGAAGAATGCACAAGTCGTCATACTTTCACTTAAGGTAGGAAAGATTAAGAACCTCATAGTTGAACAAGTTTAAAAAAAAACAAAGAAGAAGCAGTTGAATATTCTGTAAGATAGGTAATTCTTGGCAGAAGACTACTTAGAACTTAAAGTTACTTTACAAAGCCTTTTTTATTGCAAAGATTTTTTTCTGGAAACACTGAGCAATGCTCTTGATATAATAATAAATTGAAAACGGTACATACAATGTATTTATAGAGTCTGAGCAGAGCTGCATTGTATGTGATGTTATAGTAATAAGTATAACCACAATGATGAGAGCACTTACTAAAAAATGTATCTTCCATGAATGAGTCTCACTTAGTTCTCAATCAAATGGAGGAAGTAGATGGCTCTGTGCCCATTTGATGGTGAGGGAATAGAGACTCAGGCAGGGAAGCTCACTGCTCCTGATCACCCAGCTGTAGAGTTGACATTGGCCTTAAGGTCTGCCTCCAGGACTCACACTGTCAGTGAGCTAGTACATCTGTGCAAATCCATTTAGATCCAAAAATAGAAATTGGAAGGAAGAGTATCTCAACATTTATATTTGGTAGTTAACTCTATATGTCAGAAATGACAATAATTTGGGAGTTTTCTTCATTATACTTTGTTTTCACCAACGTCTGCATCAAACATCTGTTACTTTAAAAATTAGATGCATACACATGGGCTTCCCTGGTGACCACCTGCAATGCTAGAGATGCAGGAGACCTGGGTTTGATCCCTGGGCCAGGAAACCCCCATGGAGGAGGGCGTGGCAGCCCACTCCAGTACTCTTGCCTGGAGAATCCCATGGACAGAGGAGCCTGGCAGGCTACAGTCCATAGGGTTGCAAAGAGTCAGACATGACTGAAGCAATTCAGCATGCGTGCATGCAATATATACACACATATACACAGTTGACCCTTGAACAACACAGACTTGAACTGTATGGCTTCACTTGTACATGGATTTTTTTTTTTTTTAATAAAGTCTGTACTATAGTACTACACAATCCGAGGTTGGTTGAATTCACAAATACAGAACTATGGTCACAAGAGCTGATTAAAATTATATGCAGACTTCTAACTGTGTTGAAGGTTGGTGTCCCTAACCCTCACATTGTTCCAGGGTCAACTGTCTACCTTGCAGCTTAATCAAATAAGCTTATTCATGGATTCTAAACAAAGGACCCTAGGCACAAGGGGAAAAAAAATGGGCAAATATACCCACAGAGTAAAAAGTGTGATTGGGTTGTGAGATGTAGTTATTTTCACACTATTGCATTTTTTTGTTTTTAAGTTCCATACTTTATGCCTTGTAACTTTTAGAGTGGGGAAAAAAATGGAAGCAACCTTATTTTTCAGGCCTACACTAGCATTATGTTTTTTAGGTTTCCAGAGACAAACACATTTCTCTACATTGGAAAAGCAAAAGTCAAAGGGCCATGCTGCCAAATGAAAGATGGGATCTTTGACTCACCAGGAAGGGCCCTGGGGACAGTAAGAGTGTTTGCAGTGAAGCTAAGATGATTTACTGTGAATGTGTAAATGTTCTGAACTCAGGGCTTGGTCAGTAGCACAGCCCTCTTCTGCTGCCTTTGGGAAAACCTTAGAGCTAGCATCCTCAGAAGAAGGCGAGCAGGACTCAAGGGTGTGTAGGAACCCTCCCAGCTTGAGTCTATGGGCCTCCTGGACGGCATGCCTTGCAGTTTGCTGTACCTCTGAAATCAGGCCTTCCCTTATTGGTGAGTTTTAGCCAGTAGAGAGTGAACAAGAGAGAAAAAGACAAAGACAAGGACTACGACAAGACTGTGATTCACTTGCTGTATTGGACTCGCTGCCTCATCTTCTGGAAGTGTGTACCTGGGCTCATTAGGATGAAATTTCAGGGCATTATGAACCAAGAAGCCAAGACTGTCTGCCCCAGGGTTTCTAGTCTCCTGGAGTGGATTGGTGGGGCCACCTGTGTCTCTTGCTGTTGTTTCCTGATTGGGTGTCAGGACCTGGCTCATCTTGTTTATGTTCTGTATTTTATTTGATACATGCAACATTTAATATAGACTAAAGGGGAGAACTAACCCTTCTCACAGGCCTATCTATTTCATTTTAGAAGGAAGACATTGTTGTGATGGGGAGGCAGAGGCTGACGTCCACCTCACTGGCCAGGCTCATTTGCCAGTGATCTGAGCTAAGCACATCCCAAAGTTTCTCCCTTCCCAGATTTTGTGAAGGGAAGCTGAAACACTTCAAGAGATATTCTGACAGAAGCTGGGGTCTAGATTCAGGTGAGGGATTGCTTGGACATAAATGGCATCAAAGCCTTCCTTGTGAGGCCCCTTGAAGGCCCAGGAGAGCAAGTCTCAGAGACCTAAGGAAACTGACCCTCAATGCTCATCTTGTCTCCTGTTCAGATGCCAGCAGTGTGGCCAGGAAGTGGCTTCTTTCTAAAGGCCTAGAGTGGAAGCAGGAGTGGTCAGAGGCAGTCTGGTTAGGAGGACAGAGGCAAGACATTTTGACTCAAAAGACGCAGCTCAGCTCTTCTTGGCCGATGACTTTGGAGCAGATATTTAACCTCCTAGATTCATAGCCACCTCACTGATTGATAATGTGGAGATCAAGAGATATGGCATCTATCCAGGGTCCTGATGCAGAGTATTCTCTGTTGTTTAGTCGCTAAGTTGTGTCTGACTCTTTGGCAACGCCATAGACTGTAGCCCTGCAGCAACCTCTGTCCATGGGATTTCGCAGGTAAGAAAGAGTACTTGAGTTGTCATTTCCTCCTCCAGGGAATCTTCCCGACCCAGGGATGAAACTTGCGTCTCTTGCATTGGCAGGCAGATTCTTCACCGTTGAGCCACCAGAGAAGCTTCCCTGTAAACAATAACACTCCATCCTTCCTGCCTCATCTTAGACTTCTCCGTTCCTGAGTTCCAGTGAATTTCTGCTTGAGATACTATTTTCTCTGTCCTTCCCAAAGTCGCCCTCTTAGCTCAAGTTATACTAACATGAAATATACCTGGTCAAATTTCCTGAATCCTTATTCTCTCCTTAAAAGAACCCTTAGAAGAATGAGAATCTTACTTGTATCAGCCCTTACTGATAGTGAATTCTTATTTACTACCAAACAAAACTGGATGTGAGGATTACTGAGGCTATGGTTAAATGCTCTCAATCTGAGAGGGGGAATGTGGTGGGGCTAGAAGGATGCCTGGACTGGGAGTGAGATGCTCAGTTTTCTTGTCCTGGTGGCTTCTGCTAAGTTAGTTGCCCTTTCTGAATCTCAGTCTCCAACCTGTACAAGGAGGGGTACATTAAAAGATTAAACGAAGCCATGTGTGTGAGTACATTTTGAAAACCTGAGATCATTCCCATCTCTTTGTGCTTGGAAGGTCCTTTCAGTACAGCTGTTGATAAGTGTGAGTAATTTTCAAAGGACCAAAATGGCCAGTTTCCTTATCTTGATTATCTAGAATTTGACACAGACAATTAAGGGCTTCTCCACAGTTTTGGGGTCACTTCCTTCCATGTGGACTTCGGACCAGCCTCTGACCTCTCAGAGGCTCCCTTTCTCCCTCCATAAAACAAGGACCGAACACTGCTCACTTTCCAGAAGATTGTAGGATGCTGCCACGCTGCCATTCGCATAGTATTGCTGGGTAAACCCCAAAGATCTCAACTATGTGTGGGTTATTGCAGGCTACCATCCTTGAAGTGAACATGATTTAGTAACTGGGGAATTAGCATCACCATGTCTGGAGCCCCACGTAACACTCAGGCTCTGTGATATATTGAGGACAGGGTCAGCTTTCTCTTGCTGTTGATGCACAGTACGTTTTTAAGCAATAGGCACTTAAAAATTGCATGAATTTAGAATATGAATTATCTGGTCAATCTAATTGTTACTCCTTCTAACTGGTCATGTTTTATACCACCACTTTGCAGAGTCTGCTTTAATTTCATCCTCATGTAGCAAGTCAATCCCAATATTTTGTATACCTTAAGCAAAATTTGCCATTACAAATTTATACCCATATATGTGCATGTATATATAAAACATATATTTGCATATTATATGTGTACTATAATAAAATATTTATATAATATATATTATACATATACATAAACATGTTATATATATGTGTGTGTGTATATATATATTGCTTGAATCTACCTCTATATTTGTTCTAAGAAGGAGAGACACTAACTCCTGCTCACAGGAGAACTCCTTCTCACAGGTGATAGTCTGGCTCTTTCAGCTTATCTTGCCTTTCATTCCCAAGAGAATTTCCAGAATTTGTTTTGGTCAAAAGCATGTACATAATTGATTTATTTCCTCTTTCATGATGATTTTAAGAAAAATCCCAAACACACACATGTATGTAAGATACTCTAAGGTAGCATGGAATATGACTACCTATACTACAACGTGCATTTGCCCTTGATAGATATGGGGGTTAGGGCTGCAGACCTCCACGTCGTTGAAAATCCATGCTCTGTTATTTCTGCCTCAGAAACAAAGGAACAGATGACTCACCCCCGGGCATGAGGATAGAATCAGAATTCAAACCCTAGTTCTGGGACTTCCCTGGTGGTCCAGAGGTTGGGACTTGAATTTCCAGTATAGCGGGTGTGGGTTTGATTGCGTGTCCAGGAGCTGCGCCTTGAAGCCAAAAAGCCAGAACATAGAACAGAAGCAATATTGTAACAAAGTTGAAAGTGACTTTTAACATGGTCCACGATGAACAAAATCTTAAAAAAAAAAAAATCCAGGTTTTTGATTCCACCTATTGTGCTCTCTAATCAAATATAAAATTTCCCCCATACTTAAGAAATTTAATGATCTATAAAATGAAGGAGGGTGAAGGAGGAGAGTGAAAGAGCCAGCTTAAGACTAAATATTAAAAAACTAAGACCATGGCATCCGGCCCCATTGCTGCATGGCAAATAGAGGGGAAAAGGTGGAAGTAGTGACAGATTTCCTCTTCTTGGGCTCCAAAACCACTGAGGATGCTGACTGCGGCCACAAAATCAGAAGTCGATTGCTTCTTGGCAGGAACATGATGATAAACATAGACAGTGTGTCAAAAAGCAGAGACATACTCTACAGACAAAAGTCTATATGGTCAAGGCTATGGTCTTCCCAGTGGTCACGTACAGTTGTGAGAGCTGGACTGTAAAGAAGGCAGAATGGCAGAGAATTGATGACTTCAAACTGTGGTGCTGGAGAAGAGTCCTGAGAGTCCCTTGAACAGCAAGGAGATCAAACTAGTTAATCTTAAGGAGATCAACCCTGAACATTCACTGGAAGGACTGATGCTGAAGCTGAAGCGCCAGTATTTTGGTCATCTGATGTGAACAAATCACTGGAAGAGTCCCTGATGCTGGGGAAGATCAAGAACAGAAGGAGAAGAGGGCATCAGAGGATGGATGAGATGGCTGGACAGCATCACTGATGCAGTGAACGTGAACCTGGGCAGAGTTTGGGAGATGGTGAGGGACAGGGAGGGCTGGTGTGCTGCAGTCCATGGGGTCGCAGAGAGTGGCCCAGTCATGTCCCACTGGGCGACTGAACAACAACAACAAGAACGAAATGAAGCCACAGGTACTATGCTTATGGGGGGAAAATCCATGTTTAAGTGGATTCAAACCCGTTCAGAGAACAAACTGTCTTTGTTCTTGTTCCAAAGAGAGTTCAGGCACTGTCTTTGGAACATGGGGGCAAACTCTCAGCTTTTTGTCTTTATAGTTCTGGGTTTGTATCCTGATCCTACCAATTACTGGTGATTTAGGCAATTAACTATCATTTATTGATTCTAAGGCAATTAAAAAAATCTGAAATGGAATGCATCTCACAACTGATGGCATCTTACAATGAAAACTGTCGGCTCGTCTTTGTCTCTCCATGCGACGCAAAGCAATGATGCATCTTACGAGGAACTTGGATTCGATGGAAGTCACTAGCCACGCTTTCTGAATTTCCCTTCCAATCTTTGCTAAATTGCTAACATGGAGTTGTAGTGAGAGTTAAACTCATGAATGAATTCAGTAGATATCTTAGTATGAATGCTCAAGAAAAGATATACTGTTATTATTGCCACACTAACTAAATAATTGCAATAATGTAAAGAACAGATTCTGCTGGCAGTACTTATTCCTATTGCACAGATAAGAATATTTAGGCTTAGAAGAGTTAGGTTATTTACCTGAGCCCATCAAACACAGCATCTGTTTGACCCCAAAGTTTGCATTCACCCCACTCACGCTGCCTTGTTAGCTATAAATACATTGTGCACTTCATATTCCACATACAAAGTGCAACCTATTGTTCATGAGCCATCCGTCTGTGCTCCAGGTACAGCCTCCGACACTCAAAGAATGACTTCATTACCTTCTCACTGACTCCACACGGGCTCCAGAATGTGGATATTTATTTCCAGATACTTCCAAATGTTGTGGTTATTTAATCACCTTGGGTCCCTCCAGTAATCACTCTAGATTGCATTATACGAGTCAGCAAATTCTGTTCACTTTAATAAACATGAGAAAGAGGGAGGGATATTTCTCACAGAAGGTTTTATGGAAAATTCTGCCTTTATTGATTTTTTTCCCTTAAATCTTGTTCTTTATATACTCTCCCCACCCCTACACACACACGCACACACAGACACACACACATGCACACAAAGGCACACACATATATATATGATGAAAATGATTGTTCTGGCCATGTTTGTTCAACCTAACAAAAATATAGCATATTGACAACATTTATCTGTCATCCCCACATTTCACCTGGAGTAGAAAACTGTTTGATCTCAGAAGCCTGGGGACGGCATCAGTTCACAGGAATATCTTTTATTCATGCACATTAAAATAAAGACAACCATATGCAAGGGTTTCTATAACTTGGGGAAAGAAAAAAACATGAAACTTGCTTCTGCTTGCAAAGCTTTGCATGTGGGGCACACTCACCGTGGTCCTGCCATCAGCATTTCCTGCATCGCTCTGCACCCTTTTCATTTTAAATGATCAGCACACACCCCAAGACTTGTTGATCAGGTGATACCCAAAGAGGTCATCACTTTCCAGAGGAGAAAAACCAAGGGTCCTATAATTTCAGGACTTGTATAGGACCAAGTGTTGCATTCTGTGTAAGACTCAAGCAAAATGTATCTGCCTGGCACTTTTTAGCTTGAACTCATCTTCTGAAAAGGATGGATGGGGCACTGTGTGGAAAATGCTGCATCTTGTTAGACTTTCGTTTCCTCTTCTGGGAAAGGGGGATCCTAGTATGGGTTTACAGGCTTGTTGGAAAGATTTTCGAAAATAACCTACATACAACTACTTGTTTGCTTTCAATTTCTGTATTTCTTATTTTCCTTGCTGTAGAATGGGTGGCATAAAGTGACACGTTTGTGATAGATTTCAGGTGACTGCAAAGATCATAAAAATATCTAGCTTGTCTCTTTCTGTTCTCTTCTGTTGGACAAGAATTATCTATTGCCCGTGAATGGTAGTTCATCTTTAACAACCTTGGGAACCAAAGTCAGCACCTACCTCCCTCTTGGGTCTGGGTGCAAAGTGACAATTCAGTGTCTGGCGTCCTTTCAGGAGATAACTGGTCCCATTGCAATCCTATGACTTCCAGACACCAGGGTAAGTGTTTCTGCCTGAGTCCTTGGTCCCACGTGGTCAGTAAAATAGATGCAACTCAACCAAACTGGGAAACACGTCTTGCTGTTTTCCTTTTGGTCTGCTCTTTTCAGGGGGAACACTCACCTTCAGCTGTTGTTCTCTGAGTGGAGAGTGTGTGTGTGCTTAGTTGCTGAAGTTGTGTGGGACTCTATGTGACACCATGGACTGTAACCCGCCAGCCTCTTCTGTGCATGGGTTTTCCCAGACAACAAACAATATTGGAGTGGGTTGCCATGCCCTCCTCCAGGGCACCTTCCAGACTCAGGGACTGAACCCACGAATCCTGCATTGGCAGGCAGATTCTTTACCACTGAGCCACCGGAGCAGCCTCAATGGAGAGTATTATGCTTTATTTGGATGTCTGTGCTCATTCACGACCTACGGGACTACACACAGTATCAACAGATGCTTCCAGCTTATCTTCCCATCAGCCTCCTAGATGTTTCTGGTCAAGCCAGTCACACTAAATTGAACTTGAATGCTGTTTAAAATCCCTCTGGGGGGTCTGACTGTCTAGTCTGTTAAGCCAAAAATATGTAAAGTACAGCCATTCACTGAACTTGATAAAGTAGCTAGTTTCATCCTCTTGGGAACCATAGGGAAGACCATGTTTCCTTGGTGACTACATCACTCTTTTCCTATCATCAGATCACCCTCCTGCCTTTAGCCTCCTTGCCTTCCTCTTACAAGGGCCCTATGATTACATCAAATCTGCCCAGAAAATCAGGATCATCTTCCCATCTCAATATCCTGAATTATGTCTACAAAGTCCTTTTCACCATGTAAGGCAAACTATCCACAGGTTCTGGGGGTCACAACATGGGCATTTCATAGTAGGGGGCATGGTCCAGCCTACCTTATGCATTAAGCTTCCATTCTATCTGGAGGTCTTTCTCCTTAGATATAAAACTCCAAACCTTGCTTCTTCAGAGCAAACCCAGTGGGTTTAGGGTCTTTCTCTTTTCTCCCTAAAGCTGTATCTGAGTTCCACCGTTAATGGCCCTGAGGTACGGGGCCAGTGGGGTCTGCTCTGTGGTCCTTACCTACCTGTTTGCACATCCCTGTGGCATCTGCGCATCACCTGTTGGTGACGGACAGGGAGGCCTGGCGTGCTGCAGTCCTTGGGATGGCAAAGAGTCAGATACGACTGAGCAACTGAACTGAACTCTGACACCTGCACTTTCAGGGGCCTCATCTTCTGACTGCATTCTTTTACCTCACCGAGGCCTCTCCAGATCCACCTCCTCTTAGAGTCACAGACCTGTCTCTCCAGGCACGTGGACAGGCAGTGGTAACCCGTCTACCCTCAGTTCAGTTCAGTCGTTCAGTCGTGTCCAACTCTTTGCAACCCTATGGACTGCAGATGCCAGACCTCCCTGTCCATCACCAACTCCCAGAGCTTACTCAAACTCATGTTCACTGAGTCAGTGATGCCATCCAACCATCTTATCCTCTGTCATCTCCTTCTCCTCCTGCCTTCAATCTTTCCCAGCATCAGGGTCTTTTCAAATGAGTCAGTTCTTCACATCAGGTGGCCAAAGTATGGGAGTTTTAGCTTCAGCATCAGTCCTTCCAATGAATATTCAGGACTGATTTCCTTTAGGATGGACTGGCTGGATCTCCTTGCAGTCCAAGGGACTCTTAAGAGTCTTCTCCAACACCACAGTTCAAGAGCATCAATTCTTTGGTGCTCAGCTTTCTTTATAGTCCAACTCTCACATGTATACATGACTACCGGAAAAAGACATAGCTTTGACTAGACTGACCTTTTTGGACAAAATAATGTCTCTGTTTTTTAATATGCTGTCTAGGTTTGTCATAACTTTTCTTCCAAAGAGCAAGTGTTTTAATTGCATGGCTGCAGTCACCTTCTGCAGTGATTTTGGAGCCCAAGAAAATAAAGTCTGTCACTGTTTCCACTGTTTCCCCATCTATTTGCCATGAAGTGATGGGAACAGATTCCATGATCTTAGTTTTCTGAATGTTGGGTTCTAAGCCAACTTTTTCACCCTCATCTTTCATTTTCAATAAGAGGTTCTTTAGTTCTTTGCTTTCTGCCATAAGGATGGTGTCATCTGTATATCTGAGTTTATTGATATTTCTCCCAGCAATCTTGATTCCAGCTTGTGCTTCATCCAGCCTAGCGTTTCTCATGATGTACTCTGCATATAAGTTAAATAAGCAGAGTGACAATATACAGCCTTGACGTACTCCTTTCCCTCTTTGAAACCAGTCTGTTGTTCCATGTCCAGTTCTAACTGTTGCTTCCTGACCTGCATACAGATTTCTCAAGAGGCAGGTCAGGTGGTCTGGTATTTCCACCTCTTAATTTTCCAGATTTTGTTGTGGTCCACACAGTCAAAGGCTTTGGCATAGTCAATAAAGCAGAAGTAGATGTTTTTCTGGAACTCTCTTGCTTTTTCAATGACCCGATGGATGTTGGCGATTTGATCTCTGGGGAACAAGATGCATGGCTCCCTCACCTGCAGTCATGTTCCCCTCACCCAAAAGTGTAGGGTTCACCGTCTCCAGGGAGATATGAATTGGGGCTCAATGTCTCCCTGACTTTTGTGTTCCTCATACCCATCTTGGAGTTTCACTGCCCTCACTCATAATCTACGGCCCACAGGGGAAACCAGGGCATGAGACCCCTTCTCTGGGGGTGTAAAAGAGACCTTCTCCACTACATCAGTTTGCCAGGGCTGCTGTAGCAAAGGATCCCAGACTTGGGGACCTTAAATCACAGTTGCTTCCTCAGTTTGAGAGGCCAGAAGCCTAAGATAAAGTGTTAGCAAGCATCGTTTCTTCTGGGGCCTCTCACCTTGGCCTGTTCCTTCATGTCATGCCTCACAAAGATCTCTCCTCTGTACATGAGTCTGTGTCCTGCTCTCTTTTTTATAAAGACAGCAGTCAGATTAGATGAGAGCCCACCCTGCTATGCTGTGCTCAGTTGTGTCCAGCTCCTTGTGATCACCTTCCTCCCACCAGGTTCCTCTGTCCATGGGATTTTTCAGGCAAGAACACTGGAGCGGATTGCCATTTTCTTCTCCAGATGATCTTCTCAACCCAGGGATCAAACCAGGGTCTCTTGCATCGCCTGCATTGGCAGGCAGATTATTTTACTACTCTGTCACCTGGGAAGCCAGAACCCACTCTGATGATCTTATTTTAATGTAATTATCCCTTTGAAATACAGTCACCTTGCACGGTACTGTGGGATAAAGACTTTAACAAAAAATTGAGGAGGAGACATAATTCACCCCATAACAGCCCATACAATTTTTTTTCTTCTTTTAAATCTTGAGATGGTAGCAAGAATTGGTCCCACCTGACTATTCATCATTCCAAATCTTTCTTCCAACTCCCATGGACACCAAAGCTGTTGAAACTCAAATGCAAGCTTTGATGTCTTGGTTCTGTAGGTCTGCTGTGACAGGTCTTCTCCAGCACAGTGGGTGCCTTGCGTCTGGTTGCTTGGACTGGACTGAGAGGCCTCAGAATGCAGGAAGCATGTATGATGTGAGTGGGCACCCATGTGTGTGTGTGTGTGTGTGGTATATGGTAGTTGGGGGTGCCTCAAGTGATTTTTGAAAGTATCATCCTGCAAAATGAGCAACTTCTCACTCTGCGCAAGACACTGTACTAAATGCGTTACACTTGCATTTTCTCACGATAGACTTGCACATTTGTAATATGAGTCCCATTTTGCAGATGAGGAAGCTGAGATTCAAAGAAGGATGTGCCAGGGTCTTATATCTACTAAGGCAGAGACCAAATGCAAACCCAGGTCTAGCTGACTGCCCAGTGTTCTTTGCTATTTCTGTTCCCCTCTCCTGTTGGGCGGGGGACAGTGGTAACAGTGCTCAATTCTTCAAGCTTTGCAGTGAGGTGTCCCAAGGTCCCAGAATTAGCTTCTGCTCTCTCAATAGCATTCTCGAACAAGATGGAGTAGGAGGCAAGGAAGGGGTCAGGCCTCGATGTGAGCAAGACTTTTACATCCCACCAATGTGCATGATATACCTTTCCTCTGGTGGCATTTTCTCATTTCTTGGATTACATTTAATTTGCAGAACACATCCTTGCAGCAGTCAGTTCGATTCCCACCTCATGCATGAGCAAACCCAGGATAAATCAAACACCCAGTGTCCCCAGATATTATGCAGAGGGCCTGGTATCTGCCTGTGAGAAATTAGGAGAGAAGAAAGAGGCTGGAACACTGCTCAGATCTGAAGAACACATCCCTTCCTGGAAGAGATGGGAGACTCAGAAAGTCTGGAGGATGACCAGGGCACTTCAGAGTGAAGAGGACAGCTTTGGCTGGCTCCTAGCGTTCCAAGGATCACTGCTCGGCCAGAGTGGCTGATGATCAAGATGGTTAGTTGTCATGTCAGCCCTCTGTGCCTGATGAAGTTTTCATATTACCCCTTTTTAGAACATGCACACATCCTTACACACATAAATATGTGTGCGCATTACAGAGTCTACTTTTAATGGAATGAGTTTGATGCATCTCCTAACTAACCAAAAGTAACATTTTGACAATTTTAATCGACAAATTATACACTCATGGTCATCTTGAAAAGTGCCTATTTGGGGTCTTTCTGTCTCGACAACTGTAAGAGTTCTCAGCTGGAAAATTGGGATGCAGACAGAGAATTTCAATGACTCTGTCCTTGAGAAATTGGGAGTTGTAATATCCCCCTTGGGGGCCTGGAGGAACAGAAAGGAGCTCTGGAAGCATGGGAATGGCTGCTTCCAGGGCTCGACTTGCTCTCTGCCCTGGATCTGCCTGGAAGCAATCAGGAAGAACCCAGTGATATGCAGCAGAAGGAAAAGAGGAACACAGACGCCACAAATGTGCACATCGCAGAAACTTAAAATAGCGTGGCATGGCTGCTCTCTTTCATTTGGTTATGCCCTTTAACTGGAGGTTCTTTTGTTTCTTTTCTTTCCTCTCCCTTCCCAAACCCTCTTGCCTCTTTTTCTTTCCCTTTCCTTTCCCTTTCTTTTTAACCAACATGAATGAACATTCCCACAAGGGGTGTTGCTTTCCAAGCCCACAAGGGGTGTTGTTTTGCTAATATGAGGCTTCCCTGGTGGCTCAGTTGATAAAGAATCTGCCTACCATGCAGGAGACCCAGGTTTGATCCTTGGGTCTGGATAGTCCCCTGAAGAAGGGCCTGGCAACCCACTCGAGTATTCTAGCCTGGAGAAGGGCCTGGAAACCCACTCCAGTATTCTAGCTTGGAGAAACCCATGGACAAAGGAACCTGGTGGCTATAGTCTGTGGGGTCAGAAACAGCCAGACACAGCTGAGTGACTAACACACACACAAAGATTTATTTAAGGAAGGATGATTTGCAGTTAACGTTTCAATGAATTTTTCCATAAACTTGAGAAAGAATCCCCATTTTACACATGCAAAGCCTGAGTCCCAGAGAAACAAAGTCACTTGCCCAAGATCACACACTCAGTGGCTGGACCAAGAAGAAGCTCCAGAGCACTTCCCAAAGCCAAACTTGCACCGAAAAAAAAAAAAAAAAGGTCAAGGCCGCTCTTTGGTGGTCTGCTTCCGGCCTGATCCACTACAGCTTTCGGAATCCTGGTGAACCCATTACATCTGAGAAGCATGCTCAGCAAATCAATGAGATGCACAGAAAGCTTCAGTGCCTGCAGCTGGCATTGGCCAAAAGAAAGGGCTCAGCTCTTCTCCACGATCACATCCCACAGCACATCACACAACCAACACTTCAAAAGTTGAATGGCTTGGGCTACGAAGTTTCACTCATCCGCCGTATTCTCCTGACCTCTCACCAACTGATTAGCACTTCTTCAAGCATCTTGACAACTTTTTGCAGGTAGAATGCTTCTACAACCAGCAGGATGCAGGAAACACTTTCCAAGAGTCTGCTGAATCCGGAATCATGGATTTTTATACTACAAGATTTATTTCTCGTTGGCAAAAAAGTGTTGATTGTAATGGTTCCTATTTTGATTAATAAAAAAGATGTGTTTGAGCTTAGCTATGATTTAAAAATCATGGTCTGAAACTCCAATTACTTTTGTACTAACATAGTAGGAAACCACTGCTTCGCAGGTAGCACAGAGGTAAAGAATCTACAGGAGACCTGGGTTCGATCCGTGGGTTGGGAAGATCCCCTGGAGAAGGGAATGGCAACCCACTCCAGTATTCTATATATATCTATATCTATATCTATATATATATATATATATATTTTTTTACTCCAGTATTCTTGCCTGGAAATTCCCATGGACAGAGGAGCCTGGCAGGCTACAGTCCATGGGGTCGCAGAGTCCGACAGACAGGACTGAGCTACGAACACACACCTAATAGGAAACCAGAGCTGCCAGGAAAGACCCGTCTCTATCTGACTGTTGAGTCCTCCCTATGAGGAGGTGTCTCCTGTTCTTTTTGAACTTTTCCAGCCCAGGTGAGAGCTACTGGAGTCTCTGCTGACAGTGGGTTGGGGCCACTCCACCTGGGTTTCACTGTGAGTCTGGCCATCTGGACAAAGTCACGAGGAATGTTCAGAGGCAGTTTGGGCCCGACCTGGAACAAGTTTCTAAAGCCAGAGCCAGCAGGGGGATGAACTGGATTCTGGGCTCCCAATGAAGCCCTTCTCTACGTGGAGCCCCTTGGTTTCTTGTGCTGTGGGGCTCCTGAATGGGCCTAGGAGTGGACAGTGCAGACCAAGGAGGGCTCCTATTTTTCTGGGAACAGGAAGGGGCAGGAAGAGCTCAGAGGGCCTGGCAGGTGGGAAACTTCAGGTCTGCTCCACCACGGCCACACAAAATCTTACTGCCAATACTGGCAAAGAGATCCATTCGGAGAGCCCATACTTCTCAAGAGTGCAGGAACACCTGG
This sequence comes from Oryx dammah, assembly GCF_014754425.2. Taxonomy (NCBI): domain Eukaryota; kingdom Metazoa; phylum Chordata; class Mammalia; order Artiodactyla; family Bovidae; genus Oryx; species Oryx dammah. The sequence continues at coordinate 7,263,049 of NW_024070200.1, read as the reverse complement.
GTTAGAAGTCAGTCAGGCAGTGATTGGCTCTCCCTGAAAAGCATCTTTCTAGGGTTAAGTTGCTGGATCTGTAAATTAGATATAGTCATGATGACCTTGGAGGGTTGTTTTGAGAATTAAATTCGAAACCTCTGCTAAGCCCGTAGCCTAGGCTCTCTTTCATAACAGTGATGGCATTTTCTTTCCTACAGCATTGATGAGCATGCCAACTTGGTGCTAGCGTAGGGCTGTCAGATACACCAGAGACGATCAGTTAATTTTAAATTCCATGTCTTTAACCAGATATTTTAGCATAAGTATGTTTCCACTATGGCATGGGACATATGTGTACTTTAAAAAATCATTGCTTTTCTGACTTTCAAAGTTAACTGGGTGCCCTGATAGCAATTTGCTAAGTCTATGCACCTCTCTAGTTGTTAAGAAGGCAAAAGTGAGTGCAAGAGATAGTTACCCTCACCGGTAAGGGGATGCCTGCATGTGTGTTCAGCTGTGTCTGAGTCCTTGTGACCCCAGGCTCCTCTATCCATGGGATTCTCCAGGCGAGAATACTGGAGTGGGGTGCATTTCCTCCTCCAGGGGATCTTCCCAACCCAGGGATCGAACCCAGGTCTCCCGCATCTCCTGAATTGGCAGGTGGGTTCTTCACACCTGAACCACCTCAGAAACCCTGGTAAGGGGATGGCAGGCAGTCTATTTTCCTTCTGATCAAGCCACCTCTCATCCTCCTGAGTCTTCTTTCTTTTCCACTCTATTCCTGAGTAAGCAGAGGGCGTTCACTGCTGCTGGCTTTCTTGCAGAACCCCTACTATAGATGCTACAGTTCCCTGCTGCCTTAGCTGTGCCTGGCCAGCCCTGCCCTTGGGGCACAAGTGTATTCATCCCTCCCTTATAAGCGGCCAGCTGCAGGCCCCTGCCCGTTCATCCCTAAGGCCACCTCTGCCCAGGCCCTTTCATGACAATCCATCTTAACTCCCCACTTGTCCTCAGGGCCAGGGCTTGGGGAAGGTCCAGCTGATTCCAAAAGAACCCACTGAAGGATGGCATGCAGGCTGCCAGAGGATGCTGGACGAGGTAGGTTGAAGGCTGCCCTCCCCACCCACTACCAAGATGGCCCCATCCTAATCCCCAGACTCTGTGAATGCCCCCTTATGTGGCAAAAGGGACTTTGCAGAGGTGATTAAGGGAAGGATCTTGAGATAGGAGATGACTGATCCGGGATGATGTAATCTTGAGGTTCCTTATAAGAGGGAGGCAAAAAAGTCAAGAGAGAAGGGGACGTGATGACTGAAGCCAAGGTTGAAGGCGGAAGCAGGGGCCACAAACTGTGGAGTCCAGGTCACCATTAGAAGCCAGAAGAAGCCAAAACAGTGGATTCTCCCCTAAACACTCCAGAAGGAATGGCAGCCTGTGGACACCTACATTTTAGACCCCTGATCCCCAGGACTGTAAGGGAACGGACCTGTGTTGTTTTAAGCCACTAAGTTTTGGGTCATTTTTTAGAGCAGCCACAGGACACAGGTCCACTGGGGACTTTAGGAGGAAGGGCAGTCCAGCAGACAACCCGCCCGGGCTGGGCTATGTGGAGATGGCCCTGTTCTTGGGACATGTTGTCCATCTGGTCAGCCCTCTGCTCAGCTCGGGGCCATGTGGGTCCTCAGCCAGGACTCAGAGGGTGTCAGATCTCTGGTAGTTATGATGGAGGCAATGCCCACAGGGGGTTATTCCTGATGCTGTTCCCATCCACTGTGGTGTCTCTGTGGATCTAGGCTCCATTGATACAGCATGGCTCTCTGATCTGTGAGGCTCAAAGAGGTGAAGCGAGAGACTTGGAGCCACGCTGCAAGCCAAGGGCCCAGGGGGAGTTTAGTCCCAGATCCAGGATGCTCATCATAGCCGCACATCCATGAGATGCTGCTTCTCTTGAGCGGTTCGTCCGCCTCCGCCTCTTGCAGCCAAAAGGCAGTTCCTGCAGAGGACTGCCACATTTGCGTTTTGAGCCGCAGCTCAAGATCCCAGATCTTGCTCCCGGCCCCTGGGGATGAATGGTCTGGTGGTTTTCCCTGATTGGGGAACCTCACAGGGATGCGGAGCCATGGGGCCCTGGCCCTGGAGAAAGAACACCTTTTGACATGGTCTTGACCCCGTGCTCGAGAGCTAGGCGGCTCGTTGAGCCGTCAGACCCGGTTTTCCCTCCCTGAATAACGAGGTCAGTGTTCACTGGCGGCCGAACCAGAAATGCCTTTGACATGCGCTGCACTTCAGCTAATAATCAGAACCAGGTTTGCAGGGCAGGGGGTGGAATGACATGGTCGTTTTGACTTAAAAGAAACATTTTAACTTCACATTTGCCAAACAAGAGAAAAACCTCAGATCGCTTTTCCCCCTACCCGCTCTCGCCAAGCACCACCCCCAACCCCATCTATCTTTAATTTTGATTTGTAATATATGGGAAACCTAATCCCTGGCTGTCATGCTGAGTGTTGCTTGGCAGACTCAAACCACTGTGCAGTTTCGCCCCTGCTAGAGGGAGGTTGACTTTGCAGAGGGGGTGGGGGCGGGGAGGGTGCTGATGCTCTCTGGGTCCCCATTGATTAGCAGTTCTTGAGATTGTCAAAGTGCTGCCCAAACCGTGCCTGGCTTCGACCTGGCTGGGTCATCCCCTTCCTCTGGGGAGCCTGGTAGCTTCTCTTGACCTAGGGAGACCATGGGAGAAAGCAGTTCATGTTACATGTCATTGCTCAGGGCAGCTACCATGATGCTCTACAAACTTTCCTCTCTGCTGGCAATTCCTTATCAAACTTCCTGTATCCATGGAACATATTCGTTGATGGGTTTGAGTAACGGACCTGATTTGTCAAAGCTTCCCTGTGTTCAGGCCCTTTGGAACCCTCCTACACTGACTCTGGCTGGACCATGTGGCTGGCTTTAGTGAATTAAATAATAGTACATAGGCTTCCCTGATAGCTCAGTTGGTAAAGAATTCACCTACAATGCAGGAGACCCTGGTTCGATTACTGGGTCGGGAAGATCCACTTGAGAAGGGATACACTAACCCACTCCAGTATTCTTGGGCTTTCCTTGTGGCTCAGCTGGTAAAGAATCCACCTGCAATGCGGGAGACCTGGGTTCAATCCCTGTGTTGGGAATATCCTCTGGAGAAGGGAAAGGCTCCCCACTCCAGTATTCTGGCCTAGAGAATTCCATGGACTGTGTAGCCCATGGGATCGAAGAGTCAGGCATGATTGAGAGATTTTCACTTTCACATACAATGAAAAACAAAAGACCTGAACTCAAGACCTAAAAAGTGCTTGGAAATCAGGGTTGCCCCCTTGGAACTTTGTGCCTAAAGTGCAAACAGGCTTGGAGTAGCCTGTTTGAGGGGAGGAGCTGAAACACAGAGAGGTCCTGGTCACCCCAGACAAGGTCATCATACATCAGCCATGTCAAGCCAGCACAGCAGAGTCCCCAGATCCATGAGCAGGAAGCCCAGGCCAGCCTAGAAGAAGTGCCAGCTTGTCCAGCTCAAACTGTGAGCCTAAGGACGTGTGGGCTAAGTGGCTGCTTTCTTAGGTCAGAAAATTCCAAGCTGGTTTATTACACAGCAGATCTAACTGATACACATTGCCAAAGTCATTTACAATGACTTGGTGAATTATTTGTTTCTCTTCTATACTGTATCACATTTGTACACTTTTTGCACAACTTATCTGCCTCTCCGATTGAATAAGGAGCTCCATCATCATAGTCTCCTTATGTCTGCTGATCACTGTTGAAATTTCGTGATCTCCAGCCAGGCACGGCACATAGTAGTTGTTCAATAGACACTTGTCAAATCAATCAGTAGCTGAATAAGGGAATCAGACCCACTTTCGAGCCCCAGCTTTTCCAGTGTTGCTTTGTCATTTCCACTTGAGCCTCCCCATGCCTCAGTTTCCCCAACTGTGAAACAGGACTAATGGTAGTCCTAGAGTCTCCAGGAGGGATAAAGGAGGTGATGTGCGCAGCTTCCTAGGACTGTTCTAGCCCAGCACCCAACAGTGGCGAAGAGCACGTCCCAGCAAAAATGCTCTCAGTGCTTTCAGTGGCTTGTTGATGTCATGGTAATATCACATATGGATGTGAGAGTCGGGCCACAATTTGTAAAATAATTAGCCTCCAATTAAGATAAATTAATTTAAAAAATTCAAAAAAAAAAAAAGAGAGAGAGAGCTGAGTGCCGAAGAATTGGTGCTTTCGAACTGTGGTGTTGGAGAAGACTCTTGAGAGTCCCTTGGACTGCAAGGAGATCCAGCCAGTCCATCCTAAAGGATTCAGTCTTGAATATTCATCAGAAGGACTGATGCTGAAGCTGAAACGCCAATACACTGTCCACCTGATGAGAAGAACTGACTCCTTGGAAAAGACTCTGATGCTGGGAAAGATTGAAGGCAGGAGGAGAAGGGAAGACAGAGGATGAGATGGTTAGATGGCATTACCGCCTTGATGGATGTGAGTTTGAGCAAGCTCTGGGAGTTGGCAATGGACAGGGAAGCCTGGTGTGCTGCAGTCCATGGGGTTGCACAGAGTTGGACCCAACCGAACTGAACCGAACTGAATCCTCACAGCAGACTCCTTTGGCCACAATTTCTGGCAGTGATTGTGTGTTCAAAGTGGAAAGTTTGACACTGAGGCTGATCCTTGCACATACTGACATTTTGGTGTCTTTTGCCTTTTTTTTTTTTTTGACTTCAGGGAGATTCAGAACCTTGGAAGCACAGGTGTCAACATACCACCTGCTCCTCTAACCCCTTTTGTGTATGTGTTTGTGCTTAGCTGTGTCTGACTCTTTGTGACTCTATGAACTGTGGCCCACCAGGCTCCGCTACCCATGGAATTTTCTAGGCAAGAATACTGGAATGAGTTGCTATTTCCTACTCCAAGGAATCTTCCTGACCCAGGGATCAAACCTGGGTCTTCTATACCGCAGACAGATTCTTTACCATCTGAGCCACCCCTTAGAAGTTTCTTTTATGGAGCAAAGTATCACATTAATAATAGAGTCTCACGGAGAAGAAAGGAGACTTGAACATATATGCCACTCATTTGCCCTCCAGAAAGGGAGTGGGATGAGAAAAGACCCAGAGCAAGAGTGATCCTCAGTTCAGTCGCTCAGTTGTGTCCGACTCTGTGATCCTAGACTTATTTAAAAAGCTGAAATGGAGTATGGTTGGAGCTGAGGATGAGAGAGACCATTCTGGGAGCTGAAGCCAGATTGTTGAGCAGGGCACATATCACCCGGGGCCTCGAAGGTCTTGTTAAATGTTTTTCACTTTCTCCTTTGAGCTGTGGGAAGCTAATAAAAGGTCGTAAAAAGATCCCCTTTAGTCCAGGCTTAAATCTGGCTCTTGTGGCAACCAGCAGGCAGGATTCCTAAGAACAACGGCCTTTAAATCTCCTCTTGTTTCCTGTCCTGATCCACCGGACAGGGTGTGAGTCACTTGAACTACTTTGTGTGTGTTGTTTGCAAACTATATATTTGTGAACGATTCAAATAGTTCCAGAACTATATATCTGGGACCTTAAAGCACGTGGAAGGTGGAGGTTGCAGTGACAAAATCTACACTGCAAGGACAGCAGGTGGCACTTTCTGGACCTGACCAGGGACATCACTGTTCCAAGTGCACTTAAGTATCACCCATGAATCCACCCAGCTGACCTTAACAGTGTGTGTGTGTGTGTCTGTGTGTGTGTGTGTGTTGGGCACTGCTCCAAGAGCAGTGTATGCATAATGTTAGTTGCTCAGTCTTGTCCGACTTTCTGCAACCTCATGGACTGTAGCCTGCCAGGCTCCTCTGTCCATAGAATTCTCCAGGCAAGAATCCTGGAGTGGGTAACCACTCCCTTCTCTGGGGGATCTTCCTGACCCAGGAATCAAACCTGGGTCTCCCATGCTCTAGGCAGATTCTTTACCATCTGAGCCGCCAGGAAAACCCAGTGTATGCATGAACTCATCTGAATCCCAAAGTAATCCCAGGATCTGTTCACAGTTGTTACCCTTGTACCACAGACTTCGAAATGAAGCCTCAGAGAGGGTCAGGATTCTTGCCAGGGCCTGAGATTTGAATCTGAGCAACCTGACTCAGGATCAGCCTGAGTCAGCCTGGCATGCTGCAGTCCATGGGGTCTCAAAGAGTCAGACACGACTGAGCAACTGAACAATGACAGCAGCTTGACTCAGGAGGCTGTGCCCCTAGCCCCCAGGAGCATCACCTGAACAGGAATTAACATGGTCACTTGCATTTTGAATAGAGGGGATGTATGTACCCAGGTCATAGGGCTGGTCCACTGTGGAGCTGAGACTTGAACCCAGGAAGGCTGAAGGCACACCAGGCTCTCGGTCACCATGGTATGCACTACTCTCGTCAACATCTATATGAACACATATAGGGATGGATATCTCATGCAGTACATATTAGATTCTTTATTTCTCTGTGTGTTTCATTTGGGTCCCTTGAAAAGTACTCAATGTAGGTTTCCCTGGTGACTCAGCTGGTAAAGAATCTACCTGCAATGGAGGAGACCTGGGTTTGATCCCTGGGTTAGGAAGATTCCCTGGAGAAGGGAATGGCTACCCACTCCAGTATTCTGGTCTGGAGAATTCCACGGGCTATACAGTCCATGGAGTCATAAAGAGCTGGACACAACTGAGCAAAAGCACTCAATATTGGGAGCTGTTACCATTGGTTGCCTGCAATGAACCAGGAAGGACTAGAATTAGAACCTGAATAGAAAATGTAACTTTCTGGTTCTTCATGAAAAATCACAAGCCTTGTAAGTTACAGAGCTGGGCAAAACTAAATTCTAAGTGTACTACCCTCTAGTCAAAGCTATGGTTTTTCCAGTAGTCACGTATGGATGTGAGAGTTGGAACACAAAGAAAGCTGAGCGCCGAAGAATTAATGCTTTTGAACTGTGGTGTTGGAGAAGACTCTTGAGAGTCTCTTGGACTGCAAGGAGATCAAGCCAGTCCATCCTAAAGGAAATCAGTCCTGAATATTCATTGGAAGGACTGATGCTGAAGCTGAAGCTCCAATACTTTGGCCACCTGATGTGAAGATCTGACTCACAGGAAAAGACCTTGATGTCAAGAAAGATTGAAGGCGAGGGGAGAAGGGGACAACAGAGGATGAGATGGTTCAGTGGCATCACTAACTCAATGAGCATGAGTTTGAGCAAGCCCCGGGAACTGGTGATGGACTGGGAAGTCTGGCGTGCTGCAGTCCATGGGGTCATAAATAGTTGGACACACTGAACAACTGAACTGAACTGACCTGTACTACCTTCTTGTGTTTCTCATATGAAAAATAAAAACAGAAGAAAGTGTGCCTAACTAGATACCAGGGCAGCTCTGCTGCTTTGCAAATCAGATTTTTAATATAAATAAACATTCTCTAAGGATTTACAACTCAGATTAGGGCTACATGAACTCAAGACAGAGACAGATCATTGGTGGAGCCACTGACACCCCACTGGTGAGTTCAGGGCTGAGGAGGAGCAGGTGTGCGGCTGGGAGTCTCCTCCTGTATGCAGGGCAGGGTGACCTTTCCTGAGTCACCGATGTGCTACCTGGGTTTGCAGAGCAAGCTGCCGGTGGGTGTTGTGTCTAATCTGCCTTCCTCTCGGGCACATCCGTATGCATGTCAGCAGACTCTCAAGTGCTGAGATGTATGCAGAGCAGCAGGGGGTCTCCTCCTTTTCCCAGCCTCACAAAAAGGGGTGTGACAGTTCAGGCTTTCTTGGGAGGTCAGAGGACTGACTTGGGGGTGATAGTTTCTATGGGAGGTCAGAGGTTAACTCTAGTTTGTTAAAGGGATGGCAACGGAACTACAAACCGAGCAGGATCTAAGGGAGGGGATGCACAGTGAAGCCATGCTTATCTCCTGCCTCGAGGAATTTGGGCTGAGCTGGGGAATCAGAGAGAGGAGAGGGCTCGGACCTGCATGTCTCCCCAGCAACTCAGGAGCAGATGGACATCAAAGGTCACATGTGCAAGGGCCATGAAAGGACCCTAGAAGATCTTGGGGAAGGCGGGGAAGTTTTTCTATTTTCCATCCCTGCAGGAGGGCAGAGACACTTGGTTTCAGGTCTAAGAGAGTCGCAGTTCCTCTTCATATTTGGGCTGGTGGGGTGGGTGGGGAAAGACTGCAGCCTCATCATTTGCTCCCCAGGGCTTCCTGAGACTGGGTCTTGGGGGAGGAGCAGAGGACGGGAGGATGCTCCTTTGTTTTGTCTGTTACAGTCACTCTGGAAACCTTGAGGGGGGGGTGCTGTCTCTAGTTCCATTGTCATTGCTTAGTTGCTCAGTCATATCCGATTCTTCCTGACCCCATGGTATGTAGCCCGCCAGGCTCCTCTGTCCATTGGATTTCCCAGGCAAGAACACTGGAGTGGGTAGCCATTCCCTTCTCCAGTGGATCTTCCTGACCCAGGGATTGAACCCGGGTCTTCTGCTTGGCAGGCAGATGCTTTACCATCTAAGTCACCATTGTTACAGCAGTGAAACAGATCGCTTATTTATGGGAAGCTTCCCTGGTGAGGCAGGATCCAGCAAGAGCCTGGGTGGTTTCAGAACCAATCTTCATGTCTCTCTTCATCAAAAGGCTCCATAAAGGGCTCAGTAGGGTCTGAGGCTACAGCAGCAGCTCCACAATATCTAGACTCTGTGGGATCCTTTGTCTAAGACCCCTTTCGTGTTGTGATGGTGACCGCTCAGCCTCCAGCCCCACCCCTCTGACTCTGCACGTGATGGGATTCCTCTCCTGGGGTCGGGGATGGGGGCCCACGGGCAGCCCCGGGGCTGGCTGGCTATCAGCTCTCCCAGGCCAGCAGAACTGCTTTTTCCTGTCCTGCTGGTTCCTCCCCTAGCAAGGCCCGCTGCGTGCAGTGTGGCCTACTTCGGAGGTGAGCAACCCAACAGACCAGAGATGAGAGGAAGTGATAAGGGCAGCTGGCTCCCGGGCCCCCAGCTTCCTCTTCTGAGGAAAGCCAGGTTCTCACGGGGCCTGTGAGGCCCTGGCAAGCTGGGCTGCAGCTCTGCCATCTCAGGGAGTCACCCGGCTCGGGGCAGCTTCTCACCCGACCGTTCAGCCCTCGATGATGGTGGCCGATAAAGCAAAAAGGCCACCAAGGACTGGTCTGTCCAGGCTGGCTTCTGAGCGGGGTTTCGCTGCCATCAGGGATGCTGGAGATAACCGGCTCCATGTGGGCTCCCTGCCCACATCCAGGGGGACCCCTTTCCCCACAGAGGACCGAGCCCCCCAGGAGGGACAGAAGGGAGCTGGTGTGTTTCTTGGGTTTTTGTCAGCTGCTGGGTTCTGGTCTGAGCACGTCAGGGAAGAGTCTTTCAAACGCTCTTGACAACTTGTAGCTAAAGCAGAGTTTCTCCACCTTGGCTCCCTTGACATTGGGGTTCAGTTCATCCTTTGTCTTGGGGGAGGGATGTTTAGGTGCATCCTTTTCATTTATCCACTCGATGCTTGTAGCATCCCCATCCCCGGGGATGACAACCAATGGGGTCCTCAGCCGGTGTCCCCAGGCAAGAACCACTGAGACATAAACGGGATCTCAGAGACCACTGAGCACAAAACAGAAAGGATGCATCTGAGACCCCACAGCTGAGACCAGAAAGCAATCCAGGGCGTTCTGTTATTTTTACTTTGCTTTTCACACCACATGCTACTTGAGTTCAGGAAATCCTAACCTCTCCAAGTTGAAGCTCTGAACTATAAATAACATCATAATTCTGTGCCTCGAGGGTGATCTCTGAGCTAAGATAGGACCGTGGGTCCTCAACAGACAAATGTAGGTGATGGGGTTGGGTTCATGGTGGGTTCCTTCTCTCACCATGGAAATATTCTTCTGAAGGAAAACAGGTGCCCGTGAGAACATAGCAGCTCTTAACCTGACCTGCACATCAGAGTTTCCCTGGAGGCTTCGATGACAATGGATGCCAGGGCCCCAGGGTAAGAGGTGCTGGTTTAGTAGGTCTGGGTGGAATTTGGCATCAGGAGACCTTAAGAATTCCCCAGGTATCCCAACACTCAGCCAGAGTTGAGAAGAGCTCAGAATTCCATCTGAAAACCAAAGTGGCTCCAATGTCAGGTCCGCCTGTTATCGTGTTCTAGGCAGGAAGGAGGACATCCAGTGAGAAGGGGATGAGGGAAATCTGGCCAACGGTTGCTGTTGGCGGGGCTGTTTGACACTGATGGTGCTGAGGAGGAGATAAGGAGCCTGGATCTTTATGGTGCTGTCTTCAGAAGGTTCAAGTACTGACCTGAAATATTTACATGTGAAATGTACAAAAGTGAGTCAACTGCTGCTTGAAGATAAGTGGAAAGAGATGAACTGTGAACTTGAGGGCAGGTACTGTGTGTAATTAAATACTTTATATGTGCTCTTTAAATAAAGGCACGAAGAATTTTCTTAAGTGAGGGCTAGGCAGAGAATGGGGGGGGGCCTCTTTTCCTCCCTCCCCTCCTCCTCCTTCCTCCCCCCTCTGTGCCCCCTCCCACCCTCCTCCTCCCCTTCCTCTTCCTCCCTCTACTGCTCCTCCTCCTCCTCCCTCTTTCCCTCCTTCAGTCTTTTCTGTTTGTCTCTCATTTTCTTCTTTGGGCTTATTTTTCATCTAGAAGATACAGAGTTAAAGTTGCTCTTAATGTCAAGAGCCAGCGCTGCCCACTGCAGCCTCCACTCTAGTTCTTTAATGCATATGCACTGAGAACTTACTAAATTTGAGCATGTTAGAGAACACTTGATATCATGCTCCTCTCATTTGATTATAAGAGCATGTTTTTATATCCTCATATAATTCCTGAAGACATTATTTTAATACCAGTGTAATCATCTCTCCCTAATGTGGATCTCTCTATCACAATTTATTTCCCTATTTTCCCTCTGTTTGCTACCTCTATTGCTCTCATCTTTACAAAGAAAATACTATGTTAAATAAAGTATTAAGCATCCTTCTCTATTTCCTCCAGAAACACTCCTGGAGGTAAAATTATTTGGAAAAATGGTACTGGTGATGTCATGCGTCATGATGACTATGGATTGCATTCTGTAAAAGGACGGACACATTTACACGTTAACCTCCTTGGTGTGAGAAACTGAATCATCCATCTTCAGCAACCCTGATGGATAACTTTCCAATATTGACAATACAATTGCTAAAAAATAGTACTCTATTTTTTGTTCAACGTGCCTCTGTTGGGTTATTAGCAGTGATAAATATTAATAGAGATTCATGTTTCCTAGTTTCTTAAAGATCTTTTTGGTTATGGATTTTTTTCCTGAGTGTATTTTCTGTTTACTCTCTTTATAGGTTATATATTGAAATGCCTTTTCCTGAATTTATAAGGCTTCTTCCCAGATTAAAGATGTTAACATTATTTCCCTTTTACATTTTTTGTATGCTTTCAACAATATTTATTATTTCTTCTCTCCCTGGCATTTAAGAGAAAAAATATACTCATGGGGAAAGTTTTTACAAACAAATACAGAAATGCAAACTACAAAACTAAACATGTTTTGAATTCCACCAGAAAAAAAAAAAAAATGACTGCTGCATTTTGGTGCAGCTCCAGCTACCAATAGGAATATAATCCTTGAAAAAAATTTTTTAGAATTGGAATTACATAGTGATGTCATACTATAATCTGTTTTGTGGGCATTTTCTTTGTTCACTCAATAAGTCCAATAAGACATGGTATTTAATGGCTATCAACTTTTCCATTATATGGATGCAATATATCATTTTAAATAGTTCTCAGCTATCAGGAATTCCAGATATTTTAAAATGTTATCTAAAATAAATACTGCTGCAGTGAACACTCTGCCACATACTAAGCTCATCTAAGTATTTCTCTTGGTTGTAGTCCTGAGTTGAATTGTTAGGTTTATGATCTGCTCATTCTAAAGACTGTGATTTAAAAAGACTAAATTGTCTTTATAACTGTACTTATGTGCATTTTGCCTGCTGTTTTATTATTTATGATTTTTAATGGATCCCTTGTATTAAATTTGTAATTGCATTTTAAATTAAAATTGTAATAAAATGTTTGAGAATATGTTTTAGAAAAGAGTGAATTCTCTTTAAAAAAAGTTGAACTGAGTCACCCTTTCACTCAGAGCTTTTGAGAGCAGGAAAGTCTCCTGAAAGGTGACAGAAGCAGAGATAAGATGTTTTTACACACTATGTGATTCCCAGGTGTTCATCCAGTCTCCCTTTTTCTTCCCTTCAAGATGAGTTTCTGCCCTCCTAAACTGTTGGTGAGATTGTAAACTGGTACAGCTGCTATGGAGAACAATATGAAGGTTCTTTAAAAAAACTAAATAAAAAGTTACCGTATGATCCAGCAATTCCACTCGGGGCATTCATCTGGAAAAGATGAAAACTCTAACTCAGAAAGATACATGCACCTCAATGTTCATAGCAGCACAATTTACAATAACCAAGACATGGAAGCAACCTAAATATCCATTGATTGTGAACGGATAAAAGCAATCTGATGTCTATGTATATATATAGAGAGAGACAATGGAATATTACTCAACCTCAAAAAAGAATGAAGCAATACCATTTGTGGCAACATGGGTGGATCTAGAGATTATCCTACTAAGTAAAGTAAATCAGAAAGAGAAAGGCAAATATTGTATGATATCATTTATATGTGGAATCTAAAAGAAATGATACAAATGAACTTACTTACAAAACAGAAGTTGACTCAGACATAAGAAATAAACTAACAGCTACCAAAGGGGAAAGTTGTGGGAGAGGGATAAAGTAGGAGTTTGAGATTAGCATATACATGACTACATATAAAATAGACCACCAAGAAGGACCTACTGTATGGCAGAAGGAACTCTACACTTCATTCTGCACTAACTATAAGAGAAAAAATGAATATATGTGTGTGTTTGTGTCCATGAATATACAATTGAATGCCTTTGCTATATACCTGAAACTAACACAGCACTGTACATCAACTATAATTCAATTTAAAAAAAAAAGCATGAACTTCTGAACTTTTGCAAAATTTCAAATCAAGCCTTTTGGGATCATGAAGCTGTTATTTGTCACTGTTTACTTTGTGAAGTGCATGACTGTTGGGTATTTCTAGTTTAAACAACATGCAGGCTGACATTTTTCCCCCCAAACCACAGTGGCTTTCTCTCCACTTCTCTCCCTTAATCATGTTTTCATAATTTCTTTATGGGCATCAGACATAGTGACAAGATCCACACTGTGACCGTCAGGGCCAGTTATGGGGGAGGATAGCTGATATTTTTCAAAGTGACAGGTCAGTGTGATGCTGGGACCAAGGCGTTCTGGAAGCAATATCCTTCCGGGGGTACTTGGCCATGAGGTTGGATGGTAGGAGCAATGTTTGGGGTATCTTGATGCTATGGTCGTATCCTGCTATGGTCGTATTGTGTGGGGTATCTTGATGCAGAGACAAGAGTGCTGAGTGTACTGATGCAGAAAGTGCAGGTAGCAACCAAAATCATCTTTTACAGAAAGGGAGCAGGGCAGAGGGAGAGACAGAAGTCTTACCAAGTGAGATGTAAATTATTCTAAATATTAGCAATGATGCCCATCATAATGCTTGCTATGATCCAGGCTGTAGGTTGCAAAGTAAGGGCTTCAGTCTAACTCTGGCCCCCTGTCTATCTAAATAAAGTTTTATTGGGACACAACCATACCTAGCATTTGCATGATGTATACAGCTGTTTTTCACACTCTAAAGGTGGAGTTGAGTAGTTGTGACAGAGACAGGGTGATCCACAAAGATGAAAAGTGCTGTTGTCCAACTGCTGGCCACTCAACCTTTCTGGATCAGAACTCCCTGAGGGGCATGCCTTGCTCATTCTTCTACAGCCAGCACCTTGGACTGCAGAGAAGGTGCTCGAACAAAACCTAAAAGAAGGAGGTGCCATAGACCATGGAGACATTGAGTGTGAAATAAGGTAGGAAAAGCAGGGGTCAGGGAACAGACACAGCAGGGTTGGAGTCCTGATTCTGACCATGCCTCATGGTATCACCCTGGGCAAGTCACTTCACCTCTCCAAATCCTCGCTGGAAACACGGCCGGAAACACTTCTCTGCAGGGTCATCTTCAAGCTTAATAAGAAAAGCAGCATGAACAGTTTCTCTGATCATTAAGTTTGCAATGAAATTGGGCAGAAGGCATAGACTTTTCTAGCTTTTTCTTCTTAATTTGCAAAAGTTGGAGAGATGCCTATTTTATGAACACAAAAAGGAGAGGGTGAGTGAAGTTGCAATCACCCTGGTGGGACAATTGGGCATACTGATTGGGAGATGGTGAGATCACAAAACACCATGAGTCAAAGAGAGAAGAGGGCACACTAGTTTCATATGAGCCCCTACAGCCTAAGTGGGCAATAGGTTGTGTTAATTCATTATGAAGACTTCGTCAGCAGAGTATTGTCATCTCTCTTCGGACAGACAAGTGAGATTTAGTTAGAGGACTCAGATGCTCACAAAGGCACACATGAGAGATAAAACGAGCAAAAGGACTATGGATTTGTAGGATGAACAGAAGAAAATGAAGAGAGAGAAGGTGGGGGAGAAAGAGATAGGGAGAGGAAGAGAGGGAAAGGCAGAGAGAGAGAAAGACAGAGCGATAAAGAGAGACATACACACAGGTACGGACTTTACCTCCATCTTCTCCCAGTCACCTTTGGCTTCAAAGGATGTTTGAGGAATCAGAAACTCTTCTGCAGCTGCAAATATGAAAGTCATTGACACCTCACCAGGGGCAAGAGATCAAGTTTCTCATCCTAGTCCTGATCAAAATCAGAAAGCAAAGAACTGTGCAAACAAAATGCGTTCTCTGAAGTTAACACTTGCAGTGTCCTCTGGGGCTTCAGTTTGACTTGAGTGCTGAAGCTGGGGCTTGTACTGTCCAATCCAATTTATCCATGGTGCCAACTCCCAGCTGACGAGTAGGGGAGAGATGCTAGGTCATGTGCATGCAAAAGGCTGTCCTTTAAGAACATATACTGATGTCTTCAAGGGTCTCTTTAGGTTCTCACTTATTAAACTCAGGTCAGAGGATTTGGGAATCAACTCTGAAATGTCATATTTTGGTGGAGGGGAGATTTTAAAAGTGCGGTCAGCATAATGCTTAGCAATGCCCTTATAGCCTTAACTGGAACTGAATTTTTCTGTTACCCTTCCTATCTAGAACACAGCCAATGATAGGGGAAAATGTTAGAAAAGATGACAAAGAGATCTATCAGTTGTCATGTGTGTGTGTGTGTGTGTGTGTGTGTGTGTGTGTGTTTAACTTACCCTATTAATCTGGGTTTTGAGTACTTCCTTATTTCCCAACACCACAAGGTATTCCATTCTTATCTTGTATATTGCTTGCTTCAGTCCTAGAATCAGAATCAGAATATATCTCTGGTTCCTTTTATTGGAGGATGGGATTGGAAACAAACCTCTGTGCATGACGTATGCTTAAGATACTGGAGTATCATTTTTTCTGGAGAACCATCTTCTTTCAAGAGAGAAAAAATGGTCCAAAACAAGAACATTCCTGCATTTAAAGAGTCAACTATTACACATGAACATCACTGGACAGTCAATACAAAAATCAGATTGATTCTATTCTTTGCAACCGAAGATGAAGAAGCTCTATATAGTCAGCACAAACAAGACCGGGAACTGACTGTGGCTCAGATCATGAACTTCTCATTGCCAAATTTAGACTTAAGTTGAAGAAAGTAGAGAAAACCACCAAGCCATTCAAGTATGACCTAAATAAAACACGATTGTACAGTGGGAATGTCAAATAGATTCCAGGGATTAGATCTGATAGACAGAGTGCCTGAAGAACTATGGACAGAGGTTTGTAACACTGTAGAGGAGGGAAGTCACCAAAACCATCTCCAAGAAAAACAAATGCAAAAAGGCAAAAGCATTGTCTGAGGAGGCCTTACAAATAGACAAGAAAAAAAGAGAAGTGAAAAGCAAAGGAGAAAAAGAAAGGTATACCCATCTGAATGCAGAGTTCCAAAGAACAGCAAGGAGAGATAAGAAACCCTTCTTCAGTGATCAGTGTAAAGAAATAGAGGAAAGCAATAGAATGGGAAAGACTAGAAATCTGTTCAAGAAAATTGGAGATACCAAGTGAACATTTCACACAAAGATGGACACAATAAAGTATAGAAACTGTATGGATCTAACAGAAGCAGAAGATATTAAGAAGAGGTGGCAAGAACACACAGAATAACTATACAAAATGTATCTTAATGACCCAGATAGCCACGATGTTGTGATCACTCACCTAGAGCCAGACATCTTGGAGTCTGAAGTCAAGTGGGCCTTAGGAAGTATCACTACAAACAAAGCTAATGGAGGTGATGGAAGTCCAGCTGAGCTATTTCAAATCCTGAAAGATGGTGCTGTTAAAGTGTTGCACTCAATATGTCAGCAAATTTGGAAAACTCAGAAGTGGCCACAGGGCTGGAAAAGGTGTTTTCATTCCAATCTCAAAGAAAGGCAATGCCAAAGAAAGTTCAAACTACTGCACAATTACACACATTTCACACACCAGCAAAGTAGTGCTCAAAATTCTCAAAGTGAGGCTTCAACAGTACGTGAAGTGAGAAATTCCAGATGTTGAAGCTGCATTTAGAAAAGGCAGAGAAACTAGAGATCAAAATGCCAACATCAGTTGGATCATAGAAAAAGCAAGAGAATGCCAGAAAAAACATCTACTTATGTTTCATTGACTACACTAAAGCCTTTGACTGTGTGGATTACAACAAATTATGGAAAATTCTTCAAGAGATGGGAATACCAGACCACCTGACCTGCCTCTTGAGAAACCTGTATGCAGGTCAGGAAGCAACAGTTAGAACTGGACATGGAACAACAGACTGGTTCCAAATAGGAAAAGGAGTACGTCAAGGCTGTATATTGTCACCTTGCTTATTTAACTTACATGCAGAGTACATCATGAGAAATGTTGGACTGGAAGAAGCACAAGCTGGAATCAAGATTGCCAGGACAAATATCAATAACCTCAGATATGGAGATGACACCATCCTTATGGCAGAAAGTGAAGAGGAACTAAAGAGCCTCTTGATGAAAGTGAAAGAGGAGAGTGAAAAATCTGGCTTAGAATTCAGCACTCAAAACACTAAATGAGCATCCAGTCTCATACTTCATGGCAAATAGATGGGGAAACAATGGAAACTGTGAGAGACTTTATTTTCTTGGGCTCCAAAATCACTGCAGATGGTGACTGCAGCCATGAAATTAAAAGACACTTGCTCCTTAGAAGAAAAGCTATGACCAACCTAGACAGCATATTAAAAAGTAGAGGCATTACTTTGCCAACAAAGGTCCGTCTAGTCAAGGCTATGGTTTTTCCAGTGGTCATGTATGGATGTGATAGCTGGACCATAAAGAAAGCTGAGTGCTGAAGAATTGATGCTTTTGAACTGTGGTGTTGGAGAAGACTCTTGAGAGCCCCTTGGACTGCAAGGAGATCCAACCAGTCCATCCTAAAGGAGACCAGTCCTGAATATTCATTGGAAGGACTGATGGTGAAGCTGAAAGTCCAATACTTTGGCTACCTTATGTGAAGAGCCATCATTAGAAAAGTCCCTGATGCTGGGAAAGATTGAAGGAAGGAGGAGAAGGGGACGACAGACAACAAGATGGTTTGATGGCATCACTGACTCAATGGACATGAGTTTAAGCAATCTCTGGGAGATAGTGAAGGACCAGGAAGACTGCCATGCTGCATTTCACAGGGTCAAAAAGAGTTGGACACGGCTGAGAGACTGAACAACAAAGTTAGTTTTTTAGAAAATAAGTGTACTCAGAGTGACTCATTTTTTACTAGACTGAGAATAAAACCATGTTGCTTTCAGTAGAGAAAGATTATGCACAGACTTTAGGACTTCCCAGTTGGCACCGTGGTAAAGGATCCACCTTTGAGTCAAGAAATACAGGAGACACAGGAGACCTAGGTTAGATCCCTGGGTTGGGAAGTTCCCCTGGAGTAGGAAATGGCAACCCACTCTGGCATTCTGGGCTGGAAGATTCCATGGACAAGGAACGTGGTGGGTTACAGTCCATGGGGTCTCAAAGAATCAGACACGACTGAGCGTGCACATTTACCAATTTTACCTACACATAGATTTTAATGCTGATGAATAACTATTTACTACGTAGTCTTTAACCACTTACTATCCTCATGGTTCCTCACTTGTAAATGAGAAAAATGATGTCCAATTTAGATACTTATTTTTAAATTTAATTTAAAAAAATCTATATTGAAATACAGTTCATCAACAGTGTTTTGTTGGTTTCAGTTGTACAGCAAGTTGATTCAGTTATACATATATGTGAATATTATGCTTTTTTCAAATTCTTTTCCCATTTAGTTTATTACAGAACATTAGGCAGAGTTGGCTGTGCTATACAGTAGGTCCTTGTTAGCTATCTATTTTAAATATAGTTACATGCATACAGCAATCCCAAACATCTACTTTATCCCTCTCCTCAACCTTTCCTCTTTGCTAACCATACATTGGCTTATTTTTAGAATAGACAATCACATATTTTGGGTTGGCCAAAAAGTTACTTCAGGGTTTTCCATAAGATGTTATAGAACACTTTGAGTGAACATTTTGGCCAATCCAATATAAAGTCCCCAGAATGGAACCTCCCCAAGGTACTCAAAAAATACTCTAACCTCCTCATCCTAAAAGCCTTTTAGCATAATCTTACACCTAAATAATTATCAGTTAATATGCAAAGTGCTTATTAAGACACTTAATCCTCATAGCAACCCTAAGAAATTGGTACTTAGCAGTTATCCTCCAGTTAAAAAAAAAAAACCAAAAAACTTAAAAACGAAGAAGAAAAAAATAAAACAAAACAGAGGTTGGTGCCTGAGACACAGAGAGGTTAAACCACCGGCCACTGTCACACAGTACTAGAGCAGGAAAAAGGATGTTCTCTGGCTCCAGGAACCCACTTTTAATCATGATGCTAGAGGATGGTCTTGCATAAATCAGGTACCTCACTTGTAAAATGGAGCTTACAATACCAAAGTCATAGGCTGCACGTAGCCCAAATGTGTATATACATTCAAGCAGTAATTATTCAGAGAATATTTTTCATGTGCCAGAGAGCATATAGATCAGCTAGAACTTGGTGAAATTAGACAAATATGAAAGCTTTGAACAGACAGAGTTGAATAAGATCATGATTCAACTAGCTGGATTTTAGTTCCTTTTGATTCCTTGACTTGTGATGTCTAACCTGCCCAGCTGTACATGGTCAGCCTAGCAGAGACTAGACTAAGACTTCCTAGAAGGGAACTAGATAAGTGCATTTTCTACCTTGGTGAGGCTTATATATGTTGAACATGCATTTTAGAAGTTTTACAAACTCTAAAGCAAAGCAGAGGGCAAAATGCACTCAAGATCATTATTACTGTCATTTTTATCCCTGATCAACCTCATTCTTAGCCATGATGACATTAACAAGCCGCAAAGCTAGCAGAAAATGCTGGTAAATATTTAACAATTAGCTTCCAGAAAAAAAACACAGCACTGATTGGTATCTTTCTTCCAATTTCTGTGGAATAAATACTCATGCTGTGGCCCATTTCAAGCTTCCTACTTGATGTCACCAAACCTGGATTCCAGGAGAGATGAGCACCACCAGCTCTTGTGAGCCAGAAGGAGGGACTCCAGGCCCTCCCAGAGGGCAGTGATAGAAAAGGACATCATTAGAGGCTGCTTTGGATGAATGGGGGGACAGGAAGAAGGGGGTGATGGAGAATATTCTATAGTTTGTATTTGAGCTCAGTTCTATTGGACTCCAAAGTCATAGTTTTCCCACCCGCCAGGGCTCTGAAAAACTTTCCTGTAGATTCTGTGTCTCTATCAGAGAGTTTGGGGCTTTTTGTCCTGGTTGCTGCTGCCAACTGGAGAATCAGTGATTCGGTTCTGCAGCTGTTTCTTGTGCATTATGTATACACACAGCTCTGTGTTGGTCCCCACGGGTGACACCCAGGGAAGAAGATTTAGGACGTCATATCAGTAAGGGACTGAGGGTCCAGCGAGAGGCACACATGCCCATGGTCTGCAGGACCACCTGATCCGCTGATGACAGCACAGAGCCTGCAGTTGGGCGGCTGGGAGGGGACAGCAGTGGCATGAAGAGCTCCAAGTAGGGGCATCAGAGAAGACTTCCTGGAGGAAGTTGGGGGTCTGGGTTTGGAGGAAGAAAAGACCAGATGTTCTCCTTCTCCTTGAGAAACTGCCCCTGTCTACTTGGAAACAGTAAAGAGCAGGCTCAAATGTGCCTTCCACACGGTCAGACCTACAGGCCTACAGTTAAGTTAGTTAAGTTGGCCTATATTTAAGTCAGGTCAATGCCTGGGGATCAATCTCTCACTCCCTTGACCTGAGCTGTGTATCTATTCTCTGTTTTTTTTTTTTTTTTCCTTTGATAAGCCAAGGACTCTTTGGCTTTAACATTTTTTAAAATCATTGTAAATTTTTTTTGGTAACTTGGTTTTTTATTCTTTTATGGTATTTTTTTTTCTTTTGAACTTTTTATTTTGTATTGGAGTATAGCTGATTATACCTAGACAGCATATTAAAAAGCAGAGACATTACTTTGCCAACCAAGGTCCATCTAATCAAGGCTATGGTTTTTCCAGTAGTCATGTATGGATGTGAGAGTTGGACTATAAAGAAAGCTGAGTGCTGAAAAACTGTTGCTTCTGATGTGTTGTTGGAGAAGACTCTTGATAGTCCCTTGACTGCAAGGAGATCCAACCAGTCAGTCCTAAAGGGAATCAGTCCTGAATAGTCACTGGAAGGTCTGATGCTGAAGCTGAAACTCCAATACTTTGGCCACCTGATGAGAAGAACTGACTCAATGGAAAAGACCTTGATGTTGGGAAAGATTGAAGGTGGGAGGAGAAGTGGACGACAGAGGATAAGATAATTGGATGGCATCAAAGTCTCAATGGATGTGAGTTTGAGTAAGCTCCGGGAATTGGTGATGGACGGGGAAGACTGGTGCTGCAGTCCATGGGGTCAAAAGAGTCGGACTTGACTGAGCGACTGAACTGATAGCCAATTAACAATATTGTGACAGTTTCAGGTGAACAGTGGAGGGACTCAACCATAATATACATGGATCCATTCAAATATAGGATTTCTAAAAATATTTATTTGTTCATTTAATCTATGTATAATTGATTTAATTACAATGTTGTGTTAGTTTCAGACATACAGCATATTAGCTGTTAACAAGAATGAAATAATGCCACTTGCAGCAACATGAGTGGACCCAGAAATTATCATACTATGTGCAGTAATACAGAGAAAGACAGATATCACATGATATCACTTTTAAATCTAATTTTAAAAATTATATAAATGAACTTATTTACAAAACAGAAACAGGCTCATGGATTTCAAAAATAGACTTCTGATTACCAAAAGGGAAATGTGGGAGAGGGGTAAATTAAGAGCTTGAGATAAACACACACACACTATTCTATATAAAATAGATAATCAACAAGAACCTACTCAATATTCTGTAATGATCTCTGCCTTAGCTTTTAATTTGTTTATTCATTCAGTCATGATTTGTAGGACCCTTGATATAGTACTCATAATAGCAAGTTTTTGTTAAGCATTTACTATGCTCCAAGCACAGCCTCCACTAACATTTAATCTCTGCTATAATCTATGAGATGTTATTACTATGTCTCTGTCCTGATGAAGAAATGAAAGCATAAAGAACACCACTAGTGGTTTGGTGAGACATGACTGAGGTTTAAATCCAGGTAGTGCAGAGCCCAGGCAGGAAGGTCTGAATGATACTATCTTTTGTGACTCATCATGTGATGAGCAGGGGCTCCAGGGAGCACATGTAGAAGACACAGCCAAAGCCTTCTAAGATATCAGTATAGGAGGGGAGATGAGTGCAAAGAAGAAGATACGGAATAAACATATCACTACGATGGACAGTAGGGGAGTAACCTCTCTGCGTCTCACTTTTCTCTGCTGGAAAAGGGGATAATAAAAGTAGAGTCTTGGTATTCTTGTGTAAGGATAAAAGAAGATAATCTGTGTAATTCACCCGGCGTAGAACCTGTGATTAAAAAGCCCTCCATCAATACATGTCAGCTATGCTTATTACTTTTTATCTTTACTACCTTCTTAGAGAAGCAGGCTCACTGGAAATGTTTACAGAATAAATGCATGGATGGATTAGAAGCTGGAAGAATACAGTGTATTCTTCCCAAGTTACCTGGGTAAACTCTTACATTTACGCATGGAGTTTAGCATTCCCACACTTGTGAAGCCCCCCAGAGGATTCAGTGCTTTCTGGAAAGCAAAGCCCCAAGCCTTCCCCCTCTCCCTCAGCCTCTGGGATGTTTAACGGGGGCAAGTCAGCAGGTCTCATCCCTGTGCCACAGACATTTGTCACAGTCTTTGTGGCTGGAAATGTGCAAATACAAAGATGTACATCTTCTAAGGGAGCGGTGGAAATCCTATCTAAAGCAGCTGTTTGGGTACCAGCTGCTTGGTAACAAATACATCTTTAATGAAATCAAACAATCCGGCAGCATTGATTGATTGAGAACAATTGCTTTTAAATACAGTCTAGTAGCCAGGACTGTTAACATTCTTTTTCATTCAATTAGTTCAGTTGGTTTGAATTAGAGACACTTGGCTATTAGCTAAGAAAATTAATGCTATCGCCATTCAGCATTAAATCCCCTACCCTTCTTCCCCCTACGCTAATGCAAGGCAGAGCCACCAGCAAGATAAATTTTTGAGGGTATTCCAACTGTTTGCAAGGAAGGGAGTCTCACAGGAAACCAAATGGGAGACAAACTCCCAAATGGGAACCTATCTCAACCCACAATCTGGAATGAGGGGTGGGGGGCTGGGAGGAAGTGACTCAAATTTCTTGCACAGAATCTGACAATTTATCTTGGGGTCTAACCTGACTTTGCATGGTATATTAATACTTCTGAAACCAGATTTCACAATAGGACCATAGACTTTTGTAGGAAGGTGTTCCATTCACCATAGAACATATCTCAAAGAAAGGAACCACCATGTATCCTGTCACTCAAATGAGAAGCCTGGGAGTGATCCGTGGACTCTCTCCTCTCCTATTCTTTTTATCAAATGGGTCCCCAAACTCTGGGAAGTCTACGTTGTGCATCTCTTTTCAGTCTGCCTCTTCTTCCCATTTCTGCATCTCCAGGGAGGGACCTCGTCATGGTTTCTTACCTTGGTTAATGTTTTCATGGCCTTAACTGGCTTTCCTACCTTAATCTCCCTCCTGCCCACCAGTCCTAGGAATTTGGAGCTATCAGTTTGCTGGGTTGTTATGACAAATGGCATAGACTAAGGGAGCTTAATAACTGATGCTTATATTCTCACAGCCTAAGGGGCTGGAGATCCAAGAGCAAGGTGTGGGTAGGTTTGGTATTTTCCGAGGTCTCTTTTCTTAGTCTAAGGATGGCTACCTGCTGTTGTCTGGTCACAAGGTTGCCCCTCGGTCTGTGTGTTGTTCGTGTCCCGATCCTCTCGGCTTGGAAGAATATCAGTCACGCTGGATTAGGGCCCACTCTAATGACTTCTTTTTATTCATTCATCAGCTCGGTAAAGGCTCTTTCTCCAAATACAGTCATATTTTGACATTAGGACTCAATAGATGAATTTTGAAGGAACACATTTCAGATTAAACTGGGAGGTTCCTAAGTCAAAAATAGAAGCGGTCTACTCTATTTCCTTAAACCCTGTATAGATCCCTGTGGGCCTCAGGGTAAAGTCAAGTCCCTCAACTCCACCCAGGAGGCCTTCCATACTCTGTGGTTTAGTCTCTAAGTCGTGTCCATCTCTTGCCACCCCATGGACTAAAGCCCGCCAGGCTTCTCTGTCCATGGGATTTTCCAGGCACGAATACTGGAGTTTGCCACTTCCTTCTCCAGTGGGTCTTCCCTACCCAGGGATCAAATCTGGGCCTCCTGCACTTGAGGCAGATTCTCTACCGACTGAACTGCCAGGCAAGCCCCTACTCTGGGACCCTGATTATCCTTCTGTATCTCTTCTCCCTTCCCTAAAATGAAGTTTCTATTTCTGTGTCAGCTACCATCCAAAAGGCTTATGGATACTAATGCACTTCCTCCTTGAAGAACGGAGCTGCAGAAGCAGAGTCAGTGACCTTCATTCCAATAGGAGATTCACTGGGCAAGCGCCATGTGTTAATTAGCTTTCAGTCCTCCACACCTAACACAGGGTCTAGTACCAAGTAGACGCTCAATTGAAAAAGTGAAAGTCTTAGTCGCTCAGTCTTGTCCTGCTGTTCTGCGACCCCATGGCCTGTAGCCCGTCACTTCTGTCCACTGAATTGTCTAGGCCAGAATACTGGAGTGGGTTGCCATTTCCTTCTCCAGCACATCTTCCCAACCCAGGAATCGAACCCGGGTCTCTTGCATTGCAGGCAGATTCTTTACCATCTGAGCCACCAGGGAATCCATATGATCAATTAGAAATTGTTAAATGAAGTCTCTTCAAACCAATATTTGATCTTCTATGCTATGCAGCTGTGTGTACTCAGAAGACAGCATCCTGGAAAGCAAGGGGTGATGAGGACTGACCTGTGTATCTCCTTGTGGGCTTGGAGGTTTGTCTGAAACATCACACCACTATTCCTGATGAGGATACAGGCCCCTCCCCTCTGGGGATTGCCTTACAGAGGGATCTGCTGTACTTTGGCCGTGAGCACTCCTCCTTGAGACTACCTTCAGAAGCTGATGGAAAATTGATGGGAGATTTTCCACATTTGAGTTTACTGCCCTGCCACTGGGGATGCAGACAGTGATGTGTTTGGACTGGAAACTTGATGAGGCTCAAATCGGCAGGGTTTCCTCCACTCCTTCCTCCACAGAGCTTCTTTAAGAGCCTTTCGGTATCACTGAGAGTTGGGTTTTGGAACATCATATTTTCCCCAGGATAACTAAGAAAAAAAAAACTTTAGGGTTGGGATGGGAATGTTTTCAGCATTTGGGAATAATGCTAATATTGTCAGTCCTCTTTCTCTTATTAGTTTTCTCAACACTTAAATTACCAGAAGTTCATAAGAGAATTGATTTTAAACTAAAGCACTATTTGGAGAAACCACACCTAACTTAGTAGATGAACCAGGCTTGTAACAGAATAAAGAATCCCAAGTTCCCCCCAAGATTTAAGAACTCCTCAGATCTAGACTGAAAAGCATAAGAAATCAGGGAAGAAAATCTTAACACTTTAACCTAAACATTTTGAATTTTGGACTTTTAACTCAGAAGAAACAAAAACCCCAAATCTTTTAAATTAAAGAAATCTTTGGGGTGTGTGTGTGTGTGTGTGTATTTTTGGCTGAGCCACAAGGCATGAGAGATCATAGCTCCCTAACCAAGTATCAAACCTGTGGCCCTACTGCAGTAGAAGCACGTAGTCCTAACCAGTGGACCACCAAGGAAGTCCCAAGAAATCTTTCATTTCTCTGAGATTCGACTTGCCAGAGGCTTTCATCTTCAAACTACACCTTCCCAACTGATACTGAGAAGGGTTTATATTGTAGCTGAGCAGCTCTGATATTGACATTTGATACGTGGAGTGCCTTTGTGCATTTAATTATGAGTCTGTCTTCCTGCTTCCTTCTGTCTCAACACAGAACGTCTGATGGGGACACAGTCTGGCTGGAGATCACTTGGGACAGGAAGGGAGAAACGAGTCAAGTTCAGACTCAGTGAAATAAGGCTTGTTGACCCATATCAGAGCCTTCTTGTAGCAAAATCTAGATAGTTTCCCAGGAGCCCTGGGAGCCACAGAGAGGAGCAGGGGTTAGCATCAGGTCATGAGTGTGGGGAGGACCAATAAGATACCCTCTCTCTGTTGACCCCCTTCCAGGAACAGCAGGATCAACACTTGTGTTTCAAGCCCACTGTGCTGCGAACGTGCTCATTTAGGGGGAGTCAGGGCGATGCCTCTTCCCTTCCTGGGTTTCCTTCCAGGGAAGGAAACCTTCCTTTTACTGCCTCCCTCCTGGCTTCCCGTTTCCTCTTTCCTGATGAGTAAACATGGGAATGAGTACATTAAGCAGCCTTTTCCCCAGCTTCCCTGAGAGGTCCTCCGCAGCCTCTTATCATGGACGAGTGAATTCCAGCTCCACAGGGCCTGTGGATGGTAGTGAAAGTGCATTCCTTTCTGAGCTTCTCCTCGCAGACCCGTCTGCCTTTTCCTCTGAGCTCCGCCCTCTGACTGAGCTTGATCATAATGAAAGCGATACGTTGACCTTGATCTGTTGTATGCCTTGTTGTGTTTCTCCACTTGTTCTGAATCTAAAGAGGATGGAGGGGGTGCTTCTTACTGAGCAGAGACCTCGGAGACCTCGGCCCCTCGTCTGTTCCTTGCAGTCAGACTACATCCTTCTCAGTCAGATCTTACCTTCATCTGTGTGCTAGCTCCTCTCCAGTCTTCACAGCCCCTGGCACACTGGCAGAGGGGAGGCTTCAGGAGGGTCACCTGGCAGAGGAAGGAGGGTCCAGCCAGGAACCCCCATTCCCAGAGAGGCTCTGTTTCTTTGGAACCACCCACTTTGTTATCTGTGTCCCCTTGCCACTCCATGAAAATAGCTACATTAGGTGTCCGGTACCATGCTGTGTGTGTGTGGGCCCTTTAATCCTCAAAACAGTGATGTTGGGTTCCTTGCGAGACAGAGCATCAGAGCTGATAGATGACTTGGTTCCCAAAAGAGTGAAGCTGGGACTCAATCCAGGATGCATTTTGAAGTTCCTGGCTTGTTCCATCAGAGGCCAGGACAGCCTCTCGTTTCTGGGACCAGAAGGGCAGACCTTGCCTCCATTTCTGACTTTGCCACTTAGATCGTGAAGCCTGGCAAGGTCCCTGAAACTCTGAGGCTCAGACCCCATCAATGAGAAGAGGCAGCCTGACCCTCACCCATGGTTCATCATACGCACAAGTACGACCATGAATATCACACACCATTTTCATCACAGAATCAGAACCGAGTTATAGCTTATGGCTCTCAAGGCAAGCAAAGACACAAGCGAGAACACTCTTTTTTCACCCCCTTCAAGTTTTCATTTCAGTACTCTTGGAAAAGCTTTGGTGTCACAAATGCCTCCTCTGAGCCTTTAGAAGTTCAACTTGAATTAGGATCTGACAAGGGAGTCCTTTGCTACTGCTTCTCTTCTCTTTCAAGATTAAAAGAAAAGTCTAAACAGACGGCCTTCTGCTTAGCATAGCCAGCTCCTTGCATAAGCAGGCTGACTGCGCCGTCAGACTGAAGAGAGGCCCACGCTCTGTGCACCTGGGCTTCTCCCTGCCCCTGTCACTTGGAGCCCACCTGCCACTCCTCCCGCACAAGCCAGGGAGGCCCAGCACAGCCGTGGTGGCTTTGTCTCCTATCGGCTGCTCTATCTTTGTTTAGCTTCCAACCTCTTTCCCTCTGTTCATCTTCCCTCTCACTTGAAGTCTTTCATTCTGGACTACACCCTTCACCCCCTTGACTTCCCCCACCAGCTCCCACGGACCATAGGCAGCGTTTCATGTGGGGCCACAAAGAGGCTGTTGGAAGCCAGCTGTGTAAGGCCTCATCCTCTCCAGCTCTTGCCAAGAGAACCAAGCCATCAAGAACCCCATTCCATGTTCCTTCGGTCCCAAAACCTTTGCTCAGGCTCTTTCCTGCTCCTCAAATCAATTGCCCCTCTGGCTTCTTAGATGGTAAAGAATCTACCTGAGAAGACAGGAGACACAAGAGACACAGGCTCGATCCCTGGGTCAGGAAGATCCCCTGGAGAAGGAAATGGCACACCGTTCCAGTATTCTTGCCTGGAAAATTCCATGGGCAAAAGAGCCTGCAGGGTACAGTCCATGGGGCTGCAAAGAGTACGACATGACTGAGTGACTGAGCTCCGGCTGCCTTCCCACGTGTCCAAACCACACCCTCAAAAGCTTAGGAGAACCCCAAATTGGGCTCTTCCTTGAAGGCCTCTAGGGCTCCCCAAGACAGAAGGAATTTTTTCTCCTCTGTGTTCCCACCACAACTGATTCACAATTCTATAACTACATCCTTCTCAGTCAGATCTTACCTTCATCTGTGTGATAACTCCTCTCCCAGTAGAGCATGAATTTTCTGCAAGCAGGGACCACTTGGTATTGAAATGTGTGCCTCCAGCCCCACTGCTTCAGGCCCCAGATTGGTGCCTGGAATATGGCAGGATTCGGGAACCACTTGAAATGATCTCCATTAAATGCCTGACGAGGGCCCACCAACATCTGGAGAGGCACCACCTCACGGCTCTTTGGACACTGCCAGCAGGATGCTGGGCACCTTCAAAAATTTTCAACGTACTTAAATTCAGAGATGCTCTCTGAATCTGAAAAGGAGGCTAAGTGTGCAGATTCCAGGGTATTCTTGTGAAGACAATGTGATCATATGTGAGAAAGTGTGCAGTGTGCGGTTCACTCTCAGAGAATGCCCTCCGTCTGCCACTGAATCACAGGACTCACTTGCAAGCCCTTGTCTGATTCAGTTCAGTTCAGTCGCTCAGTCGTGTCCAGCTCTTTGTGACCCCATGAATCGCAGCACGCCAGGCCTCCCTGTCTATCACCAACGCCCGGAGTTCACTCAAACTCATGTCCATCGAGTCCGTGATGCCATCCAGCCATCTCATCCTCGGTCGTCCCCTTCTCCTTCTGCCCCCAATCCCTCCCAGCATCAGAGTCTTTTCCAATGAGTCAACTCTTCGCATGAGGTGGCCAAAGTACTGGAGTTTCAGCTTTAGCATCGTTCCTTCCAAAGAAATCCCAGAGCTGATCTCCTTCAGAATGGGTTGGCTGGATCTCCTTGCAGTCCAAGGGACTCTCAAGAGTCTTCTCCAACACCACAGTTCAAAAGCATCAATTCTTTGGTGCTCAGCCTTCTTCAGAGTCCAACTCTCACATCCATACATGACCACAGGAAAAACCATAGCCTTGACTAGACGGACCTTAGTCGGCAAAATAATGTCTCTGCTTTTGAATACGCTATCTAGGTGGGTCATAACTTTTCTTCCAAGGAGTAAGCGTCTTTTAATTTCATGGCTGCAATCACCATCTGCAGTGATTTTGGAGCCCCCCAAAATAAAGTCTGACACTGTTTCTACTGTTTCCCCATCTATTTCCCATGGAGTGATGGGACCAGATGCCATGATCTTCATTTTCTGAATGTTGTCTGATTAGGCCTTTTATTTTTTAATTTATTGAAGGATGGTTGATTTATAATATTGCATTAGTTTCAGGTGTACAGCTTAGTGATTTAGTTTTACTCAGATCACATTCTATTACAGGTTCTTACAAAATTGTTGCTACTGTTGTTTAGTTATGTTCGGCTCTTTGTGATGCCGTGGACTGTAGCCCGCCAGACTCCTCTGTCCATGGGTTTTACAGGCAAGAGTACTGGAGTGGGTTCTTATTTCCTTCTCTGGGAGATCTTCCTGACCAGGGATCGGACCCACATCTGACAAGTGGATTCTTTATCACTTAGCCACCAGGGAAGCCCTGTTACATGACATTGAGTCTAAATCCCTATCGGAGAAGGCACTGGCACCCCACTCCAGTATTCTTGCCTGGAAAATCCCATGGATGCAGGAGCCTGGTGGGCTGCAGTCCATGGGGTCGCTAAGAGTCGGACACAACTGAGCAACTTCACTTTCACTTTTCACTTTCATGCATTGGAGAAGGAAATGCATTATACTATACAGTAAATCCTTATTGCTTGTTTATTTTATGTATAGCAATTTCTGTTTATGAACCCCATACTTTTCACTTGTCCCTCCCTTTCTTAATTCATTTTTAATTCTAAACCTTTTTTAAAAAGATTTTTTTTGTCCTCCATCTTTATTTGCCTATTCTATCCTATAGTATCTGTTCAAGGACTTGAACCTTTTCTCTGGGAAAATGTCTTAGTAGAAAAAAAAATGTACAATGGTCTGAGACGACTTAAATTAGTCTTGTGATTTTGATTGTAAAAGTCACTCAGTTGGGTCCAACTCTTCACAACCGCATGGGCTGTACAGTTATTCCTAGTTATAGCAATATATGCATGACATAAAATTATCATCTGAACTATTTTTAAGTGGCATCAACATACATTCACGTTACCGTGCAGCCATCTTCCTGCAGATGGTGACTGTAGCCATGAAATTAAAAGATGCTTGCTCCTTGGAAGAAAAACTATGACCAACCTAGACAGCATATTAAAAAGGAGAGACATTACTGACAAAGATCTGTCTAGTCAAAACTATGGTTTTTCCAGTAGTCATATATGGGTGTGAGAGTTGGACCATAAAGAAGGCTGAGCACCAAAGAACTGATGCTTTTGAACTGTGGTTTGAGGAAGACTCTTGAGAATCCCCCTTGGGTTGCAAGGAGATCAAGTCCTAAATATTCATTGGAAGGTGTGAAGCTGAAACTCCAAAACTTCGGCCACCTGATGTGAAGGGCTGACTCAGTGGACAAACGCTGATGCTGGGAAAGATTGAAGGCAGAAGGAGAAGGGGATGACAGAGGATGAAGTGGTTGGATGGCATCACTGACCTGATGGACATGAGTTTGAGCAAGCTCCGGGAGTTGGTGATGGACAGGGAGGCCTGGCGTGCTGTAGTCCATGGGGTCACAAAGAATTAGACATGATTGAGTGACTGAAGTGATCAGCACAGCTCATCTCCAGACTTTTTTCATTTTGCAAAATATCAAACATTAACTCCGTTAAAACAGTGTCTCTCCAGAACCCCTGCCAAGCCACTGGCACCCACCATTCTACTTTCTGATTCCACGAATTTGACTATGCTAGCTTCCTCATATAAATGGAATTACAGACTATCTGCCCCTTTTTGATCAGCTTGTTTTGTTTAACACCTTCAAGGTTCATCTATGTTGTAGCCTGTGTGTCAGAATTTCACTTTTTATGTTTGTTTTTTGTTGATTAATATTCCATTTTGTTTATCCATTCATTTGTCAATAAATATTTGGGTTGCTTCCAGTGAAATGTCTATTTCTGGATTGATAAAGATTCATAGCAGACATTTTCAGGAATCCTCTCCCCTTCTCCTCAATAAGAGAGGAATAAGACTGATCTTGGTTTGAATTTCAGTTCTGTTTTTACTGTATCTATATCTTCAGGTCATAATGTCTCACCACCACTGATTTCTACTTAGGGGTAAGGACGCCTACCTGGCCAGGTGACTACAAGACACCGGGACCAATTATTGTGTTCAGCTGGGGCCCTGACACACCAGACAAGTGGCATCTGATACTCTCAGCTTTCTGGGCAATTGTGACATGACCACGTCCTGAGGTCTTCCCTTTCTGAGGAACTCCATCACTCAGGGAGACTTTCTTGGCTCTTGAGGAGACACATGTGCTTTCCCCCTTCATCACTGGGGTCTGCAGGCAGTTTTGATAAGGTAACAGGAAGTCACATGGGTTACGAATTGACATACTTGGCTTCACTTGTATTATTGTTCTCCGTACATCACAATGAAAAGTGAGAGTGCTTTGACACACGTATTGCACGGCTGTCTTGTGACCATTTTTTTTAAACTTTCTCAAATGTCTTCTCATCCGCCCATGTCCTTCAATTTAGCAAATGCTTGCTGAGAGTGTACACCCTGGGTTGGGTGTCTTGTCATGGTATGGAACAGAGCGATGAGCTGAGCAGAGTCTCTATCTCCAAGAGCTTGCTGTGTAAGGAGCAGGGGCGTGCCCAGCAGCACTCTTGCTGTCCAGTCTCTCATTCGCATCCAACTCCAAGGCTACAACATGCTGGGCCTCCCTGTCCTTCACTGTCTCCCAGAGCTTGCTCAAACTCACGTCCATTGAGTTAGAGATGCCATCCAACCATCTCATCCTCTGTCACCTCCTTCTTCTCCTGCCCTCAATCTTTAGCAGCATCAGGGGCTTTTCCAATGAGTTGGCTCTTCACATCAGGTGGCCAAAAGTATTAAAACTTCAGCTTCAGCATCAGTCTTTCTAGTGAATATTCAGGGTTGATTTCCTTTAGGATTGACTGGTTGGGTCTCCTTGCAGTCCACGGGACTCTCAGGAGTCTTCTCCAGCACCACAATTAGAAAGCATGGATTATTTGGCACTCATCCTTTTTTTGTGCTCCAACTCTCACAACCATACATGACTACTGGAAAAACCACAGCTTTGACTATGTGGACCGTTGCTGGGAAAGTGATGTCTCTGCTTTTTAACATGCTGTCTAGGTTTGTTTGCCCATTTGCTATATAAACAATAATGTATTAAATGGCATTAAACTGAAAGATAGGATGGGATTCCCTGGTGGTTCAGTGGTTAAGAATCCACCTTCCCATGCAGGGGATATGGGTTGGACCTCTGGTCAGGGCACTAAGATCCCACATGCTATGGGGCAACTAAGCCCACGTGCTTCAACTGGAGAAGCCCACTTGTGTTTGCAGTCAATCAGTCGTGTTCAGCTCTTTGCGACCCCACATACTGTTGCCCACCAGGCTCCTCTGTCTGTGGAATTTTCCAGGTAATAATACTAGAGTGGGCTGCTATTTCCTCCTGCAGAGGATCTTTCTGACCCAGGGGTGGAACTTGCGTCTCCTACATTGGCGGGCAGATTCTTCACCACAGAGCCACATAGGAAACCCAGAGAAGACCACAGGCCACAACAAAACATCCTGTGTGCACAACTGGGACCCAACACAGACAAATAATAAATAAGTAAATAAACTGCAGGATATGGAAGGAGAAGACCTAGGCTTCACCACGGCTGCATGACCTGTTGGAAGGGACTTGATGCCCATGAACCTCGGTTTCTTCAGCTGTCAGGTGGAAATGGTGTTTACCTCAAAAGGTTGTTGTGCCAGAAACGAAAAGGAACAAATTACTGATGCATGCAGCAAACTGAAACATGTACTATACGGTTCTGCTTATATGTTACTTAAGGAAAAGCAATACTTTCGGGAATGAAATCGGATCAGTGGATGCCAGAAGTTCAGGCTAAGGCTGGAAGAAACACTGATGAACGGAGATATTCTCTGTCCTGATGTGTTGGTGGTTAACGGCTGGATTTTTTTGCAAAAACTGCTTAGGACAGTGTAACTTAAAGGGATGAATTGTACTGAAGGCACATTTTACCCTAATAAGTTAACAAAGGAGGAAACAGAAAGACTGCAAAAGACTAAAGGAGATCCTTTCTGTGAAAGGATCTGTCATAATGCCCAGGACCCAGTGGGTGCCCGGTTGGAAATTTTTTTCATTTATTCAAAGCAAAGCGGATTTTCTCTGAAATAGCAAGCCCCAAGTTCAATGTTATCTCTTAGCTTTGCAACTTTTGGACAATTTGCTTGAACTATCTGAAGTTCTTCATTCAGAAAATGAAAATAAAATGGTGATGTTTCAAGGTGAGTGGTTGTGAGGAATCAGTCGTATAATGTAAAGACCTTAAGGTGTGTTGGATAGAGTTTTCCTTTATTCCTTTAAACACACTAACGTTGTGCTTATTGTGTACTAGACACTCTGTCGAAGCCTGTACAGGTACCAACTGATTTTATCCTTATTATGGACCCATTTTACAGATGAGGAAACTGATCATAGGTAGGCTAAACACTAGGTTCAGGGTTACATCTGGGGTGGGAGTTGTAGTCCAGAGTTCTTCCTCTCATCACCAGTCAGTTCTGTTTGTTTGATTGATGAGTCATTTACCGTTAGCTCCCTTGATGTAGGGAGTCTCCTCTGAACCATCTCATATGTTAAAATTCCTACCAGGAGAATCAAATCTTTTTATTCTTTTCCAATGATGCTCCTTTTATGATTGTTTCCAGATGATGGCACTGGCTCCCAGAAGTGCTGAGTGGCTTATGGAGGCAACTGAGCTATAACTTGATCCCAGACCTTCTGTCTCCAGATCTGGGATTTTCCTTCTCAGCATCAGTGTCTGTGTACTGTATCAGCTTTATACTGATATAGCATCAGTGTCTGCTTTCCTTGTCCACTTTGCAGCTAGAATAAGCTTCCAGGCAAAAATTTCTATGTGAGATCCTAAACAAGCCTTTTTGAATACTACTGTCAGGACTGTGAATCACTAAGGTTTTTCCTGAGGATAGTTTGGTGATATATGCCCCTCAAATGCCTTATAAATGGACTTTCCTTTTGACTTAGCAACTTTAATTCTAGGGAATTTTTGTTAAAGAAACAGTCACAGAGAGGGAAAGATCTGTATCCAAGCAATTTTATTACATTATTTATGCTCTTGAAACTTGGGAGCACATTAAATACTCCAGCAATGGAGTAGTTAACTTGTTCATGAAGAAGTCATAAAATGGAATACTAAGCAGCCATTAAAAATCATGTTTCAGAAGGTTACTTAATGACATGGAAGATGTTCACGGTGTTTTTAAAGAGAAAAAGCAGGATTAAAATAAATTTATGCGTGTATGACCATAGGAAGGGAGACTGGAATAAAATACATGAATAAAATAAGATATGTGAAGAGGTTTATAGACTTACCAAGGTGAGAAGGTTATGGACAAATTCATTTCTGGCTTATGTTTTGCTTATGTTTTCTAAATTACATATCTGTTTGTATTTGAGAGCACAACAGATGTTGTTACCACTTTTAAAATCATGAAAAGGTCTCTTGTTCCTTTGAAGATGATAACATAAGTAGGTCATGTTAGGTTCTCTGTGGTAGGCCAACATAAACAGTGACTTCATTTCCCAAACCCAGGGGACCCCTTGGGAATCTGACCTTTCTCCATGTAGATTACACACAAAGGTAATTTTGGATAGCACCTCAGTGCTCTGTAAACCTTTGATAGCCCAGAAGAACAGTGCTTTAGAGTTGTTGGAAGGAAACTCTGAGGATCACCTCCCCACTGGTCCCCAGGGTGGGAGTCTCCAAGTTTTCAACCTTGACAAGGGACCCCCTAACCTTCTTCTGAGTTCTCTTCGGGCCTGGGAGCACCCGCAAGCCTGTGAGAAGCTCCTACTGCTGTGCTACCCAGAAGTGGAGTGTGTGCTGAGACAAAATCTGTGATTTCTGACTCCAGAGGCCATGAAGCCTGAGTAAGCTCCTTTGTATAAATGACAGCCCTTCCAATATGGAAAGACAGGCCTTGTGTCCCCTGAACCCTTCTTTTTTCAGATAAATGTGTGAAAAAGACTGGAGGCTCTAGTCAATATCAGTCAGCAGCATTGGTCAGCAGACACAACTCGACTGTGAAGAGGCTCCTTCCTCAGGAATCCCTCCTAACCACCTCAGCAGACACCAGATTCTCCCCTTCTGACTCCCACAGCAGCCTGTCTCTCAGCATGCTATGATGATGCGGTCCCTTTCCTCAGCCCTCTGCAACTTCTTCAAGTCCAGGGACCTTCTTCAGCTTTTCCCTGCATCAGTCATTTCAGTTCAGTTCAGTCGCTCAGTCGTGTCCGACTCTTTGCGACCCCATGAATCGCAGCATGCCAGGCCTCCCTGTCCATCACCAACTCCCAGAGTTCACTCAGACTCACGTCCATCGAGTCCGTGATGCCATTCAGCCATCTCATCCTCGGTCGTCCCCTTCTCCTCCTGCCCCCAATCCCTCCCAGCATCAGAGTCTTTTCCAATGTGTCAACTCTTCGCATGAGGTGGCCAAAGTATTGGAATTTCAGCTTTAGCATCAGTCCTTCGAAAGACCACCCAGGACTGATCTCCTTTAGAATGGACTGGTTGGATCTCCTTGCAGTCCAAGCATTCATTCACTGGACTACACTGCATGTATTTATCCAGTGCCTGCCCCGAGCCAGGCACTGTAGTAACTATGAGTTTACAACTGTAAACAAAACAGGTAGAAGCCTTCTCTGGATGGAGTTCATAGTTCTGGAGGAAGTCGGAATATAAATAGGTGATAAATAGATACATGATAGACAGATGGACAATAGACAGATAGAAATGGATTAGAGGGATGAGTGGATGGATGGATGGATACTTGGATGGATGGTTGGGATGCATGGATGGATTGGATGGATGGATGGATAGATGGATAGATTGAATGAATAGATGGATTGGTTGGATATATTTGTCGAATGGATGTGTGTAATGGATATATTGGATGTATATATAAAGGTGGAACACTGAAGAATTGATGGTTTTAAATTGTGGTGCTGGAGAAGACTCCTGAGAGTCCCTTGGACTGCAAGGAGATCAAACCAGTCAATCCTAAAGGAAATCAACCCTGAATATTCATTGGAAGGACTGATGCTGAAGGTCCAATATTTTGGTCACTTGATGCAAACAGCTGACTCATTGGAAAAGACCCTGATACTGGAAAAGATTGAAGGCAAATGAAGCAGGGAGCAGCCAAGGATGAGATGGTTAAATATTATCACTGACTCAATGGACATGCGTTTGAGCAAGCTCCAGGACATAGTGAAGGACAGAGGAGTCTGGTGTGCAGCAGTCCATGGGACTGTGGAGTCAGATACAACTTAGCAACTGAACAACAATGAATGGATTGGATGGATGCTTAAATAAATAAATAAATGCAGGTACCAGCTGGTTCACATTATTATGATACTACTATGGAGAGACAGAAGATGAGGGCTGTAAGAGGAGATACAGTGAGTGCAAAAATAGTGTAACAGTTAGGAGCAAGGATCCAGCTCCACTTACTACCTGTGTGAGCACAGGCAAGGTTTAATCAATGTGTTTAATTAACCAGTTTCTTCACTGGTCATTTTAGGATTGCATTATTTTATTTCTCTGGGGATGCTTAAATAATACAAGCCCATGTAAGTGTTGGTTGCAGAGGGTCAGTGAAGATTTTTTGGGGAATGGCCCCTGTGACTTTACGCATGGGTAAGAAATGACCAGAAAGGCATGAGGATTGGGGAAAGAGGAAGAGCTTAAATGAAGACCCCAGGCTGACAAAGGGCCTGCAACAGAAGTCTGGGAGACCTAGCGTGTGAGAGCAGAGGAGAGCTGACCCAGAACATCTGGGAAGTCAGCTTGTCAGCTTCAGCTTCAGCATCAGTCTTTCCAATGAATATTCAGGGTTGATTCCCTTTTAGATGGACTGGTTTTGTCTCCTTGCAGTCCAAGGAACTTTCAAGAGTCTTCTCCAACGCCACAATTCCAAAACATCAATTCTTCGGCACTCAACCTTCTTTAGGGTCCAGCTCTCACATCCGTACATGATTAGTAGAAAAATATTCCTTAATCTCTTTGTAACGAAATGAGGAGCTATAAAAATAACATAATTGGCAAAGTGTCATAAATTACGATACTAATACATTGACCCTTGCCAGGGAGCAGCATGGATTTACACGTGGCTGTTGTGCTGGGACCCACGGCTGGAAGGCAGATCTGGTGTGGGAGGTATCTGAGCTCCGTTATCCCATCGACGCTTTGTTCCAAGACAAGGATTAGTGCTAATAATTTCTCCCCAGGGAAGCACTATTTAAATCCAGGTTTTTTTTTTTTTTTTCAGAATCTGTAAATACAGCCAGAGTCTTATTGGGGAACGGAGAGGGAAGGCACACGTAAGTAGGTCAATCTAAGTGCTTTTGTGTGTTAACAATGACAGAAAACATCAAAGTTTCCACATCACTTGGGCAGCTGTTGTGTTTGTATTGACCAAGTAAGCTAGAAATCCAGGAGGGAGGTGATCGGCAGCATTAGAAGCCAGAGAGCCTT
Source organism: Oryx dammah (assembly GCF_014754425.2). Classification (NCBI taxonomy): domain Eukaryota; kingdom Metazoa; phylum Chordata; class Mammalia; order Artiodactyla; family Bovidae; genus Oryx; species Oryx dammah. Next base: position 7,225,221 of record NW_024070200.1, on the reverse strand, counting down.
CTGGAGCCAAAAATAAGTGTTTTCACATAGAGTTGGGTGATTCTGAGTAGTGGAAGGAACCCTATGCACCTTTTTTTTTAGCTTGCTTTGCTGTACCTAGACCTGAGGGCTCTCTCTAAGTTTAAGGCTGGATGGTTGGGCTCCAAATACTTTTGAGAAATGGATATTCACAAATGGCTGTATTTCAAATGTGTTCTCTGATCCAGCTTATGACAAGAACATGTTGTTTATGGAAGGGGTCCTGTCTGTAAAATCTTAGGTAAAATTGTGAGAAAGAAAGGAAGCATCATAGACTGTGGACAAGGGGACTTGGGTTCTAGACCTAGCCTAGCAACTGATCTTCTGTGCCGATTGAGACTAGTGACTTCACCTCCTTTACACATGGTACCATGTTTGAAATTATGAAGTGGGTTGGGTGGCTTCTATTAAATGCATTAAAAACATATAAATTATCTCTAAAGTCAAGTCTAAGTAACTTGGGGAGCGATGATATAAAGGCAATTTGCAAATCTACTAGTGAATAAAGGCTTACTAATGAAAAGGAGAGTCTTCCCAGGGGGTACTAGTGGAAATGAACCTGCCTGCCAATGCAAAAGACGTAAGAGATATGGGTTTGATCCCTGGGTCAGGAAGACCCACTGGAGGATGGCCTGGTGACCCACTCCAGTATTCTTGCCTGGAGAATCCCCATGGACAGAGGAGCCTGGCAGGCTGCAGTCCATAGGGTTGCATAGAGTTGGACACAACTGAAGCAATTTAGCCTGCATGCAATGCAAAGGAGCAGTTATTCTCTTCCTAAAGTCCCCATGCTTTTTTCACGGAATGATCAAACCTACCATGATCTGGCTGTCACCTCCATCTTGGCAGATGAGTCAGTTGGAGCTCACGGAGTCTGCAACTTATTCAAGTTTTTGGCATCTAGCAAGTAACAAATGTGAGTCCTTATTCTAAAAAAGTTAATAGTAGTAGGAAACATGTGTCACACTGTTTTAAGTTTTACTATGATTATTATTAATTCATTTAATCTTTTCAACAACATTGTGTGATAGGAAGTTTAGTAGTTTTATTGATGATGAAAGGGTTGCTCAGAGTAGGCTGATGGCTGTTTTAAGGTCAACAGGTTAAAAAAAGTTGTAAAGACATATTGCTTTCTGATTTCACCAGCAGATGGATGGATGGGTGTATGGATGAAGCTTTGAGGAAATTAACTAGACAAGTCTCTGATGAGGTTTGGACAAATGAATCACCCATAAGCCACATAGGGGTGACCTGGTCATGTGCCTCTTCTGTTAAAGTCTTAAATGATTAGACACTGTCTGGAGACAAATAATAATAATAAAGATTCTTCCAAATAGTATACAATAACACTACCATTTATTGTTCATGTACTATATGCTACAAAGAATTCAGTATTTTCTAATGCAAATTGTCTCATTTAAACCTCACAGTTATTCTGTAGAGCAGTATTATTTATTTTGATGATTTCACAGTAAAGAAACTAGAGGGTCAATGAAGCTAACTAGTTTAGGCATACACCTGGGAATGGGTGACCACATAATCTGTCACCCTAACTGGGATTGTTTGCATATGGTGAGGGATGTTTTGATAGTTTTGTTGGGACAGGAAGTCTAACCAGGCTTTTACATGCCTACTGGAGATATTACCTTTGTAACTTGGAAGTGGACAACTGGGGTGTAAGCACTTTATCATCCCAGTCCGTGTTTCTAACTTCCACCCTCCCAGCCCTGACAAGCCTTCTGTGCATCACGTGGTCCCGGCTGGCAGCTCTTAGCAGTTCTATAGAGCTGCTTCCAGGCCACCATGTTTGATGTGAGCCATTGCATTCTCCTGGGCTTGAACCGTTTGTGAGTGTCTCCTCTTTTGCACATTCCTCTGCCTGGTCTACCCTCCTCCTCTTCTTTGCCATACTCCCTTCCGGTCTTCAAAACTCCTCTGTCCACACTTCCCCTGTGAAGTCTTTTGTCAATATTCATTTCCCACCTTCCAATCTCATAATATTTTTTTTATTGTTGTTGTTTATATCTCTTTTTCTTTCATTCCCACTCAATTATGACATTTCAAGAGCAGACAGGCAATGCTGTTAACCTAGGGTCCAGCATGGAGCTCACCACTGAATTGGACTAAAGTTGCTTTTTAAAAAAAAAAAAATTTTATTGGGGTGTACTTGCTTTACAATTTTATGTTATTTTCCACTGTACAGCAAAGTGAATCAGTCACATGTATATATACATTTCCTCTTTTTAGGATTTCCTTCCCATTTAGATCAGATGTGGTGCATATCTATAATGGAATATCACTCAGACATGAAAAGGAATGAAATTGTACCAATTGCAGAGACATGGATGGACCTAGAGACTGTCATACAGAGTGAAGTAAATGAAAGAGAAAAACAAATATATTAACACATACATGTGGGATCTAGAAAAATGGTACAGATGAAGCTGTTTGCAAATCAGAAATAGAGACACAGACGTAAGGAACAAATGTAGGGGCTAGTGATTTTTAAGAAAGAAAAGAAAATTGGAAGAAAAGAAGTATGAATACTTGTAGTTTTGATGGAAACTGAAGATGGACCATTCATCCATTCAACTCTTCAGCCAATGTTTATTGAGCACCTATCATAATTTAGGTGCTGGAATCTCACTGGTGAATAAAATAGACAAAGAGTTGTTTTGGAGCAACTTGCTTCCTGAAATGGGACAGATTATATATAAATAATCAAATATCAATCATGAGATGTATATACCATGAAGGTGAGGCTAAGTATCCTGCAAAAATAGAGAAATCAAGAGAATACATTTCATTTGCAAGGGTGCTTATCCTTTACTGATAGTCTGAATTTTATAGCTGACATCAAGTGTCACGTCCTCAAGGAAAACTTCCCAGCTGGCTTCAGCACGTTTTTGTAACATCATTTTGAGGAAAGTAGGATGGGAATTATTGTACCCAATTCTCAGATTCAAAGACATGAAATGAGAACCATAAACAGATGTTTCTTGGGTGGTAGAGACTGGGCAAAGGGAAGTGAGAAGTGGACCCAGATCTTCAGCTAACATGATTTTCCTAGAAACTCTGATTAGTTGGAATATATTCTATCTGAAAAGTCATTAATAACATCATTTAAAAGCCTCATTTGTAGTATTAGAATATAGTCCTATATATTGGGGCTTCCCTGGTGGTCCAGACAGTAAAAAATCTGCCTGCAATGCAGGAGACTTGGGTTTGATTCTTGGGTCAGGAGGATCCCTTGGAGAAGGAAATGGCAACCCACTCCAGTATTCTTGCCTGGAAGAATCCCATGGACAGAGGAGCCTGGCGGGCTACAGTCCCCGGGGTCCCAAAGAGTCGGACACAACTGAGGGACTAACACATAATGGTATTAGTTTTCTGTGGTTGCTGTAATACATGGCCACAGATTTGCTGACTAAAAGCAACAGAAAGCTATTCTCAGAGTTTTGGAAGTCAGAGGTCTGAAATCAGTACCACTGGGCTAAAATGCTCCTTTTGAAAGTTCTGAACAATTCCTTTTCGCCTCTTGCAGCTTCATGTGGCTGCCAGCATAACTGTACTATACTAAGACTTGGAAGGCGATAGGGATATTAAGCCATATTTTGTGTTCAGTCACTAAGTCATGCCTGACTTTTTGTGACTCCGTGGACTGCAGCATGTCAGGCTTCTTTGTCCTTCACTATCTCCTGGAGTTTGCTCAAATTCATCCATCGAGTTGGTTATGCTGTTTAAGCACCGTATTTTATCCAATACTTAAAACCGCCTGGGAGAAACCATCTAGGATGGCTGTGTTGTGCTGTGCTTCATAGCTTAGTTGTATCTGACTTTTTGTGATCCCATAGACTGTAGCCCACCAGACTCCTCTATCCATAGGGATTCTCCAGGCCAGAATACTGGAGTGGGTTGCCATGCCCTCTTCCAGGGGATCCTCCCAACCCAGGGATTGAGCCCAGTTCTCTTGCATTGCAGGTGGATTCTTTACTCTGAGCCCCCAGGGAAGCCCAAGAATAATGGAGTGGGTAGCCTATCCCTTCTCCAGGGGATCTTCCTGATCCAGGAATTGAACCAATGTCCCCTGCATTGCAGGAGGATTCATTACCAGCTGAGCTACCTGGGAAGCCCCTAGGATGGCTACAGGCTTTGAAATAGAAGGGAGAGGGTTCAAATCTAAACTTCTTAAACTCTGAATTCAGACTTTCCCCACCACTTTGCACTGAAACAGTTTTATTACAACAGTAGTTTTTTTCTTTCTTTTTTATTTTTTGTTGTTGTTTTTCCTTCTTTCCTGGACCAAAAACTCTCATCAAAGCATCAACTGTTTGCAAAATAATAAGAAACTTTCTCCCTGGCTATGTGTTCCTGGGATGGAACACTGCATTTTTCGTGTTGCTAAAGTTTGTATTCTTTAACAGCAAACTCTGTTTTGTTTGTGCAAATTATCCTTGCCGACAGTGATGGGCAAACGTCCTTCTTCCAAGAGAGTTAATAGATGCCAGAACCAGGAAAGTCAGTTCTTTGCCGCTGTCCCCAGGAGCAATGGGACTTGTTTTTTATTAGCCCACTGAAGTGCTGGCAGAGAGAGAATCCTCAGTTCTGTTCACCTGCGATTTCTGGTTCCTGAAGCCTATGTATGTCTAGCCTTCAGTCAATTAATATAAAGTTCAGCTAAAGGGGTGCAGGGACCCAGTCTCTCAGTTTCAGGGGTTCTAACATGCCTCTGGCTAATTTCACTGTCATCCTCATGTTAATCAATGCATTTTGTCAAAAGTGAGGTCAAAGTCAGGTTGTCCCGTTCTGTGAATGATGATTGCTAAATAATATTAATAGTTAAAAGATGCTAATGTCCCCCCCCAAAATGTCAGGTTTATATCTCTTTCTCTTTTTTCTGTCATTCTAATGTTATTGATAGTATATGAAAGGCAAAATCTTTCTTCACCCCAGCTCAAACTTAATACAGTGCTGGCGAGCTATTTGTCCTAGCTCCCTAGAGACATCTGAAATTGATTCCAGAGGCTGAACACTCAAATTAGACATTGAAAGCAATGAAGATAAATTTGAAGGTGAATTTACCATGTTGAGGCTCAAAGGACAACTGATGAAACATTTTTAAAACTTTTTAGCTGATAAAATGGATCTTCATCCAGTTTGCCATATACTAGAATCTTGATATGCAAATCAAAGAGACGCAGACTCAGGTACCTACCTGTAAGTATTATGTACTGTCAAGTATCTGCCTAGGTTTGGTTTAAAGCCAAACTATGGACTCAACAAGTTGAGGTTGGAACACAAGTTGAGGTTTGATTAATTCATCTTCCTTCTAGAACTCCAGTTTTACCCAACGTGGACAGAATTTAATCTCATACCAGCAGTATTATTTCACTTGTTTCTAAGAGTCACAAACAATTGGTTTAGAAAATTTTGGAAACCATACAGCATCTAATATAGCAGGATGCCCTCTTTTAAACTATTTTTTAAGAAGGTATATTTGCATATTTTGTTCATTAGAGCAAAAAAAAAAAAATCCAAGGTAAATGTTCATAAGAAAGCATCCTGAACCAGAGGCAGGATCTAGATATGAAATATAATATAGTCAAGGAAGATCAAAGGTGGGGATCTCTTCAAGTATTCCCCGAATTTCCTTTGACTTTATTTCATTTTACTCTAGTCTATATACTAGATGTGTGCGTGGTCGTAGCTTCATTTTGAAGCACTGCCCTGTCCTAGATATTTCACTTTTTTTGATGTGAAGATAATTGTAAATTGCAGTATTGGTCTGAGAGAGTGAGAATACATGGCTTAGTTTTCCAGTAGAATGAGACTATCCTTAAAGACATAGTACCAACTTTCTACTGAGAGGAAAAACTTCATTTTTCAAGGCCAAGGTATAGGATTATGGGGAAAGAAGATTGGACTTTGGGCTTGACATTTCTATTCCTGAATGAGACCAGTGGAATTAACAGCCTGCTGAGATACGTGATTTGTTCACTGATTCTTAAAACCTATGAGCTTCCATGTTGCAATTAATTATGGAGTGGCTGAACATGTAGGTGGATTATGAGAACATAGGGCTTCCCTGGTGGCTCAGTGGTAAAGAACCCACCTGCCAGTGCAGGAGATGCAAGAGATGCTGGCTTGACCCCTGGGCCAGGAAGATCTCCTAAAGAAGGAAATGGCATTCTTGTATTCCGGTATTCTTTCCAGGGAAATTGCATGGATAGTGGGGCCTAGTGGGCTATAGTTCAAGGGATCACAGAAGAGTTGAACATGCAATGCCAAACTACCACACAATTGCGCTCATCTCACACGCTAGTAAAGTAATGCTTTAAGTTCTCCAAGCCAGGCTTCAGCAATACATGAACCGTGAACTTCCAGATGTTCAAGCTGGTTTTAGAAAAGGCAGAGGAACCAGAGATCGAATGGCCAACATCCACTGGATCCTCGAGAAAGCAAGAGAGTTCCAGAAAAACATCTATTTCTGCTTTATTGACTATACCAAAGCCTTTGACTGTGTGGATCACAATAAACTGTGGAAAATTCTGAAAGAGATGGGCATACCAGATCACCTGACCTGCCTCTTGAGAAACCTGTATGCAGGTCAGGAAGCAAGAGTTAGAACTGGACATGGAACAACAGACTGGTTCCAAATAGGAAAAGGAGTACGTCAAGGCTGTATATTGTCACCCTGCTTATTTAACTTATATGCAGAGTACATCATGAGAAATGCTGGTCTGGAAGAAACACAAGCTGGAATCAAGATGCTGGGAGAAATATCAATCACCTCAGATATGCAGATGACCCCACCTTTATGGCAGAAAGTGAAGAAGAATTAAACAGCCTCTTGAGGAAAGTGAAAAAGGAGAGTGAAAAAGTTTGCTTAAAGCTCAACATTCAGAAAACTAAGATCATGGCATCTGGTTCCATTACTTCATGGCAAATAGATGGGGAAACAGTGGAAACAGTGGTTGACTTTATTTTTCTGGGCTCCAAAATCACTGCAGATGATGATTGCAGCCATGAAATTAAAAGATGCTTACTCCTTGGAAGAAAAATTATGAACAACCTAGACAGCATATTCAAAAGCAGAGACATTACTTTGTCAACAAAGGTCTGTCTAGTCAAGGCTATGGTTTTTCCAATGGTCGTGTATGGATGTGAGAGTTAGACTCTAAAGAAAGCTGAGCGCTAAAGAATTGATGCTTTTGAACTGTGGTGTTGGAGAAGACTCTTGAGAGTCCCTTGGACTGCAAGGAGATCCAACCAGTCCATCCTAAAGATCAGTCCTGGGTGTTCATTGGAAGGACTGATGTTGAAGCTGAAACTCCAATACTTTGGCCACCTGATGCGAAGAGCTGACTCATTGGAAAAGACCCTGATGCTGGGAGGGATTGGGGGCAGGAGGAGAAGGGGATGACAGAGGATGAGATGGCTGGATGGCATCACTGACTTGATGGACATGGGTTTGGGTGGACTCTGGGAGTTGGTGATGGACAGGAAGGCCTGGTGTGCTACAGTTCATGAGGTCGCAAAGAGTTGGACACGACTGAGCAACTGAACTGAACTGATCAACTGAACAACCCATGATGGCATGAGATACCCCCAGACAGATTTAGGTTAACTCAACTATGAATGTCAGCTAGAGGAAATGGATACAGAATTGCATTATAAATTGTGCTATATGTGTGTGCGTGTATGCTCAGTTGCTTCAGTCATATCCAACTCTTTGTAACCCTACGGACTTAGCCTTCCAGGCTTCTCTGTCTATGGGGTTCTCCAGGCAAGAATACTGGAGTGAGTCACCATTCTCTTTTCCAGGGGATCTTGCCAACCCAGGGATCGAACCTGTGTCTCTTAACATCTCCTGCATTGGCATGCAAGTTCTTCACCACGAGCACCACCTGGGAAGCCATACGCTGTGCTACATGAAGGTAATGCTTGCAGTTTTTTGAGTGGAATTAGAGAGGATTTTGGATGGAAAGAGTCAATAGTTTGATACTAGATTCTTCCATATCCTGAGTGGATTTAGGCAAACAAATTAATGTCTATGTATTAGTAAACATAAGCTGAACTATGCTTCAGTAACAAATAAGCCCCAAATCTCAGTGACTTAATAGGTTTGTTGCCTATCATACAATACATCTACTGGCTATATGCCTCATCCCATCAGTTGGGAAGCAGGTGCAAAAAGAGTTCCCCCATTTGGAATCATACCTTCCAAAGGCACAGCTTCCCTAGTTGCAATAAAAGGGGAGGCAGCTGAAGAATGTGTGCCATTTCCTCACAGCCTGGGCCTGGATAAGACTCAGGTCGCTTGTGCTCACAGTCCGTGTGTCTGGCTACAAAGGGGCTGGGAGATGCACAGACGTCATGGAATGCTCGGTGTACATCCTCGTCTCTGTGCCTTAGTTTCCCAATTATGTCCACACGGCAGAAGACATGGGATTTTACAGTGTTCAATGTGATCGGAACCCACCGAGTTGTCATCCCTAGACAGGATGGTTTAAGAAGAAGGAAGAAGGTTTAAGAAGAAGGGAGATGGCTTAGGTAAAGGAAGAAGAAGGGCCTCTTCCCTGGATCTTCAGCTTTCTGGAGTTTCCATAACTCTTGTTGAGGACATACAGGTCTGGGTACCCCCGTGATTTGACATTTTAATAGAAATGAAGATAGAAACTAAATTTGTTAAACAGTTTATAGAAGAGAACTTAGGATTTAATCTAAATATCCACTCAAAGTAAAAATGCATAACCCCCCAAATTTAAATGCAAATTTTTTCCCCTTATCTTCTTCCTTCTTTCTTTCTTCTTTTTTGATTTACTTCTTATGTCAATGTATGGCAAAACCAATACAGAATTGTAAAGTAAAATAAAAAATAAATAAATGAAAAAAAATAAAGTAAGACGAGTTCCTCTTGTTTTTATGATGTGAGCAGAGTTGAGATGTGTGTGTGTGAGGGCTCAGTTGTGTTCAGCTCTTTGTAACCCCATGGGCTGTATCCTGCCAGGCTCCTCTGTCCATGGGATTTCCTAGTCAAGAATACTGGGTTGCCATTTCCTACTCCAGGGCATCTTCCGGGCCCAAGGATCAAAGCTTCATCTCTTGCATTGGCAGGCAGATGCTTTACTACTGTGTCACTTGGGAAGCCCAAAGTTGAGATATTCTTGGCATTTAAGCCATGGCAGACTCTTCTCATCAGAGGTATTTCTCTATCTAATGTATTTCTTCTCTAAGTATGGAGTAAATTCAAAACAAAATGTTATGTTAATACCACGACTTCCTTCTGTGGGCTTTAGGATATGCAGAGTATGTAGCTAAATGTACGTTTCATCTCGAAACAAAATAAATGGTATGTAAAACTCCACCCCACATCTCTCCGTATTTATTCATTAAGAAGTTTTCCAGGTAAACTCTTGGAAGGTTCTCACATATTGGCTCAAAAGCCACAAGAAGCAGAGACAGCAGAACACGAGGGGCAGTGACGTGATAACCGCCACAACAAGCCTCCCAGGCTTGGAGTCTGTGCCAGGCGGTGCACTAGGTCTGGGTGCATTAGCTGTCAAAGTTTGGTTCTTATCAAAGCAGTCTTTGAAACATGGATTAGTTACAAGTTACAAGTATATATTTGGAAAATGACCCAGGAAATACTCTGTGGGTGTGGAAACAGGAGACAAGAAAAGGAAGAACTCCAATAAGAAGTGTGCTAGTGATCAGATTCAGAGAAGGCAATGGCACCCCACTCCAGTACTCTTGCCTGGAAAATCCCATGGATGGACGAGCCTGGTGAGCTGCAGTCCATGGGGTCGCTAAGAGTCGGACACGACTGGGCGACTTCACTTTCACTTTTCACATTCATGCATTGGAGAAGGAAATGGCAACCCACTCCAGTGTTCTTGCCTGGAGAATCCCAGGGGCGGGGGAGCCTGGTGGGCTGCCATCTATGAGGTCTCACAGAGTCGGACATGACTGAAGCGACCTAGCAGCAGCAGCAGCAGCAGTGATCAGATTATCACAGCTGGGTTGCAAAGCTCTCGGGAGCCTGTGAGAGGCACAACCTGTGTGCATGCCCAGTTGCTCAGTCATGTCCAACTCTTTGCAACCCCATGGACTCAAGCCCACCAGGCTCCTCTGTCCCTGGAATTTCCCAGGCAAGAATACCGGAGTGGTTAGCTATTCCTTTCTTAAGGGGATCTTCCCAACCCAGGAATCGAGCCCACATCTCTTGTGTCTCCGGCACTGGCAGGTGGATTCTTTACCACTGCACTACCTAGAAAGCCCCTGAGAGGCACATTGCAGGTGCTCAGAAACACTTCCTGGAATTTGGGGTCAGATTTGATGATTATGGAAAATGCTAGAATTTGAAGAAAAGGAAATGTCTACGGTAGTATACCCAAAACAGTAACATGTTTTTTCTAGATTTAGTCCATCGCTTCCAACCTGTGAGTAATTTAAAGTCCATTCCCTCATCACTGAAGCCAGAGGTCCTCAGAAGTAAATTTAAGTAAGCTGTTTTTTTTTTCAAAGACTATAGAAAGAGATCACTTGTTTTAAGATAGCTGCATCCCAGATATAGGAAATGAACTTATAATTATCAAAATGGAAAAGGGAAGGAGGGATAAATTAGGAGCTTGTTATTAATAGATACACACTGATCTATATACACACTGATCTATCTATCTATATATACATATACATATACATATAGATAGATAGATAGATAGATAAATGTAAATGTATAACTGACCCACTTTGCTATACACCTGAACATAACACGACATTGTAAATCAACTATACTTCCATTAAAAAGAGAGATGGAGCCAAGATATTGGGAATCAATCATTAATTGAAATAGAGAAAAGATCAGAGAAAAACATATAAGAGAGCACATCTCATGCCAAGAGAATGGAACAGCTAAGTGAGGATTCAGCTGTTTGTTATTTCTACTTTCCATCACTACCCTAGAGAATGATCTTTACTAAACACAGTCCGATCTTGCTATTTCTTGCTTAACAGTCTGCAGCAGCTGCATGCCACCATAAGAAGCAACTCAAACATCTTGCTTAGGCCATTAGGGCTTGTGCCGAGCTCCTGATTCTGGCCCTACCTCCTCTTCACACCCACACTCTATCCTCTACACACCCACATCTTTACTCACACCACTCCTAATTATCTAAGCATATTCTAGAGTTTTAGCCTGTATACTTGTTGCTCCCTCTCCAAGAAATACCCCTTTTTCTAACCACCAAATATTGTCACTTGCTATACTTATTCTCTTCACAATTCTTCCTCAACTCACAAGGGAGTTACTTCCTGATACCCATCATAAGTTGAAAAGATCAGAGTTGCATTTAATTCATCTAACTTACCAAATATCATAGCTCAACCTAGCCTCCTCTATCATGCCTGGAATATTTACATTAGGCTTCCGTTGGGCAGAATCAGCTAACAAAAGTCCACTTCATAATTAAGTGTTGAGTATCTTATGTAATTTATTGACTACTGTGTAGAAAATGAAAAACAAGGATTGCATGGATACAGAATAATTGAGTGTATGGGTTATTTACATTTGTGATCATGTGGCCAACTGGGAGCTGTGACATGATGTCACTGCCCAGCATCATGAAATAGTCACCCTACCACACAACCTTAGCCCAGGAAAGTCAAAATTCCAAATTCAAAGTTCAATTTCTACTAAATGTATATCACTTTCACTTGTACATTGAACCACTGTTTAGTAGAGAGCCATTTGTATATACTCATTTTTACACATTTGTTATAGTATTTTCTCAAATTGCAAAACCTAGCTTATTTAGATAGCTAAGGTCCATCTAGTCAAGGCTATGGTTTTTCCTGTGGTCAAGTATGGATGCGCCAAAGAATTGATGCTTTTGAACTGTGGTGTTGGAGAAGACTCTTGAGAGTCCCTTGGACTGCAAGGAGATCCAACCAGTCCATTCTGAAGGAGATCAGCCCTGGGATTTCTTTGGAAGGAACGATGCTAAAGCTGAAACTCCAGTACTTTGGCCACCTCATGCGAAGAGTTGACTCATTGGAAAAGACTCTGATGCTGGGAGGGATTGGGGGCAGGAGGAGAAGGAGACGACCGAGGATGAGATGGCTGGATGGCATCACTGACTCGACGTGAGTCTGAGTGAACTCCGGGAGTTGGTGATGGACAGGGAGGCCTGGCATGCTGCGATTCATGGGGTCGCAGAGTCGGACATGACTGAGCGACTGAACTGAACTCAACTGAATGCATACTGGACTATAGAGAATTTTTTTTTATTCTTTGCCCTTTGAGCCTATTACTGTGTCTAGTATATAGTAGGTGGGTGCTCACAGAACATCTACAAGAAGAAAAATGGATGGGTGGAGGAATGGCTGATAATGTTATCCCATAGATCTGTAGTCATAGACTAAAAGTGTAAGCGCACATTAAAAGCTCTTTAATCATATCTTTCGGAGAAGGCAATGGCACCCCACTCCAGTACTCTTGCCTGGAAAATTCCATGGACAGAGGAGCCTGGTAGGGTGCGGTCCATGGGGTCGCGAAGAGTCGGACACGACTGAGTGACTTCCCTTTCACTTTTCACTTTCATACACTGGAGAAGGAAACCCACTCCAGTGTTCTTGCCTGGAGAATCCCAGGAATGGGGGAGCCTGGTGGGCTGCCATCTATGGGGTCACACAAAGTCGGACACGACTGAAGTGACTTAGCAGCAATCATATCTTTAAGCTGTATATTATCACTCTGCTTATTTAACTTATGTGCAGAGTACATCATGAAAAATGCTGAGCTAGATGAAGCACAAGCTGGAATCAAGAATGCTGGGAGAAATATCAATAACCTCAGGTGACACCACCATTATGCCAGAAAGGGAAGAAGAACTAAAGAGCCTCTTGATGAAAGTGAAAGAAGAGAGTGAAAAAGTTGGCTTAAAAACTCAACATTCAGAAAACTAAGAACATGGCATCTGGTCCCATTCAGTTCAGTTCAGTTGCTCAGACGTGTCTGACTCTTTGCAACCCCATGAACTGTGGCACGCCAGGCCTCCCTGTCCATCACCAACTCCCGGAGTCCACCCAAACCCATGTCCATTGAGTTGATGATGCCATCCAACTATCTCATCCTCTGTCGTCCCCATCTTCTCCAGCCCTCAGTCTTTCCCAACATCAGGGTCTTTTCCAGTGAGTCAGCTCTTCGCATCAGATGGCCAAAGTATTGGAGTCTCAGCTTCAACATCAGTCTTTCCAATGAACACCCAGGACTGATTTCCTTCAGAATGGACTGGTTGGATCTCCTTGCAGTCCAAGGGACTCTCAAGAGTCTTCTCCAACACCACAGTTCAAAAGCATCAATTCTCCAGCGCTCAGCTTTCTTTATAGTCCAACTCTCATATCCATACATGACCACTGGAAAAACCATAGCCTTGACTAGACAGACCTTTGTTGACAAAGTAATGTCTCTGCTTTTGAATATGCTATCTAGGTTGGTCATAACTTTCCTTCCAAGGAGTAAGCGTCTTTTAATTTCATGGCTGCAATCACCATCTGCAGTGATTTTGGAGCCCAGAAAAATAAGGTCTGACACTGTGTCCACTGTTTCCCCATCTATTTGCCATGAAATGATGGGACCAGATGCCATGATCTTCGTTTTCTGAATGTTGAGCTTTAAGCCAACCTTTTCACTCTCCTCTTTCACTTTCATCAAGAAGCTCTTTAGTTCTTCACTTTCTGCCATAAGGGTGGTGTCATCTGCATATCTGAGGTGATTGATATTTCTCCCGGCAATCTTGACTCCAGCTTATGCTTCCTCCAGACCAGCATTTCTCATGATGTACTCTGCATATAAGTTAAATAAGCAGGGTGACAATATACAGCCTTGACGTACTCCTTTTCCTATTTGGAACCAGTCTGTTGTTCCATGTCCAGTTCTAACTCTTGCTTCCTGACCTGCATACAGGTTTCTCAAGAGGCAGGTCAGGTGATCTGGTATGCCCATCTCTTTCAGAATTTTCCACAGTTTATTGTGATCCACACAGTCAAAGGCTTTGGCATAGTCAATAAAGCAGAAATAGATGTTTTTCTGGAACTCTCTTGCTTTCTCGAGGATCCAGTGGATGTTGGCAATTTGGTCTCTGGTTCCTCTGCCTTTTCTAAAACCAGCTTGAACATCTGAAAGTTCACAGTTCAAGTATTGCCGAAGCCTGGCTTGGAGAATTTTGAGCATGACTTTACTAGCGTGTGAGATGAGTGCAATTGTGTGCTAGTTTGAGCATTCTTTGGCATTGCCTTTCTTTGGGATTGGATTGAAAACTGACCTTTTCCGGTCCTATGGCCACTGCTGAGTTTTCCAAATTTGCTGGCATATTGAGTGTAGCACTTTCTCAGCGTCATCTCTCAAGATTTGAAATAGCTCAACTGGAATCACATCACCTCCACTAGCTTTGTTTGTAGTGATGCTTCCTAAGGCCCACTTGACTTCACATTCCAGGATGTCTGCCTCTAGGTGAGTGATCACACCATTGTGATTATCTGGATTGTTAAAAATCTTTTTTTTTTTGTATAGTTCTTCTGTGTATTCTTGCCACCTCTTCTTAATATCTTCTGCTTCTGTTAGGTCCATACCATTTCTGTCCTTTATTGAGCCCATCTTTGCATGAAATATTCTTTTGATATCTCTAATTTTCTTGAAGAGATCTCTAGTCTTTCCCATTCTATTATTTTCCTCTATTTTTTTCCACTGATTGCTGAGGAAGGCTTTCTTATCTCTCCTTGCTATTCTTTGGAACACTGCATTCAAATGGGTATGTCTCTCATTTTCTCCTTTGCTTTTCACTTCCCTTATTTTCACAGTTATTTGTAAAGCCTCCCCAGACAGCCAATTTGCTTTTTTGCATTTCTTTTTATTGGGGATGGTCTTGATTCCTGTCTCCTATACAATGCCATGAACCTCCATCCATAGTTCATCAGGCACTCTCTCTATCAGATCTAGTCCTTTAAATCTATTACTCACTTCCACTGTATAGTCATAAGGGATTTGATTTAGGTCATACCTGAATGGTCTAGTGGTTTTCTCTACTTTCTTCAATTTCAGTCTGAATTTGGCAATAAGGAGTCCATGATCTGAGCCAAAGTCAGCTTCTGGTCTTGTTTTTGCTGACTGTATAGAGCTTCTCCATCTTTGGCTGCAAAGAATATAAGGAGGCTTGTTTCGGTGTTGACCATCTGGTGATGTCTGTGTGTAGTCTTCTCTTGTGTTTTTGGAAGAGGGTGTTTGCTATGACCAGTGTGTTCTCTTGGCAGAACTCTATTAGCCTTTGCCCTGCTTCATCCTGTAGTCCAAGGCCAAGTTTGCCTGTTCCACCGGGTGTTTCTTGACTTCCTACTTTTGCATTCCAGTCCCCTGTAATGAAAAGGATATCTTTTTAAAGTGTTAGTTCTAGAAGGTCTTGTAGGTCTTCATAGATCTGTTCAACTTCAGCTTCTTCAGCATGACTGGTCCCATTACTTCATGGCAAATAGATGGAAAAACAGTGGAAATAGTGACATACTTTATTTTCTTGGGCTCCAAAATCACTTCAGATGGTGACTGCAGTCATGAAATTAAAAGACGCTTGCTCCTTGGAAGGAAAGTTATGACCAACCTAGACAGCATATTAACATTACTTTGTCAACAAGGGTCCATCTAGTCAAAGCTATGGTTTTTCCAGTAGTCATGTATGGATGTGAGAGTTGGACCATAAAGAAAGCTGAGCCCTGAAGAATTGATGCTTTTGAACTGTGGTATTGGAGAAGGCTCTTGAGAGTCCCTTGGACTGCAAGGAGATCCAACCAGTCCATCCTAAAGGAAATCAGTCCTGATTATTCATTGGAAGGACTGATGTTGAAGCTGAGGCTCCAATACTTTGGCCACCTGATGCAAAGAGCTGACTCATTGGAAAAGACCCTGATGTTGGGAAAGATTGAGGGCAGGAGGAGAAGGGAACGGCAGAGGATGATATGGTTGGATGGCATCATCGATTCAATGGACATGAGTCTGAGTAAACTCTGGGAGTTGATGATGGACAGGGAAGTCTGGCTGCTGCAGACCATGGGGTCGCAAAGAGTCGGACATGATTGAGTGACTGAACTGAACTGAAGCATATCTTTGTGTTTTTTTATTCAGGAAATTGTGTTTGTATTTAGTCCCTAAATCCAAGGAGGAAGATATCTTTCCCTAGCTGAAGAGTCTTTGAAATATCAGCCTGCCCTTACTAGTATCTTCTAGATCTGTTCTCATCAATAAGGTAGCTACTATCCACATATGGCTATTGAAAATTTGAGATTCAGCTACCTGGACTGAGACCATGAATTTTATACCTTATTTGATTGCAATTAATTTAAATTTTTAGTTAAAAATGATGCTTTATTTAGTTCATGGAAAACTTCATGCTTGAAACATTTTGGATATGGAAATTGGTTCTTCCAACTGTAAATTTAAGAAATCTAAATACAGATAATGTATTTTAGATGAAAGTTTAGCACCTGAAGGTATAAATACAAGCTAGATTTTAAAAACATAGAGCTAAAAAATCATAAAATATCATATTAATAACTCATACATTACAAATTAAAAAGTTCATACTTTAGATGTATTGACTTGAGTAAAATATATCACTAAAATAATTTTGTAGCTTTTATTTTACTTATTTTTATGTGGTTACTAGGAAATTTTGAATTACCAGTATGGTTTGCATTCTATTTCTGCTGCACAGGGCAGCTCTAGATCAGCATATAGCAGATGTTGGATCTTATCTATTCCCAAGTGGATAGTAATGATCAGCCTTGGTTTGAACTTCCCATATGCAAATTCTGCCTTTTCAGTGTACCAAGGTAAATTATTTATTGACTTTAGGCTCAAAACACCACTACTTAACTCTGATCTGAAATGCTGGGGCTGGGATTTTACGGCTCCTTTTCCAAACTCTCTGATCATTCAGCTTCCCTTAAGCTTTGGCCAGTCTTTCTACATGGCACTAGTGGTAAAGAAGCCACCTGCCAATGCAGAAGACATAACAGAAGCTGGTCCGATCTCTGGGTTGGGAAGATCCCCTGGAGGAGGGCATGGCAACCCACTCCAGTACTCTTGCCTGGAGAATCCCATGGACAGAGGGGCCTGGTGGGATACATTCTATAGCATCACAAAGAGTCAGACATGACTGAAGGGTCTTAGCACACACAAAGTTGGCCAATAGAAGAAGGTTGGAAGGTGAGGGGGAGAAAGACACAACTTTTTCTCTGTCTTCCTGTTCCTAGCAACCTCACCCCAAGAGCAATAATTTTTTTCCAGCCTCAGGATATTCTTAGCACTCCAAGAATTGATCCCCAGTGCCTACTCTAGCAGACCAGAACAGTAGAATACCAACTATTTAACAGAAATCTGAGTACCAGATCTTTCTTTCTTTCTTTCTTTTTTTTAATTCTCAGTCCTAAGGTGGCAACTGTTCTTTCAGTTTTTATTTCAGAGCTATCTGAGCTTTTACTTTGTACACTTTTCATTTCTCAGTACTTGTGTAATTACTTAAATCCCCTCTTGAAATATATAATGTTGTTCTGTTTTTCTGATGAAAACCTGAATAGTGCACATATGTTTGAAACTGTAAAGCACAATTAAAAATAACTTAAACAGCAAAGAATAAATCATAGTAACAACTGAAAATAATTATTTTTATAATTCTATCCTATGGAATTATAATGAACACACTATGGGGGTTCCCTGGTGGCTCAGATGATAAAGAATATGCCTGTGATGCAGGAGACTGGAGTTCAGTCCTTGGGTTGGGAAGATCTCCTGGAGAAGGAAATGGCAACCCACTCTAGTATTCTTGCCTGGGGAATCCCATGGACAGAGCAGCCTGGCAGGCTATAGTCCATGGGGTTGCTAAGAGCTGGACACGACTGAGAGACTAACACATTTATAATGAACACACTATAATCAAACGATGTGAGATGCAGCTAAAGCAAGATTTAAAGGGAAATTTATAGCTTTAATCACCTTTATTGGAAATAAACAAACAAACTCCCTCAAAACAAAATCAGTGACCTTAGGGTACAAATAAAGACATTTTTAAAAGAGCATAAAAACAAACCTTAAACAAATAAAAATGATAATAAAAAGTAGGAGAAGAAATAAATTCATAAAACTAAACAAACAATAGAGAAAAGTGAACCAAACTCTTTGCAAATGATATATTTATATCTGATGACACATATCAAGCAAACAGAGAAAAGCTAAAAAATATTGTAATATGAAAGAATACAATTGCAGATAGAGAAGAGATAGAAAGTACAAGAGGAAATTATAAACAATTTAATGCAATAAATGTGAAAAACATAAATGTGAAAATAGTTGGAAATATTAAGTTTGTAAAATGTGCTTCATAAAAAAGCTAGACAACCCAAATAGAAATAAAGTAATTGAAATACCAATAGTGATTACTTAAAAAAAATGAACTGTGTTTTACATGGAAGTTTATGTCAGGGAAGACTTAATATTTTCTTTCTCTTATCTTTCAAACAGAAGAAAAAAAGTGAGAGAATACACTTTATTTTGTGACTCTAGAATAACCTTCTTACCAAAACTAGAGACATATACTATGAGAAAAAAAATTATGGCAGTTTTACTTGTGAATAAATATAATTTATGAATATAAGTAAAATAATCTGAAATAAAATAATGCAAAACGAATTAAGAAATGTGCAAAATAATTAGGTTTAGATTAACCCAGAAACAGAAGGATAATTTTTAAAGACAAATTAATATGGCTTACCAAATTAAGGAGGAGAGTGAAAAAGCTGGCTTAAAACTCAACATTTAAACACCTAAGGTTGTGGCATCTGACCCCATCCCTTCATGGCAAATAGAAGGGGAAAATGTGGAAACAGTGGCGGAATTTATTTTCTTGGGCTCCAACATCACTGTGGACAGTGACTGCAGCCATGAAATTAGCAGATGCTTCCTCCTTGGAAGAAAAGCTATGACAAACCTAGACAGCATATTAAAAAGCAAAGATGTCACCTTGACGACAAAAGTCCATATAGTCAAAGCTGGTTTCTCCAATAGTCATGTATGGATGTGAGAACTGGACCATAAAGAAGTATATCAAGAGAAACGCAGGGCTGGAGGAAGCATAAGCTGGAATCAAGATTGCTGGGAGAAATATCAATAACCTCAGATATGCAGATGACACCACCCTTATGGCAGAAAGTGTAAGTGAGTATTAGTTGCTCAGTAGTGCCCGACTTTCTGTGACCCCATGGGCTGCAGCCCACCAGGCTCCTCTGTCCATGAGATTTTCCATTCAAGGATACTGGAGTGGGTTGTCATTTCCTTCTCCAGGGGATCTTCCAAACCCAGGGATCGAACCCAGGTCTCTGCACTGCAGGCAGATTCTTTACTGACTGAGCTAAAAGGGAAGCCCATGGCAGAGAGTGAAGAACTAAAGAGCCTCTTGATGAAAGTGAAAGAGGAGAGTGAAAAAGTTGGCTTAAAACTCAACATTCAGAAAACGAAGATCATGGCATCTGGTCCCATCACTTCATGCCAAATAGATGGGGAAACAGTGGCTGACTATTTTTCTGGGCTCCAAAATCACTGCAGATGATGATTGCAGCCATGAAATTAAAAGATACTTGCTCCTTGGAAGGAAAGTTATGACCAACCTAGACAGCATAGTCAAAAGCAGAGACATTACTTTGTCAACAAAAGTCCGTCTAGTCAAGGCTATGGTTTTTCCAGTGGTCATGTATGGATGTGAGAATTGAACTGTGAAGAAAGCTGAGCGCCAACGAACTGATGCTTTTGAACTGTGATGTTGGAGAAGACTCTTGAGAGTCCCTTGGACAGCAAGGAGATCCAACCAATCCATTCTAAAGGAGATCAGTCCTGGGTGTTCATTGGAAGGACCGATGTTGAATCTGAAACTCCAGTACTTTGGCCACCTGATGCGAAGAGCTGACTCATTGGAAAAGTCTCTGATGCTGGGAAAGATTGAGGGCAGGAGGAGAAGGAAGTGACAGAGGATGAGATGGTTCGATAGCATCACTGACTCAATGGACATGAGTTTAAGCAAACTCCGGGAGATAGTGATGGACAGGGAGGCCTGGCATCTTGCAGTCCATGGATTTGCAAAGAGCCGGATGAGACTGTGACTGAACAACAGCAACAACCATGTTAACAGAATGAAGGAATAGAATTATGTTGACAGTAGATGCAGAACTGTTAATTAAATTAAAAAATTATCTATAATTAAAAAAAATCTCTTAACAAGCTAGAGATTAACTCTGTTAACTTTTCGAGTCTAAGAGTATACTCACTAGTAACACTTTGGTATTCCATTAGTAGTTAAACACTGGACTGGAAGAAACACAAGCTGGAATCAAGATTGCCAGGAGAAATATCAATAACCTCAGATATGCAGATGACACCACCCTTATGGCAGAAAGTGAAGATGAACTAAAAAGTCTCTTGATGAAAGTAAAAGAGGAGAGTGAAAAAGTTAGCTTAAAGCTCAACATTCAGAAAATGAAGATCATGGCATCCGGTCCCATCACTCCATGGGAAATAGATGGAGAAACAGTGGAAACAGTGTAAGACTTTATTTTTGGGGGCTCCAAATTCACTGCAGATGGTGACTGCAGCCATGAAATTAAAAGACGCTTACTCCTTGGAAGAAAAGTTGTGACCAACCTAGATAGCATATTCAAAAGCAGAGACATTACTTTGCCAACTAAGGTCCGTCTAGTCAAGGCTATGAATTTTCCTGTAGTCATGTATGAATGTGAGAGTTGGACTGTGAAGAAGGCTGAGAGCTGAAGAATTGATGCGTTTGAACTGTGGTGTTGGAGAAGACTCTTGAGAGTCCCTTGGACTGCAAGGAGATCGAACCAGTCCATTCTGAAGGAGATCAGCCATGGGATTTCTTTGGAAGGAATGATGCTGAAGCTGAAACTCCAGCACTTTGGCCACCTCATGCGAAGAGTTGACTCATTGGAAAAGACTCTGATGCTGGGAGGGATTGGGGGCAGGAGGAGAAGGGGACGACTGAGGATGAGATGGCTGGATGGCATCACAGACTCAATGGACGTGAGTCTGAGTGAACTCTGGGAGTTGGTGATGGACAGGGAGGCCTGGTGTGCTGCGATTCATAGGGTCACAAAGAGTCGGACACGACTGAGAGACTGAACTGAACTGAACTGAAGACTAGTGGCTCTCACATCACTGCTCAGGCTAGCACCGTGTTGGACTAGCTAGAACAGACAGCAAGACAAACTAACAAAAGGACAAGGATTATAAAAGGAGAGACTAAACGAGCATTATTAGCAAAACTTTTGAGAAGATTTCTGCAAGTTAGCTGGATATGTGTTCAGTTTATATATAGTTTCTATAAAGAGTTCTATAAAGAGTTTATAAATAGTCTATAAACAGTTCTATAAATAGTCAGTTTCTATAAAGAGACATCATTGCAAAAGTTTCTAATACAATTTATTAATACAATAACAACAAAAATGCAAAGCATCATAAAACAAATCCAACTAAAATTTTGCAATTCCACAGGAACTGTTAGTTTGACGAACTTAACTATGAGTACATGTATGTGCATGTAACTGTGCCCAATGTTTATGTTGTGATGATGCAGTAATGATAAGACGTCAATTCTACTCAATTTAGTCTGTAAATCCAGTGTTATTTTGCTCAAAATCTCAGTGAGGATTTTAATGGATCTTGATAACTCACTAAAATTGTTATAATAGAGCAAACGGCAAGATCAATGTGGTGGGACTTAACTTCTCCAATGTGAATGTTATGGAATAGAACAGAAAATTCGGAACCTAAGCCATGTATTAATACATATGGAAACGATTTCTGGCAGAGTGGCGAAAAAGATTATTAAGTGTATTTTCTCAGAAAACGCAGCTAAATATCACAGCGTTTTGACACAATAGAAATTATTCATTTCTACTTCCTGAGAAGCCCTGATTGTCGGGTGCCTCTCCTAACGGTTGTGATTCCAGGACCTATGTTTTCAGTGTTGTGACTTCAGCATCTTTCCCATGTGGTCTCCCTGTCCACCTCACTCAGCCAACTCAAGCTAGTGAAGAAACAAACATGGGGAACCACTTGTGGGAGCACTTTTGTGAGCCAGTTGGAAGTGTGGACATCATGATCATCCATAGGCTATTGGATTGGACTCAGTCCTACTCAACCATCAAAACTCACGGGTGCCTGGGGTGGGGGTGGGGTGGGGGAGAGGGGGTGGAGAAGTCTGGTTTGCAAGGAGGAAGGAAGGAAGTACAAGGAGGAAGAGAAATCAGGTTTGATGAATAGTATATTAGTCTTTGCCACACATTGGAAATAATATTCTATTTGATGAGTGGTGCAAGATAATTGGTTTTGCTTTGAGAATAAAAGAAAATGAGAGTTCTATTTAACACCATTCACAAAAGCGCCTTCTAAGTGGGTTAAAGACCTAAGCGTAAAAGCAAAACCTCAGAAGACAGAGAAAAACAATGCTTTTATGGTCTTAAGTTAGGTAAGAGGTCTCTCTCTCTCTCTTTAATGCAGGACATATAAATCTCAAATAAAACTGGAAATTCATAAATAAATTTTACTAAATTTACTAATCATGGAATAAAAAACTGAAAATGTGAAGGAATAAATGTACCCGAGGCATCAGTATTCAGAAGACATAAAGAAAACCCATAAAACAATAAGAAAAATGTAAGCAATTGTAGAGGAAAATTTGGCAAAGGTATGAATAAGCGGTTCAGTAAAGAGGAAATCTGGAGTGTTGAAGACATCAAAAAATGTGTAATATCACTATAAATCAGGGAGACAAAATGCTGTGAAAA
The DNA here is from genome assembly GCF_014754425.2 of Oryx dammah. NCBI lineage: Eukaryota > Metazoa > Chordata > Mammalia > Artiodactyla > Bovidae > Oryx > Oryx dammah. Next base: position 7,202,307 of record NW_024070200.1, on the reverse strand, counting down.
TGTCCATTTTTAAAAACAAACTGATCATAGTAAGAATTGACAAGAATCTGTAAGTGGGATTTCTTATACACAGCTGTGGGAGTATAAACTGGTACACATACTTTGGAAAATAAATATCAATATTTAGTTAGGTTGAAGATATTTATGTTCCACAAGGCTTTTCTAGTGGCTCAGCAGTAAGGAACCCACCTGCCAATGGAGGAGACATAGGTTCCATCTAGGGTCAGAAAGATCCCCTGGAGAAGGAAATGCCAACCCACTCCAGTACCGTTGCCCGGGAAATCTCATGGACAGAGGAACCTGGCAGGCTATAGTCCAGGGGGTCAGAGAAGAGTTGGATACAATTTAATAGACTAAACAACAAATTAAAATTCTATAACCCAGGAATTCCGTTTCCAACTCTATAGCAGCTCTCACCATATGAGGGAAACAAGTACAGGAATTTTCACTGGCTTTATTTTTAACAAAAGAACACAGAAACAATCTGAAGCTCTATCAACACGGGAGTCTATTAAAATTCTGTTATATTCATACCCACAAATACCATACAGCAGTTACAATAAATGAAGTGGAGATAGGTTTAACCACAGGATAAAAATCTCAAAATTGCTGTTTAGGGGAAAAAAAAGATTTACTGGATGTTATGTATTATACGATGCAAACAATATAAAGTTGAATATGAAGCAAATAGTATATATTGTGATTATAGATAAAAGGGAAAAATGTACAATTCATATGAGACGGGTAAGTAATACATTTAACTTGGTAACTGGTTCATTTGATGGAGAGAGGGCAGGATATGTTTGGGAAAGGAGTGAACAGGAGGCCTTTATTGATAATCATGAATTTATTTACAAAATGAGACATAAAGACTCGTTAGACATAGAGACTACTACGTATCAATAGATGAGTGTACGGATGGTTGGGGACAGTGTTGTTCTTTATATTATTTGCCATCACTTGCTATATGCTAAATATAGTTTACAATAAAAAAAAAGATACAGAAAAAAATCTTTGATTTTATTCAGGCATCACCTCTCCTTGGGCTTGTAGCTTAGTCCGTAAAGAATCTGCCTGCAATGCAGAAGACCCTAGCTGGATTCCTGGGTTGGGAAGATCCCCCAGAGAAGGAAATGGCAACCCACTCCAGAATTCTTGCCTGGAGAATACCATGGACAGAGGAGTCTTGCAGGCCACAGTCTATCAAGTGGCAAGAGTCGGACATGACTTTGTGACTAAACCATAGGTTTCTCCTCCATAAAAAGCCTATGAAAAAATCCTTTTTCTGATTCTAATTTCCATTTCTTCTGCCTCAAGTGATGGCTCTTGACTATTCTTTTATTTTTAATATTTTTTAATTTTTTATTTAGTTTTGGTTGTGCTGCGTCTTCCTTGCTGTGAGTGGATTTTCTCTGGTTCCAACAAGTGAGGGCTGCTCTCTAGTTGCAGTGCGTGGGCTTCTCACTGCAGTAGTTTCTTTGTTGCAGAGCACAATCTCTAGAGCGCAGGCTCAGGAGTTGTGGCACATGGACTTAGTTGCCCCATGGCATGTGGAATCTTCCCTGACCAGGGATCGGAGAAGGCATTGGCAACCCACTCTAGTACTGTTGACTGGAGAATCCCATGGGCAGAGGAGCCTGGTGGGCTGCAGTCCATGGGGTTGCTAAGAGTCGGACACGACCGAGCAACTTCACTTTCACTTTTCACTTTCATGCACTGGAGAAGGAAATGGCAACCCACTCCAGTGTTCTTGCCTGGAGAATCCCAGGGGCGGGGGAGCCTGGTGGGCTGCCATCTATGGGGTCGCACAGAGTCGGACACGACTGAAGTGACTTAGCAGCAGCAGCAGGGATCTAACTCATGTCCCCTGCATTGGCAGGAGGATTAACCACTGGACAACAGGGGAAGTCTGGTCATTCTTTACTGGACATCTTGTAACTATGTTACCGTGAGCTCACCTGGATAAGAAGGCTCAACTTTTGAGAGCAGATTCTTCAAGGGATAAAACTTCAACTTCTTTATGTTACCAAATATGGTCAAATGGAATAGCTTTCTAAATTCTTAGTTTAAGATTTGAAAAGCAAATACACAAATATGTGGCTTAACTTGTATGTTGATGGATGTAGATAGCTCAAAACCTAACCTGCCCATCGTCAGAGGTGGTAAGGATTGCAAAAGAAGAGGAAATTGTGATTGCGGCTCTGTAATCTATGTCATTGTAAAGAACCCCCCTGCAAATATCCTGGGCCACTAGCTTAACAAGAGAGATAAAAAAGCAGAAGATTAGCATGACTGTGACATTTTCCATGCCTCTGATGCCTGTGAGCTGTTTTCAGAAATCATTTTTGATGAACTAGTGATGATAAAAATGAATAAAATTGTAAAGTCACAATAAGAAAGCAATATAAAGGCAGAATATTATTAGTCACAAAATTATTATGTGTAAATTATTATCATTCTAATTGTATTTCCCTTGCAATAGGCATAATAATGTACACATGTATAACATTTTATGAGTCTAAGTCAACTGTACACACTCTGATATGCCCAGGACAGCCCTGCTTTATGCTGTTGTCAACTAAGTTGGGCTTGTTATTGTTGTTCAGTTGCTAAGTTGTGTCCAACTCTTTTTGGCTCCAAGGACTGCTAGGCTCCCCTGTCCTTCACTATCTCCCAGAGTTCACTCAAATTCATGTCCATCGAGTCGGTGATGCCATCCAACCATCTCATCCTCTGTTGTCCCTTTCTCTGCCTTCAATCTTTCCCAGCATCAGGGTCTTTTCAAATGAGTCAGCTCTTTGCATCAGGTGACCAAAGCATTGGAGCTTCAGCTTCAGCATCAGTCCTTCCGATGAATAGTCAGGGTTAATACCCTTTAGGATTGACTGGTTTGATCTCCTTGCTATCCAAGAGACTCTCAGGAGTCTTCTCCAGCATCACAGTTCAATAGCATCCATTCATTGGCACTCAGCCTTCTTTATGGTCTAGCTCTCTCTTTATGGTCCAAGTTGGGCTTAACTGTTAGTAGTGTCCTGGTTTGGAGACCTTATTTTAAGGCAGATTGATTTTTTAAAAAATTAATGTGTGTCCTTTTCAACACTAATTGAGAGAGGCTTGGGGTCTCACTTTATCTCTCTGAACTGGTTTCCTGCTGGCAACACTGCAGGTAAAAACACACCTACCCACCCTTCACCCCAGAGTCCATCATCAGCAAGTCAGGCTAACATTTGTCTTCGTTCTCTTCTTGAATCTCCCTGTGTCTTCCACATTGCAGGCATGTTCTTTACCATCTTAGCCACCATGGAAGCCATTTGAATCTCCAGCCCTGGTCAAAGTGGCCATTTCTTCTTATTAGGATTGACTACATAACTGGTGGATTCCAGTGAAAAATAAAACACATGAGAAGGGGAGAGTGGGATGAATTGGGAGTGTAGCATTGACATATATAAACTACTATATGTAAAACAGATACCTAGTGGGAAGCTGCTGTAAAGCACAAGGAATTCAGCTTGGTGTTCTGCGATGACCTAGATGGGTGGGGTGAGGGGGGGCGTGGTCCAAATGGGAGGGAATACCTGTTTACAGATAGCTGATTCACTTCATTGTACAGCAGAAACAAATACAACATTGTAAAGCAATTATACTTCAATATAAAATAATCAAGAGTTTCAAGATGGTGACAGATTGTTAAACCAAAAGCAGGGGCTTCCTATTTGCAAAGGAATGATGCTAAAGCTGAAACTCCAGTACTTTGGGCACCTCATGCAAAGAGTTGACTCACTGGAAAAGACTCTGATGCTGGGAGGGATTGGCGGCAGGAGGAGAAGGGGACGACAGAGGATGAGATGGCTGGATGGCATCACAGACTGGATGGATGTGAGTTTAAGTGAACTCTGGGAGTTGGTGATGGACAGGTAGGCCTGGTGTGCTGCAATTCATGGGGTCACAAAGAGTCGGACATGACTGAGCGACTGAACTGAACTGGATTGACGTGTCTGCCACTATCCTAATGCCACCATCCTGGGCACATAGAAAGGAATCAGGCTCTCCTTATTCAGGGCCATCCCATGAATTGAAGATGGTACTCAGCGGCCCCTGAATCTTCCTTTTTCCTGGCCATTCACTCACATATTTGCTTTCTCATCTGTGGCCTTGGCAAAATGACCAGGTTCTACGTGTTTCTATTTCCTGGTCAGTAAATAGGGAGGTCAATGCTTTCCCATGAAGAAAATGCCAAGCTTCAGTGAGATCATGAGTTCCAAGGTGCAGGGAGTTGACTAGCTTCTCCCCACTGAGATGACCAATCCTGGCCTGCTTGCCGTCCCTCACTAACCTTCCTGTGTGTGTGATGTGCTGGGCTCACAGCTGGGTCTGGGATCCCAAGGCTCACACAGCAGACATGACCCCCGTCCTTTGGGGCTCACAGAGAGAGACAGACAGTAGTCCTCCGAGTCACCTCAGGAAGAGCCCTGGATTCCTGCCATTGTAAGAATGTGGAGAGAAACACAGTCCCTGTAATAAGGGAACTGACCCTGGGGAACACAGCGTTCTTGGGCCTGTAACAATTGAGCTAAGATCTAAAGACTAAGAAGAGGCCAGAGAGGAAAAATGGATGGGAGAGACATTCCTGGCAGAGAGTTCAGCATGAGCAAAGGCCCTGGGGACATGTGACACTTTAAGAAAGGACCGGCAGGGAGGCTGAGCACACAGTGGGAGGGAAGGCAGAGAACTTGCTGAGGGAAGAGGAGGGGGAGGCTGGGCTGAGGGCTGGGGTTGCTATCCTCAGGGTTGGGAGCCCACTGAAGACTTTGAAGCAGGGGTTTCCATTGGCCTATCACAGGGGACATGTGGGAACTGGTTGACCAACCAGAAGCCACAGGCCAATGATCTGAGAATTCCTCTCTAAGTAACCAGAGATTAAACACTCAAAATACCTGTTTCTTTTGACTTGTGTTGGGTCCAGCCTCCAAGACACTGTAGGAATAAAACATCCCTGGGAAAAAACTTGGACAAGTGTGGCTCAGATAAGAGCTGTGCATCTCTTTTTCTGCATCCCTAGGACAGGTCAGGGACAGATGGCCCAAAAGAAGAACCCAGAAGGATCATGGCTTCTTGCCTGCAAACCAAGCTGCCGTGGAGACCGAGGCATCTTATAGGGCCAACACACAGAAGAAGGAGCCCAACTCTCCCTCCTTGTTTAAGTAGAGTCTTCCCTCCAGAAGCTGGTATTAAATAGACCAGCCCAGCATGGAGTGAAGGGGGCCATTGTAAGAGTTTCTCCATGGAGGGGGCTTCTTAACGCTGTTTGCCCTTTGATCTGCACTGGAAAGGACAAGCAGGGTGCACAGAGGGCCCCTGGACAATCGGTGCTGGTTCTGAGGGTCTTTCTCCCTGTTCCCAGTTCATGGAATGCCAGGCCTCCTTGGAAGGCATCTTCATCATTTATTTTGAGCAATGGAATGCAAACCTTCCATCTTTTCCCCCCAAATAATAGTATATAGAAAATTTTAATGTATGAACCAGACCCAATGAAGTTGATTTTGCAGAAAGGGGAGCAGGGGACTTTGTAGCTGGAACAAGGTGCATCAGCAAAACTCTAAGATGCAGTGTGCCTGTTAGTGGCTCAGTCATGCCCAACCCTTTGCGACCCCATGGACTGTAGCCCACCGCGCTCCTTTGTCCATGGGATTTTCCAGGCAAAGATACTGGAGTGGTTTGCTATTTCCTTCTCCAGGGAAGATGCAGTGAGGCAACCTGAAATCTATGATCTCATGGAGAGATGAGGGAACATAGGCTGGCCTGAGCTAAGAAAAGTTGACTGTGACCTTCAGCCTCCATCCTGACCTTACCCTCTTATTTTCATGGGAGACGTGACATTCTCTGTTGGAATGGCCTCCAGACCTGGGGTATCAGAGCCATAGTCAAGATGAATGAATCCTTCCTCCTGCTTCTGTGTCCCCCCTGGGCAAGTCCCTCAGGGCCCCTGAGCTGTCCTCCCAACCCCAGCATCGAAGGATGGGGCCATGGGTCTGGAGCTGAGCAGCACTGTGCGCATTGCAGATACTCTCTCAGGGACCACCCCACTATGTGCTGTAGGATAGCATTCATTTGCCAGGCCTGCCACAGCCAATCATCACTATTGGATGGCTTCAAACAATAGAAATGTATGTGCTCATTCTTCCAGAGGCTGGAAGTCTAAAACCAGGGTGTTGACAGGAAGTAGATCCTTCTGGAGGTTCTGAGAGAGGATCCCTCCCATGGCTCTCTCCCAGCCTCTGGTGGCTTCCTTGGCAGTCCTTGGCTTCTAGATGCATCACTCTCATCTTTTTCTTCACTCATCATCACATGGCCTTGCCCTCTGTGTGTTTCTGTGTCTGCTGTGTCTTCTTTTTTCAACTTGTGATTGGATTTAGGGCCCTTCTATCCCAGGGTGAACTCACTTAGAGTTCACCTTAATTATATCTTCTAAGACCTTCCAAATGAAGACACATTCTGAGGTTCTGGTTAGACACAGGTTTTGGAGGTCACAATTCAAGCCAGTATAGGGATAAAAAGAAATTTCCAGCGCAATCCCTGCCCATGAAGGTCACAAGGACCAGAGAGGGGCACACTCCTGAGAGACAATGGCTTTCTCACCCCACCTCTCTGAGTCTTGCTTTCCTCCTCATAAATAGGGAGACACTTGCACAAAGTCGTGGCCGATAAGAAAGGGTGCAATTTATACAGAGCTCTGGCCTCAACCCACAGCACCAGCTATGATGATTGTTTAGATCTTTCTGGGTGTGGGCAGGGCTCTGCCAGAGACCCCCAGAAGAGCTCAGTCTGACCAGGGAGAGAGGGTGACCTCTTCTCTGAGACACCTGGGAAGCATGGAGGGAAGAGGATGCCCAGATTCCAGGGCCAGACCATCTGAACTGAAACCTTCCAGGGTACAGCCCAGGCACCGGAAATCTTGAATACCATCAGGTGAGCCTGAGGCTGAGAACACAGGCTGCCTTTGAAGCATGAGTAAGAGCTGTCCACTAAAAAAGGATGGACCTTCCAGGCAGAGGTCTTAGCTTCTGGGAAAGCCCAGCAGTGAGAAGCATCCTGCCTTGTTGGGTGCTGGAAGTTAGTTGGAGCTGCCGGACATCCAAAGGGAGGTGACAGCCATCTCAGACATTGAAGATCCGGCACCTCCAGTGCAGAGGGGGTGGGGGTTTCTCTCGAAGGCAGGGGGACCCGGCAGTGGGTGCCTAGCTAGCAGGCTGCCTAATGAACACACCTGCTAAGTCGCTTCAGTCATGTCCGACTCTTTGCGATCCCATGGGCAGTAGCCCACCAGGCTCCTCTGTCCATGGGCTTCTCCAGGCAAGAATCCTGGAGTGGGTTGCCATGCCCTCCTCCAACAGTTAGTGCCTAATTAAGAGACAGCGAATCTGACATGACCGGGCAGCAGATGGGTCGAAGATGGAGACCTAAGTGGTGTTTACAGTCCAGGAAGACACTGCTCCGCAGCCCCATTTGGTTGCTTTGATCCTTAATCCCAGCCTCAAGTGGGTGTCCCCAGAGCCAGACAGCACTAATCAGGGCGACAGCAGTCATACAACGAACACAAGTGGCGCAGGGTCAGCAAAACAGAGAGAGCAAGAGAGAAGAGGTGAAAAAAAGAGTCTTCACGGGATAAAATTACCAAGCAAGACAGAAGGCTCGGAGCCGCTGGGGCGGGCTCCCCTGCCCAGGAGTCTGCCCTGGCCACCCCAGTCTCCCCCCAGGCCAGGCCAGCAGATGCTCCCAGTCTGAGATGGGAGCCTGGGGAGAAGGGCTGGCCCACTCCTTACAGTGGGACGGAGGTCAGGGTCTCAGAGACAGGGACTTTCTGAATGCAGAGGAAGAATCTGGAATCAATGGACACGGCAAGAGAAAGAGCCCCCTGCCCGCCGTGGGCCACTGAAAACCTCACCCCTTCTTCCCTCCTCCTTGCTTAGTCGCTCAGTCACGTCTGGCTCTTTTGCAGCCCCGTGGACTGTGGCCCCTCCAGGCCCCTCTTCAGTGGGATTCTCCAGGCAAGAATACTGGAGTGGGGTGCCATTTCCTTCCCCAGGGGAATCTTCCCGACCCGGGGCTCGAACCTGCATCTCCTGCACTGGCAGGGGGATTCTTCACCACTAAGCCCTCTAGGACTTCCCTGGGGGCTCAGACGGTAAAGCGTCTGTCTACAATGCGGGAGACCCGGGTTCAATCCCTGGGTTGGGAAGATCTCTTGGAGAAGGAAATGGCAATCCACTCCAGGACTATTGCCTGGAAAATCCCATGGACAGAGGAGCCTGGTAGGCTACAGCCCATGGGGTCGCAAAGAGTCGGACACGACTGAGCGACTTCACTTTCTTTCTTTCTTTAAGCCCACTAGGGAAGTCCCCTTCTTCCCTGTGATGTGTCAAGCTAAACAAGACACAGCCAAAGGCTGGTGTTAGTGCTTAAAGTTTAATGAGAGCTTCAAAACTGTATCTCAGCCATACTTAAATGAATAAATTTTTTTTCTAAAAAAAAAAAAAAGAAAGAAAGAGGGCAAGAGAAAGGGAAAAAAAAAAAAAAAGATGATGGCTCTGAGATGTATTCTGCCACTCAGACTTGGATACCGATCAGTTATCTGGATAATTAAGCAGTATCAGCAAGCAACCAGATCCCCGAAACTTGATATTAATCCGTCCCTCTTAATAGTAACACAGCGCTGCCGCAGTCGAACTGAACCGAGACGTGCTAATCCTCTGCCCGCGTTCCGGCATCAGCACACAGCGCTGCTTTCCCAGAGAGGTTCAGGGCATGCTATCAGCAGCTTAAACCTCATTTCGGCTTTGAATCAAAGTATATTAGGGAAGTCTGAAAGAGTCGAGATGACTGCAGATTCCTCAGTGAGGGAATAATTCAGAACTGCCTTGCCAGTGGTAAAGGGGCAAGGCAACCGGATTTCAGGGTTGTCTTTCTCTGAGGTTTGTGTTCAAACAAAAGGCAGCCAACAACTGCCTCTCTCCCAAGTCGGGGCATCTGGGGTTTTGCTGCCTTGATTCCCCCTCCCCACTGTCACCCACCTCATACCTCTGGGCTTCAGACCCACTGATGCGCTGTGGGAGCCCAAGAGTGGGGATAAATCGCCACTGGTGTCCATGTCAAGTCTAGGGGGTTCTGGGTCTGCTCCCTTGCTGCCCAGGTTTGGTCTCTGGGCTCTGCTTCTCATTTCATCTCTCTCCTTCCCCTCTGGATGATGCTTTTGCTCTGACTCCTTGCCTCTAACTCCGGGGCCCTCCTGTAGATTACAAACAAATTTCAGTTTTGGTCTGAGACTTCCCAATGTCTTTACTGTGAGCAAATCTCTTAAGCAGACATGCAGGACACAGGATCTGAAAAAAAAAAAAAAAATTCACTTATGTCGATACACACCAAGAATTGTAAATAAATTGCTGGGGCTGATGGTTTAAAATGACATCTGTCCTGTAGACATGATTTTGAATAGCAGCAGAATGACCTTTGTGAAGCACCTGTTTGACTGTGTCCCCTGTGACTGAAGCGTCCAGGTGCTGTTCGACTGTGTCCCACCTACCTGAGGCATCCAGGTGCCTTGGCCGTGCTCTTTGGGAAAGACCAGCATTCTTGAGGGGCCTCGTAGTGTTTTCCTTTTCATGCACATTCCACCCTCATCTCCCCCGTGTACCTCTCAACTTCCACCCAGCCTATGGGCAGTGTCTGCTCTTCCCCAGCTCAAACCATTTAATCTCTGTCTGAACTCCCTTCTTTGCACCCAGCGGATCCTCCTTGTCTCCCAGCTCCCATTTAGATCTTTCCTGTCCAGGGTGCCTTCTGTGGCCCCTCTTCCCCAGGGCCAGGTCTCAGGGGTATCATTCTGAGAACTCACTTGGTTGTTCCTTCAAGGCACCTTTGAGTATAGTGGGAATAACAATACTGACCTGGCACCCGGAATGGTTCGGGGTTTAGAGACAAAGGGTGAGAAAAGGCTTGGGTCCATTCCAGAGTGCAAAATATATCCATCATCTGGGGGTCAGCCCTGCCAACCTGTTCTCCAGATGGTCCCCAGAGGACTCCAGGCTCTTGTGTCCTTACTTCCTACATCCACCCTGGGGATGGACCCTCAGCCACTTCTGTGAGGAGGCAGCTTTGGGAGGTCAGTTTGCTGAGCATCATGGACTCAAGCATTATGGGAACTGGGGCCAGCTTCTGTCCCTCTATTAATAAAAGAGCCACGAGCTCAATTCTCGGTGGCAAAGAGGAGGGTGGCAGAGGGAGGGGGTGCATGCGTATCGACAACGGAGAGTGTTGCTACCTTTCCCTTTTGACTTATTATTTATACAAAAACGAGAAAATGTTTTTACAGGCTGAGCCAATGGGGCTACGGAGACTGAATTAGAGCATCCTTAATTAATATGTCAGAATATAAGAAATGATGAAAATATGTATAATTAAATTCTTGCACTAAAACTGGATTCGAAAATGTGACCAAAATAGCAGCACGGCGTTTTTCATTTTACTCTTTCTCCCCCTCCCTCCCCGACCCCCTCCTCCCCCTTTCCTCCGGAAAAAATAATAATAACAATGCAAAAAAGATGTGTTGAGGCTGTGGCAGCTGCCACCTGCGTCGACCTCGAAGACGAATGGGTGGCTGGCGCTGACAGCCTGGGCACCCCCAAAATTAGACACAAATTGTCGAGATTAAAAATTCTCCCCTAATCAGGTGCCGCCTGCCTTATTTTCATATGGAGATGCCGCAGGCTGTGTGCATGACAGCTGGACAGGGTGGTTCTCACAGAGCGATAAGGCTGCTAGAGACAGGTGCCCCGAGAAGCCAACGTCGCGAAGAAATACACAATTATTCTACACGGGGGCGATACCCAGAGGAATATTTAATTTCTTTATCCACTTTGGCTCCCAACGTGGCCCTGGGCACGACCCTACAGACTGATGAGGCGATGAACCTGAACTTGTTCAGAATGCACAGATCCCTGCTCACCCGATCTGAAGCATGGAGGAGTCCCTCGGGCCTGGATCCTCCTGAGTGGACAAAGTCTTGAGGACCAAGCCCCCTGTGTGCCCTCAAGAAGGAGGATCTTGGGGCTTCCTCAGACCCTCGGGGGACTCTGACCCTGGGGTGCGAGCATCTTCTCCTCTGGGGAATGAAAGGGAACAACCCTTTTCTGATCCCTGGAGATGAAGTGTCATGAGGCCAGTGTTTTGGGCCATTTAGGAGATTGCTTCCTGAGGCTTTCTGCCTATTTTATCCCCTTGAAAGATGATGCTGTCACACTGCCCTCCATGGAGGCAAAAGGGAGGCCTTTTTTAAAGGGGTGATGCTTCTTGTGGGAATCAGATGCTTCTGTGAAGGGAACTGAAGCAGGTTGTTCATAAGCACTAGGTGAACAAGACTGGTGTCTTTGTGTGTCAAGAGCTGCTCTGTAAATGTGGAACCAAGGTGTCCTGGAGCATCAGTTTAAGGGCAGGCTTTGGAGACAGACCAAGAGTTCAACCTCGGTTTTGCCGCTTAGTCTGTGTGACCCTGGGCAACTTACTGACCTTAGGACTCAATTTTCACGTAGGTAAAATAAGGATGATGTTACTGCTCTCCAAGAATTGTGGTGGCAGGTAAATAACATAATGTGTGTAAAGACCTGAAGGAGATGTAGAGATGGGCTACCCAGATGGTCCGGCCAGGAAGTGGCTGGAAGGCAGTCCCCAGCTCTCAGACCCATACCGTTTCCAGAGGGAGTCCCGAGCTGGTGGCTGAGATTGGTGGGGGTACCTGGGCCTGGCCATCAGATGGGGGCCCTCTGGTCCTGGGGAGCAGAGCTCCTTGCAGAGCCGGGCTGGCTGTGGCTTTGCTGGGCCCCCATCTTGGTGCAGCTCCTCCATCTGCTCATCTGTCTCCTCCTCCTTCCTCTTCAGGTAAAGATCCTTCTATAAGCATCTAAGTTTCAAAAATCTGTGTTAGCATCTGCTTCTTCAAAACTCAACCTGGACAAGACCTTCGCTGTACTCCCAGCTTGGTGTGAGGACACCAAAGGAGGGCTTTAAGAAAACTGCTCTCCCAGGCCTCCTGGAGAAGCCACACTGCACCGTGCTATGCCCTGTATTTAGTTACTTCAGTCGTGTCTGACTCTTTGCGGCCCCATAGACTATAGCCCAGCACGTGGAATTCTCCAGGCAAGAATACTGGAGTGGGTAGCCTTTCCTTTCTCCAGCAGATCTTCTTGACCCAGGGATGGAACCCACATCTCCTGTGTCTCCTGCTTTGCAGGCAGATTTTTTTTAACCTGCTGAGCTATCAGGGAACACAGGAGGGAGTTAAATCTTAAAAAACTGGTACCTTATCAGTGTTCCTTTGTTGTCCCCTCCCTGAAGAGACGTTAGCTCCCCAAGGAAGGGGCTTGGACAGCTGGGAGCCTACGCAGGGGGCAGGGCAGTGGAGCTGGAAGACTGAAAGAAAAAGAGAAAGAAAGAGCTTATTCAAGGAATATTTAGGAATGAGAGAATTCTGGTCCCTGGAGCAGTGTTCTCAGTGGAGAGAAGGTTTTCCCTGGACATGGTCCATGACCAACTCCCCTGGTAGTCAACTCACTGAGGAATATTCTGATTATCAATCTGGATTCCTGAGTCTTTTGCAAGTAGGAAAAAAGGGCACAGAAATAAACATACTCTAAGTGCTGGGAGTAAATATTCTCAATTCTGACTCAATACATTGACTGGCATGGGTCTATCACCACCTCCGCCATGTGCAAATGGACTCATCTGAGCTGTGCAACTCAACTTAGTCTTTCTGAGCCTCAGTTTCCAGGCTTCTCTTAAGGAACAAATGAATGGAACAAGTATGGAAAACACTCAGCACGTTCCAAGCGCGAGTGGAAGGACAAGACTTGGCCATCCCCCTTTCTCCTACAAGGAGCCTGGCCTGGGTGAGGAGACGTCGAGGTGACTTGTAGGGGTGCCACTTGCCTTTGGCCTTCTGTGCAGCTTTGGGCCATGCAGTTGCTCTCTCTGAATCCAACACATCTTATCTTTAAAATTGGTGTCAGATGGTCCATGAGGCCAAGTTACCTCTTTCATCTCTGAGCTTCTTAACAACTGCCAGTGCATTCATTCCCTGGAGACTTGGTCCTTCCAGTTCCCTGCATCTCCCAGCACCCCAGCACACTCAAAACATAGCTGTGTGCATTCAGCTATAGTTGTGTGGGGCACTTCTTCCTGACACTGGAAGAACTTTTTTTTCCCTAAGTACCTGTGGACGTCTTCAAATGAGACAGACGATTGAATGGATGTGTTTGTTTAAAGATAAAGTGACATGTCCCATTTCTTTCAATTCAGCACAAATCAACTCAGCCAACACAGCTTGAGTGTATCGTATGCTACGTTCCAGAAATTGTGTGCTCTCTAACCTCACTTGAAGTGTTTTCAGGGCCCCCAACCTTGCCATATCAAGAATGCTTTTGCAGAAACTAGTGCTCCCCTTACCCTAGAACTTTCTGCCTCAACTGGCCAGTCACTACGAGAGCCACTGCCTCATGCTCTTTCTTCTCTGACCATTCATTCCTCACCACCTTCCTGTAAACTTTCACCTGTTTCCCCATTGCTCATCTGCAAGGCAGACAACATCCTTGACTCATTTTCCAAGGCAATGCCAATGAAAGGCCAATCGCTAATGGCTAACCATTTCTATGGAAATACTAAGGAGGTATCAAGAGGACTGCAACCCAAGGAAGGACCACTCAAAGCTGGATACCTCTGTGCATGCTCAGTTGCTCTGTCATATATGACCCTGTGACCCTATGGACCGTGTCCTGAAGACTCCTCTGCCCAGGGGATTTCTCAGGCAAGAATACTGGAGTGGGTTGCTATTTCCTTCTTCAGCGGACCTTCCCCACCCAGGGGTTGAACCCACATCTACTGCATTGGCAAGCAGATTCTTTACCGTCTGAGCCACCTGGGAAGCCCTGGAGTTGGATCTCACACAGTATATTGGACACACCTCACAGAGTAAACTGACCATCCCCAGCATGGTTCCTCTGAAATGCCTCTTCTTAGCCCCTGCCACCTGCATGGGCCTCGTGTCCATCTCGTGCTCCTCTCAGGGACTTCCTCCTCTGTCACTGTCCAGGGAGTTACTAGAAACTATCCCCGATCAATTCTTCACTCTTAGAGGAAGTAAAACATCAATTCATTTCACACTATGGACAGAGAATGTCACCTGCCGTATCAGTAAAAAAAAAAAGGATGCTAAGGCCATCAAGCCAACTGACTGTACCAGTTGAGGGGATTCAGGATGATAAAAAAGAGCAACATAGTGGACCTAGATAATTAAAGTGCAAAGAAAGGATTTCAATGAGCCCAGACTCTCGCATCTTCCCATACACAGAAGAGTGCTTAAGTCATTAACTTGAGATGTCTGTTTTTACTTTAATTAATGATAATCTTTTAATGTTCAAATTACCTGGTTTTTGTTGCAAAAAACTCTATCCTGTCTCCACCCTTAAACGTCTTCAGAACAATCCCTTAGAGCTATCTGAGAGGCTAACTCCCGGGCTTAAGTCCTCAGAAAGTTCACCAAGTAAAACATAATTCTCAACTTTTAGGTGGTGCATTTTTTTCGGTTGACAGTACTTATATGCTTATATGTGGTAGAAAAGAAGGATAGAAGGAGAAAAGGAAGGAAGGAAGGAATGGGGAGAGCTAATAATATTCTTATACAGAGAATTGTATCTCCTTATTATCTCAAATCAATCCCTTAAAACTAGGATTTCAGCCTTTATAACCAACAAAGCTATTAAAGTAATTTCTCAAACATAAAAGCAGTCCTCTCCTGAAGGTTAATTATGCCTACCTTCCATTGGAATAAAAAGGTTTTCAAGTATCTTTCAAAATAGCTCCTTATTTGTTTCTATACAACCCAAACACATGTCCACAGATATGCATATAAGCACATTAGAATTCATAATGTATTCCAGACTCTTCTAATATGTAGTAGTTCACTGAAACATGCAATGGCACAAGGAACATTCCATTACCCCAATTTGACAGATGACAAAACTCACCTAAGAGACTTAAGTGATTTACCCAAGCTGGTAAGTGGCTGTCTGGGACCTGAGTTCAGGTAAATTTGCTCTAGGGTCTCTGCCGAGAACAAGTCTTCACGTTGCTGTTGTTGTTTAATTGTTAAGTCATGCCCGACTCTTTGGTGACCCAATGCCCCCACCAGGCTCCTCTCTCCATGGTATTTCCCAGGCAAGAGTAGGTTGACATTTCCTTCTCCAAGGGATCTTCCCAACCCACAGATCGAACCCGCATCTCTTGCATTGCCAGGCAGGTTCTTTAACTCTGAGTCACTGGGGAAATCCAGTCCTCACATTACATGGCTACAAAAAGCCACAGTCCTGGCATTTAACCTTGGACATCCCCAGTACCCAAGAAAAAGTCCTTACTGAGCCTACATCACAGACTCCACTGACATTACTGCCATTTGACGGAAGTGAAACCACACAACTCAGGTGGAGACTTAAACTCCCTGTATTTTAATTGAAATCACAGGTCTCAGGACTTCATGAAGCTCAGGCTCCTTATGTCTCATCATGGAAAGAATTCAGTAAGAGAAAAGTTATAGGTAAAAAGCAGATTTATTTAGAAAGACTCACATTCTACAGACAGAATGCCCTGAAATTTTGAGTAGTTAGATTTTATGGGCTGAGTAATTCATAGGCTAATGAGTGGGAGGATTATTCCAAGTATTTTGGAGAAGGGGCAGAGATATCCAGGAATTGGGCCACATTTGTCCCTTCATGGGCTTCCCTGGTGGCTCAGCTGGTAAAGAATCCACCTGCAATGTGGGAGACCTGGGTTTGATCCCTGGTTTGAAAAGATAACCAGCCCAGCATCTCTCATGATGTACTCTCTATATAAGTTAAATAAGCAGGGTGACAATATACAGCCTTGATGTACTCCTTTTCCTATTTGGAACCAGTCTGTTGTTCCATGTCCAGTTGTAACTGTTGCTTCCTGACCTTCATACAGGTTTCTCAAGAGGCAGGTCAGGTGGTCTGGTATTCCCATCTCTTTCAGAATTTTCCACAGTTTATTGTGATCCACACAGTCAAAGCCTTTAGCATAGTCAATAAAGCAGAAATAGATGTATTATAGTGAGCACTTAATGAGATTCAAGGTCCACTGGAAGTTGAATCTTCTGCCATCTTGGATCTAGTTTGTTCCAACCAGCTTGTATCTTATCCTTAAGGGCTATATCATTCTTTTAGAAGCTGTGCCATATCATTCTTTTAGAAGCTGTGCCCTTCTCCTTCCTTCCTATTTCAGAAGTATACTAGGCAGTACATGAAGTTGAAGAGATGTCCAGAATTTGTAAGGAGTCCATCCTTCATTTCTTTGCCCCTTATTCCCATCTATAATAGAGCTGGGAGAATCATTACCCAGACATTTCTCCAGGAGACTCTGGAATTCATTCCTGTCCTAGGTCAGCCCATCTAAGAGTCATGACTCTGTAGGAATTTGCTTTGAGTTGATTTGACCATTGATCCTCCATACCAGCACTGACACCAAGAATCAGCCCTCTCTTAGGGGTCATGTGAAAAGCCACACCCTAAAAATGAGGCTGAAGTCACTACCTGCAAATTTTTTTGCGGGGCAGGGGCACTGTTGAAGAGCCTCAGAAGCAATTTCTAGGTTCTTTTTTCAGAAAGAAGAAGACTACTCTGGAGGAAATGGTTTATGTTATAGATGCAGAGACTCAGGTAAACAACCCTGTTTCTCCAATCCTGAGGAAACCCCAAGACTGTATGTGACTTCCAAAAAAGATTCTCATCTTGGGCATTCACTTCATCCCAGCAGAAGATCTTTCTCCTGAAGTATTTCCCAATTTTCCTAAATTCCTTACTTATATCTATTTGGCTGTTTAAGGTACATTTTTGCCAGGTTGCTCTAGTCCTTTCAAGTGGGATACATATAAATAGTAAAATTGAACTAAATGTTGATGGCTTTTGAAGTTTTAAGGATCAGCCTTGATGGTTCAGTTGGGTGAGAGTGGCCTTCTCTATTCTCATGTTCTTGTCCAAGGCTAAGATGCAAGTTTTGTTTTGTTTTGTTTTGTTTTTGCTGTGAGCAAGAAAGGTTGTAGGTGAATTTGCTGTGGACCAAAGACACATCCTGCTAAGTTTCCCTCCAAGCAGCTGGAGAACTCCCCTGGTTCTCAAAGTAGTCAAAGGGCTGCC
The DNA here is from genome assembly GCF_014754425.2 of Oryx dammah. Lineage (NCBI taxonomy): Eukaryota > Metazoa > Chordata > Mammalia > Artiodactyla > Bovidae > Oryx > Oryx dammah. The sequence goes on along the minus strand of NW_024070200.1, from coordinate 7,185,058 downwards.
CCAGAGGGCTGGCTGATCACACCTTGTTAATAGGCTTGGGGAGAGCTGGCCCCAAGCTGTCCTCTGGCAGGGAAGTGGCCTGTCTGGACTCAGAGGTGGGAATCTGGCCCAGTTGCTGGTGAACAGGTGCTCATGCCTCAGTCCTTCATCCCTGCTCCCCAGGGAGCTGCTGAGGGAAAAGGGATCAGGTGTTCTCATGGATGTCCCTTTGGACTCATGAAACCTAAGCTCCGTGGCAAGGGAGCAGGGCTCAGGCCTCATCAGTAGCCACCCTTCCAGCTGGGGTCTGTGTGATGCCCCCGGTGTGTATGTGTTGGGAAAAGAGAGGGGATTACAGGATTACTGCTCAGCAAAGGTGGCATTTTATTCTACTGCATTTATTTATCTCCTGTATCCCTACCAGACAGTGTAGCATAGAGTTCAATATGCTCTGTGAGGGGATAATATTTGGCTGTCTGGCTCACCAGTACTTCCCAAATGTCCAGAATAGTTCAGTTCAGTCGCTCAGTCATGTCCAGCTCTTTGTGACCGCATGGACTGCAGCATGCCAGGCCTCCCTGTCCATCACCAACTCCTGGAGTTTACTCAAACTCACGTCCATTGAGTCGGTGATGCCATCCAGCCATCTCATTCTCTGTCGTCCCCTTCTCCTCTTTCCTTCAATCTCTCCCAGCATCAGGATCTTTTCAAATGAGTCAGTTCTTTGCTTCAGGTGGCCAAAATATTGGAGTTTCAGCTTCAAAATCAGTCCTTCCAATGAATATTCAGGACTGATTTCCTTTAGTAGGTACTGGTTGAATCTCCTTGCAGTGCAAGGCACTCTCAAGAGTCTTCTCCAACACCACAGTTCAAAAGCACCAATTCTTTGGCACTCAGCTTTCTTTATAGTCAAATTCTCACACCCATACATGACTACTAGAAAAACATAGCTTTGGCTAGATGGAACTTTGTCGGCAAAGTAATGTCTCTGGTTTTTAATATGCTGTCTAGTTTGGTCATAACTTTCCTTCCAAGGAGTAAGCATCTTTTAATTTCATGGCTGCAGTCACCATCTGCAGTGATTTTGGAGCCCCCCAAAATGAAGCCTGTCACTGTTTCCATTGTTTCCCCATCTATTTATCATGAAGTGATGAGACCAGATGCCATGATCTTAGTTTTCTGAATGTTGAGCTTTAAGCCAACTTTTTCACTCTACTCTTTTAAGCTCAGAATAGTTCTTGGCTTATAATAGATGCTCAATAAATATTGTGAGAGGAAAAGAGAATGGATGGAGAAGGGAGAAGGGAAGGAAGGGAGAAAAGGAGGAAGATAGAGAGGAAAGAAGGGAACAAAGTTCCCAGTATGTGGTTAGTCTAAATTCACCTAAATGGATGTAGGCAGGTATAGAGATATCAACAGTACATGTTAGGATGTAAAGTATGTCTGATAGAAGGAGGTACGACCAATCTTCTTGGTGACCTAAAGAAGACAGAGGTGGAATTAATTCCAAACAGAGCCAGGGAAGACTTCTCAGATGAGGTGATTTTTTTAAAAAAATTGTGCTTTGAAATGTGAAAGAGGATCATTTATGCTTTCCTTAAAATATTTTCGAAATTATAGGCAAAATATTTTCTCATTAGAGAAAAATCAGGAAATGCAGACAAGTATAAAAATATTAAAATCTATCATAAATTAATCACCTAGTTGAAACTGCCAGGAGCATTATGATGTATGTTTTATTCCAGTCTTTTTTTTTTCTGTATTTTTGCTCATAACTGGAACTATCATCTATGTATTGTATAGATCTTAATTAATACTATATATCATGAATTTTCAACATTAAAAATTCTCAGAAAATATTTTTAATAATTGTATCTAGACCATCACTAGGCTATTTCATAATTTACTTGACCACTTCAAAATCACTTGGTATTTATATCTGCAATTTTTTTTCATTATGGATAAGGAGTCAGGAGATATCTTTTTTTAAAAAAGTTCACATTTGGACTCTCCTTAGAATGACAAATGAAAATGGAATTAGTCAATGGAATATATGCTTTTAGGCTTGGATATAAATGAAGGCAAGGAAGGGCAAGGGGAATTTTGTACACTTGAAAAAGACTTCCAGAGCCACATTTCTCTCTGAATCTTGAGTGGAAGACGGAATGTGGAGCTGGCCGTGGTGTCAGTGATTATGGAAAGGGTGAAGATGGTTTGAAGATGATGGTGGTTGCCATGGTGATGATGGGGTAATGGTGGTGGAGGTTGCAGTGATGATAATGGTGGAGATGGTGGTGGGGGCAGAGAGACAGCGGTGGTGGATGAGGCAGTGCTGGTGGTGGGTGTGACGTCTTGGCAGAGGTGGTGGTAGCGATGGTCTTGTCGATGGTGAATGCTGATGGTGATGTGCGTCTTCTAATGCCCTTCTAAGGGGAGAGCTTTCTCTCGTTGACTTCCCCCCAACCTGCCAAAGTCAATCACGTTAGTCGGTAGTAACCGTTGTTGAAATCGAAGGACCCCTTTGTTTGTCTGGGATGACAAAAATAATAGGAAAAATGAGTTTGCTGGGCACCACCATAAAAGCCAGTCTGTTTGAAAACCCATACTCTACCTTAGTACATGGGGTTGACCTCAGTCTTGCTTGTGATCGTATGCTTGTAAAGTCGCTTGTTTTATGGATAAAATAAGTTAGCTTGTAATTCTGGTGAGCTCAGGTGGCACTAGTGATAAAGAACCCGCCCGCCAATGCAGGAGATGCAAGAGAGACGGGTTCGATCCCTGGGTCAGGAAGGTTCCCTGCAGGAGGAAGTGGCAACCCATTCCAGTATTCTTGCCTGGAGGATCCCATGGACAGGAGCCCAATGGGCTACAGTCCATGGGATTGAAAAGAGTCAGACACGACTGAAGTGACTTAGCACAAAGCAACTATATATTAATCACCTTTTGTAATCCACACACACATACATAATCTCCAAAGAAACATAATCTCCAAAATCATGGATCCCCTTCTTTCCTATTCCATATATATGTTTTTTATATCAGGGATCAGCAAACTATGACCCATGAACCAAATCCGGTCTACTATCTATTTTTGTGTGGCCCAGAAGCAAAGAATTATTTTTGCATCTTTTAGGGGATCATATGAAAAAATCAAAAAAATACTAATATTCTATGACACATGAAAATGACATGAAATTCAAATGTTAGTGTCCATAAATAAAGTTATATTGGAACACATCAGCACTCATTCACGGAAATGTTGTCTCTGGGCACTTTCACGCTACAGTGACACAACTGACTATTTGCGACAGAGACATATGGTTCCCAAAGCCTGAAATATTTACTACCTGGTCCTTTACTGAGAAAGTTTGCCAACCTCTGTGCTAGACCATGCCCTGGTAAACAGGCTGCCTCTGGAGACCCAAGCATGGATTTATGTTGTAATCCAACATGAGCCCTGGAGTTTGCCCTGACACTTACTGCTTCTGTCACTTCAACCTCTGAGCTGGAGAAATAGCATTTGCATGATAAATGGGACCAACAGCATTTAAAGATTATTATTACTGAAACAGAGCAGGGCCTTACGTTCCTTCCCCGCCATGTCCTCAGCCTGACTTTTGTCTATAGTAAAGCTTTAGTCACAGAAGAGCTTTAATTGGAGAAATGAGAACATGTAGAAGTGAAGGAAAATGGTCAAACAAGACTAAATAATAATAGTTTTGTCATTAAACAAAGTCAAGAACCTTTTGTTTCCCCTTAAGGGCTATAGATAATGATACCCTGAGCCATATCCATTGAGCTGTCTTGTAGATACTGAAGCCCCCACCAGGTGGAAGGAATTAACTGCATGGTGGCCAGACTAGCCACAACATAAGCTGTTGCAATTTGGCTTCAAATTAGACCCTGGACTGACCCTGGAACTAAAGATTAAAACAAAAAAGATGACACTGGTCAGACCACTGATGACAAATTTCGAGATGGCTGTCAGAACTGACTGTGTTGTTTCTGCATGTAGCCCCCTCCCTCTGCCTATTCACCCCTGAGACTACCCTTTAACAGCCCATGCCCACTGATGGTCAGTGGTGGAGTCAGCTTTTGGACCCAAGTCTTTCCTCCCCTACAACCACTCCAGTTGCCAGTCTCCAAAATAAAGCAAACTTTTCTTTCTACCAACCTTGCCTCTCAGATATTAGATTTACAGCAGTGAGCAGCCAGACTCCACTTTTGGTAACATTACTGTGAAAATGTAGGGTACAAGATCCTGCCTAATCAAGTTGAACTGAAACTTTAGCCTTGAGCTTCCTGGTAACTGGATCAAAAAAGGAAAAGATGGACCGAGGGACAGGTAATTTGGGGTGAGCAGGTGTAACTATTATATATAGGATGGATAAACAACAAGATTCTACTGTACAGCACAAGTAACTATATTTAATATCTTGTGATATATCATAATGAGAAAGTATATAAAACAGAATGTCTATATGTGTATAACAGTCATTGCTATATGACAGAGATTGGCACTGCATTGTAAATCAATTATGCTTCAATAACAGTTAAAAAAATGAGCTACCGTATAACCCTACAATCTCACTCCTGGGCAAATATCCTGAGGAAAAAAACATGATCTAAAAGGATGCATGCACCCCAGTGTTCACTGCAGCACTGTTTACAGAAGCCAAGACACGGATGCAACCTGAATGTCCACAGAGGGATGGGTAAAGAAGATGTGCGCATATATACTCAGCTATTAGAAAGAATGAAATCCTGCTACTTGCAGCAACGTGGACAGACCTAGAGACTGTCATACTGAGTGCAGTAAGTCAGACAGAGAAGGAGAAATATCACATGGCATCCCTTATAAGTGGAATCTAAAAAGAATTTACACAAATGAACTTCCTTACAAAACAGAAAGAAACTCATGGACTTAGAAAATGAAATTATGGTTGCTGGGAGGAAGAAAGGAGGTGGGAGGAATAGTTAGGGAGTTTGGGATGGACACGTATACACTGCTGTCTTTAAAATGGATAATCGACAAGGACCTCCTGTATAGTACATAGTACAGGAGCTCTGCTCAAAGTTATGTGGCAGCCTGGATGGGAGGGGAGTTTGGGGGAGAATGGATACATGTGTATGTCGGGCTGAGGTCCTTTGCCATTCACCTGAAGCTATCACAGCATTGTTAATCGGCTATACCCCAATGTGAAATTAAAAGTTTTAAAAAAGGACAAGGTGTTTATGATTCTCATGGTCCCAAAATAATAAAGTTTATCATGCAAAACAGACTACTGCCTGGCCTAACCCCTGAAAGGAACTATTATTCTATGAGATTTTGTGAAGGGACATGTACAGGGCCCCTGACAATCCCTCACCCTTTTTACAGGAGAGTCTGCTCTCAGGAGAAGCTGAGATCAAAAAGTTAAAGATGTTTGATAAGAGGAGTTCCATGAGCAAAAGTGACGGGGGCCAAGTATTAACTGCTCGAAGAATGGATTCCCCAAAAGATAGGTTGTCCATGAGTCTTTGGAAAATGCCCTCATTGTTATTATCTCCCTCTGAGAATTTTGTTTTAAGTTCTCTCTCCTCCTTTACATCATCAGGCCCAGAAGACCTCCGTGTTAGTCTGTGGGACCAGGGGGTGGGCCACAAAGAGGAAGAACCCAGCACCCCCATCCTTGAGCATTTAACCCAACACACAGGCTTGGCTTGGCTAACGCAGATAAATCATAATGTATTTTCAATTAGTTTGCACTCCTACTAGCTGCTGTCCTAAATAATTAGGAAAACAATTCACATTCTGCCAGGCGCTGATCTGAAGTGTTACCCCTGGGATAATTATCTGTCTGCAGTTCAGTTTCCCTGCTCCTCTCAGGTCAGCCCGGCTGCAGGAGGACACCCAGAGAGCATTAATGAGCTCTCATTGAAGATGTTAAAAAGCTTATATTGATCTGTTTGTCCAAGAAGAAGATATTTAAGCCTCTCTGCTGAGGGCAGGAGAGACAGCGAACCCTATCACAGAGCCTTTTAGCAGGACTCGGGCCCCTGCCTCCCCCACCAGCCTCCTCCCAGCAGGACTCTATCTGGAGGTCAGATTTTCAAAACTCACCATGCTGTTTGAGTATCTGCTCTCCTTGCCAGTCTCCCAGTATCTGTGTTTCCTGCTTGTGTGTGTGCATGTGCGCGCGCGTGTGTGTGAGAGAGAGAGAGGATGAAGAAAGAAGGAAAAGTATACATTTGAGTGAGTACAAATCCCTAAGCCTGTATCAATACAAATGAAAGAAGAAATGAATGAGTGAGCAGACTGGCAAGAATAGAAAGCTCTTTCTTACCCTAAGGTGCCAGCTAACAAACACAGAAGGAAACAAGGAATTAGGCAATCACCATTTGGCAAGCATCATAGTAAAACCTGACCCAGGCACCAAAGGATGGCGAAGAAAGGATACAGAGCTTCCACGTATCTTACAACGGGATACTTCTCCATTAGAAGGAGGAAAAGGGCACCTTTATGGTGCAGACACCTGGCGGATACACCTTTAACCAACTGGTCATCAATAATGGGACCAGTCACCACCACTTGCCTCTTGACACGATGTGTCCAGGAGGACCTGGAATTGCTTCTGGGGCGTTTCCTGCACAGTTCCTGAACTGAATCACCAGGAAGCAGCAGACACACTCAAATGGAAGGACATTCTGCAAAATATCTGTCCCCTGCTCCTCACAAATGGCAGATTCATGACAGGTAAAGGGAGACTGCGAGATGGCTCAGATAAAGAAGACTGAAGACGCAGGACAGCGAGATCCAGCGTGGATCCCGGATTCAATCCTGGACCTGGAAATCTATTTTGCTATAAAGAACAATATTGAGATAACTGGCAAAATTTGCATCCGATCCACGAGTTAGATTGTAGTGCTGTGTTAGTGCTGGCTTCCTGGTTTGATTGTTGTACTATGGGGATATAGGAGAGTATCCTTATTTCTAGAAAACACACATTGATGTATTTATGGGTAAAGGAGAGCGCAATTCACTCTCAAATGACTCAGGAAAACAAATAATATTGAATGTGTGTGTGTGTACAAATCTGTGCCCATTGATTTGTCTATCTGTCTACCTATCCGTCAATCTGTAGAGATCGTGGTAAATATTAACTTACGGAAACTGGTTAAAGAGTATTCAGAAATTCTTTTTACTTTTTTTTGCAAGTTTTGTTTCAAATTCAAATGTATTTTTTAATAAAAAAGAAAGGAAGGAGAGATAAAAGGGAAGGAAGGAAGGAGGGGAGGAAGAAAGCACAGAGGGAGGGAAGAGAGTATAAGGAAGAGGATGAGTAGAAATCTGATTTTTTCTCTAGCAACTCTCATCAAGGGTGGGAAGGACTTCATCAAGAACCAGTCCATGGAGGACCCCTTGGCCTGAGCCCTGACTCTTGAGGTCTTCAGCTCTGCAGTTAGTACATGAGAAGAGCCCTGATCTGGGGGCTAGGACATTAGGAATCTGGCCCCAACCCAGTGATTAAGAAGCAGTATTACCCAGAGTGAATCCCTAACCTTTTCTGAATTTGTGATGGTCCAGTCCTATTGGGCTTGGGGGTTGGACTTTGGCAGTAAATCTCCATGAAGTCACAGGCTTTCTCTTGATCAGAATAACTGAAGGGGCAGGGTAGACCCTTCCTGGGCCGGGTCATCATGCTAGCTGAAATAAAGAGAGCAAGACAGCCTGGAGAGGTGTTGGGGAGGACATTAAACCCCAGACTGGAACACCTGGACTTTGCATCCTGACCCCAACAGGTATCAGTTGTACAGTTTTGGAGAAATGTCACCTCTCCGAGTCTCAATGTCTGCCTCTCTGGAAGGAAGGCACCAATGGTGGGTGGCACCAATGGTGGGCTGCACCCATACGCTGCATGGCAATTCACTGAACAACCCCTGAACTGGAAGGTCCTGAACTGGAAGGCGGGAGAGGTTGCTCCAGGGACATAAGACAGACGAAAACAGGTTAGAAGTGGTGCAAGCTTTGGAGTCAGGCAGATATGGGTTTGTACCCCTGGATCTGCTATTTGGTAGTTACTTTACTCACTGAAGAGTTTTTCCTGTTGGCTCAGATGGTAAAGAATCCACCTGCAGTGCAGGAGACAGAGGTTCAATCCCTGGGTTGGGAAGGTCCCCTGGAGAAGGGCATGGCTACCCACTCCAGTATTCTTGCTTGGAAAACTCAATGAACAGAGGAGCCTGGCAGGCTATGGGACATAACTGAGGGACTAACACTTTCACACTTTCACTTTTTCACTCACTGAGCCTCCGTTTCCTTATCTGGAAAGTGAAGACAATACAGTCTGCCTGGGTAGCTGGAGGTTTGAAGACAGTGACAGGCAGATGCTCCAGAATAAACAAGTACTTGGGCAAGGTTCAGTCAAACAGAAAGGAAATCAGTCCTGAATATTCATTGGAAGGACTGACGCTGAAGCTGAAACTCCAATACTTTGGCCACCTGATGTGAAGAACTGACTCATTGGAAAAGACCCTGATGCTGGGAAAGATTGAAGGCAGGAGAAGGGGATGACAGAGGATGAGATGGTTGGATGGCATCACAGATGCAATGGACATGAGCTTGAGCAAGCTCCGGGAGTTGGTGATGGACAGGGAAGTCTGGAGTGCTGAAGTCCATGGGGTCACAAAGAGTCAGACACGACTGAGAGACTGAACTGAACGGGACAAGGTTCGCTTCCTCATCTCCCACTCACACCCCAGTCTCCTCGTACACCCTCAAAATAAGAGATCATCAAATTACTGTATTGGCTGGTTGATGCTGGAACAATTCCATCTTTGTCCCCTGGTCTTACCTAAGCATCAGATCAGATTCTATTGAAGTGACAACCCGCCCCCTTCCATCTGCCAGCTGAGAATATTTCATGCTAAACTGCTGCTTTTTCTCTCTCAGAAATAAAGACAGCCCCCGCCCCACCCCAATCTCTGCATGCTCAAGGTGGACTCTGAAAGGCTCCCGGCTGATGGGTGAAGGGTGTAGGAGCAGGTGAGCCCGGAGGCTCTGAGAACACACCTTTTGTCTCCTGAGAGGTCAAGCAGCCGCGGCCCCAATTAAGAGCTTATATCAGAGATCCATCTGCCCAGCTTCAAGATGGCTCTTCATCAGAAAATATATTCCTTTGTCTCTCCCTGCCTGAGTACACAGACCTGTCAAAAGATCACTGTTAAGGAGCGTGGGACTGTGGAGACCTCAGAAAGAGTGGGAGGGACGTGGTCAGCCCTGGTGGGGATGGCAACTTCACTGGTAGAACCTAGGGCTAACAAATTAACAATAATGGTAATAATAATAATAATAATAAAGCTTTTCTGGATTTAGCTACTAGTCAGAGCTGCCAGAAAACCTACCACCAAGAGCATGCGCTTTTGGACAAAACAATAGTTTGAAATCTTTTGAGAGGGATAGTGCCTATCAAATAATGATGCATTATTGATATGGAAATTTTTATATTAACAAATGTGTGGTGGAAATGCTGTGATTTATTATTTTTTTTCTTGGAGGGGGAAAAAAGTAGCGCGTGTGGCATCAATAATGATATGCTAATGACCTGCTTCCAAATTTAGATTAAAAAAAAGTTAATTGGCAAACCTCGGATGGCGCTGAGAAGATGGCATTCTTGGTAGTGACCTAGTTTTAAGGTCCAAATGTAAAGTTTAGTACATTTAAATTCCAGATTCCAGTATAGTATCTTTATAACTAGGATATGGACTTGTTTAGGGGGTTGCGGATTAATTATGCTATTGGACCTGCGGTATCTGGATTTAGAGCATGCTAATTGGACAGATAGTACCTATTAAATGTTACCTGGGGCCTCCACGTCCCCTTTTTCAGTACACATCCATGTGAACACACAGAAAGGAGAGCAGAGGCCAGGTAAACTCTCATTTAAAAAAAAAAAATAGAAGCATCTTCCCCGATGAAAAAAAGGTGAATTGTTTTTGGTATATCATCTAAAATAACTTCTGTACTATATTCATTTTCTCTATAACTTGGAAGAAAAGATATTTTCTCATATGAGAGAGGGGATGATATTGGTCCAATAAACTACCAGCAAGGCAGAAATATCATGAGAGAACTGAATTGGGATTTTAAAAAAACAAGAAAAAAAAAGTTGGATAATCAGGAACAATCCCAGAGTCTGCCTCAGATTCATTCTAGTTTCCTTTCGGTCTTTCTCCTCCCTTCTCTTGTTCACGCTCTCTTTTATCCTCTCTCCTGCGTTCTTTCGTTTCCACTGCATGTGTGCATGCTCAGGGAGTCAGCTGTGTCTGACTCTTCGTAACCCTATGGACTGAAGCCCACCAGACTCCTCTGTGCATGGAATTCTGCAGGCCAGTGTACCAGAGCAGGCTGTCATTTCCTCCTCCAGGGGATCTTCCTGATCCAGGGACTGAACCCACATCTCCTGTGTCTGCTGCACTGGCAGGCAGATTCTTTACCACTAAGCCCCCACTTCTATTACATCTCCCCTTAACTTCTCTCTCATTGTTTCCTCATTCTCTTTCTACTTTCCTTTTCCTCCCTCCCTGCATCTCCTCTCCCCTCTTCCTTTATTTCTCTGCATTTGACATCAAAGCATCAGGATAGTGATACCCTAGGTGATCAGAACAAGGAAGAAGCCAGTCTGAACTAAGTCCCAGGACTTCTGATTAATCCACACAGACCATTCAGCAAAGAGAAACCCTTTCTTTGGTTCTAGATGGACTTTTGCCCTTGCCAAGTGTTAGAGTTTTTTGTTTTTTGTTTTTTTAAATCAGGAAAGAAAAGTCCACTGAAGAAGCTTAGACATTCTGATGTGTCTCTTGGGGATACTGGCTTTGGGCTCCTGATCCAGGATGCAGACCAATGTGTCAGGGAGTGGAGTCCAAAGGTAGCTTCAAAGAGCCTCCTCTGTCCAAGGCTTTTTAAATATGGATGGTAGATAACATTAGAAAATTCTAGTGATTGTCTTAGTCCCATAAATTTGAAGTTGGATAAAAAAATCAGTTCTCAAAAGCTCTGTTACTTAGAACTATACAAAATTAGACAGTGGCAATGTCTCTAAAGAACCGTATGGTAAACAATGGCTAATGTTTAAGTGCTTTACTATGTGTTAAGCATTTTTAATCTAAACATCAAATAATCCTCTATTCTTCTAGCCCTGCTGTAGATAATTGTCTGAAGGGCACGTTAAAAGCCCGTGGTCTTGCAGGACATTGGTCCTGCTCAAAACATCTACTGAGACACTTGGTTCATTCCAAAAAGTTCTTGGTATTTGCTCCTGTCCAAAATTTCCAAGGAGACATTCGATCCATGTCGAAAAGGTCCTTAAAATTTGGCCCTGTCTGAGAAATTTGGTCCATGCCAGAAAAGTCCTTGCAATTTGGTCCTGTTTGAAATATCCTTTGAGACATTTGATCCATGATTCATTAAATAAAGCAAGCACTTAACTTTGTTTAAATTGTATTTACATTATTTTGTTGTAATTCATGGTCAATTTTGAGTTTCACATTTATTTTTGTTCTTCCTTATCATGAAGTTTGGCAGGGTTACTCTTGAATTAATGAATGAGCAATCGCTCTTAGGTACATATCAACCTGATTATTAGCTTCATATTTGTTGTATCTGTTAATATCAGTTATACAAATTTGATTTTCTCAGCATCATTATGAAGTTGGTGTCTGTATTTGAGTGTGACTATGAAGACCCCAAGTGATAACTTGTCCATTGCTTTGCTTTTGTCTTTTAACACTTTAAATTGAAGGGTGATGTACTGTTATCAGCTGCTGAAATTTACTGCTCCAGCTTCCACTGCAGTATCCATCCAGTGACCACTGTCCAATACGAATGCATAAACATTCCAAGTTTCCGGTGGGATCCTTAAACTTTTGGTCTTTTTCTGATTCTGACATACATTCCATGGTCATACACTCTCAACATATTCCATTAGGTTATCTGTATTTTTTTCTTTATTCTCTACAAGGCGCTCAAAAGTTTCATTTACTTCTTCCAAACACACAGATCAAAGTTCAGACAACATGTATGCACACGTATGAGTGTTACTTCCTGTTGTCATATATCTGGTGTTAGATCCAAGGAAGATATTTTTGCCACAATGATTGTGAAAAGTGAGATAGGCATCCCTTGACTTGTCTTTTCAGTTAGGTCATAAATCTGGCTTAGTATAGCCCAATACTACACTAGGTAGGACTTCCCAGGTAGGGCTTCCCAGGTAGGGCTGGTGGTAAAGAACCTGTCTGCCAGTGCAGGAGATATAGAGATGCTGGTTCAATCCCTGGGTCGGGAGGAGCTCCATGGCAACCCACTCCAGTATTCCTGCCTTGGAGAATCCCATGGACAGAGGTGCCTGCAGGCTATAGTGCATAGGGTCACAAAGATTTGGACATGGCTGGAGTGACTTAGCATGCACACGCACATATTTGGGACACAGCACTGATTTGGCAAACTCCACAGGCAGGACTGGACTTCAAAATACCTTCCAGTTGTATGGATTGTGAGTCCTGTTTTTATAGGAAACAAACAAACAAACTGAGGCTCGGAGAAGTGACAATGACTTTTCCATGGCCATTACGTCTAAAGCAGAAAGAAAGGCAGAAACAGTCTGTGTGTAACCAAATCTTGTTCAGTCACTAAGTTGTGTCTGACTCTTTGTGACCCTATGGACTACAGTATGCCGGGCTTCCCTGTCCTTCACTCTCTCCTGGAATTTGCCCAAACTCTTGTCCCCTGATTCCCTGATGCTATCCTATCATCTCATCCTCTGCCACCCCCTTCTCCTTTTACCTCCAATCTTTCCTAGCATCAGTGTCTTTTCCAATGAGTCAGCTCTTTGCATCAGGTGGCCAAAGTTTTGGTGCCCAAAAGTATTCTTTCTCTATTACCTGCCAGCTCTCTGTCCTGAGTCTATGGACCCTGGAGCCCTGGGTGAGAACCCTCTCCAGCCCCAGCACTTCTGGGGCAGCTGATCCATTCTACAGGTTAGTGCCTTTCCTGGAAGCTTGCCATCATCCTTATGCAGCTAGCCACATCCCCTCCTCACTGGGCTTACTCTTATCTACGCTTCTAATTTCAGCTTAGAAAATTCATCTTCCCAGAAGCCTGCCTTGACACTGAAAATCCAAATTTGGTGCCCTTTCTCTGTCTCTCGTGACATCTGGTATCTCTCCACCCACACAAATGAGAATTTAACAATAGTCTAGCTCCATGTCGTCTTTTTACTTGCCTGTCTTCCTCATTTGGAACATGAACAATTTGAAGTCAGGAATACTGTTCTCTTAATAAGTTTGGATCAGCAAAATTCAGACACTATTGTCCTAGGCAGAAGCTACTAGACTCAGTCTCTGCTTCTGTAGAATTTACATGCTCAAGGCTGGGAGGATAAACAGATTGAGATCTCATATTACTGAATCTCTAGGCACAATTCCTGGCACAGTAGAAGTGCTCAGTAGGTGCTTTTTTGAATAAATGGATAAACAAATAAAATAGCATATGTGTAAAGTGACCAGCTTCTATAAAGCAAAGTAATGTATTACCTTTGTATGTAAACTATTTAACACATGGGGATTATTTTTATGCTTCCTGATGAGGAAACTCAGGTGGGGGCGAATGCGTGCTGGGAGGAAGCAGGCAGAGAAGCCAAGACCAGAAGTTGAGCTCCAAGCTCTGCATTGATACCTACCCCTCATGCATGTGGACTAAGGCACTTCGGTCAAGTCCGACTCTTTCTGACCCCGTGGACTGTGGTCCACCAGGCTCCTCTGTCCATGGGATTCTCCAGGTAAGAATACTGGAGTGGGTTGCCATGCCCTCCTCCAGGGGATCTTCCCATTTCAGGGATCAAACCCACATCTCTTATGTCTCCTGCATTGGCGGGTGGGTTCTTTACCACTAGCGCCACCTGGAAACCTACCCCTCACCTCTTGCCTAAGCAGCCAGTTTGGCTTCCGGAGCTCTGTCAGTGACAGAGGGTCTTATTATTTACATCAGAAGCTTGTGTCCTCGCTAAGTGCTTTCTGGTGATTTACTGGAGTGTTGATGAGGCAAACAAGGGAAATGACAAGGTACTTTTTTTCTTAATTTAATGTCTGCATCTTGGTTTCCTGGTTGACAGCTCCAAAGATCCATTTATCTGTCATCATGCACTAGATGTTGGAGAAATGAGGCTCTCCCCACCCAGGGCTGCTGAGAATTGAGAGGAAACGAGCGCGGGGCAGTGGACATGTGGATCCGTGGTTCCTCGAGCAGGGGAACCAGGGAAAGGAAGGGGGAAGAGGTGATGGCACCAGCTGGCTAAGTGGCAACGACGTGAGGAGTAGCCCCCTTGCCACTGTGCAAGGCAGGAAGTCATGGCAGAGGGAGAGGGCACGCGTCCTGGGCCGAGACGCATGTAGAAGGTATGCTTCGCTTGCTCAGAGCTTAATATCCAGAGAGGCAGCAGGAGCATGCTGCCGCACGATTTTCAGCATCTTGGATTCCAGTTCACAAGCAACTGCTTCCTGACCCTGCCATTGTGGGCAGGTCACCGAATCTGTCTGTACCTAGGCCCTCTGTGCGTACAAAGGGGATACAAGTGCCTACTTCAGAAGCTCACTAGGATCTTAATTGACCCATTTCTGTGTCGATGCCCATGGTCCTCTACTGTCCAATGAGAAAAAGCATTTGGCATCTCCCTCCCCACATTTTACTCCCACTGGCCCTCAACTTTCAGACCTGTGATATCCAATTAATAACCAGTGGCATCATAGAGTTATTGAGAACCTGAACATGGCTAGTCTGAACAGAAGTGCTCCATATGTGTAGAATTTTGCCTGCCAATGTTGGAGGCACAAGAGAAGCAGGTTCAGTCCCTGGGTTGGGAAGATCCCCTGGAGAAGGAAATGGCAACCCACTCCAGTATTCTTGCCTGGAAAATCCCATGGACAGAGGAGCCTGATGGGCTACAGTTCACGGGGTCATAAAGAGTCAGAGAGCACTGAGTGACTGAGCATGCAACCACACATTGTGTAAAATTCACACACTGGCACTTGAAGCTTTAGTACAAAGAAAATAATATAAATTACCTCATCAATATATTTTACATTGATTACATGTTAAAATAATAATACGGCAGATATAGTAGGTTAAAGAAAAAGTGTTGTCCCTCAGGATATAAAACCCTAACTTCTATGCTTGCTTCCAAACTTAAACTCTGGTAGCCTGTGGGATTACTTTCATTTATGCATTGGCTTTCTGATCCATGTACATATTGATCTTGCTTTTGATTATTGCCATGTGCTCTCTACTTTTTCTTTTACTAATCTATCTGTCCCACTCTATGTTTTGAGGTTGGGTAGGTAAACTCCAGAAAATGGTGAGGGACAGGGAGACCTGGTGTGCAACAATTCGTGGGGTTGCAAAGAGCCGTGCATGACTTGGCAACTGAACAACATCAGGTAAACTCAGCTTCAAAGTGTGAATGCACCTTAATATTTTCCCTGAAATCAGCATGGCCTTTACTGTGGAACCAAGGCTTTTGGACCTAGGGAGAAGCTACACCTTTTGGTAAATAATATATGGAGATAATCCAGATGAATATTAACTGTGAAAGGTGTGCATTATTTATTTGTGTTTCAAGGTGACAGGGTTAAGCCTGATAACATCCTCTTAGTAGTATTAGGCTGTGATAAGACACTTGCTACTGCTGTCCCTTTATCTGACATCCCCGGAGCTCACTGCCAGCACTTAGGGTCCAAGCAGAGGCTCTAGCAAGGACATGGGTGCTCAGGTCAAACACATTTGAACAGTTACAATTGGGATGGTCTGGGAAATTTTCCCTCTGACTGCCTCATTCACACCCCCTCTGTTTTTCCTAGTGCTGAAGGATAATGAAAGAGTTATGGTAATGATAGATAATGAATATCTGTTATGTGAATGGATATTTGAAAAAAAATAAGTAAATTAAATGGATGGATGACTAAATGAATTGGTGAATAAATGAATGAGTAAATGAACCAACTAACTTCTGAATAACTTGATGGATGGATGGATGGATCGATGGATCAATGGATGAACAAGTAAAATATCAAATGCATACTTCTTTTTGTATAACTGGATAGATAACTGAAAGAATGGCTAGTTGGTTAGTAGGATGGAAAGATGATGGGTGAAGGAATATGAATGAGTGACTTGATGAACAGATGAATGGATTGATGGACAGACAGATAGATGAGTGGATGGATGGATGGAGGAATAGATGGGTAAATGGATGACTGGATAGATGAGTTCAGCATAATGTTTAAGTGAAGTTTTTTCTGGTGTTTTTTACCTAACGTGTCTACTTTTCCCACTCTTGACATTCCTTTCATCCTCTGGTGTACTTTTTTCTGTTATTATTGTTTTGTTGTTGTTTTAGTTGCTAAGTCATGTCTGACTCCTCTGCGAATCCATGGTCTGTAGCCTGCAGGCTCCTCTGCCCATGGGATTTCCCAGGCAAGAATACTGGAGTGGGTTGCCATTTCCTTCTCCAGGGATCTTTCTGACCCAGAGACAATCCCATGTCTCCTACATTGGCAGGCAGATACTTTACCACTAAGTCACCTGGGAAGCCCAGTTTTTAGTAATTACTAATATCGAATATATGATATGATCTACTTACTATGTTTTTAAATATCTTCTCCACTATGTTTTTAAATATCTTCTCCACTAGAGCATGAACTTCAGGATAGCAGAGAATGTTCTGTTTTATGTACTAGCACAACCCCTGTAGCCTTTACTAGTGATAGTGCAAGGGGCTCTAGAGGTCCCAAGAGGAATTCACTGTCCTGAGGAAGTTGTTCTGGAAGCCACGAGAGCACAGGGTGATGGGCGTCACGAGACAGTGGGCACCTGTCCCCATCTCTCTGGGATGGTGAGGAGGCTTTCTAAAGGAAAGGCCATCTGAGCCAAGATTTCAAGGACTGATAAGAAGGCAGGAGGTGGTATTGTTGGCTGAAGTTCCGGTATGTGCAAAAATTTAGGGGTTGAAAGGAGGTTGAATTTAAAGAAGAGGTTGGAAGGATGGCAAGAATCAAGTAAAAGAGTTCTGTGTATGGACGGAAATGACAGCATAACAAGTCCTATAATACATGTTAGAGTTTGGATTCTGTCTTATTTGCAAGATTTCCATGCAGTAGAGTGATGGACCCAGGTATCATACATTCAGGTTCAAGGAGAGTCCAACTCATGGCCTTTGCAGTCTATAGTAAGGTCTGCCCAAATCACAGAGATTTGGACCACCAAGGTTTTCAGTGGAGAGTAGATTATGATGTCTGTTCTCCTTGTATCTTCAGTTAATTACTCACATGCTAAGGTATAATGAAAAATGATGATTTATTTGGTCTTAATCCTTAGTTCCTGGTGTTCTCAGGTCATCTCCTAAAACAACTGGAATGTCCTAAATAACAGGGCACTATCTTTCTGTCATTAGCAAGAAACCCTTCTTATCAGATCTGAATTTATGCTAAAGACATGACTAAGACTGGGAGGTCCCTAGATGGTCTTTAGGGAAAAGGTATTTTTTTTTTTTTTATATATAAAAGGAACAAATATGGCTACTCCCAGTTAGCTTTCTTTCTTTCCACTTTGAATACAGACGTGATGATTGGTTCTAAGAAAGTAGTTTATAACCAAACAGCAGTAGTTGATATACCTGTAATGGAATAGCAGAAAGATACAATGAATCTAAGTGTTAAATGGTATCATGAAGCTGCTACTATTCCAGCCTTTCACTGCTTACATCTATAAATTTAAGCTGAAAATAGCAAATTTCTAATTGCTTAATTGAATAATTATTGGATTTTCATAATCTACAGAATCCTTTTCTGATACAGTAGAATTCCAGCTTGATCACTCTTTTTGGTATATGCCTGCTGCTGCTGCTGCTGCTAAGTCACTTCAGTCATGTCCGACTCTACGTGACCCCATAGACGGCAGCCCACCAGGCTCCCCCGTCCCTGGGATTCTCCAGGCAAGAACACTGGAGTGGGTTGCCATTTCCTTCTCCAATGCATCAAAGTGAAAAGTGAAAGTGAAGTTGCTCAGTCGTGTCTGACTCTTAGCGACCCCATGGACTGCAGCCCACCAGGCTCCTCCGTCCATGGGATTTTCTAGGCAAGAGTACTGGAGTGGGGTGCCTAAGGGATTTAATATTCCCTGAATGGTTTATAGCCCCTAACACTTTTTAAAATTGTTTGTTTTGGGACTTCCTGGTCCAGTGGTTAAGATATCACCTTCCAATTGACGATGTGTGCTTTCAATCCCTGGTCAGGGAACTAAGATTCCACATGCCTCATGGCCCAAAATCCAAACACTTAAAACAGAAGCAATATTGTAACAAATTCAATGAAGACTCTAAAAACTGTCCACATAAGAAAAAAAAATCTTTTAAACATTGTTAAAATGGGCAATATATTAATTGATTTATCTATCCAACAAATATCGACTGTGTCAGTCCAATGTTTTAAGTGTTTGGGGCTTGTCAGGAAATGAACTGGACCAAGATCCTTCTCCTTCTGAGGATTAAGGCCCAGCTACTCCTTCCTTCTATGCACTTCCGAGATCTTCAGTGGTGTGCATCCAACACATGAGCGTTCTTCCTCACAAGTTTCTCAGCGTCCATGCCAAGATCACCATCAGTTTCCTCCAGCAGAGGCTGACCCAGGGACTGTCGCTGACACCGTCATCAATCACAATTTAAAAAACACACAAGACATAGGAAGCACGAATGTTTTGCATTTTCAATCACTGGCATGGCTATCTTGATATCATCCTGAAAACAGAAAAAAATGTGGACTCACATGACCAGCTTTCCCTTCTGCATCCCCTTCTGCTCTGGACACAAGAAGGCAAGGTCTGTGATCACAGAGGAGGGCTTAGAAAACATCAGGTTTCATCTTCACTGCTGTAGCATTTCAACAAATTCTTTTTGGCCTTTATATACAACTTTGGGGCTTCTCCTACATCTTGCCTCCTTGTCTTTCTTGGATGACGATATCTCCTTAGTCCACTGTATTATTTTTTGTTCATTCTCTTGCAGTCTGCTGTGGATCTTAAAATATTTTTAGGATTGCGGGGAGATGCTCAAAGTTTGGATGTGTGTGAGGCAGACAGTCATATTTATCGGTGCCTTTTCTGACTTGGAAAGAAAAAAAAAAGGTCTACATCTAAATTTAGTGAGGAGAAAATATCTTAAGTTGGGGCCTTTCCTGAGAGAGAGAGAGAGAGAGAAAATAATCTCATCTTTTAATATTATAAATATGTCTTCTCAGATGAGAATTGTTAGTGTCATTTGAAGGTAGTAAGATTCAAAGTTGCAGTAAAAGCAAAACGTTTGTAATAAGAAAAAAAAAGAGTAGAATCTATAAATGGTTTCATTCAAAGGGCTGTTTTTAATGTTGCTGTGGTGACAGATTAAGAAGGAGAAACTTGAACCAGACCTTTGACCAATTGTGGGGTCAGGGGTTGCCTCTGTCTGTGTTCGGGCTCCTCTGACAACTTCCTGTATAATTTGACTATTATTTGCGTGTCTGGGCACTGTCTGACCCTGGAGTCTGGAAAAATGAGAAAGGCAGCCTGCATTTCCATGCCATATGGGCTGCAGGGAGGGAGGGCGCGTTTAATCAGATTTGGGTGGGAAACATCGTTTGATCCCAGGTTAGAGGAAGAAGCGTGCATGGGCTTTCCAACAGACTGGGGGAGGAAGGGTCGGATGACAGACACAGCCGTGATTTAGGGCACATGGCCCCCTCCAGACGCTGGTGTGGCTGCAACTACGTTTTAAATTTGGAAGCAGATCAATTATGAGAGAAGGGAAGAGAGGTGCTGGTGGCATTTCAAACTGCAAGTGGACTTCTGCCATGAAAGTCCAGGAAAACGAAATTTTCAAAGTCCAAATAAATGCATTTCTAACACAAACTTAAATAACAAGAAAATGGGGTCTTTGGGCAGAAATAAAGAACTTAAAAAAAATGTAGGTATATATATGGGCTTCCCTGGTATTTCAGATGGTAGAGAATCTGCCTGCAACAGAAGATGTGGGTTCGATCCCTGGGTGGGAAATATCCCCTAGAGAAGGAAATGGCAACCCAGTTCAGTATACTTGCCTAAAGAATCCCATGGACAGAGGAGACTGGTGGGCTACAGTGTGACTCTTTGGGTCACAAAGAGTATGACACGATTGACTAACACATATATACGTATCTATGTGTGTGTGTATATATATATACACACATATATATGGTTTACTTACTAAAAATATAATAAATGTATTTCTCTACTTGGGGGACTTAATACAAGAAAATCATATAATAGTACATCCAAGTTTCTGAGCAGCATGAACTAGTTTACAAGGCCATGCAAAGTTCTTTAAATGTTAGCAAAGGTAAAGTCTTAACTTTCTAACCTGTAAGATGTTATCATGTTAAATGACATACTCACAGATTTGAGAAGCCCTGGGTTTTATTAAGAAAATTCCCAGGACCAGTGACCTCACTTGTTACAAAGGATCAAGTGCCCTCATCTTTTTGACACCCATCACAGCCTCCTGAGATGGATGGCAATGGTGGAGAGTCGAGGGCGGGTCTCAGATGACACCCGCTCACCTTTGGATCCATAGAGACAGACTCTGAACAGCAATCAGTAGCCATGTCTGGGGATTGGAGCCACAAACTTGGGCATTACTTCAGCAACAGAGTGAAGGTACAATGAGTGAAACCCAATTGGTCTTAAAAGTCTGGAAGGGAGTAGGGAGCAAGGCAGGACCAGCTCAGGGCATGGTCAAGAGGCAAAAGTCTTTTTGGAGAGTGGGTTATCAGTGCCTGAGCTGAGCCTGGAAGGATGGGGAGATGAAGGGAAGAGAGAAGAAGGGAAGATAAAGAGGAGTGAAAGGACCATGGAGTTCAGAGCTAGGTCAGACTTTTCAGATATCACCGTACTCGACTCTTTTCACTTTACAGACAAAGAAACTGGTGGTACTAGTGGTAAAGAACTGGCCTGCCAGTGCAGGAGACACGAGACGAGGATTGGATCCCTGGGTAGGGAAGATCCCCTAGAGAAAGGAATGGCATACCACTCCAGTATTCTGGCCTTGGAAATCCCATGGACAGAGGAGCCTGGAGGGCTACAGTCCCTGGGGCCACAAAGAGTCAGACATGACTACTGAGCGCCTGAACCTGGGAGGGGACAAGGCTCAGTGAGTTTGCCCTAAGTTACTCATGTCTGGTTAGGTAAAGACAGACCTGCGTTCAGTCCTGAGTGACGTGGCGCCCGAAGTGTCAGACCCCAGGGTCACCCTGAAAGTGAGAACCCCAAGTCCCATGCTTTTCCTGCTTCAAGTGCAGAAGGGGAAAGCATTTCATTCCTACATGTTAAAAGACCCTCAGGCTTTAGACATATGAGTAAGTTTTAAGTTTTAGTGAGTTCATAAGAAGATAAAGGGTCATAATCAGAGAGGGTTTGGTCTTAAGTTCCCTCTGACCAAAACTAGGATCTTAGCAAAAAAAGACTTCTTTTCTTCTTCTAAGAACCATACTACAAAACACTTCAGTTAATAGACCAGAGCTAACCTATTAAAATATATCTTCTGGCTACTATTTTTTTTTTTCTTTTGTGCATGTGAGTTTAGTCACTTCCGTCCTGCCTGACTCTTTGTGACCCTATAGACTGTAACCTGCCAGGAAACCTCTGTCCCTGGGATTTCCCAGGCAAGAGTACTGGAGTGGGCTGCTGTGCCCTCCTCCAGGGGATGCTCCTGACCCAGGAATGGAACCCATGTCTCCTGTGTCTCCTGCACTGCAGGTGGATTCTTTACCACTGAGCTACCTGGGAAGCCCCGAGGGAGGACATTTATTATGAAACGTATTTCATAGAAACGGACACCACTTACGGAGTATCTACTGTATATTAGAGGGTGTTTATAGTTCATAAACTCATTTAATCACAGGACCAAAGCTGAAGATGCATATTCATCACCTTGCTTTAGAGCAGAAGAAACTGAGGCTCCCAGAATAATGAGCCAGGTGGCTGCAAGCTGCAGTCCCCACCCAGGCCTGCCTTCCTGCAAGTTCCTCCCACTGCACCCTGCCGGACCCCTCATGGCACCCTATCCTGGAACAGCATTTGAAGAAAGCAGTCTTACTTCCTACATGAGGGTTGCTGCACTTTGCATTTTTTTTAAATTGCCAAATTTTTAAAATTTAATATTGTAGTGTTAGTAACTCAGTCAGTAAAGAATCTGCCTGCAGTGCAGGAGATCCAGGTTCAATCCCCAGGGCGGGAAGATCCCCTGGAGAAGGAAATGGCAACCCACTCCAGTATTCTTGCCTGGAGAATCCCATGGACAGAGGAGCCTTGTGGGCTACAGTCCATGGGGTCACAAGAGTCTGACACGACTGAGCGACTAGACCACCACCACCAATGTCATAAGTAGAAATTAAAGCGAGGTAGGCATAATGCGTTGGAGAAGGAAATGGCAGCCCACTCCAGTGTTCTTGCCTGGAGAATCCCAGGGACGGGGGAGCCTGGTGGGCTGCCGTCTATGGGGTCGCACAGAGTCGAACACGACTGAAGCGACTTAGCAGCAGCAGCAGACATAAGAAGAGTCTGGGGGTCCAGGTGGAGGACCATGTCATGATCCTCTCAATCCTCTCTGGACCCAAACCATGTCAGTTCTTCCTTCTGGGCTTCAATGACTTCATCCAAAAGGGATACAAAATGTACAGGGGACCAAGTCCTCTCTGAGGATTCTTCCACTGTAGAGGGAGAGTCTGTCTTCCCCTTTATTTCTTGCTTGGCATCGCCAAGAGCATCAGACCATTGCAGAGTTGGGGAGGCAGAGGACATCCTTGCTCCCTTTTCCAGAGACCCGAGCCACTCTCTCTCTCTCACGTTTAGGGACATGGAAGCTAGGGTCCACGCCCTGGTGTGTTTTGACACAGTGGAGGTACTGGTGTCTGGCTTGGTTTTAAGACTCCCCTTTCCCCTCAGGCCCTGTGTCCCCTTTCACAGCATGCCGTGGGGAATGTCGAGCCCTTATTAAATATCAGAAGCCCTCCATCTGCCTCTGTCTTTCCTCTGAGACGACTGCCAGACAGCCAAGGTCAAAGCCACATGTGCCCCGCTGATCCCATGACAGGAGGGGTGGGGGTCGGGGGGCTGGAGGCTGCCTGTCTGCACAGGGCAAGACACAAAAATGCTGCTATTTAGAAGATTGCTCTGTACCGTGGGAGGATCAGGAGTTGTACACCCAACATGCACTCCCAAAGCCATGTTTTTGTGTTGCTTTTTTCCCATTCGCTTCACCAGGCTGTCACATTCAACTGAGACATGAGGACTCACTTTGGAGTCAGAAGAGGCAGGTGAAGGGAACAGTTTTTCCCCTTGCTGACGTCTGTATCTGATGGAGGCAAGGGATGCTGCGTTCAGCTTTAAGCCTTACTTGAGATCGGGTGTTCAGATTATTTGAACCAAGCGATGATTGATTCAAAGACAGAGGTGTGCGTATGACCTCAGATAGAATTATTTCTCTAAAGGAGATGATAATGAAGCATTTGGGTAGCAGGAAAAGTTTCCCCAGCCCCTGGCTTTTCACCTCCTCGCCAATGGATCTGGATAAGTTACATCACCTCTCTCTTCTGTGAGCAATAATAAAACCTACTACTTGGGATTTTGGCGAGGATTGAATGAATCAGTACCCAAGAGCGAGGCAAGGCCAGGGGAAAAATGCACAACAAATCCTGATTTTCATTCTCATTATCAGTTTTATCATTGTCATTGTTTGGGGACTATATCATTGCCCTTAGGCTCAGTGTCCCAAATTGTAAAATCTGAATGGGAAAAAAAAATTATTTTGACTTGTCTTGCAGGTCAGGGCTCCTGGTTTTGGGCTCACAAAGGAGTTCTAAAACAGCAGTAGGGCTGTTTGAGAAAGGAGGCCTTGATTCTCAAACTGATTCATTTCTTAGATGCCATCCCATAATCAAACTTGGGCAAACTCCAGGAGATAGTGAGGGACAGGGAGGTCTGGCATGCTCCAGTCCATGGGATCGAAAAGAGTCGGACATGACTCAGTGATCAAACAGCAACAACAGCCCCATAATCAGAGGGGAAAAAAAGGAGAAATCAGAAGGCCACAAATAAGAAGGTTTACCTTGCTTTGTGCCACTTGAAAGTCCTCATTTCAAGAATGTTCCCTCGGTCCCCAGAGTTCTTGTGTTATTATCTCCTGTTGAAAGGATTCAGATGACATTATTTGTGTGAAAACTCGCATGCCAAAGGTGCCATCTATGCCAAAAGACTGCATTACAATGGAGGGACAGATGACTGTGCCCTGTGGACTTGCCATTCCTAATGCCTTCAAATCAAGTCAGTACTAGCACTGCTTAACTGCTCAAGTCCGCTGAAAATACGTCACTGCTGATATGGAAGGACTATTTTAGGGTGCTAACCTGAGGCTTATCAAATGGTGTTGACCTGCAGCGTCACCATTGCCATTTAACCACTGAGTTGTATCCAACTCTTTGCAAACCCATGGACTGAAGACCGCCAGGCTCCTCTGTCCATGGGATTTCCCAGGCTAGAATACTAGAGTGGGTTGCCATTACCTTCTCCAGGAGATCTTCCCAAGCCAGGGATCAAACCTTACATTGACAGGTGGATTCTTTACTGCTGAGCTCCTGGGGAAGCTCACGGTAGGCCAGGCAAAGATCGTTAAACTGAGGTAGGTGTAGGAGCTTTGAGTCAGCAGGGCAAGATAAGTTAACACATTACAACCTTTCCCCAACCAACACCATCATGATTTGATGACAGTGTTTCTAATATCTTGTCAAAGCAGTTGCACTTAGAAATGTCTGCAGAAAAAAATAAGAATGACTCTGTTGATGGGGTGGGTCAGCAGACCCCAGATGGCCTTCTATTGGATGGAAACAGCTCTGAAGTCTAGTCTGGAAGACCAAATAACTCTCTCTGTGTGTAAAGCAAAATTCACAGGGTGGTCCAGAAAATGAGCATTTAGGGAGTATGAAACAGAAAAGCAGAAGGGGCATGAGACGTAGGATAGCATGTCCTCATCAAAGAGTGTGGGAGAGAACACATTTATCCGGAGATCCAACTGCACAGTTATGATTAGAGATCCCAATGGCAGGAAAAGGGAACAAATAAGAGAGGTGTCTTCACCCTGTGAGACAAGGGGAGTGGAGGCCACGGGCTCATCCCATCTTCTCTTGTGGGCTAATGCTGGGGGGGAGTCATTATAAGCCCTACAGTCTGCCAGGGCAGCCTGGGCACATGAGACCAACCAGCAAAGAAAAAAGGGAATTCTATGGCAAGGAAGTTATCCAGAATTGTACAGCAAGAAAAGCTAAGACAGAGCTGATAGTAACTTATAACAACTACAACAGCACCAATGAGAATGATAGTGATCATAACCACACAAGAAGAGTTAATGCTACGGTTACTCCCCCCTTCCATCTCACACTTCGCCTTCTGGCTCCTGGAATGCTTCCCTTGGACCTTCACCTCTGGGATCTCACCTCTACTTCCTAGACCTGTGAACTGAATGCATTAAACTTGGCATCCCTGGCAAAGGCTAAGAATGGCAGCCATCTCTCTGCCTGGGGCAGCCTTCACCTGCCTGAGCCTAACCCCTAGCTGTCCCCAGGAGACACAGCCCTGAGACCACAGCTCTCATCTTTGGCTGATGTGACAACAGTATCCACCAGGTCTTAGTCATCCTAACTAGGGGATTGGAGAATATGTGCTCCCCGCATGCTTAACGTGTCCCTCTAAGATAGGTGACTCTCACCCACTTTTCTGGATGCGGGGATGTCTGTCCACACCACTGGACCCGGAGCATTCTCAGTGAATGAATGAGTCCCATCTCATTCCCACTGTGCTCACCCTGAGATCTTATATCATCATCAGGATGAGAGCAGCTACCTGTGTGGTGCTTCACTGCGAGCCTGGCACTGAGATGGCTGCTAATTTTATCCCTATTTTACAGCCAAGGAAGTGGAGGTATCAAAACAGACCCAGCAAAGTACCCCAAATGCCTATGAAGACAAAGCAAGGCTGGGACTGGAAGAGTCTAGCCCTGAGTCATGCCTAACCATCTTGCTTACTGCCTCTCTTAGAAGGCAATCGCCAACTGGCTTTTTAATTGAATGAAGCATGTATGATCCTGTCTTTCAGAGAAGAGTGACAAAGAAACCACAAAAGCGATTATCCCTTTGGGCAGGACATGTTTTCCTGGTCCCCAGTGAACTTAAAAATTCTCATTTTCTGGCAAGTCAACTCCCTAACCTTTTGCAAACAAAACATTCAGTGACACTGTGTCATAAGGGGGTGCAAAAATCAAATGTTATAATTATATTTTTTCTCAAGGTGGGGGGTAGTTTCCTGCCAAAGATAAGTGTCCATGATGATCAAGAGACAAAGCGTAAAAGAAGGGGGTTGTTGAAAGCTCCCTTTAGCTCTTCTTTTTTTAATATTATTGCTACCACTGAAATATAATTGAAACATCCTTCAAAGCAAGCTATGCCAGCCACCCTTCAGCTTTGATACAGCTTTTTAATCAAGAGATATTGTTGTGGCCTCACAATGAATATGGAAAGCATTTAAACTATTTTGTGGATGGAGTGCATCGCTTCTGACCTCAGTCAAAAGACCACATTAAAAGGAGCAAAAAAGAATTCACTCTGAGTCCTCTGGGCTCCAAAACCCTGAGGGCATGTGGAACGTGGTGAGGGCCAGATTCATCCAGAGGAGAGGATTCAGCACCACATCATTTGATACATGAGAGGTCAGCTTTGCCTCCAGAGGTAAAGTGTGGTGTGTCAGGGCACCAGGGATGCTAAAAAGATCCTGGGCTTTGCCTTTGAGCAGTGGGCATAATTCCTTTCTTCTGGGGATCCCTTAGCTCAGGGTTTCTTAAGATTTAGCCAGTGGACTGTCGGTCCAGAAAATACTTCTCCTTCGCCTGATGCTGCTGGGTCACCCGAGCCTGGGGGATGTCCCACACTGCTGATTAAGCACAAACACGAATGGATCCAAGGAAAGTCACCCAGAAAAGAATTCTCTGTAAGGCTTTAAAAACTTGGAAAAGACTTCTTCAGGGCCTTTGTTGTCTGCAGGACATAGTTTAGGACAAGCCACCCGACTCAGAAAGGGAAAGAGCATAAGGGGTTAGAAGCGGTCTGGAGCGACACCCTGGTTAGTCCTTGAACTTGTCTGCAACCTCCAAATCCTATTTCCCCCATGTTCATCCGATTACACGAGTGACCAGGAATAAGTCAGATGTAATTAGCTGAGTTTTTTTTTTTTTAATAACAAGACATAGATGATCTGATCTTATTAAAACAGGAGTTGGGATAGTATAAGACATAGAAATAAATAAGTGTAACACAAAGGGGAATCACATCGATACCCGAGCAGGACAAAGCCTCTCCACATGGAGGAACTAGGGGAGGCGGGAAGGGGGATCCCCAGAGAAGGGTCCTGGGGGCGGGGTGGGAGGCAAAGTATACCTTGAAGCAGGACTTCAAGGTGTGCATGTTTCCTGTGAATGAGAAAGAGTCAATAGTACTCTTCTCCAATTAAAAAAAGAGCAGTATCTCATTGTAAAAAGAATTATAAAGAAGAAATGCGTCATCCATCACTCTAGCAATGAAAGATAACTGTGAGGATGTTCTTTCATGTTCCTGTCCATTCTCTATACAATACACAACTGTCTTTGCAAGATAGCTTATATATGTGTGTGTGTGTGTGTATCATATATATACATGTATATACATCACACATACACACATATATGTATACATACACGAACACACACATACACACACACACACACATATACAATATTTAGTATGCATGTGTGGGCTTCCCAGGTGGCTCAGTGGTAAAGAACACTCCTACCCGTGCAGGAGATGCAGGTCTGACCCTGGTCTGGAAGATCCCCTGGAGGGGGAAACGGCACACCACTCTAGGATTCTTGCCTAGAGAACCCCATGGACAGAGGAGCGTGGTGGGCTACAGTCCATGGGGTTGCAAAGAATCTGACATGCTGAGCACATGACCACGTAGTATAAAGATACATATAATACAATATGAATATTATATATAATATAATATCTGTGACTTTGGAGCATCATTTTCTTTAAAAAAAATGGCTTATAATGGTAAAAGAAGCCTATATTTCTTCCAATCATTCTTTCTAATCATTTTCTAATATTTTTCAATTTGACAGATCATTATTTGACTAAGTGATAATCTCTTATCAAATAATTCTTTCCCTAATTTCTATATTTTTAAATATTTTCCATAACAGCTAAAAAATTTTTGTGCACACAAATTTTACCATATATCGAGTTATGCTCTTAAGGTAAATGCCTTAATGATTTCATCAGTCCTTTAGGGTAGAGCAATGCCTATCAATATGGCATTGATTTGGTGTATTGACATGCAAAGTGTTCATCATCCTCATGGACATATTCTTTGAATTTTCAGCTTTGTTCCACAAAGAACTTCATCCAAATCCAGACAGACAGATATGTCACCTACTGTCTGGGGGTGGGGGGCTGGGGAAGAGGGTCAGATTCAACTCCAAAATCTGATTCAAAGCTATGAAATTTTAGCTTCTCAGTTGAAAAAAATTACTCTTCAAATGTGAGACTGAAAGTTTGGAAAAGGGATACAGATGGAAAAAGTGTCTCCTCTTCCTTGTCAAACTTCTGAAGTCCTTTGAAATGAAGGGGAAGACAGAGAAAGAGAAAGAGAGCATGTGAGTGAGGGTTTGTTGGAGGCAGGACTCTGCACCCTGCCTTCTGGGCTCCCAGCCTCCATTCCAGAAGAAGAAGATCACAGACACCCTACTTGGAGCCTGGGAGATCCAAGAGTTAGGAGGAAGCGCCCACGTGACCCATCTCTTCTGGAATTCTCCTTGACAGCAGACCTGTCTTATTGTTATTCCAGCACAGGGGGCGAGGACAGCAGGGAAGACGGCAGGGCACCCGTGAGCTGGAGAAAGTCACCGCAGAATAGAAGAGCCATTCAGAGCCTTTAACAGCGGCACAGAGGGCTGCGGAGGGGACCGAGGTCCGAGTTGATCTAGTGACTGAGTGCAGATGGTGCAGGGTGGGTTGTGTGTGTGTGTGTTGGTGGGGGTGGGGGGGTGGGGGGGTGGTCTGAAGCCTCCTCTGAGTAAGCTGAGAGCCAGGGCAAGGTGGGAAGTTGGAGTGTGAGCAAGAGGCTGACATCCCTGCCCACAGCTGCCCTGACCATATAATAAGCCCCTGAGAGTTTCAGACCTACACCAAGAAGGTAAAATCCTCGAAAAAACAAAGTAATTGCCTGTAGAATGTATTTGCACAAAGTTAGTTCTAATAGGGATTTCAGATTTGTCTGAACCCTCTCATTTCGTCCATAAGGAGCCTACAGCTCAGTAATTAGCCAAGACCCACTTGACAGTCAGTGGAAGGCCAGGAAACCAAATCTTTGAGTAACCCCTGCTGTCTCACTGGGGAAATCCACAGCAACTGATTGACTAGAGCAGAGGCCAATCGTAGCAGCATCTTCAGTGGCTCACGACCACCTGTAGGAGAATAAGGATGGAAGCCGAGAGAGGTGATGACCACACCTGTGTTCAGGTAAGGGTCCGCAGGCAGGGACTGGTGCTCCTAGCTCATCCTAGTCACAAGAGGC
The DNA here is from genome assembly GCF_014754425.2 of Oryx dammah. Taxonomy (NCBI): domain Eukaryota; kingdom Metazoa; phylum Chordata; class Mammalia; order Artiodactyla; family Bovidae; genus Oryx; species Oryx dammah. Next base: position 7,155,333 of record NW_024070200.1, on the reverse strand, counting down.
CACATCGAAGGGACCAGCCAAAGGAGGACACTGTGACGCTCCCAGAAGCGTAGAGCAGTGGATGTAAAAGCTCCTGGCATCTCTGGGCTTGTCTTTACTTAACACAAACCAATTGCATTCACTTCTTTTCCCAGGGCTTTTGATGGTTGAATTTCAGGATGAGGCAGAGACATATTAAGGATTTCTTCTGTATCAGACCTGAGTTTAATTCCCACCTTCTCTACTCCATAGAGACACAAACCACTCGAGCCACTTAGCCTCCGTTGGCTTAGTTTCCGCATCTGTAAAAGTGGGGATGATGATGCCTACTCTAAACTGAGTGTCTTGCATGAAACAGCACGCACAGTAGGAACTCAGTTCAGGATCAGGGGCTGACACTTTTCACACGCCATGGCTCATTGATGTCTCACAAGTTCTCCTGTGAATGTGGTTATCCATTTTATAGGCCAGGGAGTAAAAGTTCACAAAGTTGGATAATTTACAACAGACTATGTCTTGGCTGTTGTGTAAGCATGTCCCCTGTTAGGACAAATGAAGATCAAAATTCCCCAGCCCTTAGGCCACAGCGATGGGTTCAAAAGATGGTTGTGGTTCCCAAGTCTGACCCATCACTGGTCCTTCTGATTTAAAACATAAAGAAGGCTCTTCACTCTTCTGATTGTCCACCTGGCATTGTCCATGGCAAGGCCTGGGCCGTACAGAGTGGCTGGTCTGAGAGTCCGAAGGTGACACAGAGGGGAGTCAAGACACAGCAAGAAGGAAGGTCCAGATCACAGACCCATTTATCCCTGGGGCCAACTCTACCCCTGTCCCTCTTGTGCTTTGATTTATGACTAATAACTTCCCTCTTTCAGCTTTAGCTAATTCCAGTGGAGTTTCTATCACCTTAAATCAAAAGAGTCCTGGTGAATATAGGATATGGACCCAGCCACCTAAATCCAGAGCATCTCTGTGTTCACTCTACTCCCCTAGAAGGAAAAAAGGAAAGGGGTAAGCAAAGGAGGAAGAAACACTTTCTCCTTAACTTCCCAGTCATCAAATGGGAGCTTCCCAGGGTCTCCCAAGAGATGGCCTAGGTGAGCTTGAAATGCATGCTTGCATTTTTAAAAGAGCGCCCTTTCTAAATCACCTTATTTTGATGTAACTGCAAAAGGCAGTACTATTTTGGGTTCTTGCTATGATAAAGCTGAAGCTGTAAGCTAAGGACTTTCATGAGAGATTGCACCGAAATGTCAACAGATGGCTTGCTAATCATGTTAAAAAATACTCATTTCTTTTCAAAAATGGCATCCCCCTCCCAGTAAGTAGATCAGAAAGCAGTGTTTATGATATAAAACATATTAGTCACAACGCCATTTAATTATCCTACTTAATCATCAAGGTCATAATGATAATTGTTTCTAAAAATTAACACCTCTTCCCTCAGCAAGGAAGCTTATCCAGAATTTATGGTCAGAAGCACAGAACTGATACATTTAGATAGGATGTGAGCATTAAACGGAGACAAGAGGAGTAAGCACAGAGATTGTGTGAGACGATTCACAAAGCCTTTTGCCTTTGCAGTCTAAGGAATACCAAAGGATGTGTTGATTCACTTTTGCCCAAAGGTCCCATTTTTCCCCAGCAAGGAGGAGGCAATGGAGGCTTAAAATCATTCAATCATGATTCATCATGGGCACCACCATATTTGCATCTAGAAACAAGTGGGTATCTTCGCGAACTGTAGGACCTACTCAAACACTGAAGACCACATGACATGGATTCTCTTTTCTGACTTGCAACAACCTCTCTACATCGGCTCTTGGGCTCTCCTCCTTGATCTTATTGTTGATCCTTTTCTAGCTTATTTCACATGGCCTCCATTACTCCAACTCTATTCTTTTTTTATGCTTTTTGACATTTAATTTTTATTTTATATTAGAGTGTACTTCATTTGCAATGTTGTGTTAGATTCAAGCGTGCAGCAAAATGATTCAGTTATATAAATACATGTATCTATTCTTTGTCACATTCCTCTACCATATAGCTCATGACAGAATGCTGGGCAGAGCTCCCTGTGCTATGCAGTATGTCTTTATCAGTTATCTATTTAATATATGATAGTGGGTGTTAACCTGATTCTATCCTTAAATGTCACACTTTCTGGGCTGTCTCACTACCCCTTTCCAAGAGTAGGATCTCCCCTTTCTGTCTCCTCTCTTCCAGACGCAAATCCTGCATGTAGTCTTCTGAGTCAGCATCCTTTAGCAGACCCCTCCATACTTCCGTCGCTCTTTTGAAGAATGCTTCAAATAACTGTATCACCCTAGTTACTTGAGGTTTTACCCATCAAGCTGGTTTACATACCAATGACTGAAGCTTATCTTTCTAAGCATCTCAAGCAACTTTTACCTCTTCAGCTCTAAAGTCCTTCTAAAATGAGTTTCGGGGGCAGGAAAAGAAATAAGCTTCACATTAATTCTTCTTAAGGACTACAGGTTATTATTTGGGATTTTGATGACTCTAGGTGGCTCAGTGGTAAAGAATCTGCCTTACAGTGCAGGAGACAGCACAGGAAACGTGAGTTTAATCTCTGGGTCGGGAATGTCCTCTGCAGGAGGAAATGGCAGCCCACTCCAATGTTCTTGCCTGGGAAATCCTATAGACAGAGGAGCCTGGTTTGCAATCCGTGGGGTTGCAAAGATGTGGACATGACTTAGTGTCTGAATATGGATGCATGTTCTCTTGGGGGGACACCATCAGAGCTACCAAGAGGAAATAGAATCATTTGATCTTACATAAAAGGACTTGGGGTTTTGAGCTTTTGAATTCTTGTGTCATGCCATTAATTATTTGCCCCTTGATCTCAAGCTGCCATCTGTCACTTCTGACCACAGCTCTTCCCTTGCAGGGTCAGACTTCTCATCTGCAATAGCCTCAGGCATGGAGAGCCCACCTGCTTTGACATGGTGTCTGAAAGAAACTGGAGGGGTTTTGTTGGGTTTTGTTGTAGAGCTGCTTCCTCCAGGAAGCCTCCTCTGCTTACCTTTCTTCCCTCTGAATGGTATAGGGGTTGGGAATACTCAGAATGCCTAAGTTCAAATTCCTGCCTTGTCACTTACCAGCTAGGTGACCTCGGGTAACTTGCTAACATTTTTTATGCCTCAGTTTCCTCTTCTGTAAAGTAGGAAAGATCATTGTATCTAATGTGTTGGGGTGTTCTGGAGATTAAATCAATGAATATTTGTGAAGCCCTGAAAGTGCTTTCTGGCACTACTGAATATTTGTTAACTAAGTGTGGTTAAATCTGTCTTTTTTAGTCCCTCATTGTATCATCCATACACATGAAAATAACACTTAATTTGTTCTCAAGTTTATTTCATCAGTAAAGGAAGGAAAGACATCATATGTGACTTAACGTTTTGGGTGCATAGCTGCTCGTCTTCCCTTTTTTGAATTTCTCACCATCTTTTAGCTAAATAGCAGCACCCTAGTCTTCTACCACATCCTGTAGCAGGGGGTCTGTACCTCTGACCACTCTGTCACAGATTATGAAATGGACTATGATCGTCTGAGTCAAGGTCAGCCCACATCTAGCTATTCCTCTGACCAGAAGCAGAGCTGGGTTTAGGAGGCCTGAGCAAATGCTATTCGGGGATCCTTTTTATGAAAAAAAGTATAAAGTTTGTTTATGACATCAAATACATATTTAGAATGAGAAAATACATTTCAGCAGATTTTTAAAAATTAACAGATATTCAGAAGAACAAAATAACTTGTATTCATTACCGCCTGAAACATCTCAAAGATTCTTTACCCCTGCATTTTTGGCTGCTTGTACATATAACTAAATTTTAAAATATCATTTTCTCCAGCGAGGAAAAAAAAGGTAATTCATAGGTGATTTTTAAATGTTATTGTCTGAAAAAGCTTGCTTAAAGTTCACAACTCATTATAGATTTTTAAACAATTTTTATACAATTTTTAGGGCTTCCCTTATAGCTCAGCTGGTAAAGAATATGTCTGCAATGCAGGAGACCCCAGAATTGAACTCCTGGGTTGGGAAGATCCACTGGAGAAGGGATAGGCTACCTACTCAAGTGTTCTTGGGCTTCCTTTGTGACTCAGCTGGTAAAGAATCTGCCTGCAATATGGGGACCTGGGTTCAATCCCTGCGTTGGGAAGATCCCCTTGAGAAAGGAAAGGCTACATACTCCAGCATTCTGGCCTGGAGAATTCCATGGACTATATAGTCCATGGGGTTGCAAAGAGTTGGACACGGCTGAGAGACTTTCACTTCACTTCATACAATTTTTAAAGGTTAATTTCCATTAACAGTCATCACAGAATATTGGCTATTCATGTTGAGTTTTAACATGTGGCCAAGAACAAAAGATATTGTTAAACTTCTTATATAGATGTGCTGTTTCAAAATAGAGACATAGAGACTGGATGGATGGATATCAAAGGAGGGAGAGGGTGGGATGAACTGAGAGATTAGGATTGAATACCATGTATAAAACGGATAACTAATTAGAGCCGACTGGATAGCACAGAGATCTTCAATGGTGACCTCAATGGGAAGGAATCCAAGAGAGTGGATATATGTACACAGATAACTGATTCACTTTGCTGTTAGTAGAAACTAATACAATATTATAAGGCAACCCTACTCCAATAAAAATTAATGAAGAAGAAATTTTGATAGCTCTAATAGGGGCTTTTCTTCTACAAACCCAATTTCACTTTTAAAAAGAACTGTGTGTCTATACCTGAATATGTTGCATAGTCTAGTACATTTGTGATGGGACAGAACTTCCATTTTTACCAAGTGTTACTGAGAACCCGATGTTCTCTATAGTATCACACATCTGCTAAGCGGAAGAACTTTCCACAAATAGCTTCTGTCTCTGGTATGTCTCCTCCTTTACTCATCTACCTCCAAGCCTGAGCACTGAGAATGCATTCACATCCAATGCCCACCTCCAGCCACACTCCTTCCTGTTATCGGGGCAGGCAACTTAGCACCACAGATAGCAAATGGTTTCCAGAAGCCAGATCATTTACATAAGGAGAGCAATTAGAATTTAGCTTTTCTTAAAAGTACATCACTTTGATGACAAAGTTCTGTCTAGTCAAAGCTGTGGTTTTTCCACTAGTCATGTGTAGATGTGAAAGCTGGACCATGAAGAAGGCTGAGTGCTGAAGAATTGATGGTTTCAAACTATGGTGCTGGAAAAGATTCTTGAGAGTCCTTTGGACGGGCATGGTTGATCAAACATTAATCCTGAAATAAATCAACCCTGAATACTGGAAAAGACCCTGATGCTGGGACAGATTGAAGGCAGGGGAAGAAGGGGATGACAGAGGATGAGATAGTTTGATGGCATCACTGACTCAATGGTCATGAGTTTAAGCAAGCTCCGGGAGTTGGTGATGGACAGGGAAGCCTGGCATGCTGCAGGCCATGGGAAAAGAGTCGGACATGACTGAGCAATTGAACTGACTGAACTGAACATTCATTGGAAGGACTGACGCTGAAGCTTAAAGCTCCAATACTTTGGCCACCTGATGTGAAGAGCCAACTCAGTGGAAAAGACCCTGATGCTGGGAAAGATTGAGGGCAGGAGGAGAAGGGGGTGACAGAGGATGAGATGGTTGGATGGCATCATTGACTCAATAGACACGAGTTTAAGCAAATTCTGGGAGATAGTGAAGGTCAAGGAAGCCTGGGGTCTTGCATTCCATGAGGTCACAAAGAGTTGCACATGACTTGGTGACTGAACAACAATAAGTAACAATAAGTAACAACAATAAGTAATAAGTGTACAGCCCCCAAACTAAACGTCTCCCCACCTTCCCCTTCTCTGGATGCCCAAAAATGTTTTGGCTGCCCCAAGATTGCCTGGGAGGAGAGAAAGAGTAGAGACAGCTGTCTTCACCAACATGGATAAACTTTCCTACCAGAGCACAATTTCCAAAGACATAAGAGTGAAGGAACACATTTCTAGGGTTCTTCTTCAAGGGGCCCAAGCTAGTTAAGATATAAATCTTAAGCTTCATTAGCTTCAAGGTATGTGTGCTTTAGCCAGAGACCACAAGTCTCTGTGGATTAACGGGAAAAGATGAGCTGATTCGAGGAGGTCTCTTGCCAAGGGTTATAGAAGTGGAATTCTGAGCCTATTGCCAAAAAGCTATAGGGATCTGAACTAAAAGTCCTGGGTACACACTGACTGGGGAAACTATCAAGGTGTTATCTGAAAAAGAGACACTGATCAAGAAGGAGTGAGGGAAAAAATAATTAGACATGTGGCTCAAATAATTACCGGGACCTTGAGTGAGATGTCCAGGAAATGCATAGACTTCAAAGAACTGCTAACATTATAACCTTTTCTGAGATGTCTTGCTTGTTTTTTTCTGAGTCCCCAAGCCATCACTTAGGCTTCCCTGGTGGCTGACAGTAAAGAACTTGGTTGCAATGCAGGAGACCTGGGTTTGATTCCTAGGTTGGGAAGATACCTTGGAGAAGAGAATGGATACTCACTCCAGTATTCTTGCCTGGAGAATTTCACGGACAGAGGAGCCTGGTGGGCTACAGTCCATGGGGTCACAAAGAGTTGGACACAACAGTGACTAACACACACAGGCTATCACTTTGTATCTGCAGAGTAAATCCCATTAGTTGAGCCAGTCCGAGTAATTACTTTATCCCTTCAACTGAAAAGTACTTTTCAGTTGCACAATATCTGCTACTTTTGCATGACTTTTGCTTGGAAAAAAGGAAACCACTAGCATGGGTCCACAGCCATGAGGGCCTCAGGTATCGATTTTAGTTGCTCAGCATGGTTGTTTGCCTCTTTGTTGCCATAGAGTTTGTTGCCGTAGTTCTGGGTGGCTAAATTGATGAGTGAGAAGTTACTCTTATGTGAAGCAAGAGTGTGGACAGTGGGGTATAATTTTAGAGGAAGATTGAAAGTAGTTTCATGTCTACCCCAAGTCTCGGGGTGCTCCCAAAAGAAGTTTGTTCGTGAAAATCACAAGCACACATCTCCAGAAAGAAAGGAAAACTTTTTCTCTCAAATGCCATATCCTTTCTGATGTTTCCCTGTTTCTTTCTGTGAGTGAGTGTTTAGCTTAAGCTTAGGATGTATCTTGGACTGTTCACTTTAGAACATATAAAAACATGGAGTCTTGTTTTAATTCCTTGATAGCCTAGTAATTACCTTAGTTAGTTAGTTAGTTGTAGTGGCTTAATCATGGCCAACTCTTTGCAACCCCATGAACTGTATCCCGCCAGGCTCCTCTGTCCATGGAATTCTCCAGGCAAGAATACTGTAGGTTGCCATTCCCTTCTCCAGGGGATCTTCCTGACCCAAGGACTGGACTCCAGATGACCTGCATTTCAAGTGGATTCTTTTCCATCTGAGCCACCAGGGAAGCCCAGTAATTACCTTATATCCTTTCAAAACCATTTCCTATTAAAGGCCTGCCATCATTAAGAAGTTCACAAAGACATTTTCAGAAATTAACTGCCCCAAAGGAAACCACAAAGCCTCTCTCTTTTGAAAAGTACCATCATCTTATCATTTTGTTGTTCTGAATGAAGACTCTTTGAGAAACAGGCATATTTTTATAACCCTGCAAGAATTTTTCATGAATAAACATGCACATAAAAAAATATATATATCTTTTTCTTGGGACCATATACATTTCAACTTAGATTTAGAAAATATGATCACTTATTTGACAACTAATTAGTTAGTTTCTATTCCTTCTATTTTTGCCCCAATTTCTCAGTTGGACTAGAGTCTCCTATGATAAGCATTATGCTTCAAATACTATAGTGTTTCACTCTTGTTCTTTCTATGTGTTCTATAGATGGGTGTGAATTATTTTTAAATGTTTGGATTATGGGATTCCTCTCTTTGTGGGATTATACCCTTTATATTGATTTAATTATTACTTTTTGATTGTCTAATATGGTCTATAACCTATATTTTGTTTCTGAAAAATCTTTCTGTAGAATAAGAATATTTTATTACTAAGACACACAAGGAGTCTTCATCTTAGAGAAATTTCAGAATCTTCCAGCCACGAATGAGGATGATGTTACGGAGAGTTTTCCTGCCATTGGCTTTGTCCTCTTTCAGCCAGCTCATAGGGTCTCTCATAATGTCAGTTCCCTGATAGCTGATGGTCACCAGGCACTGAAATGGAGGCAATGGACTGAGTGGATGAATAAAAGAAAACTAGAGATGAGCCATCTTATAGTAACCATTGCTGGCCCACTTTCTGCACCAGATCACATGTAGATGTCTAACTCTTCTCCTAAGCCACCTCTGTGCTGTGCTGTGCTAAGTCGCTTCACCCGTGTCTGACTCTTTGTGACCCCATGGACTATAAGCCCACCAGACTCCTATGTCCATGGGATTCTCCAGGCAAGTATACTGGAGGGGATTGCCATGCCCTCTTCCATCAAGGTAACACACTATGGTGGGATCTGATTCCAGAGCTTTTGGACTATTAGGGAAATAAATGAACTCTATCCTTTCACTAATGCTGCTGCTGCTGCTGCTGCGTCGCTTCAGTCGTGTCTGACTCTGTGCGACCCCATAGATGGCAGCCCACCAGGTTCCTCCGTCCCTGGGATTCTCCAGGCAAGAACACTGGAGTGGGTTGCCATTTCCTTCTCCAATGCATGAAAGCGAAAAGTGAAAGTGAAGTTGCTCAGTCGTGTCCGACTCTTCGCGACCCCATGGACTGCAGCCCACCAGGCTCCTCCGTCCATGGAATTTTCCAGGCAAGAGTACTGAGGTGGGGTGCCAGTGCCTTCTCTGCCTTTCATCAATAGACTCCTAGATTTTTCAACATGCCCTGGGGTCAAGGGAGGTCCGTGCTTCCAGATGCTCTGCCTGGAGTTACTCTCAGGCTACTGTCCTAATTGTCATTTACTGGACTAGCTGGGCTCTTCGGCATCAGCCATCAAAGTTTTGGTCACTGACAACAGCCCAAAAACCTAGAGAGAAGGGAAAAGACTTGTGTTCTCAGTGTCTCCAGATGGTGACCATAAGTCAAAACCCCACTATAGTTTTTATGTTGGTGTTCTGGTAGCATGCAGGTATATGCGCTAGACCTTCTGTCTTCTGTTATTTGTTTCTGGAATATTCTGAGGATTGCCAGAATCCCCAGGCCCATCAGCTACAACTTGGTTGCCCAAACAGTTTGCTGTCCATGTGTGACTTCACATTGCCAAATTAACATGAGCCTGGTGGGGCTGTAGGTGGGTTTTGGAGTTTTCCCCATGCCTCAGAAATGTAATAGCCAAGTGACGATAGAGACAATGAATTCAACTCTCTCTCTCTCTCTATATATATATATACATTTTTTTTGCTGATATTGCTTTGATTTTTAAGTTAATGAAATAAACATACTTTTAAAAAAACAAGCCAAACTAAGCATTGCATGCGAGAGCCTCAAACTGTCAGCTTAAACCAATCTGAAAGTTATGCCTTTTAATGCAGACATTGGACATGAAAAAGACCTCACGGGTCATAAAGCTCACCCCCTGCCAATATCAGAGGAGCCCCAGGCTGGTTTGGGGGGTGTGAGTGTCTCGAATTCCCTTCCATCCAAATCAAGGGAGGGTTGGGCTGAATCCTGACTCTTGTTAGTCACGCCCTGTGGGGTGAGTTGGAGCTCACAGCCGCCCTCCCTGGCCTAGACTCCACTCTCAGCCTCCTCTGATCAGAATACATGGGAGCATTACTCCCATTACTACCTGACCTTGGACTCTGGCCAAAACCCTGGACATGGACTTTGAGTCTTAAGGATGGTCCATGGGTTGTGCAAACATCTCTAAGGGATCCCATTCCAGGTCCTCCACTCAGTCACCAGACAGGGAGAATCACCCCATCTCTGCTGCTTAATCACGTTTACCCCCGTGAGGGTGTGGTTGGGGCATAGCCATCCAAGCCGTTATCTCAGCTCCGATCTGGCCTCCCTCCTGCCTCCTCTTTGTGTCCAGGATGAGACAAACCCAGCGGTTGCCTTCAAGATCACTGGCCTGCATTCCTGCATTCCAGCCACTTCTCATTCTTTGCTTGTGTTGAGACAAGTGTGGGAAATTTCATCGTGATTTTAAAGCAGTCTCTTCTCTTTGGAAGATACCATTCAGTGTCTATGTCCAGTGAATTACTGCAGTTTGACACACTCGGAGAAATATTTTTGTCATAACCCACCGCTTGCTGCACTGTCGATCCAATTATTTGGAACAAGCAATCTGTCATTCTATTGTTCCTTTCCAATAGTTTGACTTTGGTGGCAGTTGTAGAAAAGAAACAAGTATTTATGCTTTCAATTTAAAAAGAGAGGTGAGGGGAGCAACCCAAAAGAACACCTTAAATATGTATTTCTGTGGTTACTGGGGACCAAGGGTCTGAAGACCTGATCACTTCAAAGGACAAAGAGTACTCTTCTTGGACAAATGTCCAGGAATAAGTAAACTCAATCACATGTTTTGGCCACTTTCGAAATAACACACTACCTCCTAAACTCTCTGCCAATGCACATAGCCTCCTGCTACTAAAAGCCACCAGCTTTCTGGAGCTGTGAATACGGGACGATCTGATTAGTCCTATTAATTAAAGAGTTTCTATTTTCTCTAGCCTTGCTGGAAATCACTAGTTGCCATGTTGCAAGCATTGGAAAGTATGAAATTCTTTATTGATTTATGTAGGTGGGCTCAGTTGCATCCAACTCTTTGCAGCCCCATGCTTGAAGCCTGCCGGGCTCTTCTGTCCATGGAATTTTCCAGGCAAGAATACTAGAGCGGGTTGCTAGTTCCTACTCCAAGGGAGCTTCCCAACCCGGGGACCAAACCTTTCTTTCCTGCATCTCCTGCACTGCAGGCGGATTCTTTACCACTAGCACTGCCTGGGAAGCCCCTGTTGGTTTATATGCCTGCTTTTTCAGAACTACAAAAGAGGACTCCTGATTTAGAAACAGGTCTTTCCTTTCTTATTTGTGAATACATTTATTTATTTAAATGTGTTTGTTCAAAAATATGGAGAAAGCAATGGCACCCTACTCCAGTGCTCTTGCCTGGAAAATCCCATGGATGGAGGAGCCTGGTGGGCTGCAGTCTATGGGGTCGCAAAGAGTCGTATAATATGAGAACATTATCTTTATAATGTTGAAGGAGAATCCAACATTCTGGACAAAGCAGGTATGAAACAAACAGTTATTTAAATTATAAAAAACATGACATCAATTTGTCAGAATTTGGAGTAGACTACAAAAATGAATCCAGAATGTATCTTGTGTTAATTGGCCACAGCTGCCGTCACTAAGTACCACAGACCAGGTGGCTTAAACAGCTAAAATGTAGCGGCTCAGTTCTGGAGGCAGGAAGTTCAAGACCAAGGTGTCCACAGGGTTGGTTTCCTCTGAGGCCTCTCTTCTTGGCTGGGACCTTCTCCTTGTGTCTTCGCATGTTCCCTCAGTGTTTAAATCTCTTCCTATTATAAGGACACCATTCATACTGGATTAGCATCCACCTTCATGACTTCTTGGTAACATGATTATCTCTTAGAAAACACTGTGTGCAAATACAGTCAGATTCCGACGTTAGGACTTCAGCATGTGACCTTGGATGGGATACAATTCAACCTGTATTAGGCCCTTCAAGCCACCACCGCCACCTCTATGTTCTTTACTACTGGCTTCCATGTAACACTGCTTTGGTGAAGGTTCCATGGACCTCACCCTAAAACCCATGGTCTTCGTTAATCCATAAATTAATCCAGACCTACTCACACGGATCCACTGGATTCTCCCAACTGTTGCATCTTTACATGTGGCTTCTCCTCGTCTCACGAATCCCATAGTCATTTGCCTTTCACCCTTTCTGTCTTTGCTCACCCCATGTAACACCCTTCTTCCTACCTCCTTTCCATTCCACTGGCCAGTCCTTGGTTCAGAGCCTGTAGCTCTTAATTTTCAGGTTTCGCTGAAGCCAGGGAATCTGAACTCATGTTAGGGAAAAACTTTTGATGCTGAATCAAAGACAGAGTGCAGTGAAAAATAATCTAGCTTGCAGATTTATTTTTAATTCCAAATACTTACACTAAATTCCCAATGTTAGCATTTATACTGACCTGGTAGCTTCTGAATTTCCCAAAGTAGGCATAAATTTGAATGTGCATTATGGAAGTTATATGTGTCAAAGCAATTACTCCAGTATAAAACTAAATAGCCAACACATGTTAAAACTTCAGAGAAACATTTCACCTTGCATTTTATTCTGAGGCAAATGAGGCCCCAAAGCCACAGAGGTAAATTGTTAGACATCTGAGTATAGGCTGTAATGTTTTTTAAAGCTCTATGTCTTTTGGACATGTGCCCTTCAGAATGGATGCATAGGGTTCAAGTTATCTGAAGAAATGCACCAAGTCCAAGAAACACCAGTTCAGTTCAGTTCAGTCGCTCAGTCGTGTCCGATTCTTTGTGACCCCATGAATCGCAGCACGCCAGGCCTCCCTGTCTATCACCAACTCCTGGAGTTCACTCAGACTCACGTCCATCGAGTCCGTGATGCCATCCAGCCATCTCATCCTTGGTCGTCCCCTTTTCCTCCTGCCCCCAATCCCTCCCAGCATCAAAGTCTTTTCCAATGAGTCAACTCTTTGCATGAGGTGGCCAAAGTACTGGAGTTTCAGCTTTAGTATCATTCCTTCCAAAGAAATCCCAGGGTTGATCTCCTTCAGAATGGACTGGTTGGATCTCCTTGCAGTCCAAGGGACTCTCAAGAGTCTTCTCACAACATTCTTAGAATAAGCTTGGCAGAAAGAGCAGTCAATATAGATACACTGTAATTCACAAGGGTGCCTGAACTATCCTAATGTTAAATGCCATTCTGGTGGCTCAGAGGGTAAATAGTCTACCTATAGTGCAGGAGACCCAGGTTCAATGCCTGTGTGGGGAAGACCTCCTGGAGAAGGGAATGGCAACTTGCACCAGTATTTTTGCCTAGATAATTCCATGAACAGAGGAGCCTGGTGGGCTGCAGTAGTCCATGGGGTTGCAAATAGTTGGACAAAACTGAGTGATTAACACCTTCACTTTTTCATGGCTGGTGAGAGCATCAGCTGTAGGCTGCGGTGGTTAAGAAAGATTCAGAGAAAGATCGGAACAATCCTGAAGTTTTCTTAAGTTCAAGGAGACCACAATGAACCAGTGCATGGAGAAAGAAAGCACCTAAATGCCCAACTATTTGTGAAGCCACAGGAACAAATACCACATTCAACTTCAAATACACCTGGGTTCTGATTACAGTTCTTAACCTACTTTGGAAAGATTGTTAACTTCTTTGTGTCTCAATCATCCCATTTGTACAAGGGAGCTAACCATCTGCTTGTCAGAATGACATGAAACTTAGAGAGATGATGCCTGCAATGTACCAGGCCCGGTTTTAAGCCCACAGTGGCCATGTAACAAGGCTCTTGTTAAGGTTTTACTCCAGTGGAAATTTGACAAAATGCATACGAGGAGATAAGATTGAGAGATTCTGCAAAAATGTAGAGGCAGATATACAAAAGAAAAAGATATCCTAGTAACTGACAATTGTCTAGAACTCGTATAAATCATACATCTCTGCTACATATATGACGAGCATGAATCTGCTCAGTGGCAAGTCTCCAGGATTCTGCAGCCAAGGCGATGCTGGACTATAATACTTAATGGGTGTTTTGCATGAGAAGGAATTTTCCTGTTACACTTAATCTGAGACTTACTTTGAATCCTTGTAAAAAAAGATTACATGATATATCTTATCTCCCCAATATACTATGGCATGGGGGAAGGCAATTCCTTTGCAGTGTGTTTCTGGGAAGGCAAACTTTCCTAAATTTCAGGATTATGCAAAGATTCTTGCATCAGAAGAATTGGAAGCAAGGAGTTGAGACTGTGGTGAGTAACTCTATAAAGTCCTAAATGCAAAATACTGTCACAAATAGTGAAGGGGGATTCTGGTCATTCCAGGGACCTGAATCAAAGCAGGAGAACCCACAGTGGAAAATGGCCCTAGATGCAGGCCAATGTGGGATTCTGAAGAAATTGAGTGAATGACACAGCATCAGATTGAAGAAATGAAAATGTACCTGCCCAGGACACAGTGGAGAACTGTCCTCAGTTCCTAGCGAGATGTTTGCATTAACACCAGGCCACAATTTCATGTGGTTTGTGCATATAGGTGGCTTAAATTTGTAAATGAAACCTGACTTCTTCTACTGTATAGAATTTGATTTTTTCAGCGAAGCTTCTCTCCTGCTACTATAAATCTGAATTCAAGATTCCTGATAATTTTCCCTAATGAGATGGAAAGAGATATCAAGAAGAGTGCTCACTCTTTTATATGCAGGATTTCTTTGTATTGTCATAAGAATCCTGAAATATGTTATTATACCCATTTTATGGAAACAGCATTACAGAGACTAGAGAGAGGCAAGTGAAAGGTCCGCCTGCAAAATTTAAGGTGGCTCTCACTGTCAGATTCCAAGCCTACACTGGTATAGCCCTTAGAGCAAGAACTTTCTTAAATATGACCCTCTAGATGGCTTTCTTTTCTTTATATAATTTTATTTATTTATTTATTGCCTGTGCTGGGTCTTGGTTGCTGCATGGGCTTTTTCTCTAGTTGCTGAGGGCGGGGGCTCCTCTTCAGTTTTGGGGCAAGGGCTTCTCATTGTGGTGGCTTCTCCTTGTGAAGCTTGGGCTCTAGAGTATAGGCTCAATAGCTGTGACACACGAGCTCAGTTGCTCTGTGGAATGTGGGATTTTTTTGGACCAGGGATCGAACCCGTGTCCCTGGCATTGACAGGTGGATTCTTTACCACTGAGCCTCTAGGGACGTCCCCTAGATGGTTTTCTTGTCTTGCCCTTGGAAAACAGGTACAAGGAGACCTGGCTACCATTACCAAGCTGGTTCTACTTAGACTTTAAATATCTCCCAATTGAAAACAGCTGACATTTGTCGAGACTCTGGTGGCTTATGGGGCACTATCTTGCTGAGATGTCCCCCTGGCGAAGGGGCTCTAAACCATCTGAACGAGCTCGATTTCTGATCAGCTGATTACACGTTGCATAAAATCAAAGAGCAGCCATAGCAGTGTTCTGCGCAGGCGCACATGCCGCGGAAGGAAGCAGGTCTGGTCTCCAGGGATACCTGGGAACACAGCCAGATGGAGGGAGATGATTTGGTGCCAGTTGCTTGACTTTCCCCCAGCAGGAAGGCAAACGGACAAATGGAAAGAAACCCCTGTTGATCCCTGCAGTGGAATCCAGCAAGGCCAGGGTGATGGAAATGGCAGAGGGTGTAAACTGTGGAACAGGACTCCGAACAATTTTCACTTGGAGCAAAACTGTCCTTACACCCCAACGTGTGGAGCACACAGTGTGCAGGGTCGGTGGCTAACCAGCCTGTTCCTGGGAACAGGGACCCAGCAACCTCCTCCCAAGAGGAGAGGCATGTGCTGTGACTGTTATCTGGGAGGGACATCTGTGATCTTAGTGCTCCAGGCACAAGCTCTGGCAGGACACCCTAGCCACCCAGACATTCAGCTCATCCCTCCGTCTGCTTGGGGTGGTCTGTAGCCCACAGGTCCAGCCATGGCCACCTGTGAGGCCGCATGTTGGGGTGCAAGAGAGCATTCCTAGAATAAGATGTCATTTGTCTATTTATGTTGGAGCCAGATGACAGAAGGTAGAGATACAAGAGCTAGGAGCGTTTCCAACTGGAGGTCTCATCGGTGTTCATGTAGCCTGGTGCTGTCTCTTCATTGCACAGAAGAATCTGAAGCCCAGGTAAACTCAATGGCGTTTGCCAAGTACGGAACGAGAGTAGGATGCCAGTGGGATTCATACATGGTCAATAGGACCAACACATATGGTTACAGAGCACAAAGATTATGTTTTTTTTTTTTTTAAACCTTGAGTTGAATTTAAATATATTTTCATTCATTTAGCAGCCCTGAATCAAGAGCAATACATATATAGGAAACCCAAAGAGGAATGTCTGGCTCCAACATGCGTTTGTTTTGTATGTTATTTGTTTATTTCATGTTGCTTCACCTGTCCACTTATTGCCTCAAATCCTGACTGTGACATAGTGTTCTGTTGAGTCTATCTCTTCCATATACGTATGTCTTTAATTTTATTGGCGTATAGTTGATTTATACTGTTGTGTTAGTTTCATGTGCACAGCAAAGTGATTCAGTTATCCAGACATATATTCACTCTTGGCATACATGCATTTGTATCATAGCTAAACATATCCTTTACAAAATGATCTGTTGAGAGTGCAGGTTGACCATGTGGGAAGCAATCTGAGTTGCCCAATGAAGAGAGGACACCTGTTTTGCACTAAGGTGACAGTAGTGAATAAGGAATGATAAGAGGAGTCAGCATCTGTTTAGGAGATAGAATTTATAATATTTGCTAATGAGCTGATTTCGTGGTGGATGGTGGAATATTTGAAAATGTGGGTGAAGTTTTCAGATTGCAAGGTTTTCAACACATGTAGCAGCTGAAGGAGAAACAGGTCAATGACATTACTTCTTGTGCTCAGCAAAGCTCTCTACCTTCACTTAGACTGAACTCACTGCTTAGGTGACTTCAGTCTGTGGTTTTTGCAGTGGTCACTAAACTCTAGGCAGCATTTGAGAAGTTGTAAGGGCTCCTCTTATTTTCCACATCAACATCCTAAAGACTGAAATGAACCTTTGGGATATATGGATATAAAGTCCTACATTTAATGGATCTGAGGTGGAAAAAAAAAAAAAAGAATAAGAACACATGTTCCCATTTCAGCAAGTCAGACAGATGGGTCCTCACTGGCCCATGTCCTGTAATCTGGCTGTGTGGCTCAGGAGGGAGAGAGGCAGGAAAACGCATTAAGGGATAGCTTTATGCTGAGTTCTCAAAATAGCCTCATTTCCAAGAAATCAAGGGAAAAGAAGGTCATTTCTATTGGAGGTTTTAGGGACTGATTGTATCTTCCCAAAAGTCCTATGCTGATTAGGAATGGGAGGTGATTAGGAATGGGAGGTGATTAGGTCATGAGGGATTAGTGCCTTTATAAAAGGGACCCCAGAAAGCTTCTCTTGCCCTGTTTCTACCATGTGAGAATATAAGGAGAAGGCAACATTATTCAACCTGGAGGAGCCACCATCTGAACCTGATCATGCTGGCACCCTGACCTTGGACTTCCAGCCTGTGAGAAATAAATTTCTACTGTTTACACAGTGCTCACTCTATGGTACTTTGCTATAGCAGCCAATAGGGACTAAGATGAGAGGAAACAGCACCAACAAAGGCAGAGAGACAAGAGGGAGCTGGGGCCCCCTGAGTATGGATAGAGAAAAGCTTGTAGATTTCAAGCAGCAGAGTGGCATAATTAGGTTTGCATTTTTCAAAGAGACTTCAGTTGAGGTGGAAAGAAAAGATCCAAGGTTTGAGAGAGGAAATGGTTAGAAGTCATTAAGTCATTCCAGGAGAGATTAGATGACAATTTGGGGTAACATAGTAGTGGTACCAAGAGTTTGAGAAAAAGTAACAGATTCGCAGATTTGGTTGTCAATCCAAATGCATATATTCAAAACAATGTTGACTGATAGATATATAGTGAGAGTCACATATAATTTTAAATGTTCTAGTAGCCACGTTGAGATTATCATACTGAGTGAAGTAAGTCAGACAAATATATTGCTTAACTGTGGAATCTTAAAAAAATTGGTGCAAATAAACCGATTTGCAAAACAGTAGAGTTAGCAATATAGAAAACAAAGTGTTTTCCCTTTGTTTGGTTATTAAGGGGGGAAAGGAGGGAAGGGATAGATTTGGAGATTGGGATTAACAGATACACATCACTATATATAAAATAAATAACTAATCAGAACCTACTGTATAGCACAGGGACCTCTACTCAATACTCTGTAATAGCCTATGTGGGGATAGAATCTAAAAAAGAGTAAATATATGCGTATGTGTAACTGATTCATTTTGTTGTACACCTGAAACTAACACAAGATAGTAAATCAACTATCCTCCCATAAAAACTATTTTTTTAAAGAATAAAGGATACTAACACATATATATGGAATTTAGAAAGATGGCAATGATGACCCTGTATGCAGGACAGCAAAAAAGACACAGATGTGTATAGCGGACTTTTGGACTCAGTGGGAGAGGGAGAGGATGAGATGATTTGGGAGAATGGCATTGAAACATGTATAATATCATGTAAGAATCGAATTGCCAGGCTATGTCCGATGCAGGATATGGCACGCTTGGGGCTGGTACGCGGGGATGACCCAGAGAGATGTTGTGGGGAGGGGGGTGGGAGGGGGGGTTCATGTTTGGGAATGCATGTACACCCGTGGTGGATTCATGTCAATGTATGGCAAAACCAATACAGAATTGTAAAGTAAAATAAAAAATAAATTTAAAAAAAAGAATAAAGGACAAGAGAAAAGATCATGATTTCCCTTTCAAATAAATCTGTCAGTATTAAAAAAACAAACAAAAACAAAACAAACAGAAACTCTCTAGTAGCCACATTAAAAAAGAAAGGAATTTAAGAAAAAAAAACAAAGGAATAGATTTTACTATTTTATTTATCCCTGTCTATCCAGAAATCATCATTTTGACACATAAATCAGCATAAAATATCAGTGAGACAGCTTACATATCTTTTTTTCTCTTACTAAATCTTGTGGTATTTTACACTCACGGCACATCTCAGTTTGATCTACCTGCATAATTTGACCTACTGGAAAGTGCTTAATAGTGACACATACTACTGCCTACTGCCAAGCACAGTTTCAGTCTGGAGTCTTCTAGAGTTCTCACTTCCGCATGGAGGCGTGACCTCCTGTAAAGATTCATCACTGCCGTCCCATCACAAATAGTGAACCTGGAGCCAGGAGATTCCGATTCTAGTCTCAGTCCTTCTACAAAGTTTCAGTAAGATCTGAAGACAAAATAACCAATGGCCTGGACTTGAGTCATCCATTGTCTCCCTGAAAGGGCTGGCAGTGATGATCCCTTTTAGCTCTGAGGGTCAATGATTGAATAACTTTTCAGTGGTGGTAATGGGGGGAATTCCAGAAGATTCTTCTGAAGAACTGCTACAGTCTACAGTTTCCGTGTGTGGACATTTTTCCTCTGTGGAGTAGTTTCTCCCCAAGCCTTATTTAAATCCAATATGGTCAGATGGGTTAGCTGAGTCAGTCATTGGTCAGAAAGCCCTGAGAGTGTGTTATGGGTCCCTGGGAAGTGAGTAGGGTGGTTCAGCCTCCAGGCTTGTCCAATGAGTCAAGACTAAGCCAGATGAAGCCAGGGGCCCTGACAGAGATAAGAGGTGGCTTGGACCAGATCTCTGGATTCATCACCAGCTATCGACAGTGCCTTCTTGCATAAGGTGAGCTGTTAACCTATCTGGCTGCATTTCAGCCTGGAAAAAATTCATTTTCTCACCTGTATTCCCCTAAAAGCTTCAGCTGGCGAAACTTTTTTCTTCCTTTCAGCTCCTCCTCTGCAATGGGAAGTGCAAAGTTTCAGGAGAAGGTAGGGGGAGATGGGTGTGTAAAAAATATTTCCTGTCGACCACTAAGAGCTCTTGGAGGTATTCGTTCATTCTGAGTTAAGAAAAGAGACAGAATGCTTATATTCATAAACAGATTGGCAAGTGGATACATGACAAAGAGAGAGAAACAGAGAGACAGAGAAGGAGAAAAAGATGGAGACAGAAAGGTTTGTTATGAATATAAATATACACTGAGATCTACAAAATTAACAATTGCTCTGATGAGACCTGATAGGTGAGCAAGATATTATTTGGGGAAGCCAAAGTAAATTTTATCATATACATTCTTTAAAACTCCTATACTTTTCTCATTGGGAAAAAAAAATAATTGGATCCTAATCAAAGCTTAATGGGTGTTTCTTCGCATGTAATTTCAACAGACCTGGCAAACAGAATAATTAGCATGGGTGTGAGTGCTGACTTATAGTGGAAATCTTTTTTATTCCTTTTAATTGAAACTGGATTGAGCTTCACTACTCTGCCATCAGCCCCAGCTTGATTTGGCTAAGTCTCTGTGAATTATTTAGGCATTTGTAAACATCTCCTATGAAGTACTTCTATGAAGTCCTCACCTGAGCCCTCCTCTGTAAACTTCCAGCCTCCTGCGTCCACTCTCCGTACGCTGTCAACTCTCCTGTCTCTGTAT
Organism: Oryx dammah; assembly: GCF_014754425.2. Lineage (NCBI taxonomy): Eukaryota > Metazoa > Chordata > Mammalia > Artiodactyla > Bovidae > Oryx > Oryx dammah. The sequence goes on along the minus strand of NW_024070200.1, from coordinate 7,135,069 downwards.
TATTCACCTTTTCAACTGAAAAGGATCTATAGGAGGGTTTCTGAATTTCTCCCATAAAAAAGAAAAAAAAATGGGGTCAGGGGCCAGTTTTATTACAGTAGTGTAGGGTAACACTTGGGGAAAAAAAATAAAAACTTCTAGATTCTGTTAGGTAGTTAGACTAGGGAAAGGAGTCCAGAATGGCAGTGGCTAAAAGACAAAGAAGGGGAAAACCTGCAAAAATAGAACAAAGGAAGGTCCGAGGGCTGGAGTGAGGACCTCAGGTAGAACAAGCAGCACTCCTGGCTAGCTTGATTTACAAAGGGCAGGCCGGGGCGGGGGGCGGGGGGGGGCGAGGGGGGAGAGGAGAAAAAACATATAAAAAGAGGAGTCAAAATTGGGCCAGGGGCCTCTCTTCTCTTCCATCTATTGGGTTGGCATGCCATCATGCCTCAAGGATGTATTTTCCCTTATTTTCTAAATAAAACTGAGCTGTAACACTGGTCCGTCCAAACGCTATAATGCTGGTCCAGCCATCACTTCAAATTTTTGTTGCAATGAGACAGAACCGAGGAAGTTACAAACTTCCCTGACAATTCTACCCCAGGGCTTCTGAATTAGAATCAGCCTTTGTAACAAGGATCCGTATAATTCTAAAGCTCCTTAAACGTTGAAAATGTTCTAGAAGGGCAGTGGATTTCTTGTCTTTGGTTGCATATTGGAATCACTTGGACAGTTTTAAAAAGTACTTCCTGAGTTCCACCTTCACATATTCTGATTTAATTATTAGGTGGTGTGACTTTAAAATCGCAGGATGTTTAAGAGTGCTTCAGCTTCCCAGGTGGCCCCAGTGGTAAAGAACCTGCCTGCCAGTGCAGGAGACATAAGAGATGTGGGTTCAATCCCCGGGTCAGGAAGATCCCCTGGAGGAGGACATGGCAATCAACTCCAATATTCTTGCCTGGAGAATCCCACAGACCGAGGAGCCTGATGGCTACAGTCCAAGTGGTTGCAAAGAGTCGGACACGGCTAATCAACTACCACTGCACTACACTACAGCAACTTTAATATGTATGGTCAAGGTTGAGAACCACTATTTGGGTTTAGGACAAATCCTCTGTAATGTCCTGGCAATTTGTTAAAAGGGACCAAGTGCCCTCATAGCACGCGCATGCACACACACACACACACGGACACACACACATTCGTACCATTTGCACTGGTATGACTCCCCAATCTTGTCACATGTTCACCCTTCTCAACAGCCCCAGGCAAAATTTTGAAAGTCAGTCACAGCCTAAACTTTGACACCTTAAAGTTGAAACTTAATATTATGAAGCAGTCAGGAGATGAGTTTTTGGATTTTCTCCAGTTTATTCACATCGCTGTAACCTTCTCTCATTAGCAAAAGAACATTCCGACACACAATCCTCCATGTGCAGAGTAAACATGCAGACGTACCCCCCATCGCCCTTCTGATGGCCTACCCAGCTTCCAAGCCCTGGCATACTGATACCCCCTTAATCCCCATCCCATATCCCAACAGTTATTTATATGATGATCAATCTGAACATCTTATTCCACACTGTGGTTCCATAGGAACAGAGTAGTCTTGGACCCTGGAGTGGAGGTGACCTGAGTCTTGCAACAGTGTTTAATGTTTATACTTGAGAAACGAAATGCATTTTTCCCTCGCTGGTAAATATCTCCTTCATTGATAGTCTAATTTGTTTTCAGCTAGAAAGCCTGAGGCTGTAGTTTCCTTAGGGGCTAAGAAATGAGTTTGAGCATGACCAAGGCCAAGTGGAGGGTATGCCTTCATAACAGCATGCTTACTGATATCCAGACCCATATGCCTGGGCTCCTTGTCTTGGTTGTGGGCACCTGAATCAAAGCACAGAACATGGTCTGTTCCTCTGTGGTAGTCTCTGCTGGGTGCCCTCCTGGCTGCCCACAGCACGGCAGCTGTAAATTTCCTAAGCTATTTTGTCAGAAATCTACATTTAGATAGACTATTTTATGAAGTAGAAAGCCTGACATTTTTGGTGCTTCTTCCCTGCCCCCCCCCATTTTTTTTTTGGATAGGTAAAAGAGTAATTTTGTAGCATCTTCGATAAGGAAAAATTACAGCACATATTCCAACCTATTATAAATATTGAAAATACATTAATCCTATATTCTGCAAACCCCCAAAATAAGCTGACATAGCCCCTGGTAGACAGATGGCAAGCTCTCAATTGCACACATTTTCTCTTTAATTTAAAGACAGTTAACCTCTCCTTTCTCCTGTTGAAAAGTAGGTCTGGAATTGGTGAGTTAATAACTTAGGGCTTTTTTCTTTTTACAAAATGTGCTTTTCCCCTCTGTGTTTAGGTGCTGTTCTTCTTTCTTCATTTATAGACTATGAATTTTCTTACTTTTTGGTGGCTCAGATAGTAAAAAATCTGCCTACAATGCAGGAGACCTGGGTTCGATCCCTTGTTCTGGAAGATCTCCTGGAAGGGAATGGCAATCCACTCCAGTATTCTTGCTGGAGAATTCCAAGGACAGAGGAGTCTGGTAGGCTACAGTCCTAGGGGTTGCAAAAAGTCAGACACGACTGAGTGATTAACACTTTCACTTTCGTTAAATATATATGTTCTGTGCTCAGTTGCTCATCATGTCCAACTCTTTGCAACCGCATGGAATATATTGGCCAGGCTTCTCTGTCTATGGAATTTTCCAGGTAAGAATACTGAAATAGATTTCCGTTTCCTACCCCAGGGGATCTTCCTGATCCAGGGATTGAACCCTAGTCTCTTGCGTCTCCTGCATTGGCAGGCAGACTCTTTACCACTGTGCCACCTGGGAAGCCCATTATATATATATATATATCTCTTTAAGTAGAATTGAGTTGTGACTCAAGACTTAATTAGTTAATTCTTTAAGTGAAAGTATGAATTCTTTAGGGCTTTAAATCAGCATTTTTTGTGTCTAAAAATAAAATTAATCTTTTGGTTTGACTAGTCTTACTATGTTTAAAAAAATTATTACAGTGAACTGATCTTTTAAATTTTTTCTACTCTCAGTATTTTAATTTGTGTATGATTAAGGATAAAGTTTAATCAGAATGCTTCTCATCTAATTTTCCCAAAACCTCCTTGTTTCAATGATTAGGAACTTTGCCAGGTAAATCTCACTTGGAAATTGTGGTAGGCAGCCTCCAATGTGACTCCTAATAAACCACCTCTCCTGATATTTACAATCTTGTATGGGATTTTTCTCCACTGAATCAGGCTGGACTTCACAGTGAGCAGAATGTGGCAGATGATTTCCAAGACTCAATTATATTAGGAAAAGGCTCTGTAGCACCTTTCCTTGATCTTTTGGTCTCCTGGATGGCTAATTCCAGTGTAAGCCAGAATGGCCAGATATAGCAAATAAAAATGCAAGACTCCTAACTAAAGTTGAGTTTTAGAAAAATGATGGATTTTTAAAATAAGTATAGGTGTGTCCCGTGTACTATTTGTGACATTCTTGTACTAAAATAAATCTTTGTTATTTATTTAGAAATTAAATTTAACTAAGTGTTCTATATTTTATCTTGGAATAAGGCCCTCCATTTATGATCAAACCTTCAGATAACTACAACTTTATGAGATACCCTACCTAGAATTCACCAGCTAAACTACTCCAAATCTCTGACTCACAGACACCTTGAGAGCTAATAAGCAATTATTATTATTTTGGAATATGTTATGCACTTATAAATATTAGATAACTAATAGAAAAAAAAATGTTTCTAGCTTGTAAAGAAGCTGTTGACAGCTTGTTTTTGTTTCTGTTTTTGTCAAAGGAGGGTTTTCAGACCATCACCACATCCACTGATTCTGGTAAAGGGAAGAGCAAAGTTGTATGTCTTGATTAAGAAAACTTCAAGGGGACTAGTCAAGAGTTTGCCAGCTAAGGGACTTAAATTTGAACTTAGAAGGATTCTTGAAGGACCAGAAGTATTAAATCTGATCCAACTTATTTGAATCTCTCAAGAACTGAATTTGGGAAAATTAAACCAGTTGACAAACCTGGAAGTCAGCAGTTATTTTCAAAATAAGAGAAAAAAATTCAGACTGAGAGCTGAAAAGAAGATAAATAGGATTACTTTCATGAGGATAAATGAGGAAGGAGGATCTTGGCCAATTTCCCAAAGTGAACCTGAGGTTCTTGGCTTGCCATCATTGACCTGTGATTTTCCTGACTTCTTTAATACTTTTTGTATGCAGCAATGATCCCTGAGTCTTTTTTTTTTTTTTTTTGCAATAGGGCTTAGAAGTATCCTGATAAAAGAGTAATCAAAACCCTATCTCTCTCTTTTACAAGTTCAGTATTGTCAGGCTTTTGATGGGTGGTGGTATCCTTTCTTGGAGAAGGCAATGGCACCCCACTCCAGTACTCTTGCCTGGAAAATCTCATGGATGGACGAGCCTGGTAGGCTGCAGTTCATGGGGTTGCTAAGAGTCGGACATGACTGAGTGACTTCACTTTCACTTTTCACTTTCATGCATTGGAGAAGGAAATGGCAACCCACTCCAGTGTTCTTGCCTGGAGAATCCCAGGGATGGGGGAGCCTAGTGGGCTGCCGTCTATGGGGTCACACAGAGTCGGACACGACTGAAGTGACTTAGCAGCAGCAGCAGCAGCAGCAGCAGCAGCAGCAGGTGTCCTTTCTAAAGCTAGCCATTAGAAAAGGACTTCACATATAAGCTCATCTTTAAGGAAGGTGAGCTGGAACATGATCTCATCCCCAGGGCCCTTGGCTTGTGAGGAAACTTGGCTTCTGCAGTGCTTATCTGAGCCCAGAAATCTCTCTAGACCTGCCCACCCCCCATCAACCATGGCCCTCATGTAGCTGCACTGGCTGAGACTGGAGTATAAGCTGACCTGAAAAGTCTGGATGAGTGAGTTAATCTCTAGAGAAGAGGATAATTATCCATTGGATTATGGAGCTCCATGTCCAGTGGTGACTTCCAGTGACACATAAATCCCTCATGGCTTAGCATCAGGTATGAGAACTAACCTGTTTAGACTGAGTGTTTGGATTAGTTTCAGAAAGTGATGTATCTTTAAAAAGGAAATATTGACAAGCATGCTAAGTTGGACAAGTAGAAAATTCAGTAAATGATTATTTATATGGAATAGGATCATATTGTAACTCAAATGAAGTCATTCCTAACAGTTTCATGTTACATAAGGTAAGCCTGGAAGGTTGTCTGGACCTGTATTATGTTTTAAAACCAAACTAAGAAATTTGAGCTTAATGTCATAAGCCAGGAATTGTCTAATTTTAATGGGCATCAGAATGACCTGGAGAGCTGATTAAAACACAGTCACTAGATCCTCTGTTGTAGAATTTCTGATTTAGTAGGTTGGGGTGGGACTCCTGCGCTTGCATTTCTAATATGCTCCCAGTGATGCTTCTTTTTCTGGTCCTGGAACCACCCTTGGGAACCACTGTTGTAAGCAGCAAGGTGTCAGTGCTGATTCTGAGCAGAGAAATAATACATACTGGTAGAAGGCTCTGGTTTAGAATTATGGGGCTGAAACAAGGTAGAAAAATCAACTGAAGGGGCAGAGCTTCCAGACCAGGTCAAACTTAGTTCTCCTTGTGCCATGATTGAAATCCTTGGAAAGATGCTACAGAACAATTTGAATCCTCCTCCAGTGCCTGGAACTTGCTATTTGGTGATAGCTCTCTCATTCTGAGAAATGCCCCCTTTTAGCTTCCTTTTTTCTTTCTTTTTTTTTGGTATGCCATTCTATTCAGGGAACTATAAAATGGATTTGAAACTATAAGGTGGAAATATCATTACATATTGTTTCTGGCACTCTTTTTATTAGTATATTTAGTAATCTTTAAGACTTATATTTACACTATCATTTACACTATCTCAAAGTTTTCTGTTAATTATTTTCTGACAGAGAAAAATCTTTTGTATATTTATTTATATATATTTTTATTGAAGTATGGTTGATTTACAATATCATATTAGTTTCAGGTATACAGAACACTGACTAAGTATTTTTACAGATTATCCTCCATTAAAAGTTATTACAAGATGATGGCTATAATCTTCTATGCTGTAAAATATATCCTTGTTGATTATCTGTTTTATGCATAGTATTTTGTATCTCTTAATCCACTACCCATAATTTGCCCCTCTGCATTTCCCTCTCCTTGTTGGTAAACAGTTTTTTTCTATGTCTTTGAGTTGCTTTCTGTTTTGCATAAACATTCATTTGTATTATCTCTTAGATCTCAAGGGATATCATACAGAATTTGTTCTCTATCTAACTTATTTCACTAAGCATAATATTGCAGCCATGAAATTAAAAGATGCTTACTACTTGGAAGAAAAGTTATGACCAACCTAGATAGCATATTCAAAAGCAGAGACATTACTTTGCCAGTATGGATGTGAGAATTGGACTGTGAAGAAGGCTGAGAGCTGAAGAATTGATGCTTTTGAGCTGTGGTGTTGGAGAAGACTCTTGAGAGTCCCTTGGACTGCAAGGAGATCCAACCAGTCCATTCTGAAGGAGATCAGCCCTGGGACTTCTTTGGAAGGAATGATGCTAAAGCTGAAACTCCAGTACTTTGGCCACCTCATGCGAAGTGTTGACTCATTGGAAAAGACTCTGATGCTGGGAGGGATTGGGGGCAGGAGGAAAAGGGGATGGACCGAGGATGAGATGGCTGGATGGCATCACGGACTCGATGGACGTGAGTTTGAGTGAACTCCGGGAGTTGGTGATAGACAGGGAGGCCTGGTGTGCTGCGATTCATAGGGTCACAAAGAGTCGGGCATGACTGAGCAACTGAACTGAACTGAACTGAATATTCCCTAGGTCCATCCATGTTTCTGCAAATGGAAGGATTTTATTCTCTTTTATGGCAGACTGATATTCCATTGTGTATGTATGTGTGTGTGTGTATATATATATATATATATATATATGGCATTGTATGTATGTTTGTATGGCATCACTGATTCAATGGACATGAACTTGAGCAAACTCTGAGAGATGGGAAGGGGCAGGGAGGCCTCGCACGCTATAGTCCCTGGGGTTGCAAAAAGTCAGACACGATTTGGTGACTGAACAACAACAATATATATAAATATACATTTTCTTTATCTACTCAGCTGTTGATGAAAATTCAGGTGCTTCCACGCCTTGGCTACTGTAGACCACGCTACTGTGAACACTGGGGAGCATGTATGTTTTTTGAACTAGAGTGGCTTCACCGAAAAGCCTACACATAACAAGCGTTGATGAGGAGGTAGAGAACCTCTGTATCCTGTTGATGAGAATGCAAATTGGTGCAGCCACTTTAGAAACCAGTATGCTGTTGCTGCTGCTGCTGCTGCTAAGTTGCTTCAGTCGTGTCTGACCCTGTGCGACCCTGTGGACAGCAGCCCACCAGGCTCTTCTGTCCACAAGATTTTCTTGACAAGTACACTGGAGTGGGTTGCCATTTCCTTCTCCTGGAAATGAGTATGGAGGTTCTTTAAAGAAAAGAAAAACTAAAAGGAGATCTACCATATGACCCAGCAATGCTACTCATGGATTAAAAAAAAAAAAAACAAACCACTAATCAATTGGTCTCTTAGTTAAGGAAGAGTAAAGATATTTAAGGTTGTTAAGGCCACACATAGGCTTTTCAGTGCAAATGCACCTAACATTCCAGTTGTTAGAACAGGTGATGTCACTGATTTGGTGTAGGTAAAGCTGAGGTCAGAGGCAAAAGAAGTCAGGTGCTCTTACTCCAGAAAATTCTGTGCAGTTTGCTTTCAAACTGAGCCCTGAAATCCTCCCCTGCTACTGAGGAAATGATCTACTTGAGGAAAGAAAAATGTTTCTTATGTGTGTCCGTGTGTGTGTTGGCGGGACGAAAGCTGGGATTTTTCTACCTCCTAGGCCAGACTTCAGCTCTCTGCTTGCCAGATGCAGTCAGCAGCTGGCACCAAAGACAGAAAGTAATGTTGAGCGGCTTTCTTCTTTCTTTTTCCCCCTTGATTTTCTCAAAAGATTTAGACAGATGAAATAATACTCCTTCTGCTCCCTGCCCCTGCCGTAATGCAGTCCATTTGTCTAAATTACAGACTTCAGCAATTATTTGTGCTTTTTTTCAGATTGAAGGCAAATTATCTGCATTCTGAGTGAAGGTGGCGAAAGCAGCAGTAGAATCATATCTCTTATCCTTCATCAGGGAGGAGGAGAGGTTTATTGAGTCCCTACGCTGTCGTACTTATTTTGTATGTTATCTCCTTGGATCCTTACTTCAGCCTCATGAGTTAGCAATCTCATTGGGCCCATTATTTTAATTCTAAAAGTTTAAGTAATGTTAGGTTTGCAGAAGAGTTGCAATGATGGTACAGCATCTCTATATACTCTTTTTATAAAATTGTTGTTTAATTGCTTGACAAAATCATGTTACTTTCTGCTGTGCAGCTAAGTGAATCAGTCACAGATATACATTTATCAGGCTTCCCTGGTAGCTCAGTGGTAAAGAATCCGCCTGCTAATATAGGAGACGCAGGTTTGATCCTTGGCTTGGGAAGATCCCCTGGAGAAGGAAATGGCAACCTACTCAAGTATTCTTGCCTGGGAAATCCCACAGGCAGAGGAGCCTGGCAGGCTATAGTACATGGTATCACAAAGACTGGGACATGACCTAATGATACAACAACAACAAAACAAAATACCTATATCCCCTCTTTGTTAGTACAGAGCACTGAGCCTTGCTATCTATTTTATATATAGCTATGTACATGAACCCCACTGTTCATTGCACCTCTATTTATAGTAGCCAGGATGTGGAAGTAACCTAAATGTCCATCAACAGAGAAATGGATGAAGAAGGTGTGACACACATACATGACGGAATATCATTCAGCCGTGAAAAATGGGATTGTGTCATTTGCAGAGACTTGGATGGACCTGAGACTTCTAATGTTAACATGTCACGTAACCACAGTAGCTTTTAAAATTGTGAAATTATCATGGATAGACCACTATTCATTCCATTACAAGCTTTATCCAAATTTCATCAGTTTTCCCACAGATAATGTCTTCCTGTTCCCGGATTCCATTCAATGGACTGAATTATATTTCATAGTCCTGGTTCCTCTGTCTCCTCCAATCTGTGACAGCTTTTCAACATTTACCTGTTTTTCATGGTTTGGACACTTTTGAAGAGTATTTTGTAAATGAAATAAAATAAAAAGCTCCTCAACTTTGATTGGTCTGATGTCTGCACATGATTAGACTGAAGTTATGAATTTGGGGAAACAAGACCACAGATGTGATGTGATTGGCTCCACTCTGCAGATGAGAAAAGTGAAATTCAAGGTGACTTAATATATCAGTCAAGTTTACTCAATTCAAAAGCTTTGTTATCTCAAATTTCTGAGTCGGTTCTTCAAAATACTTCCATAGGAGGAATGAAACATAAGGTTTATGACAGGGACAATGAGAAGAGTTTGGCTTTAAGGAGATAGGCCACTTGAGGTGGGGGGCTGGCCCTCTCAGAAATTGTCTTTATTCTTGGATATCACCTGGGACAACCTCCAGGTGCTTTATTTTACAGTTGAAAGCAATATCTGGGAGGACATCAGTTCAGTCATGTGTAGGTTTTAGATTTTATCCATTTCTATGGGATTTTTTTTTCACTTTTGATTATCAATGCAAACAACATTCACGCAAGCTGTCGATCATCTACCGCACAGTGTGTATCTTTGCATCCCTTTTCCATTCATTACCAGCTTAGGGGAAACCGTAATACTTCTTAAATGATTTGTGTGTTTTTAGAACATTTTTACAGCATAAGTCTCATTTAGCCTTAAAACAAATCGTAAGTTTTTTTGTTTTTTTTTTTGACTAGTCCAATGCCTTCACTTTAAAACTGGGAGATTGAGACTCAGTCAGTGTATCTTGAGTCACTCATCTAAGGAACATTATTGAACCTAATCTTTAAAGCAATACTCTAAAGCAAGTTTGAAAATTTCCCTTTGAAACACAAGGTAGCGACGAGAATTATCACCTACTTCAAGGTTTTAAATGATAAAAGCAATGCTTGAATGCAGCCAGATCTGCTAAACCCCAGCCTAGAGCTTTCTCACTTGCCATTCTGCTAGCTCAAAGCTTTTGCCAAACCTTGTGATGATCTCATAGTCTGACACAGTGATGAATCAGCATCCAGTGTATTGCTTCATAGTAATGAGACGCCTAAATGTTACCAAGCCTTGGGCATGTTTGCCACCTCTACTCCATATTTTAAGAGCAACAGGATTTGACATGGAAGATTGAACAGGATACTGAAAAGACGGCCTTAATTCCCCACCCCACCCCCAAGTGGGTAGACACGATTGTTTTTTTAATTTCTCAATTGATTAAGTAATATTTTTAATCATTCAACAAACATGAAGAACTCTTTATGTCTAACATATTGTCTTAGATGCTTTGAGAAACAAAATAGATGAATTGGGTGTGTCCAGTCATTAATGAGTTGGTTGCCTTGCATGTTTCCCTCAGGTTTGTTCATGAAAAAATTCACACCAGAATCCACAGAACTCTGTACTAGTGTCTTTCTGCTGCATTGCTCTAGTAGGGAAGAGACGACGTGGCAATTCACACCATATACTGTGACCACCAAAAAATTCATGGCTAATACCAACCATAGACTTCGTTGTTCAGGAGACTGTTTTGTCTTTGCACCCAGAAAATTCATCAAGGGTATATGGAGAAGTGAATATTTGATGGCGCCTCTATGATAAATATCTTTCTTTTGTTTTGTTTGTTTAGGACCCATATTCCACTCCCATTCTGCCCTCTATCTTGAGTCCACGGGTTTCTTAATGGAACTGACCCAACCACAGCTCCAGGGATGGGACTAAGACACAAGCCGGAATATTCATATTTAAGATAACCATGTGACCTAAGGAGAAGGGGACAACAGAGGATGAGATGGTAGGACGGCGTCACTGACTCAATGAACATGATTTGGGTAAACTCCGGGAGTTGGTGATGGACAGGGAAGCCTGGCGTGCTGGAGTCCATGATGTCACAAAGAGTCGGACACAACTAAGTGACTGAACTGAACTGAACTGATGTGACCTAAAGCATGTGGATGAGAACTGGACATGGGAATTTTGCAGAAAAGAGGTTCCCTTCCTCTGCTATTCTTTATGCCATGGTGATGTAAAACCTGACTAAGATAGAGACCAGCATAAGGGGAAAAGATTCTTATATATATCATTCGTGTGACTAGATCTAGCTATGCCTGAAGCCCAACCAGTCCTGGATTTCTTAATTAGTGGAAGCAATAATTAAATTTCTCTCACTTGCAACCCAATGATTCTAGATGAATGTATTCTTTTAAGGGGAGTAGGGGAAAGGCAGAAGAGAGAAGAGAGAAGAGAATGGAAGATTTGAGAGAAATGACATCTAGTTTCCACTAGCTAAGGCTCCTGGTCTTTGAAAGGTTGCTTGGAAAGGCATTCCGACTTTAAAAGGTGTCTCCCTAAAAGCCAGACATTCCATGTTCTTGAGATATCCACAGAACAGCCTCAGAATCTTATTACAGCCTCAGCATTTTGAATGGGTTTTCAATTTAGGAAAATCAATTTTGTTCTTCTTAATTCCATTCTGGATGATTGTTAGAACTAACAGGAAAAAAATTAATAGTCACTTCAGCCCTTTTAAAGCAAGAACTGCCCTCTTGGCTTCATATCATCTACTCAGTTCTCAGTTTTCCCCTGAAGGAAGAAGAGACGGGAGAGAGAAATATATATAAGAGCGCATTTTCTTTTATCATCAAAATGTATCACAGCTCCCGAACTGTGTATGTTTTGGCTGCTGGGTATAAATGTGTGTGGTTTTATAAAAGACACGGGAAGCTTAGCAGTGCAATTCCACACACAGCGCAGCTCTGGTGTGTTTTGAATTTCAGGCTGCACCTTAAAGGTTAACTATACCAGAACCTTTCCTGGAGGTGGCCAAGTTAACACTCCCTATGGGGCAAATGTGCCTTAATATCTGACAACAGTAATAAAGCTTCTACCTCTGAGCACTGATCCGGCCCACTCAAGCACTCATTTAGTAACTGTTTATTAAATACCTCTCATCTGCCTTCAGGGATCCCGTTTAATCCTCATGGCAATCAAATGAGGTGGTTGCAAGGATAGTTTAAGACAATGCAAATACCACACCTGGAAAGGGATGAGGCCAAAATACAGTGGAAGCCCCAGGCAAGACCACCAAACACCTAGAGAGATCTGTAAACTCTTAGTGAAACTTATTTAGAGTCTTGGTATGTAACGTCTCTGAACTGCCACCACCATCCTACAAACTTATGAATGGGCTTGCCTCTCTTTCTTTGCAACTGATGTAGCTGCTTATTAGACAGGCTGGACTTCTCCAGTGGAAGATTCAGGGAAACAAAGCATGTTATAATTGCTGTTGCTTGCTTTCTGAGACTTTCAAAGCCCAGGAGTGGCCACAAATCTGAGTGCACATTGAAACAGGGTTTTGATGAGTAGAACTCTAATGACAGAGGTTCTCAGTTTACTTATATTATACCGATGAAGTTCGAGGATTAGGGGCAACCTCAGAAACTGCTTCCCTGGTGGCTCAGGGGTTAAAGCGTCTGCCTCCAATGCGGGAAACCGGGTTCGATCCCTGGGTTGGGAAGATCCCCTGGAGAAGGAAATGGCAACCCACTCCAGTATTCTTGCCTGGAGAATCCCATGGACGGAGGAGCTTGGTAGGCTACAGTCCACGGGGTCGCAAAGAGTCAGACACGACTGAGTGACTTCACTGCACTCACTGCATCAGAAACTGTCAGAACCTTCAGATTCTACTTCATACTCTCTACCCACCCTCTCTGCCTCTCTCCTATTTGCTTAATACTTTTTCCAAAAATGCTGTAAGATCCTTTCTTCAGACTGTAAGTTTTTGAAGTGTTCTCCTTTTTTCCTTTACATATTCATTGCAGCTGAAATGTTCTGTTAAAACTGGGAAATGTGGTTCTGTTTGTGGCAAAGTGTTTCATACACTGGTCCCCAAATCCTAGATAACCTCATCAGGCTACAATTCTTTCTTCATGTGATTTCAGGACAAAGCCAGTTTTGGGTGGCAACTCGTCAAAATCTACAAAACTGTATATTTTATCTTTTTTGTGAGTTGTTTTTTTTGTTTTTGTTTTTTAATCCACCCCCTCTCCTCTGGATGGATAATACCGGTGGGGGGTGGAGAATGTCTGGGAGAAGGTGCCACTTAGGCTGTCAAGACTAAAAACCCTTAATCCTCCCCTTCCCTGTAATGAGTTTGAGACACCACTGATTTGGTTTCCCCCAAGCCTTTCTGGGTGGGCTTCCCTGGTGGCTCAGCGGTAAAGAATCCATGTACAATTCATGAGAAGCAGGAGACTCCAGTTTGATCCCTGGATCGAGAGGATCCCCGGGAGGAAGAAATGGCAACCCACTCCAGTATTCTTGCCTGGAAAATCCCATGGACAGAGGAGGCTGGCCAGCTACAGTCCATGGGGCCACAAGGAGTCAGACACGACTGAATCGACTTCGCATGCACGCACACAAGCCTTTTTAGTACGATTCAATCCAATTGGTGTTTAGTTTCCCCAACTGGCTCTGTGAGAAGATATATTTCCTTGCGTTTGTCTTGTAGACAATATTTGTTCAAAACTTTGCACCAAACAAGGAGGAAATGCTGATTTTTCTATTTATTTTTTTAAGGAAGAAGTTTTTACAGAAGGTACATACTGGAAGGCCAGTTGGGCCTCAGCAAAGCAAGCAAGAGGGGAAGCCACTCAACTTGACACTCTGGGTTCCCCCAGTCACCTTCCTGTGACAGCTTACCTTAGATAGAACGTTCCTGTTGAACTGTTTCACTCAGTCTTGTCTTGCATCATATCAAGCTGTTCTTGCCTGAACTGTTTCACTCAGTCTTGTCTTGCATCATATCAAGCTGTTCTTGCCTTTCCAAGTTTGCTTGTCATAAACATGCTTCAAATGTCCACTGGACACAGACTTGGGGTCTCCTTGTTCTCCAGTCTAAGTTCCATGTTCAAGGTCTATTGCCTTCCAGGAGATGTTGTCCCTCCCTAAACTCAGGGGCCATCACTTCGTCTTCATTTTGCTCATGCTTCCTTTCTCCTTAGTTACCTTGAGGGATGGGCATTCTCCTCAGGGTCAGCCAGAGTGTCTAGCATAATGGAGGTGATTCATATCCAATAGCCAATTATTGAACTGATAACATTACCCATTCTTGGGGATCATTTCATTGTTTAAAAAAAGATATGCATTCTCATAACATGAAAATTTGAGCAACATAAAAAAATGCAAAGACAAGATAGTTAAATAACTAAAATGCTTTCATCTAAAAAATGACTTTCAATAGTTAATATATTTTTAAACTCTTTCTAATGCATACACATAGATAAAAGGTTACATAGTTAAACTAAAACATAGGTGGAAATTATTTTGGTAAAATGTCACATGTACTCAAAAAAGCAAGAGAGTTCCAGAAAAACATCTATTTCTGGTTTATTGACTATGCCAAAGCCTTTGACTGTGTGGATCACAATAACCTGTGGAAAATTCTGAAAGAGATGGGAATACCAGACCACTTAACCTGCCTCTTGAGAAATCGGTATGCAGGTCAGGAAGCAACAGTTAGAACTGGACATGGAACAACAGACTGGCTCCAAAGAGGAAAAGGAGTACGTCAAGGCTGTATATTGTCACCCTGCTTATTTAACTTCTATGCAGAGTACATCATGAGAAACACTGGACTAGAAGAAACACAAGCTGGAATCAAGATTGCCAGGAGAAATATCAATAACCTCAGATATGCAGATGACACCACCCTTATGGCAGAAAGTGAAGAGGAACTAAAAAGCCTCTTGATGAAAGTGAAAGAGGAGAGTGAAAAAGTTGGCTTAAAGCTCAACATTCAGAAAATGAAGATCATGGCATCCGGTCCCATCACTTCATGGGAAATAGATGGGGAAACAGTGGAAACAGTGTCAGACTTTATTTTGGGGGCTCCAAAATCACTGCAGATGGTGACTGCAGCCATGAAATTAAAAGATGCTTACTCCTTGCAAGAAAAGTTATGACCAACCTAGATAGCATATTCAAAAGCAGAGACATTACTTTGCCGACTAAGGTCCGTCTAGTCAAGGCTATGGTTTTTCCTGTGGTCATGTATGGATGTGAGAGTTGGACTGTGAAGAAGGCTGAGCACCGAAGAATTGATGCTTTTGAACTGTGGTGTTGGAGAAGACTCTTGAGAGTCCCTTGGACTGCAAGGAGATCCTACCAGTCCATTCTGAAGGAGATCAACCCTGGGATTTCTTTGGAAGGAACGATGCTACAGCTGAAACTCCAGTACTTTGGCCACCTCGTGGGAAGAGTTGACTCATTGGAAAAGACTCTGATGCTGGGAGGGATTGGGGGCAGGAGGAGAAGGGGACGACAGAGGATGAGATGGCTGGATGTCATCACGGACTTGATGGATGTGAGTCTGAGTGAACTCTGGGAGATGGTGATGGACAGGGAGGCCTGGCGTGCTGCAATTTATGGGGTCACAAAGAGTCGGACACGATTGAGCAACTGAACTGAACTGAACTATACATATAACTTTTTAGGGTTTTAAAAATAATTTATTTGCATGTAAAAGCAAAAAAAAAAGCTGTGAAACTGAGATCATTGTTGAACTCTAGTTCAATATCTTTCAACAACTCAGATTACTACATACTACTATGTACAAAATAGATAAACAACTCAGATTATCCCTTAAAACTCAGATTCAGCAGCCAAAAAACAAAATGTGAAAAACAATTAGAAGTTAGGAATCACTGGCAGCTTATTATTTGATTCTTTTTTAAAAATGCTGTAAATATAACTGAGATAGTATTCATTTATTCTTTACTATGAAAAATGAAAATATTTGCACAAACACATTTACTTCTACATTTTTATTCTCTCTTTGGAATTTTTCAAATATATTATTGTTTTTATATCACCAAGGTTTATAACATGTATGTTTTATTCTGTAACCATAAATCCCAGAGTTGCTTATTCCCAGCTCACTGTTCGAACAGATTTAATTCTCAGTGCTGGTGTTTTAATTTCTTTTTTTTTTTTCTACTTCTAAATTCTTTATTTTGATCCTCCCTTCCTGGAAAGTCTCATTTCTCTTGTTCTTCACTTTTTGAGAATTTTTGTGCATGAGTCTCATACATGAAGGACATTGAATAATATTATTAAGGAGGAAGATATATTTTACTGAAGGGGGATATGACTTTAGAAAATCAGAAATTTAGACATAGAATGTATTGAACCAATAAATTCAGGGAGGGACCCTGAGAAAGGCAGAGAAGATGAGGGGGAAATGCCCACAAGGCCTTGCACAAAATAATCCCATTGATGAGTTCATCTCAAGCATAGCTGGGAATGCACCTGGGTCTCCAGAGCTACCAGGTTAAAGCAGTGTTTTGCAGACACTTGTTACCTGTTTTGATGCCCTTCTCTCATTTAAATTTCTTTACAATGGAATGTTACAAGGAAAGTGTCCTGGGTGATAGCATTCTTTTGTTCACTTGGTGAATATGTAAAGAATAAGACTGATTTGATATAACTGACATGATTGAGCCAGCTCCATCTTGGAGGATAGATAACATGGGGAAAACTTTGGACAGGACAGAGGTTGAGATCCTGAAGTGATAGAACTGGACCACATCAATTTGTGAATTGGAAATTGTCAACGTTTCCTAAATAAGGATATTGCTAAAGGAAAGGAAATCCCAGAACTGAGAGATGATGGAGCCTTTACAAATGTGTTTGGTACAGTGGTGACTGTGGTGGTTCCCTGACTTGATGTCATTCCCCACAGGATGCTAGACATCCAAGGCATTAGGTGAGCAGAGATTCTTAAGACATGCATCATTGCCTTCAGAACTAGGGATACGCTGCATTCCAGTCTTCTGGCATTGGCGTTTGTTATAGAGAAACCTGCAGTGAACTTGATTATTTCCTTCTTTGTCAGTAACTAGCTTTTTTTTCTCTCTTCCTTGATGCCTGTAGCTTTCAGCCTTCATCCTTTTTCAGTAAATTTTACATATCTTGATGTTGTTCCCCCCTGTCAAATTCTTCCCTGGGATCTTAGGACCTACCTATTATGTACTTTTTAAATTATTTATTTTTAATTGAACTATAATTGCTCTACAATGTTGTGCTAATTTCTGCTTTACACCAACATGAACCAGTCCTCCTTCTTGAGCCTACCTCCCAACACTTCAACCCATCCCTTTAGGTCATCACAGAGTACTATACATGTGTGTACTATACATTTTTACTCCGAATTCAAGTTTTTATCTAAGCATTAAACTTTATTTATAGCATATTTTCCTATGACTTTTTACGTTGACCTCTTGATTCACTGTGCTCATTGTCTTCATTCTGAATCTCCTTCCCCATATGTAGTAACTTCTTTGTAGTCATTTAAAATGCTTTTTCATTTAAAGGACTGTCATTTTTCTCAGAGAATTTTCTATGCTTTAGTTTGTTTATCCCTCCATTTTCTTTCTGTTTTTTTTTTCTAATGTACCTTTTACTTCTTATCATATTTTTCTCTAATACCCATTTTCCTGACTTCAATTTCTTTCTAGTTAATCCTGTCATCAGTCGGTTGCATCTCTTTCCTGAGCTGTTTTCCCAAAGCACCAATTTGGGGATCGGTGTCGTCAATGTCTCCCAACTCTTCATCTGTTTCCAGGATTTATTCTTTCCTAGGTTTATGTTTCTTACTTGATGTGTTCTCATTTCCCTTCTTCCATTCCTTCTCTTCTCTCAACAACTTTTGACCCTGATACTTGCTTTCTGGTATTTATTCATCTCCAGTGAGAACAGTCCTTTCTGGGGCTAATATTTTGTTGAAAGAGTGGGAAGCTAGATTAGTCTGAGATTGTTCATGTGGTGATAGATATCTAATACATCCGTTTCTCGCAGTCAGGCGGCTTGTAAGCATCCCGTGGGACCACAGGACCCATAGCTGCTTGTGCTATGTTATGTCACTTATGGCTTCCTCTCCCTTCTGCACCTTATCTGGTCTCCATCACTTCTTGTTGTGAAGAGATAGGATCTCAGAAAGCGGGGCCAGTGCATCTGTGCTCCACCTTCACCTCTACCAACCTCGACGCTATGCAGCACAGAACGGTGTCTAGAGAAACATCTTTCTACTGTTTCCTTTCTTTCTTTGCTCCATTTTCCCCTCTGTGTCTAATCCATAAGTCAGGGTCTAAGGATTTAAAGAATCCACCTGCAATGCAGGAGACCTAGGTTTGATCCCTGGGTTGGGAAGATCCCCTGGAGAAGGAAAAGGCTACCCACCTCAGTATTCTGGCCTGAAGAATTCCGTGGACTGTATCGTACATGGGGTCACAAAGAATCATACACGACTGAGCGACCTTCACTTTCACATTCTACCCAAAGTCTGAGGAGATCTGTGTTGGCTCTTGCCCGTCTTCCACATTTGGATTCACATTTTATTATATCTGGCAGAAAGTCTTCATATTTTGTGGTTTGGGATTGTGGCCATTTCCTTGTCTCATTGAAAATGATGGTCTCTTCTTTACAGTGTGTTTCTCAGAAGAGAGAAAGACTTTCTAGCAAAAATTATATCCCCTGATCATGCTTTCTGCATTGTTACAAAAGGTACACAAAATATTTTGAGATGCAGGAGAGAAAACAAAATTTTTAATAGTAAGTTTGAATTGCCTGATACTCTTTCTTTTTTCACAAAAGGTCTACATGGAGAGAAAACTGATGCAGCAAAAGGGTTATGTTGATAACTTACCTTTCCAGAAGCTAGTGAGTTTCCTGACAGTCAAGGCAATTCTGAGAAAGTTGCCTTTAACAGGCTTTGACTACTGGATTTCAAAGTTACTTTGCAAAATAGAGTTCTGCTTTTTGTCACTGGCGTTGGAAGCTCATACAGGCAGTAGTAGCTAAGAAGAGAAACAACAATATCTCAGATTTCTAAAACTGGCTTTTTCCTTAGCTATATAACTTTGGTGACATTATGTAGCTTCTTTAAAGGCTCAGTTCGGTCACCTGTGAAATGAGTATTTGTGTTGATAAAGTGAAAATGAACACAAGAAAGAGCTTTTTAAACTATAGGCCCCTTTGCCTGATAAATAATAATGGCAGGAGAACAGGTAGAGAGTCTGAGAGACGTGGCTTTAAGTAAGAATTACTCTCCTGACCTGCGAGACACTTATTTTCACTGACTCTAACTTTCTTCATCAACAAAAGAGATAGTCTATGCAAGATGATTGAAAAGATTTATTGAGATGATCACATAAGTGGAGAGTCTGGAGGCAAAGATAGGGAAATTGTTGAAATTCAATTAATGACTGGCCCTCTTTAAATTCTTGCTAATTTACTTTGTCATGAAAGGTTCAAGGTATTTATGAGTGTCAGAAATTCCGAGGGACCTTTGCAGGCCCCAGGCTTCCCTTGTGGCTCAGCTGGTAAAGAATCCGCCTGTAATGTGGTGAACCTGAATTTGATTCCTGGGTTGGAAAGATCCCTTGGAGAAGGGAAAAGCTACCCACTGCAGTATTCTGGCCTGGAGAATTCCATGGACCATATAGTCCATGGGGTCGCCAAGAGTTGGACACGACTGAGCGAATTTCACTTTTGCAGGCTCCTCACATCCCCTTCCCGCTGCCTCGTCAAGGTCCTTAATATTCTTGTTTTATGAATACTTTCTATCTGCAGCTACCAGTGGAGCCACTTACATTGTGAAAAATAAATAAATAACGTGGAGGGACAGGCAGGGCTGCCCCAGGGCCGGGACCCACTGCAAACAAGGCTGCCAGTCCTGCTCTCTGGGACTGCCCGGTCCTTCCTCCTCACCAGGGTGGCCTTTTATGGGACTGACCCCCATTTCTCTGAAATCACAGGGCTCTTATTCATGAATGGCTTCATTTGACAGTTCTACTTCTTAGCCACCCTCTCTGGCAGTTGAGTCTAGATTCCTCCTGACACTTGCCATCAGTCTCTGCTCATTCAAAAAGCATCCCCATTTCTATGAATGCAAAATGATAGATCTGGACTAGATCATCTCTAGGACCACTCTAGAATGTGGTGGTTTAGTCACTAAGTCATGTCTGATTCTTGCGATCCCATGGACTGTAGCCCGCCAGGCTCCTCTGTCCATGGGATTCTCCAGGCAAGAATACTGAAGTGGGTTGCCATTTCCTTCTCCAGGCAATCTTCCCAACCCAGGGACTGAACCGAGGTCTAACCCACTCCAGTATTCTTGCCTGGAGAATCCCATGGATCGAGGAGCTTGGTGGGCTACAGTCCACGGCTCGCAAAGAGTCGGACACGACCGAGCAACTTCACTCCTGCATTGCAGGCAAATTCTTTACTGTCTGAGCTACGAGGGGGGAGAACGCAAGAGGACAAAAGCATGGGAAAGATTCGCTCTTATTTCCTGAGCCAATGAGGCCCACCTCTGTAACAGGGCACTTTTCTATCTGGCCTGGAAGGATTTTGAAATCTTCTACAGCATGGTCCAGCATCAGTTGTAGGTGAATTAAAATCTCTTCGCTGTACATGGACCAAGAAACAATGGAAAACAGTGATGATTTCCCCTGCTTCTCTAAAAACCCAGCGCCAAGCCCTGTGCCTAGGACAGGTGGGTGCTGAATGCGTGCCTGACGAGTGAATTAGTCTCAGCCATCAAAGCTCTCTCTCCTACATCTTTGAAGCTGGAACTGAAAAGTGATGTCATCTCTTTGGGAAAGAGCATTGAACGCTCCTTTATTTATTTGAGAGAGAAGCGGCTCTCTCCACGTCTTGGAGATGATGTAAGTTGGGCAGAGGACAGACCATTCTCCGAAGGGAAGAGACATCATTAAGAGCAATCGCAGTTCCTGCCTTGTTGGCTTCTTCTCAGAAAGCAAAGAGCAGTTACTGTAAGGAAGCTGGCTGTCTGGGCCAGCGGCTTTATCAATGAATAATTTCCTGAAAGGAAGAGAATCTGTAGAGACCGTACACTATATTTGATCTCGGTGTGTGCACCAAGCTCGCAGGACTATCTTTGATCCAAAGGAAGCAAGATAATTGTTTCCCAAACAGACTCTTGCTGGAGAGCGTGATCCCTCCCACTCGGGTGACCCGTGCACCAGCAGCCTGGGGTCTGCCCCAGACAATTATCCTGTTTTGCTAGGGAACAAATTGCTCTTTTGGGGTAATTCCGAGCAAGTTTGTCAAGTTCACAGCCATCCCAGGGGAGCCTCTGTGGGAAAAGCACTCTCCAATTCCCCTCTCCAGCCCTTTGAAAGGAAAGCAGGTCATTTTTTACAGAATTCCAAAGAAAGCAGCTAATTCTGAATGATCCATCCCACCTTGCGAGAGGCCTCGGGGGCCATCCTCTGAGTTCCTTGTGCTGGTCTGATGCTAGGGAATCAATTTCCCATGCAAGTAATTATGTGTACAATTAAGTAATTGTAGATGGAAAGGGAAAAAAGAAGAGGGCAATGCCAAAAAAGAAGTTGTGTGCCTTTAACTTTCAAAAGACAGCCTGTAGGACTTGGGAGTTGAACCCTGTTTGGATCTGATTCTTGCAAAGGACTGAATAAAGTCTGGAGCTTGGAAAGAATAAATGTTAGCTATCATTTAGTGCTAAAATATGGACCCTGAGGCTACCTTGTGTGTGTGCAAAGCATAGATCTGTCATATGTCTGCTGTGGGATTTTGGGCAGGTTACTTAAGCTTTCTGCACCTCCCGCTATCAAGTCAGGTTAATAATTGAACCAGCATCACATGGTTGCCAAAATTTAAACAAATTAATGGTGTTAAGTCACCAAGTCATGTCCAGCTTTTTGTGACCTCATGAATTGTAGTCTGCCAGGCTCTTCTGTTGTGCCTGGGATTCCCAGGCAAGAATATTGGAATGAGATGCCATTTCCTCCTCCAGGGGATCCTCCCGACTCAGGGATCAAACCCACATCTCCTGCACTGGCAGGTGGGTTTTTTTTTTTACCACTGAGCCATCTGGGAAGCTGACTCGTATACACACACACACACACACACACACACACACACATGTGCTTAGTCACCAAATCATGTCCAACTCTTTGTGACTCCATGCACTGAAGCCCACCAGGCTCCTCCATCCATGGGATTTTCCAGGCAGTAATAGTGGAGTGGATTGTCATTTCTTTCTCCTAGGGATCTTTCCCAACCTAAGGATCAAACCCATATCTCCTGCACTGGCAGGCAGATTCTTTACCACTGAACCACCTGGGAAACCCATATATGTGTGTGTGTATATATATGGGTTATATATAGAGGTGTGTGTTTGTGTGCATGTGTGTGTGTATGCGTGAAGTTTAAAACAGCACCAGACATTATAAAATTAACTATTATTGCAGTTTAACTGATGATATTTTAAGTAAATTCTGAGCAATCATTTTATTAAAGAGCTAAGATACTCACTCAGCCTCTTTGGGAATTCTTTTCTTGTGATCTTTTCCCTTTAGTCTTAGAAAATCAACCCAGTAAGTAAAGGGTAAACAAGTAAAAAATACTTGGTTAGGAGAGGACAAAAAAGTACATAGCTTCTGAATCCGGCAGGGAAACGGTCAAGGCCACGACCCTCCAGGACTCCCCAGAGAACCAGTGTTGTTTACAGTATATGTTTAAAATAATATTCTTGCTTAGTTGGGGCTCCCCTTGGGACAATGCAATTTCAACAGTAACAGAGGATTAATTAAAGCTGGTCTCGCTGGTGAGCCTGGTGATTTGGGAAGCAGCAGCAGGGTGTACCCACCCCCCTCCATGGCCCCCACTGCCCACCAGGAAGGGGCCGGGCCTGCTGGAAGTAATTAGTGCAGCCCAGGGGCTCCTGATGCCTTTGTGCCATTTGTATGATTTTGATTAATACTTTCATTTCACCTTCTTTGAATGCAGAAGAAGCAAGAAATGAACAAGGAAGATGGAGCCCCTCCAGACCAAAATTAATAAAGACTGAATCCTTTCTCAGGCCACCTTGGAAGGGGTTATCTATTTTTCAGATCTTGTAGGTAAGGGCCTCTGGATGGATCATACTTGTGCTGTGAAGTGTGGTTCCCAGCAGTTTCGTTTTTGAAAACAAAGGCATATATTGGGGACAAGGAGTGAGCTGGTTTGGAGGCCCAGGGGCTGCAGGAAAGAGAGGAGACAGGCCCTTTTAGGCCCCAGGAAACATCTGCAGGCTGCCCACTGTCTGCTGGGCCACGCAGATGCTCTTGGCTTAGGCTGCACGTCTTAGGGTGTTAGCCCTGCATCACTCCAGCCATCCTTCACTGGCTCAGGGAGCAGTCCTGTGACTGTTTTCCTATCCTGGTTCAGATCTTCCAAGAATGGACTTCCTGGGGTCCATGATCCTGTCTGGAAATTGTGTACCAAAGCATGGAAGAGGAGAGAGAGTCCATAGCTCCCTGGGCCCTAAAGGGTTAAAAACCACAGCTCTAGGGCATCCCTATTCCCTTTAGGACAAGGGTTCCCCTGATGGCTCAGCAGGGTAAAGAATCTGCCTGTAATGCAGGAGACACAGGAGATATGAGTCTGATCTTCTAGAGTAGGAAATAGCAACCTTCCCTGGTGGCTCAGAGGTTAAAGAGTCTGCCTGGAATATAGGTAGACCAGGGTTCGATCCCTGGGTCAGGAAGATCCCCTGGAGAAGGAAAAAGGCAACCCACTCCAGTACTCTTGCTTGGAGAATCCCATGGAAGGAGGAGACTGGTAAGCTACAGTCCATGGGGTCACAAAGAGTTGGACACAACTGAGCAACTTCACTTTTTTTTTTTTTTTTCCAGTATACTTGCCTAAAGATCCAATGGACAGAGAAGCCTGGTGTGCTACAGTCTAAAGGGTGTACAAGCACATGTGCCTTTTAGGACAAAGCCTGAGCTCCTCAGTATGATGAGCCAAACTCTCTAGGATCTAGGATCACACCTCTCTGGGCTGTTCCCTCCCCACATTCCCATCATCGGAGTCCACAGTCCATGCCTAGAGCCTCTTTGGAGCCCAACCCTTCCCCTCTCTGCCTGGAGCTCCCTGCTCAGACCCAGATCAGGCTTTCCTTGATAACCCTTGGCCCTGCTGAATGTTCCCACCCTGTTCTATCTTCCAGATACCCCCAGATCACAAAGGTGAGCTTTGAAACACTGGACCCTGTGTGCCTATGTCTGTATATAGTTGGGAGGAGAGTCTGGTGAGGTGCTGGACTCAGTTGAGTAATTAGGGTTAGGACCTTGGGGCTTTCGTGGTGGCTCAATTGTAAAGAATCTGGCTGCCAGTGCAGGAGAAACGAGTTTGATCCCTGGATTGGAGAGATCCCCCGAAGAAGGAAATGGCAACCCACTCCAGATTTATTGCCTGGGAAATCCACGGACAAAGGAGCCTGGTGGGCTATAATCCATGGGATCACAAAACATTCGGACATAACTTAGTGACTAAACAACAACAGAAACAATGACAGGAACTTTCTAACTCAATGAAACTAAGCCATGCCCACCGGGCAACCCAAGACAGGCGGGTCATGGTGGAGAGGTCTGACAGAATGTGGTCCACTGGAGAAGGCAATGGCAAACCACTTTAGTATTCTTGCCTTGAGAACCCCATGAACAGTATGAAAAGGCAAAATGATAGGATACTGAAAGAGGATCTCCCCAGGTCAGTAGGTGCCCAACACGCTACTGAAGATCAGTGGAGAAATAACTCCAGGAAGAATGAAGGGATGGAGCCAAAGCAAAAACAATACCCAGCTGTGGATGTGACTGGTGATAGAAGCAAGGTTCGATGCTGTAAACAGCAATATTGCACAGGAACCTGGAATGTCAGGTCCATGAATCAAGGCAAATTGGACGTGGTCAAACAAGAGATGGCAAGAGTGAATGTTGACAGTCTAGGAATCAGTGAACTAAAATGGACTGGAATGGGTGAATTTAACTCAGATGACCATTACATCTACTACTGCGGGCAGGAATCCCTCAGAAGAAATGGAGTAGCCATCATGGTCAACAAAAGAGTCCAAAATACAGTACTTGGATGCAATCTCAAAAACGACAGAATGATCTCTGTTTGTTTCCAAGGCAAACCATTCAATATCACGGTAATCTAAGTCTATGCCCCAACCAGTAACACTGAAGAAGCTGAAGTTGAACGGTTCTATGAAGACCTACAAGACCTTTTAGAACTAACACCTAAAAAAGATGTCCTTTTCATTATAGGGGACTGGAATACAAAAGTAGGAAGTCAAGAAACACCTGGAATAACAGGCAAATTTGGCCTTGGAATGCGCAATGAAGCAGGGCAAAGACTAATAGAGCTTTGCCAAGAAAATGCACTGGTCATAGCAAACACCCTCTTCCAACAACACAAGAGAAGACTCTACACATGGACATAACCAGATGGTCAACACCGAAATCAGACTGATTATATTCTTTGCAGCCAAAGATGGAGAAGCTCTATACAGTCAACAAAAACAAGACCAGAAGCTGACTGTGGCTCAGATCATGAACTCCTTATTACCAAATTCAGATTTAAATTGAAGAAAGTAGGGAAGGCTGCTAGACTATTCAGGTATGACCTAAATCAAATCCCTTATGATTATACAGTGGAAGTGAGAAATAGATTTAAGGGCCTAGATCTGATAGATAGAGTGCCTGATGAACTATGGAATGAGGTTCGTGACATTGTACAGGAGACAGGGATCAAGACCATCCCCATGGAAAAGAAATGCAAAAAAGCAAAATGGCTGTCTGGGGAGGCCTTACAAATAGCTATGAAAAAGAAGAGAGGTGAAAAGCAAAGGAGAAAAGAAAAGATATAAGCATCTGAATGCAGAGTTCCAAAGAATAGCAAGAAGAGATAAGAAAGCCTTCTTCAGCGATCAATGCAAAGAAATAGAGGAAAAGAACAGAATGGGAAAGACTAGAGATCTCTTCAAGAAAATTAGAGATACCAAGGGAACATTTCATGCAAGGATGGGCTCGATAAAGGACAGAAATGGTATGGACCTAACAGAAGCAGATGATATTAAGAAGAGGTGGCAAGAATACAGGGAAGAACTGTACAAAAAAGATCTTCATGACCCAGATAATCAGGATGGTGTGATCACTCATCTAGAACCAGACATCTTGGAATGTGAAGTCAAGTGGGCCTTAGGAAGCATCACTACGAACAAAGCTAGTGGAGGTGATGGAATTCCAGTTGAGCTGTTTCAAATCCTGAAAGATGATGCTGTGACAGTGCTGCACTCAATATGCCAGCAAATTTGGAAAACTCAGCAGTGGCCACAGGACTGGAAAAGGTCAGTTTTCATTCCAATCCCAAAGAAAGGCAATGCCAAAGAATGCTCAAACTACCACACAAATGCGCTCATCTCACATGCTAATAAAGTAATGCTCAAAATTCTCCAAGCTGGGCTTCAACAATATGTGAACCATGAACTTCCTGATGTTCAAGCTGGTTTTAGAAAAGACAGAGGAACCAGAGATCAAATTGCCAACATCCACTGGATCCTGGAAAAAGCAAGAGAGTTCCAGAAAAACATCTATTTCTGCTTTATTGACTATGCCAAAGCCTTTGACTGTGTGGATCAAAATAAACTGTGGAAAATTCTGAAAGAGATGGGAATACCTGACCACCTGACCTGCCTCTTGAGAAATCTGTATGCAGGTCAGGAAGCAACAGTTAGAACTGGACATGGAACAACAGACTGGTTCCAAATAGGAAAAGGAGTACATCAAGGCTGTATATTGTCACCCTGCTTATTTAACTTCTATGCAGAGTACACCATGAGAAACGCTGGCTTGAATGAAACACAAGCTGGAATCAAGATTGCCAGGAGAAATATCAATAAGCTCAGATATGCAGATGACACCACCCTTATGGCAGAAAGTGAAGAGGAACTAAAAAGCCTCTTGATGAAAGTGAAAGAGGAGAGTGAAAAAGTTGGCTTAAAGCTCAACATTCAGAAAATGAAGACCATGGCATCCAGTCCCATCACTTCATGGGAAATAGATGGAGAAAGAGTGGAAACAGTGTCAGACTTTATTTTGGGGGGCTCCAAAATCACTGCAGATGAAATTAA
Organism: Oryx dammah; assembly: GCF_014754425.2. NCBI lineage: Eukaryota > Metazoa > Chordata > Mammalia > Artiodactyla > Bovidae > Oryx > Oryx dammah. Next base: position 7,107,880 of record NW_024070200.1, on the reverse strand, counting down.
AAGACGCTTACTCCTTGGAAGAAAAGTTACGACCAACCTAGATAGCATATTCAAAAGCAGAGACATTACTTTGCCGACTAAGGTCCGTCTAGTCAAGGCTATGGTTTTTCCTGTGGTCATGTATGGATGTGAGAGTTGGACTGTGAAGAAGGCTGAGCACCAAAGAATTGATGCTTTTGAACTGTGGTGTTGGAGAAGACTCTTGAGAGTCCCTTGGACTGCAAGGAGATCCAATCAGTCCATTCTGAAAGAGATCAGCCCTGTGATTTCTTTGGAAGGAACGATGCTAAAGCTGAAACTCCAGTACTTTGGCCACCTCGTGGGAAGAGTTGACTCATTGGAAAAGACTCTGATGCTGGGAGGGATTGGGGGCAGGAGGAGAAGGGGACGACAGAGGATGAGATGGCTGGATGGCATCACTGACTCGATGGACGTGAGCGTGAGTGAACTCCGGGAGTTGGTGATGGGCAGGGAGGCCTGGCGTGCTGCGATCCATGGGGTCGCAAAGAGTTGGACACGACTGAGCGGCTGAACTGAACTGAACTGGGTAAGGCTAGCAGTTCAAGGCTCCGAGCTTGGAATACAAAAACATTGATAATCAAGTGAAATCTATTAGAACAGGTAAGATTCTCTCTAACTATGATGTTGGATGGATAGTCACTAACCATGTGAGGCCATTTAAATTAAATAAAATGAAACATTTTAGGCCTCAGTTACCGGAGCACTTCTAGAGCGTGCAGCGACCTCACATGGCTCACGGCTTCTGAACTGTCCTGCACTATGTAGTATATTGCAGAGTGTATATACTGGCACAGAATGGTGCATGGGACACATCCATGTTTGTGGACATTTCTGATGGACAGCAAGGTTCTAGGTAACTCAGTTGCTCCACAGCTGGCACACTGGAATTTTAGAAACCTCCAGATTCCTTCGCTGTTGGCCCTTTCTCCTGTTGATCCCAGGCCTTCCTTTCAAAGTGACTGGAATTACAGAGAAAAGACTCCTTGCTCACCCTTCGTGCATTCCCCACACTTGAATTTTTTGGATTGTCTTCCTTGAGGTGGGGAAAGCAGGAAATGGAAGACCTCTTCCTCTCCTTCCCCGGGAAACCCAGACAGACCCTCCTCTATGCTGTGGGTCACCAGTGGGGAGGGATGGGGCTCCTGGGGTTCCTGTGGACCAGATAAATCTCAGGGTGGGCCTGGAGATGACGGTGAGACCCTTCAAGTAAATGTACCAATGGATAAGCCTTGCAGCTTATTCAAACCTGGAGCTTTGGAAATAGGTTCTGGGACAGAAAACTTCAGGCATTTGGGAGGAAACAAACAAACAAACGTTAAAAACTGAAAGAAAGTTTGGTGAATTTTTGGAAAAAGACTCAAGTACGGAGTTTGGACAAGCTCTGTTTCCAGACATAGGAGGCAAGGGCCAGCTCCGGCCAGGGAACTGAGGAGGCTCATTTTAGTGCCTCTTTGCCACCCACTGGCAGGCGATCTATGGTGAGCCCCTGCTCTCTTTCTGGGCCAGTGCACTCCCCATCTGTTTACTAAAGGTATAAGTGAGAGCTCTCAGTGTCCTTTATTCCAGAGTAGGGTGCCAAAGGGTGCCAGTCTGTTTCCTTTGGTAGCTCTTAGAATGGTGCAATCAGGAATTCCACTGGAAGCCTTTTAGGTCTGTGGATGGAGTCTGCTCTCTTGAGGGTCCCCGTGAGGCAAAGACTCAACACAAGACCCCTATTCACCACTCCAGCCTCTCTGGGTCTCTAAGCCTGAAACTGGTGGAGGAAATGAGCCACCTTGATGTTTGGAAATGATTCTGAATCACTCTGATGTGTGCTGCTGATGTGTTTCCTACATCACCACAGTGCCTGGGTGATGGAGGCCCAGTCAGTTAGAAATAGATGACTAACAGCCCCTGGTCTTATGGTCTGCACAGGCTTCATGCTGTCACCTCTCCTCTCAGACACCCTCTCCTTTAGTATTCTCATCAACTCCTCCAGGAGGGCAAGCTGGAAATTGCAGGTGTGGCTGCATGACAGAGGCAGGCCTTAGAACCCTCCAGCATTGCTCAGCAGAAGTGGAAAACCTGAGTTTCAACTCAGGGCTTCTGAGGCTGGTCCCCTGGGCAGGATGGATTTAGAGCCTCCTCCTTTCGGAGGGAAGCAGGTGAGAGTTGGACTATAAAGAAGACTCGATGCTTTTGAACTGAGGTGCTAGAGAAGACTCTTGAGAGTCCCTTGGACAGCAAGGAGATCAAATCAGTCAATATGAAAGGAAATCAACCCTGAATGTTCACTGGAAGGACTGGTACTGAAGCTGAAACTCCAATACTTTGGACCCCTGATGCGAAGAGCCGACTTACTAGAAAAGACCCTGATGCTGGGAAAGATTGAAAGCAGGAGAAGGGGATGACAGAAGATGAGATTGTTGGATGGCATCACCAACTCAGTGGACATGAATTTGAGCAAACTCCTAGGGATAGTGAAGGACAGGGGAACTGGGTATGCTGCAGTCCATGATATCCCAGAGAGTCTGATGTGACTTAGTGACTGAACAACGATGAAGTGAGTCCCTGAGCTTCTGTGAAACTACGTGCCGTTCTGACCAGTGGCTGGGCCCGGACACCGCTTGCTGTTGTAAACCTACAGTCATAGATCACGGGGAGGTATTGAGAGAACCTGGAGATGAAATCAGGTTCCTCTTCCTGTTTTCTTGTGAAGCCAGAACTTATGCAAATTCACCTCCTGCAGGCTCACAGTCCTCCTTTGCAACAGAGAAGGGAGTCCCTGTCCTCAGGCTTGTTTTGAGAACAGAAGCATGGTAATGAAGCACTTAAAGTAGATGCCCCCGTGGTCTTTTTCCTTTCCTTATACCAGCTTGCAAGAATGTTTGGAAATAGGCAGAGAGAAGGACAAAGCCTCGTGTTCCCGGCCGGGGAATGAGCACTGAGACTGGTGAGCAGATGCTCCTAGCAGATGTGAGACTGCTTCTCCCCAGACGACTGTTTGGGATGGTGGAAGATTCTGCGGAAAGTAGGGAGGCGTGTTGGCTGGAGCCAGGAGAACCTGCATGGAGACCCCAGAGCCCAAGGACCGAGTCTTTCTCTCGTATCCCCATTCTAGCTCCTCTGTTCACTCCTGGCATGATACCCATCCCTTCAGCCAAGCAGGGAGGAGGTGGGGTTAGGGCAGATGGTGGATTCCTGCCACTGAAGGAAAGAGGCCAGGCTTTGTCCCCCTTTACGGTGGGGTGGGTGACTCAGGGCTTTTGCTTAATTTAGCAAGAATTATGTGAACTCAAACCACCCCCCACCCCTGCCCCGCTCCGCCCCTCAGCTTGTAGTCCCAGACATCCCTCTATGTGACTTTCCCAAAGATGGTGATTGATTTCAGATTTGGGATGGAAATGAAGCTGTCAAGTGCTATGGGACAGGGCAGGGCCTGCAGAGAGCTCAGTGACCTCTCCCTCCCAGGGTAAACAAAAGCAGCTGCCAGGGGACCCTGCCCTCTGGTGAAAAACTGACCTCTTGTTATCTGGCTCTTTTATTTTCTAGAAAGAAGAGAAGCAGATAAGGAGCTCACAGGGACCTGGGAGCCATGGGTTCTGCTCCACCTCCTCCCTAACTTTAGGTGTGACTTGAGATCAGGAGTGAGTGAGTGAAAGTCACTCAGTTGTGTCCAACTCTTTGCGACCCCATGGTCTATAGCCCTCCAGGCTCCTCTGTCCATGGGATTCTTCAGGCAAAAATACTGGAGGGGGTAGCCATTCCCTTCTCCGGGGGGTCTTCCTAACCCAGGGATCGAACCCAGGTCTCCTGCACTGCAGGAAGATTCTTTACCATCTGAACAACCAGAGAAGGAACTCAAGTATAAATTAAGAATTATGACGTAAGATCAGATGCTACAAGTCACATCCAAAGCACCACTGGCGTGGGCTCTTTTAAAGAAATTAGCCCCATTTTTCTAAGTTGTTTGGTAGCAGCAAATTCACTCAGGACTATGAGGGCAAAGTCTCTCTCCCCCCTGAAATAGAAATGTTCTCCTTAGGGTTTGCGTATTTCCTTTTTTTCTCCTTGTTTATTGTCACATATCTTTCCTGCCAAGAAGAATAACAACGGTGATTAATTTTACTGGGTTCTGACAATGAGTCAAGTCCTGTCTAAGCACTTTGCCTGCCCTCTTATTTACTCCTCAGCAGATCCATGAGGTCATGGCAGTGTGGGTGACCATTTACAAATGAGGTGACCACAGTTCAGAGGAGGGAGATGTCTGCCCAAGCCCCTGCTCTTGGTCACTTGAGAGCCCAACTCTGTGGCCAGCTCCTCTGCTCTCAGGGACTACCTTCTCCTTTGGAGCACCCAAGCCTGGGGTCAGCCTGAGATCTTCCCCTCGGGTCATCTGGGCTCACAGAGTGGGACTCCCAGTCTCCCGGCTTTCCTACTGGGTTCCAGGCTCTCAACACCTGGGGTGCCTTGGGAAGTCCTTCTGGTCTCTGGGGCCAGGACCCATCATTCCTTCAGGGGCTACTCCCAGGAGCTGCTAAGGGTAGGGGCCTGTGAGAGTCTTCCCTATAGTCCTAGAGAAAGTGAGTGAGGATGAGGGGAAAGTGGGGGCAAGGGAAGGGGTTTTACTGTGCATCCAAAGGCAAGCATTAGTATCTAGATTTTAAATAGAAGCTGAAATGCATCCAGGGGCTTCCCTGGTGGCTCAGCGGTAAAGAATCCACTTGCCAGTGAGGAGCCCCCGCGATGAGTAGCCCGTGCACCACAACTGGGGAAAAGCCTATAGAACAAGGAAGACCCAGCACAGCCAAAAATAAATAAACAAACAAAATACATCCAGGAAGGACCATATTTGCCCTGGCTTCCAACATGCAATGTCACCAGAGACGCAAAGGACTTGAGGACATTCCTATTTTGAACCTCAGTTAAGTCAATAGGCTCGATGAAAACAAACAAACAAACAAACAATCTTTGTAACTGAGTTTATTACAGAAAAAAGTTAAGGGCTACATTCATTGACAGGCAGATGCCAGAGGACTCATAGTGTTTCTTAAAGAATGGAATGAATGGATGAACTAAATATAAATGATTTAGATTAATACTAATCGGCTTTAGTTTTTGTTACATTCTTATACATGGCAATGATTTCAGTCTTGTGAGAGGATGAGGTGTATCTGGAGACTGAACAGAAAGGCGGCCCTTCTTTCCAGACTGGACTCTCATGATGGAAGGTCCGGGGTTGGCACTAGCTGTTGACCAAAGCTGCTCTCAAAATTTGGCTCTTCTGCTTCCTAATTCTGAGTCTCCTGAAAGTCATTTAAACTAGTCCAAGTTTCTTCATTTATAATACAAATTACTTTTAGACGTTCTCTTGACATTTTGTGAGGACTCAAGGATTCTAAAGCCTCCAACTCAGCCTGAAACACAGTCCTATATAGAGAAAGATAGGGGGATCAAGAGTGGGGATCTTGCCTATTAGCCTAAATAGTTATAGCTATAGTTATAGTTATAGCCTAACCGCCTATTAGCCTACAGTTCCAGGAACTGTATCACTCAACTGCCTTTGACTATTCTGGGTACAGGACATGTTGAGGCCAAAAGATTAGCAGATTCTTTTCTTTTTCATTCACATTGGATTCTGGGAGCTTGAGCTACTGAGACATCAGTTAAGGGAAAGTGTTGGATGCTCAAAATAACACACAAATTTGTGTCTCCTTCAGGGTTCTCCATCTATCCGTTTGATTGTCCTTATCTCAGGCTGAGTCAAATCCAAACACCAAGCCTGTCCTAAGGCTGAAGGGATGGAGTCTATCAAGTGAGTAAAGCACTGGACCACCTATTTAAGGATGCTGGGTCCATCCTTAACTACCTATGAGTATTCGAAAAAGTCATTAACCTCCCTGATCCCCAGTTTCCTCATCTGCAAAATGGATTTGATAAAGCTGATCTCCTAGGGCTACCATGAGGTTAAATGTGATGAACTATTCAAAAGTCCCTATCTCATCAAGGTATCAAAAATATCCTGGCAACTTGGGTATGTTTATGAACAGATCTAAACTTTATACCTTTCATAAATGATTTTCCAGTGTGAGGTCTGTGGGAGCCAGTCTATGAAATGCACCTCCGTTTCTCAATTGAGCTTTCAAGACCAGGATTCCATCAGTCAGGCTCCACTGCGCAGACGCAGAAGGAAGTCAGAGGGGAACAACTTGCCTCGGGCACATGAAGAAGCATTTTGAGAGTCAAGGTGAACATTCATGACTCCCAGCCCTCTGCGGCCTAAGTTGCTCAGTCATGTCCAACTCTGTAACCCTAAGGGCTGTAGCCCCAGACTCCCTGACCATGGGGTTCTCCAGGCAGCAATGCTGGAGTGGGTTGCCATGCCCTCCTCCAGGGGTCTTCCCAGGGATACCTTCCGCCTCTCTTCCATCCCCTGCGTTGGCAGGTGGGTTCTTTACCATTAGCGTGACCTCAGAAGCCAATTCCCCTATAAAGACCGCCTCCTGCTGACATAGAAATTCATAAGGAAAGCTTGCAGTCAGCCAGGATTTACCCTCAAGGTGGGCTCGAGTTCAACACACATAACAAAGAATTTTAGCTGTTATTCTGAAATCTTTCTCATCTTAGCTGATTCCTCCATCTTGGAAGGCAGCAAGTAAATAAAAGAGACATCACCCAGACTTGCCTTCACTGTGAGCCCTTGAAAACCTGCATGACCTCACGCACCAGAATTTACTTTCCTGAACCTTAGCATCTCACCTCTGAACTGGGAATAATGAAAAGTCTTTAGGGAACAAATGGGATGAAATGTGTAGAGCTCTTAATGAATGCCCCTGCCATACCTATCTCCTGAGATAGTCACATTAAAAAAAAATATTGATTTTTAATTGAAGGATAATTGCTTCTCAATATTGCTTTGGGTTCTACCATACATCAATATGAATCAGCCATAGGTATCCTTATGCCCCCTCCTTCTTGAACCCCCTTCCCACCCCATCCCATGCCTCTAAGTTGTTACTGGTTTGAGCTCTGTGAGTCACATAACCAATTTTCCCCAGGATGTCTGTTCTGAATTCAGAGAACTTATCGAAGCTTCAGAACCTCTCCAGCTTGAAAGAGCCTGGGAGGCAGCTGGGAAGTCTGCGGATTTGGACTCTGTGGTCTTGAGTAAGACCTGAGACTGAGACTGCATTTCCTACAAGCTCTCGGGGTTCTAGTGGCTCATGAATCCCACCTGGAGTTTTGGTGACTTCCTGGATGACGGCAGGTAGAAGCAGGAAGCACACAGCCAGGGCTCTGATTTGTCTTCAGCTCAAAGGGGACCCTCTCTTTTTATGCACAGAAGCACAGACACATTCCTGGAGACACAACACAGGCATGTCTTGGTGCACACTCAGCTGTGCACAGACTCCCACTGCACTTGGCCTCACCAAGCTGGCCGTCTCCATACTCTTCTCAGAGTCGGAGTTCCAGCTCCTACGCCAGCTGCAGTTCCCGAGCACAGGATTGGTCCTGGAGCCTGTCCTGGGTGTGACAAAGCTCACTTCACAAATGGGAAATCTGAGTGTCATAGACGGAGTGCTTGTGTTCCCTCAAAACTCATATGTTGAAATCCTGATACACTGCTACCCACTCTTCCCACTCCCTGCCTTGAGATGATATTAGAACCCGGAGCCTTAGGGAAGTGATTAGGTCATGAGGGTAGAGCCCTCATGAGTGGGGTTAGTGCTCTTATAAGGGTACGGTAGTAAAGAATCCTCCCACCGGTGCAGAAGATGCAGGAGATGGGGGTTTAATCGCTGGGTCAGGAAGATACCCTGGAGGAGGAAACGTCAACCATCTCCAGTACTCAGTCAGACACAACTGAGTGACTGAGCACACGCGCAGCACACACGCACACTCATCAGAGAGACCCCACAGGGCTCTCTGCCCGCTTCTGCATGCATTGTCATAGACAGAAGACCGCTGTCAACGAGCCAGGAAGAGGGTCCTCCCCAGACGCCAAATCTGCTGACACCTTGATCTCAGAACTAAGAAAGATACAAATTTCTGTTGCTTATAAGCTACCCAGTCTGTAGTATTTTGGTATAGCAACCTGAACAGATTAAAATACCAAGTCTTGGTCCCATAAAGAGAGATGACACAAGCCTCTCCAGGGGTAAGTGGCAGCTCAGAAGTTGTACCTGTCCTGGTTGACGCTTTTCACTGTTACTTGGTCTTTCCTCCTACACAGGAGTCACAAAGAGGAAGATAAGAATAAATTTTGAAGAAACATTCACATGTGAGAATTATAGATGGTCATAGTGAAGGAGAATTTATGTAGAAGAAACTTGGGCCCTTAGAGGAGAAAAAGCTTGACTGATACTTGGAGGTCATGGGGCTCACCAATGACCCTGATATCACTACACCAATCCATGGGATCTTCCCCAGGCTGGTGAAGATTTGCAGAGAACCAGGGTTTGGTCTCATACAGGTCTCACCTGGTTGTTCACATGGGAAAGTTCGTGGAACTCAGTATTTTGGGTACCCTGGTGTGATCTAGCTTCATGCTCATACCCTCTTGTTACATTATCCATTTCATCACCAAGACCGATTTCTCAATGATACAGTCAGATGTGGATTTTGGACAAAGGGATTTCTGTGAAGAGTCAGGCTGCTTTGCGATGAAATGTTTATAAGGTGAAATCTCTACACATGGTCCTCTCTCCCAGATTCATTGGTGTTGTGATAAAAACCACATTGATCCACACCTATTTGTCTTGTTATCTTGTCTCTTTCCCACTCCTCACCATCTTTGCTTAGAAGCAGTATGGCTTTCCTTGTAATTCCCTAATTCAGTCCCACTGTTTTTAGACTTCTGTGCTCTTCCTCATCTATTTGTTCTGCTTGGAATGCCATCCTTTCATTTATAAGACAACTCAGGCATCCCCTGAGCAAGCCCAACCACACCTCCTCTTTTATCCAAAGGGGTTTACCTGTATGCCTGTCCACCACTGTGCATGGGTTTCTGTCTTAGTCCCTTTCTCCATCTATTTCAAAGGTTTTCTTTGCATTGCACTTCCTCTATAGGCTCAGGAGTTCCTGAAGTTGATGAGTTTCCTATTCATTTCTGTAGTTCTAACACAGAACATAGGGCCTGGCATGGAAAGACTTCCATGTGGCTGGTTCAGTGAGTGAACAAGTGGATGGATGCATGGATGGATGGATGGATGGTTGGATTGGTGAGAAGGTTAAGGGGGGACAGCTAAGGAGATTTGCTCCACCATAGTGAAGGTTGCTCAGTCGTGTCTGACTCTGCAACCCCACGGACTATACAGTCCTGAAATTCTTCAGGCCAGAATACTGTAGTGAGTAGCCTTTCCCTTTTCCAGATTTTCCCAACCCAGGGATCGAACCCAGGTCTCCCGCATTGCAGGTGGATTCTTTACCAGCTGAGCCACAAGGGAAGCCCTTGTCCCACCATAGTGAAAGAGTAAACCCACGTGGGAGAAGCTTTACAAAGCTGAGCAAAATCCATTTTTAACTGAAATTAGCAATGAAGAGTCATAGACACTGCTTGTGTAGGAAAGAGATTAGATCAGAGCAGTCCACAGGAAGAACTGCAACTCTGTAATTACAACTCTGCTGTCTTCTCCGGATCATACTCTCCATTGCTTACCATACTCCAGCCACACTAGTGGCTAGTATTCCCCTTGAGCACACTGAACCTGAGCTCCTCTCCTACTAAGCTGCTCATCAGCAGCTGCTTTAAAATTAGAACTCCAACATTGGGCTCCTTCTTATCACTCAGGTCCTAACCCAGATATCACATCCTTGGAGAGGTACTTGAGCTCCTCCCTTGTACTACTAGTCCATCCACCGCTCTCTATCATATCACTCTGGTTTGTTTCATCCACAGTACTTTTCACTACTCAAAAATATCATGTTCTTTTTTTCATGCTTATTTTTTCACTGAACCTCTCAAATAAGAATGTGGCTTTTTATTGACTTCAATTTAGTTTATCTTGTATTCAGTACCAGGATTGCTTGGCATAAAATAGAAGCTCACTTAACATTTCCTGAATGAATGGATGAGTGAATGAATAAAAAGTGGATGAAAAGGTCCAGAGAGTAGAGACAGGACATCAGTTAGGAGGCTGTGTTAGCCAATAGCCTTGGGAAAAGGGAAAAGTCTCTGAGAAGGGAACAGCAGCCATTGGATAGACTGAATTTGGTACCACATTTCAGTTCCAAAGGCAAGGAAAAATCTGTTAACACTCCCATAACCAATGCTTGCACTGGTGAATGGACAGAGCCCTTAGGGGTAGAGAGAAGACTCAAGGAATCAGCTTTGTGGATGAAGAAAAAGGGGTTGCAGAAGGAGCCCAGTACTCTCTGATGGAAGAGTCATGCATTTCTGGGTGTGATTGAATTGTCAGCTGGAAATATGGGACTGGAGTTGAGGAAAGAGATTTGAGGCTGAAAGTAATCATTTGAAAGGTATTCATTCATTCCTTCATTTATGATCTGACCCTTTATAAAATCCAACTACAAACTGAAAACTTACTGAGACAGGTATTGAAAAAGCAAAATGAATAAATAATTAAACAGTGACCCTGACCCTGTCCCCAGGTAGCTGACAGTTTCATTGGTCCTTCTGAGGTTGCACATTTTCAGATGAGATTTCTGAGGATTTGGGTAAAGCTAATAAAAGAGAAGAAGTTTGCTGTCTACTCTGGGCAACAGGAGAGACGGGGTGAGGGGCGCGGAGGGAAAGGAGGCATTAGAAAAAAAAGATTGGAAATAAGAAAACAGGAGAATTTACTGTCACAGAAGATAGCGGAATCCCACTGAAGAGAGACGTTTCCTTTTGTGAATGGTCGCATTGTATTTGATGCTGCGGTACCTTAAAGGTTCACAGAACAGATGCTGTTGAGTGAGGCAGCCCTACATTGGTGTCCCAGTGCACCAGTGAGCTCTCCTGCTTCTAGAATGATATCAAGACTTTTATACGCCTCCTCTGGTCCATTCTGGAACTGGAATAAGACAGAGAAAAGGGAAGGTGGCCAGGTCTTTGCCCTCACAGTGGTGGCTTTTGGTAGATCAGAAGCTCTGCCCACTAGCAGTTTCGGCTGGAGTCTTGAGTCACATAGCCTGACAGCATCCTGGCACACTTGGCCCCATTTGACCTCACATCCTCTCTATTTAAGTGATGTGAATTAATTCATGAAAAGCTCTTGAAGCAATGCCTGGTATACCGTACATTCTTAAAAATAATATTACTCTTGCCCTTATTATTCCTTGTCGATGAAATCTACAGCCATCTCTAAAAATTGTGTGAGTCTGCCAGGACCCGCAAGCAGTCAAGTCACACTGAGGAACCCCCTTGTTCAAAGGACCTCTTTGTGATCCCAACTCAAGGCTCTGTTAAGTCGTGATGCACAGAAAAACTCTTTCAGCCATTGTGGTCCACAACTACTTAATTTTTTTAAAGTATATATAATGACTGGTTCCAAATAGGAAAAGGAGCACATCAAGGCTGTATATTGTCACCCTGCTTATTTAACTTCTATGCAAAGTACATCATGAGAAGTGCTGGGCTGGAAGAAGCACAAGCTGGAATTAAGATCGCCAGGAGAAATATCAATAACCTCAGATATGCAGAGGACACCACCCTTACGGCAGAAAGTGAAGAGGAACTAAAAAATCTCTTGATGAAAGTGAAAGAGGAGAGTGAAAAAGGTGGCTTAAAGCTCAACATTCAGAAAACGAAGACCATGGCATCCAGTCCCATCACTGCATGGGAAATAGATGGGGAAACAGTGGAAACAGTGTCAGACTTTATTTTGGGGGCTCCAAAATCATGGCAGATGGTGACTGCAGCCATGAAATTAAAAGACGTTTACTCCTTGGAAGAAAAGTTATGACCAACCTAGATAGCATATTCAAAAGCAGAGACATTACTTTGCCAACAAAGATCCGTCTAGTCAAGGCTATGGTTTTTCCTGTGGTCATGTATGGATGTGAGAGTTGGACTGTGAAGAAAGCTGAGCACCAAAGAATTGATGCGTTTGAACTGTGGTGTTGGAGAAGACTCTTGAGAGTCCCTTGGACTGCAAGGAGATCCAACCAGTCCATTCTGAAGGAGATCAGCCCTGGGATTTCTTTGGAGGGAATGATGCTGAAGCTGAAACTCCAGTACTTTGGCCACCTCATGCAAAAGGTTGATTAATTGGAAAAGACTCTGATGCTGGGAGGGATTGGGGGTAGGAGGAGAAGGGGACGACCCAGGATGAGATGGCTGGATGGCATCACTGACTCGATGGACGTGAGTGTGAGTGAACTCCGGGAGTTGGTGATGGACAGGGAGGCCTGGAGTGCTGCGATTCATGGGGTTGTGAAGAGTCAGACATGACTGAGCAACTGAACTGAACTGAACTGAACTGAATGACTGCCTTTATCAGATAGGGTGCTATACATATCTGGCAATTATATTTGTCCTTTTAATCCAAGGAGGTTCTTTTCTGAACTCTACATGAAACATCTCGCATTTGTCCTTTAATGCCTGAGGAGGGAAGGGGTGGTTCATTTTGTTAGCAAGAGGGACAATTAAAAACATCCCCCCCCAGCTTTATAGCTCTCCTAAACACTTTCAAACCTACTTGCAGTAATTACATGTGGTTAGTATTAAATGCTCCATGTCACTAGATGGAATCGTGGCTCAGAAAAGTTGTGTGATTTGCCCAAACCCACTGAGCTAGAAGGACTTCCCTTATAGCTCAGCTGGTAAAGAATCTGCCTGCAATGCAGGAAACTCTGGTTCGATTCCTGGGACAGGATGATCTGCTTGAGAAGGGATGGGCTCCCCACTCCAGTGTTCTTGGGCTTCCCCGGTGGCTCAGCAGGTAAAGAATCCCCCTGCAATGTAGGAGACCTGGGTTTGATCCCTGGGTTCAGAAGATCCCCTGGAGAAGGGAAAGGCTACCCACTCCAGTATTCTTGCCTGAGAAAACCATGGACTATACAGTCCATGGGGTTTGCAAAGAGTCAGACGCGGCTGAGCGAGTTCCCTGAGTGAGGAAGTGATTAAATGGGGCATGCACCTTGGTTGTTTCAATTCATAAATTATGTTCTTTCAAATATTTCCAAGTGCTTCTAAAATTCAGAATTGCATTTAATTTGTAATTTGTGACGCAGGTTACTCATATATATGCTTTTCGGTGGCTTCCCTGGTGGCTCAGTGATAAAGAATCCACCTGCCAAGCAGGAGGCAAGGGTTCGATTCCTGGGTCAGGAAGATCCCCTGGAGAAGGAAATGGCAGCCCACTCCAGTAATCTCATGGACAGAGGAGTCTAATGAGCTACAGTTCACAGGGCTGCAAAAGAGTTGGACACAGCTTAGAGACTAAACAACAAGCGTATATATTTATGCATGAAGATAAATCCCTACCAATGTTCTGTGTAGTGGAAATAAAACACTCTATGGCCCATGGAAGGGGCCATGTAGGTGGTTATCTGAGTGGGGGGTTGTATTCACCAGTCCTGGGCTTAGGTGCTAGAAGATTCTCCCTTGGAAAGAGAAGGAGGTGCCTGGAGCTTAAACAGATGGGTTGTTGGCCTCTCACTGAAAAGAACAGCGCCATATCAGAGTCTGCTGGGGTTTCACAAAGCCCAGACAGAGGCAGAGGTTGTGGCATAACCCATAGGAGAAAAATTAAGTGAATGCTGCAAGCTTTCTTTGAGAGCACGGCTTCCATGTGGCAAGTCTTGGTTGGTTGGTGGCACCTCCCCTCTCCTCGATGGCAGGGTTCCACCCGGCGCCCCAGCGCCTGCCTGCCCATCGTCCCTGAGCCACCCTGGTGGGGGACCGCCAAAGCACACAAGCACACATCCCTGCGCTCCTGGCCCACGGCCGCCTAAAAATAGCCTCTTGCTCTCTGAGTCTGGAGAAGAAAATACCTTGGTTCACTCGAGGCATTTTGGGTTGTGCTGCTCTTTGTGGTTGTACTGTTGTCCTGTTTTGCTCACTGAAAAGAGAAAGTTAACATTTGTTCCTCTGCACAAATCTCTTCTCCATCTGGAATCAATGGTGGGGGGCCCTCGGCAGATCACCCCTGAGGACTGGCTGATGTTTATAAGATCTTAATCCTGGGGGGACAGGCTGGCTGAGGAGGCTGGTAATAGGATAAGAAATCTCTTTCTCTAGGGTACCAGCTGGAAGCCAGCCCAGCTCCTAATGACGGGAAGTTTCCAGCTATCACAAGGTTCTTTCCGCGAAATGTGGTGGTGGGCTGAGTCCAAGGTGGCTTCTGCTCCATCCCCCACCCCATTCCTGTTTCCGGGTTCCATGTCAAGGATTTCCACTCAGTGTCAAGGAGGCACTGGGGCCTGAGGGCATACTCACCATGATCATTTTGCAATGGACACGACATAGGAGAAATGGGAATGTGTTTTCCCACCAGACAATCGACTTGTGCCAAATGCTCTGCAAGGTCAGAGAACACGCTGTCCCAATTAACCCTTGGAGCCATCCCCTGCTTCCCAGATGGCGGCAGTGGTAAAGAACCCACCTGCCATTGCAAGAGACATAAGAGGTACAAGTTCAATCCCTGGGTTGGGAAGATCCCCTGGAAGAGGCCATGGCAACCCAATCTAGTATTCTTGCCTGAAAATCCCCATGGTCAGAGGAGCCTGGCAGGCTACAGTCCATATAGTCACAAAGAGTCAGACACCACAAGGATTTAGCATTTATGCCATCTTCTGCAGATGGCAATGGTACCTTGCTTGCACAGATGGGGAAACTAAGGATCAGAGAAGGGGTGTAATTTACCCAAAGCTGTACAAGTAAAATGCTTTCCTGATGCCAGAATCTGTCGTTTTTTCATTTGTCATTAATGATATGGAATTAGGAGAAGGGGTGCATGTTACAAAAAAAGAGACTGGAGTGAGTCAAGGCCTGGGATACAGAGTGACTCTGGAGATAGTGAAAAGTCTGGCATGGGGGTGTGACCCAGAGGAAGATCAAGACCAGCTTAGGAAAAAACTGAATGCTGGCCAGAGGTCTCTACATGTGGTCTACAATCTCCACTGGGTTTATACATACCCAAATGCAACTGGAAAGGAGATTTGAAATTGCATCTCCAGTGATTTGAAACTGATTTTTGGTAAGGGAGAAAAACACACACGTGGAGCTGCAGGAGAACACGTGCTTCTGGGATCAAGGGGGCCAAGAGGGTCTGGCTGTAGCAATGGGAGACAAAGGCCCAGGGGAGCGAGACATGCAGAGCAGAAGGCGGAAACGTGCAAAATCTAAGATCAGCCCAACCTTGGTGAAAACATACACCTCTGGCTGTGTGACCTCGGTCCAGTTACTTAACCTCTCTGTGTTTGAGCTTCATCCTGTCCTTTGACTCTGGGTGAATGCTGTCTACCATTCAAGGATATGATAAAGGTGACAGGAGGTGGTGCAAATGATACATGTAATCTGTGTCTGAGGTCTGTACAGGCATGTGCTCAGTTGTGTCCAACTCTTTGTGACCCCCATGGACTGTAGCCCACCAGTCTCCTCTGTCTTTGGGATCTCCCAACCAAGAATACTGGAGTGGGTTGCATTTCCTTCTTCAATGTCAGAGTAGTATTAGGACCTTAACAAGCACAGGGAGACTTTCTCTTGTCCACAATCAAGACATGTGCTTCCTTCAGAGCAGAGCTGTTGAATTCCTCCCCTGCTTGCAAGGGCAGAGCATCCTACTTTCAGCTGGGGTGGGTGGGATGATGGGAGTCCCATGAGGCCACTTCAGCCTTCCTTGGGAAGCCAGGAGGAGACATGGGTCCATGTCTATGCCACGTCTGGTCTCTGCACATCAATTCTTGAGTCTTCCTTGAACACCCCAAGCCCAGTTCTCCCTCTCAGCAGGCGCATAGACTTTCCTCACTTCCAGAAATATCCCTCATTTCTTCTCTCCTCTGAAATCTCCCATGGCCCAGACCGAAGGCTACCTTCTTGGTGAAAAGTCCCCTGAGTTCCACCTCTGTCATTCATGATGGCCCCACTCTAACGTCATGATATAACTGCATTGTTGATTTATGTCCCTGTCAGTCAGTTCAGTTCAGTCGCTCAGTCGTGTCCGACTCTTCACGACCCCATGAATCGCAGCACTCCAGGCCTCCCTGTCCATCACCAACTCCCTGAATTCACTCAGACTCATGTCCATTGAGTCAGTGATGCCATCCAGCCATCTCATCCTCTGCCGTCCCCTTCTCCTCCTGTCCCCAATCCCTCCCAGTATCAGAGTCTTTTCCAATGAGTCAACTCTTTGCCTGAGGTGGTCAAAGTACTGGAGTTTCAGCTTCAGCATCATTCCCTCCAAAGAAATCCCAGGGCTGATCTCCTTCAGAATGGACTGATTGGATCTCCTTGCAGTCCAAGGGACTCTCAAGAGTCTTCTCCAACACCACAGTTCAAAAGCATCAATTCTTCGGCGCTCAGCTTTCTTCACAGTCCAACTCTCACATCCATACATGACCACTGGAAAAACCATAGCCTTGACTAGATGGACCTTAGTTGGCAAAGTAATGTCTCTGCTTTTGAATATGCTATCTAGGTTGGTCATAACTTTTCTTCCAAGGAATAAGCGTCTTTTAATTCCCTGTAGCCACCCAGAAAACCCAAGTTTCTCAAGACCAGGTTTGAGTTACCTTTGTGAAAATAGCTGCTGACATCACGTTTCCATGTTTTGTGCAGATTAGGTACAAATGATGGTACAGAGAATGAACAGAATCAGAGATAAAATAGACACTGTATCTTGGCTGCTGTATACAGTCCTGGCCTCATGCTAGGAGTTTTGTGATTAATATTTATTTAATGTTATTTTCCATCTAACATTTACAATGCCCCATCGGTAGATGTAATTTTCCTTCTGACAAGAAAGGAAACTGAGGCTCCAAGGGACAGAGCACCGCAAAATCTGCACTCAAAGCTGCCTGCCTTTCGAAGCATAGATCTTCAAGCAGACCGTCTCTTTCCCCAGGACCTGGAAATAGTTTGCACAAACAAACATCCTCCTTGGCTCTGCTCCCTCACACAGAGCTGTGCTGGGGTCTGTGGGACGTTCTGAGCGATGTCCTTGGGGTTCATTGTGGTGACCCTACCCCACCAGCAGCCTTAAATGCACATGGAGGCTGAATGCCCTGACACAGCTGAATTTCTCCTGCACTCGAAGGCTCCTTCACCAACAATGATGAATTCGAAAATGGAGACGTCTTCCAAAGGCACACATTTGAATGGGGCGGGAATAATAGCGTCATCCTTGAACCAAGGGGCGGGCAGAGTGACTGCTTCGAGTGTCTGGTTCTTATTCTGTGTTTTTAGTCATCTCAACACTGCATTTGGACAAAGGAGCAAGAAGCGTCTCCCCATGTGTGCTGTCCAGCTGCACAAGGCAAGGCGGCCGGGGGGGTGGGGTGGTGGCCCGCCCTGGGAGGCAGCAGCTGTTTGTAGAAAGCCACTGAGCCCATATGATGAAGTCCTCAGATGGGCAGGATTAGGGCCGCCCAGAGATACCCTGATCCTAGTCCCAGGAGTACTCCTAGGACCCAGGAGTACATTACCTTTGGTGGGAAGGGGACTTTGCAGGCATCTTTCAGATGTTGAGATGGGGGAATTATTTTACATTATCTGATTGGGGTCCTAAATGTAATCACAAAGATCCTCAAAATCAGTGGACCTTTCTTGACTGAGTTCAGAGTCAGGGGAAGAAGTTACTATAGAAAACTCAAGAAGGATGTGATGTTTATGGCTTTGCAGAAAGAGGAAGGGGTCCTTGAGCTGAGGGATGAGGGAGACCTTTGTAAACAGAAAAAGGCAAGGGAACATTTTCCCCTAGAGGCTTCAGCAAGGAACAAGCCAGCTGATACCTTGACGATAGATTTCTGCCCTACAAAATCGTGAGATCGTATGTTTGTTTTGCTGTATGTCACTCAACAGATGCTAACTGGCTAAAATGATAACAGAAGACTAACACAAATATCCACTCTTCAGTTTCCCCAACATCAAACTAACTATTCATGAAAGGGCGGCCAGCTCACCTTCAGCTGCGGCTTTCTAGCACCAAAATGCTCACAGCCCAGGACGCCTTTGACATCTACAGAAATGGACTCTTTGTAACCCTAAGGACCATAGCTCACCAGACTCCTTTGTCCATGGGATTCTCCAGGCAAGAATACTGGAGTGGGTTGCCATGCCTTTGGGGGATTTTTCCAACCCAAGGACTGTGCTTGTACCTCTTATGTCTCCTGCCCTGGCAGGTGGGTTCCTTACCACTGGCACCACCAGGGAAGCCCCAAATAACCAGCGCTGGACCCCAAAGGACAGCATGGGACACGGGAATGTTCTTGGGGCTTTCAGTCAAACCTGCTGAGTTCAGATTCTGCTTTATTCATTCACTGACCTTCTGGCCTTCAATGACCTTGATCAGCTTAGTCTGAAAATCATGGCGTGTGACTTCTGCTTCTGTTGAGGATCACACAAGATGGTGAATCTATTATCTAACTGTCACCACTGGAACCTAGGAGATGTTCAGTAAATTTTATTGTTTTTATTATTTTGCTGTTTTTCTTTAGTTTACACCTTTATTTCCCCCCAAATATTGGAACTAAGTTATTCAGTTACCTCATATGAATGTCAGTGATAACCATCAAATCTAATATTTTCTTTTATGAATTTCTGAAATTTTTATTAAGTAGTAGGTGGGTATCATTTTATAAAGTCAAATGGTAGCACATGAATTACCACACAAAGAAATAGAGTTCTCTACTCAACACAGACTCCAGAGTCCTGCTTTCTGAGACAAACATTTTTATTTCTTTAGTCTTTTTGAAGATATTTACTCCTCATTTTATAAATAATATTCTTATAATACCATTACATCTTGATTTTCTCTTTTGTACATACTGTTATATTTAAAATGAATAGCCAACAAGTGTCGGACTGTATAGCACAGGGAACTCTGTTCAATGTTAGGTGGCAGCTTGGTTGGAGGGAAGCTTGGCAAAGAATGGGTATATGTATTTGTATGTCTGAGTCCCTTTGCTGTCCACCTGAAACTATCAAAAACATTGTTAACCGGCTATATTTCACTATAAAATAAAAAGTTTAAAATAAATAAATTTTAACTTCCTAATACAGAGAGTGATTTAGCTTTCTTAAAATATACACATATACACATACATGACTTCGTATGTAGTTTTAATAGAAACTTTTCATAAATCATAAGTGTTTGAATAAGTTAAATACTGAGCCACTTATTGATTACAATTTTATATTCTTGGTGGTGAAGCTATTTTCCCTGAAGTAAATGACTATTTTCAAAATTATTATTTAGTTTGCTTAATTTTCTGTATCACTATTTATCTAATTTTTATCTTAAAAATTTTAATATGGTTCACATTTGGTTGAACACTGGTAGTTTACTAGAATTTTTTTTCCCTCAGAAACATCCATTCTCCATTTCTTTGTCATGCTTCAGTGAGATAGGCTGTTTCTGAGGCTGACTTCTCAGTCAAAGCTGAGAAGTCTTCACTCTCAGCTCATAATTTCTCTCTGCCTCCTTATCTATTGCATCCCCTTGTCTTGAACTCTGTCTTTTGTTATTATTGGTTTAATAATTTATTCTGTCGGAGAACAAACTAGTAACTTCCTAAGGCAGCTTATGGAAGTTCAAATTTCAATTTCTTTCATGTCTGAAAATTTCTTCATTTTACCTTCATACTTAAGAGTTTGAATGGAAGTCGTATTCTCTCATAATAAGAAAGGCATTGCTCCTCCGTCGTCTAGTTTCATTATCACGGCTGAGAAACCCAGTTTTCTCATCATTCAAATCTAGTTGTTTTTCTTTTTTTTTCTGTGAATGTACAGGATGCTGTATTTATTCCTTGTGTCATGAAATTCTGTGTTGATGTGCCTTGATATGGATGGCTTTCTTGGAACTGTGTCAACCACTTTGGAGAGAGAGTTGTTGTTCAGTCACTAAGTCATGTCTGACTCTTTGTGACTCCATGGAGTGTAGCCTGCTAGGCTCCTATGTCCATGGATTTTCCAGCTAATACTCGAGGGCTTACCGTTTTCTTCTCCAGGGGATCTTCCTGACGGAAGAATCAAACCCTGGTCTCCTGCATTGGCAGGTGGATTTGTTACCACTGGGCCACCTGGGAAGCCCTTGAAGAGATGGAATAGCTTTCAAATGGAAACTTAAGTGTTTTCATTCTGAAGAAAATTTCTTGTATTATATCTTGAAAAATGTTCTTTTGTTTTCTATTCCTGAAGCTCATATGGAGAAAATACTGAGTTTCTTAAATTTATCTATTTATCTTTATTACCATATTTTTACATACTTGAGTTTGTTATTTATCTTGAAAAATTTCCCAATCTAATCTTTAATCTCTTTATTGGATTTTTTTCCCCTGTACTTATGCTTTTTTAACTCAAAGGATTCTATCTTATTCTCTGAATATGATTTCATTGTGTTTTAATGTTTTTTGGATGCAATATTTTTTTTTTTTCACTCAGTATAGTAATTATGTTTATTTGCAACTTTCCTCTCGTCAATGCAGTCTCCATTTCCAGTGGTTTTCTCTTGTATTTGTTTGTTTGTTTTGGTGATAATACTTCCCTGGTGGCTCAGACGGTAAAGCGTCTGTCTACAATGCAGGAGACCCAGGTTCGATCCCTGGGTTGAGAAGACCCCCTGGAGAAGGAAACGGCAATCCACTCCAGTACTATTGCCTGGAAAATCCCATGGAGAGAGGAGCCTGGTAGGCTACAGTCCATGGGGTCACAAAGAGTGGGACACGACTGTGTGACTAATCACACACACACATTCCATGCTACGAGTTTTTAGCTGACATCTGGAAGTACTTGATTGTCAATTTTGACTTGGGAGCTTGTGAGTAAATACCTAAGAGGAAACATTGTGTGTTTGGATGGAACCTGTCCACCACTGAGTCTCACTGTTGCTTAAATGGAAAGTCCCCTGGATTAAGCTCCTATAGTCTTTTCTCTCAGGTCAGTCATTATCTCCTGAGAGGGTACCCAAGGATGATGCTTAATTGCCAGTACTATGACTCAAGGACATCTTTTTTTTGGGGAGGGGGGTGTTAGTTCTAAAAGATCTTGTAGGTCTTCATAAAACCGTTCAACTTCAGTTTCTTCAGCGTTACTGGTTGGAGCATAGACTTGGATAACTGTGATATTGAATGGTTTGCCTTGGAGTTGAACAGAGATCATTCTGTCGTTTTTGAGATTGCATCCAAGTACTGCATTTCGGACTCTTTTGTTGACCATGATGGCTACTCCATTTCTTCTGAGGGATTCCTGACCGCAGTAGTAGATGTAATGGTCATCTGAGTTAAATTCACCCATTCCAGTCCATTTTAGTTCGCTGATTCCTAGAATGTCGACGTTCACCCTTGCCATCTCTTGTTTGACCACTTCCAATTTGCCTTGATTCATGGACCTGACATTCCAGGTTCTTGTGCAATATTGCTCTTTACAGCATCAGACCTTGCTTCTACCACCAGTCACATCCACAGCTGGGTATTGTTTTTGCTTTGGCTCCATCCTTTAATTCTTTCTGGAGTTATTTCTCCACTGATCTCCAGTAGCATATTGGGCACCTAATGACCTGGGGAGTTCCTCTTTTGGTATCCTATCATTTTGCATTTTCATACTGTTCATGGGGTTCTCAAAGCAAGAATACTGAAGTGGCTTGTCATTCCCTTCTCCAGTGGACCACATTCTGTCAGGCCTCTCCACCATGACCCGCCCGTCTTGGGTTGCCCCGTAGGCATGGCTTGGTTTCATTGAGTTAGACAAGGCTGTGGTCCTAGTGTGATAAGATTGACTAGTTTTCTGTGAGTATGGTTTCAGTGTGTCTGCCCTCTGATGCCCTCTTGCAACACTTACCATCTTACTTGGGTTTCTCTTACCTTGGCGTGGGGTATCTCTTCACGGCTGCTCCAGCAGAGCACAGCCACCACTCCTTACCTTGGAGGAGGGGTATCTCCTTACCGCCACCGTTTCTGACCTTCAATGTGGAATAGCTCCTCTAGGCCCTCCTGTGCCTGAGCCACCACTCCTCAGGTTGCTCCTCCTGGCCACCGGCCCTGGCCTCGAGCGTGGGTGCCTCCTCCCAGCTGCTGCCCCTGGCCTCGGGCTCGGGGTGGCTCCTCAAGGTCACCGCCCCTGGCCTTGGGTGCGAGGTGGCTTCTCCTGGCCGCCACTGGCCTCAGACGTGGGGTAGCTCCTCCCAGCCGCCGCACTGACCTCAGACACGGGGTGTCTCCTCCAGGCCGCCACTGACCTCCGAAGTGGGTTAGCTCCTCCTGGCCGCCACCCCTGACCTCAGACGTGGGATAGCTCCTCGCACCCACCGCCACTGACCTCGGGCGCAGGGTAGCTCCTCTCGGCCCTTCCTGCGTTGTCACAGCCTGGCACTGTAGGCCGCTGCCCCTGACCTCGGACGTGGGGAAGCTCCTCTCCGCTGCACTTAGTGAGCCGGCTCGCAGCCGCCTGCGCTTAGTGAGCTGGCTCGCAGCCGCCAAAAAAGATGTCCTTTTCATTATAGGGGACTGGAATACAAAAGTAGGAAGTCAAGAAACACCTGGAGTAACAGGCAAATTTGGCCTTGGAATGCGCAATGAAGCAGGGCAAAGACTAATAGAGCTTTGCCAAGAAAATGCACTGGTCATAGCAAACACCCTCTTCCAACAACACAAGAGAAGACTCTACACATGGACATAACCAGATGGTCAACACCAAAATCAGATTGATTATATTCTTTGCAGCCAAAGATGGAGAAGCTCTATACAGTCAACAAAAACAAGACCAGGAGCTGTCTGTGGCTCAGATCATGAACTCCTTATTGCCAAATTCAGATTTAAATTGAAGAAAGTAGGGAAAAACGCTAGACCATTCAGGTATGACCTAAATCAAATCCCTTATGATTATACAGTGGAAGTGAGAAATAGGTTTAAGGGCCTAGACTGATAGATAGAGTGCCTGATGAACTATGGAATGAGGTTCGTGACATTGTACAGGAGACAGGGATCAAGACCATCTCTGTGGAAAAGAAATGCAAAAAAGCAAAATGGCTGTCTGGGGAGGCCTTACAAATAGCTATGAAAAAGAACAGAGGTGAAAAGCAAAGGAGAAAAGAAAAGATATAAGCATCTGAATGCAGAGTTCCAAAGAATAGCAAGAAGAGATAAGAAAGCCTTCTTCAGCAATCAATGCAAAGAAATAGAGGAAAAGAACAGAATGGAAAAGACTAGAGATCTCTTCAAGAAAATTAGAGATACCAAGGGAACATTTCATGCAAAGATGAGCTCGATAAAGGACAGAAATGGTATGGACCCAACAGAAGCAGAAGATATTAAGAAGAGGTGGCAAGAATACAGGGAAGAACTGTACAAAAAAGATCTTCATGACCCAGATAATCATGATGATGTGATCACTAATCTAGAGCCAGACATCTTGGAATGTGAAGTCAAGTGGGCCTTAGAAATTTTCACTACGAACAAAGCTAGTGGAAGTGATGGAATTCCAGGTGAGCTGTTTCAAATCCTGAAAGATGATGCTGTGACAGTGCTGCACTCAATATGCCAGAAAATTTGGAAAACTCGGCAGTGGCCACAGGACTGGAAAAGGTCAGTTTTCATTCGAATCCCAAAGAAAGGCAATGCCAAAGAATGCTCCAACTACCGCACAATAGCACTCATCTCACATGCTAGTAAAGTAATGCTCAAAATTCTCCAAGCCAGACTTCAGTAATATGTGAACTGTGAACCCCCTGATGTTCAAGCTGGTTTTAGAAAAGACAGAGGAACCAGAGATCAAATTGCCAACATCCACTGGATCCTGGAAAAAGCAAGAGAGTTCCAGAAAAACATCTATTTCTGCTTTATTGACTATGCCAAAGCCTTTGACTGTGTGGATTACAATAAACTGTGGAAAATTCTGAAAGAGATGGGAATACCAGACCACCTAACCTGCCTCTTGAGAAATCTGTATGCAGGTCAGGAAGCAACAGTTAGAACTGGACATGGAACAACAGACTGGTTCCAAATAGGAAAAGGAGTACGTCAAGGCTATATATTGTCACCCTGCTTTTTTAACTTCTATGCAGAGTACATCATGAGAAACGCTGGACTGGAAGAAACACAAGCTGGAATCAAGATTGCTGGGAGAAATATCAATAAGCTCAGATATGCAGATGACACCACCCTTATGGCAGAAAGTGAAGAGGAGCTAAAAAACCTCTTGATGAAAGTGAAAGAGGAGAGTGAAAAAGTTGGCTTAAAACTCAACATTCAGAAAATGAAGACCATGGCATCCAGTCCCATCGCTTCATGGGAAATAGATGGGGAAACAGTAGAAACAGTGTCAGACTTTATTTTTCTGGGCTTCAAAATCACTGCAGATGGTGACTGCAGCCATGAAATTAAAAGACGCTTACTCCTTGAAAGAAAAGTTATGACCAACCTAGATAATATATTCAAAAGCAGAGACATTACTTTGCTGACTAAGGTCCGTCTAGTCAAGGCTATGGTTTTTCCAGTAGTTATGTATGGATGTGAGAGTTGGACTGTGAAGAAGGCTGAGCGCCAAAGAATTGATGCGTTTGAAATGTGGTGTCGGAGAAGACTCTTGAGAGTCCCTTGGACTGCAAGGAGATCCAACCAGTCCATTCTGAAGGAGATCAGCCCTGGCATTTCTTTGGAAGGAATGATGCTAAAGCTGAAGCTCCAGTACTTTGGACACCTCATGCGAAGAGTTGATTCATTGGAAAAGACTCTGATGCTGGGAGGGATTGGGGGCAGGAGGAGAAGGGGACGAGAGAGGATGAGATGGCTGGATGGATGGCATCACGGACTCGATGGATGTAAGTCTGGGTGAGCTCCGGGAGATGGTGATGACCAGGGAGGCCTGGCGTGCTGTGATTCATGGGGTCGCAAAGAGTTGGACACTACTGAGCGACTGAACTGAACTGAAACTGTGACTCAAGTGTGATAATATTATTTTTCAAAGACCTCTGATTAAGATTCCTATAATTTTCAAGGCTTGTTGAATTCATATAGAAACATAACCCAGTGTTTCATTTGTTTGTTTTCCACGAGAAACCTCTATTTTCAATACCTGTATTATATTAAACAGTTATGGCTTCAAACTTTCTCAAAAGTCCAGAAGCACAAGTGGTATTTTCTTGGCATCAGTCTCCATGGTCAAGGAGGAAGAGACTGAGGAATCAAGGTCATAAACAGGTGCTAGAATTTATAGTCAGCAACGCATCTGCATTTTCTCTCATTTGGTCCTGCCAACCACTTGCAGCAGTTCTCCTTACCCCAGTCAGACAGATGAAGAAGCCAAGGTCAGACGACCATATGGTGAGGTCACCTGTCCCTGGCTGCATGGCTAATCAATGGTCAAAGCGGGTTCCAAGGGAAGGTCTGACTAATTTCCTCTCTTCATCACCTTCCCACTATTCTGCATTCTATTCTTGTTGCAATAGCAGATTTACTGAAGATGCTTGTCTACATCAATACTTGGAGCTAGGAATCATACTTATCATTACCACTTTATAACTGTGAAAGCCTTCATCACATGGAGACTTGATATAACTTGATTAAGACCATGCACTCATGGTGATAGAATTGGAATTCAAACTCAGTCACCCAGAATCCACAGACTGCAGTCTGCACACTTTACTACTGGGCCATAAGCCGTCTTCTTTCTTTCTTCTCTTTCCTCAAAAGTCTAATATGCTAATTAAAGAACAAAGTTCAAACTTTTTAGCAAAGCATGCAGTGTTCTTTATCTCTGGCCCCTGCAAATCTCTTGTCCCCCTTTCTTGCATATTATATATGCACCAGATTCCTTGCAGACTCAGGAACCTGGCATGCTTTCTCTTTTTATAGATTTTGCTTGTGTTGGTGGCATTCAAGCATCCAGTTCACCCACACGTCTCAAGTTGCCTGGGTATTACCGACAGATCTTCCAAGACTTAGTAAGAATGTTAGCCTCCCTGGGACGATTGCTATACCCCTTCCTTGCACCAGAGGAGGACTCAACCCATGATGAATTGGGGGCTCACAGTAGGCTCCTCGGGAATCCAGCATATGCTTTGTACCACACACACACATATGTCCATTCTTAATTCTCTTTTATTGGCTATCTATCACCCCATATTATAAGGTCAAGAACTGGCTGGTCATCTCTACTTTCTCCATCTAAACACAGACTTTGGCACTTAGAAAGTGCTTTAAAATATCTTCAGAAAAAAAAAAAAAACAAGAGAGAGAGAGAGAACAAGAGCAAGAGAAAAGACAAGAAGAATAAAAAATAAATAAAACATAAAATGTGAGCTGCAGTTGCTTGGCTGGTTCGAGTTTTTTATATATATATTCATGTTAACACACATATAATACTGGGAATTCCCATTGCTAAATTCAAGTTTGCAAAGCTTTGGTCTTTCATAAGATTACATCATTGGAGAGGAAATCACTACATTTTTTAAAGAGGAGCCAGACCAAATACTGAGAAGTGTATAATGGGAGAGAAAATAATAAACTCCAGAAAGCAATTGCCATAAATGTAATGTTCACCTCTCCACAACACACACATATGCCAAAAAGGCTCTGCTTTTGCTGAATTTGCAGTAGCTAAAGTCATTAATTAAAACCATGTCCAAATCTACATTGACCAGGATAATAATGCCAATAAGATTAACCATGCTAATCCATCTTTTATAAAAGTTTTAAATACAAAAATAATAATAATAAAAATAAATCAAATGGAACAAGAAAATGTAGGCAGACATAGCCCTCTAACCACTAAAAAAACTTTTTAAAAAAACTGATTAAATAAAAAAAGAAAGAAAAGAAACTTCCAAAGTGGTTGAACCAGTTCATCATGGTCTGTTAAGGAAAACACATTTTTGTGTGTCATATGGGAAGGCGTTTCTCATGGTATGGTCTAGGCATTCTCTCCAAAGCATGCTGTGTGAAACATTCTCAGGCTTTATTTAGCATCAGGTCATATTCCTCCTTCCAAGGTTGACCGCTTGTTGTAAGAATAGATTACGCTGAGCAGTTTGTTCTGAGATGGGCCCACCCCTTTAAAGCCAGGATGGAGTATGTTAAGTTGAAACCAGCCAAAGACACAGTGGAAAGAGTAAAGGACACCTTCCTGCAAGTTAAAAAAAAAAAAAATCAAGAGATGGTCATCCTGCTACCATCTGTGTTCTTGCTTCAGGTCCCAAGCCAAAGTCTGAGACAAGTCCTAGGCCTTGTAAGGCTCTTGAAGTCTTAAAATCTTCATCACTAGGCCCTTCCTGTGTTTGACTTGCTCTCACACCATGATGTACTGTGAATCCTCTCTGGCCCCTTTACAGATCCTTTCCCGGAGGGCAAGTGGAAAACTGGGCAAGGTTTTAGGTTTGTGTAAAGTCCTGCTGAGAAACCCTAACATTTGATGCTTCTGGTTCCATGAAAGAGTGTTTGAAGTAGATTCCAGGTACTAAAAGTTAAAAAAAAAAAAAAAAAAGATCTGATTTTTCTCTTGCATGCTGAAGGGACGAGGACTGGTTATGGGAGTCTGACTTTATGTCTGTGTGTCTCATATTATAAGAAATCTTGAAGTTTTGATAGACTTAATCCTTACCACAGGAGCGTGTAAAATAGCAGAGTTAAACTGCCAACAAAAACCAGGGCCACACCAGGAAAGCCGTGGGCTTTCAAGTGGCTACCTGCCATGTCCTGCCTGGCAAACTCCCAGCTGATGAATGAATGCTCAGTATCCCAATCTATCAAGCTGGACTTGGCTTTGCCCTGGTCCAGGTGAGATCTGAGGTGACCATCACTATTCAACACACTGTCTTTCTTGGATGAGCTTCTCTATCCTGTGGAAGATAACACATGAAGAGAAGCTTTTGCTGGAACCCATCTCTGCATTTCCAGTTGCCTTGTAGGCTTTATCGGTTCTTCTGTGTATTTGCGTGTTTGTCAGTACTTTTCTCCTACCAAAATGTCTTTACGAATTATGACAACTCACAGATCTTTCTTTGTCTTTTCCTAGTTGCTGCCGTTCAGACCGATTTTCGTCTTGCATATGATTTTAATACAAGCTCTTGTAATATGATTACATTAACTGTTGAGCAATATCGCCTCACACAACCAAACCACAGGGCTTTTTTTAACTGCACTGGGAATGCCAGGGCTGGATCTACACTTTCAATTCTCCATTAAAGTTCATCAGAAGAGAGATTGGCTTTAAAGCCGTGTGTAACTGTGCATTTGAATAGCTGGGTGTAATGGCTCAGGAGAAGGGCATGGTGGGGAGGTAAATAGTGGGGTTTTTTTGTTTGTTTTTTGTTTTTGGACTCAAAGTAAATTTTCCTTTTTCCCTTCAATGATTCTAGTGACTTCCTGGAAATGTGCCCTCTTTCAAGTTTGGCCTTTGGAAGTTTGGATAAAAGTGGGTTCTTTCCTTTTACCAGTTTTCCAGAAGGGAATTCTAGGAGAAATGTGAATTGTGGCTAATGGACAGAGGGAAGAGGAATAATCTGCTGTGGTTTATAGGAAGGAATGCCTCTGAATAAGATTCTGAAGGTCAAATTATGATGATTGTGATGACAACGATAATGATGACAAAGAAAAGAAGAGGAGAAGGAGGAGGGGAAGGAGATGGCTGGATTTCATTCACCCGTGTGTGTGTGTGTTTTAGAATTGTGTGTGATCAGTATAGAAACTTTATGTTCCAATTGTCTTATTTGGTTATTTCTGGAACAGTGTGATGTCAGAATTTCCATGCCATTGTCTTTAATAAAACAAAAAGGATTCTACAATCCCACTAATGAAACAATAAAAAGTATAGCCTCCACACTGCCTCTTGACATGGAAATATTCCAAGAATTGATCTTCTCAGACTGTGTACCTACAATTTTTCTTTTGGCTCAGAAAATATCATGATCCTGTCATCGAGGGAGGATGTGTATATGTAGAGGGGTTTTATACTGGAGGTGGCAGACATAACCTAAGGTATATTCTGATTAGGGAAACAGCACAAACCACTCAAAGCTTTTGGCCCATTCTCAAACCCTCAAACCCAAATGGATAGGATGTTTTATTTTTTTTTTTAATTTTCACTGTTATTTTTTTCTCAACACATTATGAGTACACAAAATATGAATATATATATATATATATATATATAAATTCAGTCTTTTTGTTGTTGTTGTTCCAGGTTCACATCTGATGCTCTTTGCTTAGCTTAGAGAGGATACATCTGATGAGGGTGGCTAAAGGTAACCATTCTTATAACTCTAGAGCAGATGTTAATGATTTTGATGCTTAAAAAAAAGAGCTGCTCGTGGATCTGCCATTAGTATGATTTCATTCTCTCCCATTCTCCATCTTCTTGTCCTTTGATATCAGGGCAGGAACCTCTTCTGCTCTGGGCTGATGTCATCTGGAAATGCTCTCTTTGCTTGTTCTGGGAGACATGGCCTGTCTCCAGGCAAGAACACATTTCTGAACACCCTACAGGATTCCCGTGGTCAGTGGCCCTGGTCTGCTGAGACGAAGGGAACTCTGGCTTCTAGACTTTTAAC
Organism: Oryx dammah; assembly: GCF_014754425.2. Taxonomy (NCBI): domain Eukaryota; kingdom Metazoa; phylum Chordata; class Mammalia; order Artiodactyla; family Bovidae; genus Oryx; species Oryx dammah. The sequence continues at coordinate 7,078,238 of NW_024070200.1, read as the reverse complement.
ACCAGCTTGTGCCGTTGACAGACCAGGTATTGCTGTCCAGGGGCCCATAGTCAGGACCTGCTGGGAGACCCATGGTTTTAAAATGCCTTGGGAGATGATTTAGCTTAAAGTATCCTTGAACTTGCTTTCTTAGCAATGCCTGCTTATATTTCCCAAAAGGGTTAAGAGTGCCTCCTTGTAAAGAGCCAAACAGTAATGAAGACACACTATAATATTTTCTTTTGATAACATATGAAGACCAGAAGCAGAGGAACAGTGATGTGCCAGTGAAGTTTAACAACCAGAACTCTGCAAAAAACAGCTGAATGGTGGTTGTTCAGTTACTAAGTCGTGTCTGACTCTTTGTGACTCCATGGACTGCAGGACATCAGGCTGCCCTGTCCTTCACTATCTCCCAGAGTTTGCTCAAACTCATGTCCATTGAGTCAGTGATGCCTTGACTGGTAGCAGTGTTGACTGTTTCCATGGTGTAATAGTCAAACTCACCATGGCTGATTTCAAGCTATCTCCCTCGATGGGAATTTGGAAAGAGGTGCCTGTAATTGGCTCTTTTAAGTCAGGACTGAAATGGAGCAGAATCCTATGGTCCTTGCCCCTGCCTCCAAACTCCCCAGTCCTCAGCCTGCCTTTTGCTTGTGGAAAACTTTAGTCAAAGAACAACTTTAATCAGAGAAATGAGAACATGCAGAAATGGAGGAAAACAGTCAAAGGAGACTAATTAATAATAATGTAGCCATTAAGCATAGTCAAGGACCTTTGTTCTTTCTCAAGGGCTATAGACATTATTCTGAGCCATATTCTGTGAATTGTCTTATAGGTACTGAAATCCCAGGTGGAGAAATTAACTCATGATGACCTGACTGTAACCCACAACGTCAGCTGCCACAGCTCTGAGAACTGGTCTCAAAGATATGGAAACAAACCGAACTTGGAACTGAAGATTAACTGTAGCTAAAACAATCAGGATGACACTGATGAGACCACCAGTGATCAATTTGAAGATGGCTGTCAGAGCTGACTGTGCTGTTTCTGCATGTAGCCGCCTCCTTCTGTCTATAAAAGCTCTTGTCCCACTGTTGTCAATGGCAGGAGTTGGCCTTTGGACAGATATCCACCTTCTCCCCCAGTTGCCTGTATCTGAAATAGAGCAAATGTTCCCTTCCACCAACCTGACCTGTTTACTGGCTTTTGGATGGCGAGCAACTGGACCCTACCCCATTCAGTAACAGGACCAACTTTAGCACAGCCACTGCTTTAGGCTGTGGAATAGCAGATGAAGAGAGCATAGAGTTTGGAGAGCAAAGAGCTGGCTTGGATTACAAATGTACTTTTTCCTGACTCAAGTATTGCCAAGTTACTTTTGGATCCTCTGTTGTTCATTCGCTAAGTCATGTCCATTGAGTCGGTGATGCCACCCAACCATCTCAACCTCAGCCATCCCCTTCTCCTCCTTCCCTCAATCATTCCCAGCATCATGGCCTTTTCCAATGAGTCAGCTCTTCACAAAAATCGGCAAAGTATCAGAGCTTCAGCTTCAGCATCAGTCCTTCCAATGAATACTCAGGGTTAGTTTCTTTTAGGATTGACTGTTTGGCTCTCCTTGCTGTCCAAGGGACTCTCAAAAGTCTTCTCCAGCACCATAATTCAAAAGCATCACTTCATTGGTGCTCAGCCTTCTTTATGGTTCAACTCTCTGCTGCTGCTGCTGCTAAGTCACTTCAGTCGTGCCCGACTCGACTCTGTGCAACCCCATAGACAGCAGCCCACCAGGCTCCCCGGTCCTTGGGATTCTCCAGGCAAGAACACTGGAGCGGGTTGCCATTTCCTTCTCCAACGCATGAAAGTAAAAGTGAAGTTGCTCAGTCATGTCCAACTCTTCCGCGACCCCGTGGACTGCAGCCTACCAGGCTCCTCCGTCCAGGGGATTTTCCAGGCAAGAGTACTGAAGTGGGGTGGCATTGCCTTCTCTGAACTCTCTGCTAGTACCTCCAAAAAATAGAAGAATGTGAGCTTTTCCAGCTGAGTGTAAGCTTAGTAAGGAAATGCATGAAGAAGTTTCCTCTGGTAAGCGCATTATCTTCACCCCAACTCACCTGAGAGGGGCATGGACTGCTCCAAGGGTGCCACTGGATTCTTCTCACTTTTCCTACTAGGTCTTCTTACGTGTAAAATGTAAAATAGTTTTAATTTACAAAATAAAATCTATCTCTAAGAAGTGAAGAAAGCCCCTCATAAAACTCACCTGCTCTCGCCTGCATTTCTACACAGCCTTTTCATTGTAACTTCTGTGAGATGAGAAAGTATTTATTGTGTACTAATGGATATCCCTTTAGAATTTTTTTTTTAAAGGGAATTTCCTAAAGAGAGAAAGGTGGCAAGATCCTTGTGCTATACCAATTCAAGTATTAATAACATCCTTTTATCTCTTCCCATCAGTTAAAGAATGATGGACTGTATACAAAAGGCATTCTTGTGTTCTCTGAACACAGGATTGATTGCTTTCTGGGAGCTGTGAAGACAAGCTAGCCATGTCATTGACTTATTTATTTATATTCCACTTCTAAGGAAGGTAAAACATAAAGGTCATGAATTTGGAATTGCAAGATGCTGGCTTCTCCTTCCATCTCTTCCATTTACCGTATGGCTGACCTAGGTTGAGGCCTTCCTTTCTCCAGGAATCAGAAGAAAGTCATCTGGAAACAAAGAATATTCATAAATTCCTCATTGAGTCTGTGTGTGTGTTTGCAAGACAGAATGCAGATAATGAGTGCAAACTCCCAGAGGGCAGAGTCTGCCTCTCCCAGCCTTTCATCTTCAGTATACATTTAGCGGCAATTTTGTTCCTATTTGATTAATAAGTTGGTCAAGAGTCTGGAACAAAACCCACCAACAGAAGACACTTAATAAGTGTCAGTGGTATTGAATCCAGTCCCTAAGAGCCTATAAAAACCTCCTCAGACTTCTGGAAAATGACAGCTCTATGGTTGTACCATTTCCAAATCAAGAGAGACACATATTTCTTCATTGTGAGCTTACTTTCAATGTGAAACGACTTCTCCAAAATAACCACCACAAGCAGTTAATAAATTGGGAATAAATAATGTACAACACTGCAAACTGCATCCCTAATAATCTATCATACATACATCTAGTCTGGATCATGCAAGACAACCATGACACCTTGATTTAACTGGGCCAATGAGTGGCGGCATATACATTATGGTGGTCTCATTGACATCTTTTGCACCCAAGGAATCAAATTAAAGCCTACTTGCATATTAAGCACTACGTGGTCCTTTCTCCCCCGGAAGTGAAATGTGTTGCTATTAGCCTGGGCTTGACGGCATGGGAAGAGAATCTTGGGGTGCAGTGGTGAGGCCAAGCAATATCCTATTGATTTCAGTGGGACCGTGTGTTCTTTGAAATGATCTGCAATAGTCCTGGATGGTCTCTTTCTCAGTCCAGCTGCAAGGCTAATAAAAGTGCTTAGTAATAATGACCTAATTATATGTGGGGGCCTGAAATATTGCCACATATACTGTATCTTCTTCATCTTTGCCTCCGAACCACTTTGATGCTCTCTACTAGGAACAATACTAGAGACACCCAATCAGATGACCTTGGCCACACCTTAGCTGTGCTCATGAATGCTAAGCTAGCCAATTCTATCTCATTTGGCACCAGAAGGGCAGTTTAATTCTAGCTGCTTCAGTCCTGTCTCAGAGAGCAGAGTATCAAAGCAGTGGTGAGACAAATATCAGATTGAATACATTTTGCACCATCCTTCTCGAGGAGTGCTCTTCTCTTCCATTGGAGGGCAGGGCAGGGAATGGAATCATCACGAGGTCCTTGGGAAGGGGAAGCACAGAGGGACTTGCTCTTCCTCCTTCTCTGAGGGCCACTTGGCTGTGTCCAGCAAGCCCACCTCCCCATGGTCACGCCTGCCCCAGCCTGCATTACGCAAATCAATCTCTCCTACAAGCTTCTGTTCACTGGCGGGCAGGATTCTCAGCCTTCCCAAGCCCCAAGCCTGGAAGCTGAGCAGCTCTAGGCAATTATCTGTTTTGAAGGAATACACTGATTTGACATTCTTAAGAAGTCACAGACGTCTGATTTCATAATATAATTTGTAGAAGTAAAAAAGGCAAGTTAAACATTTGCTTACACATATCATGTTTACATGTGTTCAAAGAACTTTCCAAAACTTTGCAGTCTCATCCAACTGCATCTTTTTTAAGCTCGCTTCGCTCTTGTAGGTTTGCAAACAAATTCCACAGCACATTCAACCGCAAATTGATTTACTTTTGGGGAAACTCCTTGAGTTTCGCGACTTTCTTCTTGCTGTTTAACGTACACACAGATGCAAAAAAGAAAAAACAATCTCCTAACACAGGAACACAAATCTGGCATCCGGAGGAGTCTATTTTTTCATTTATTCTCAAAGTGAAGGGAAAGCAGCAATGGATGAGATCCAGATTGCCAAGGAGTGTGCAAATGACTTCTTGGTCCCCGCTGGCGGTGTGACTGACAGCGCATCTCAGGGCAGGGTGGCGGAGGGAGACAGGAGCATCCCCGCACGAGGGAAGACCATTTGTTTAGCATGTAACCTGGGTGTCTGGCCTTCCATCATTCAGTGAAGGGCACCACCGCTCTCAGGCATTCAACTGCATCATCTCTGGTACCTCCCATTGAGTAATCAGTCCCTGAGGCAGAGTCCCACTGAATGGAATCCTGTCTTCTGCATCTTGAATTTACTTCTCCATCCCTGATGCTTTAGCACTTGGATTCTAGCAATAACTTCCCCCCCAATCGTGCGGATCCAGCCTCCTTCTGTCCCATATATGCTCCTCATTGCTACCAGAGAGAGAAACACAAGCTGTCCATCCGACCCCAGGGATATCCTTGTTAAACTTACAAGGACTCTCCCTCCTTCAGGATAAAGGGTCAACTCCACAGCATAACTTTGGAAGCCTTTTATGATCAAGCCCCTGCTTTCTTTGACTCTGATTTCCATGAGTATGTCTCAAATTCTGGGTAGGTGTCTTTCTGTGCATCCCACAGGGCCTTTGCATATGCTGTTCCATTGACCATGAATAACCTCTTTCCATTTTCACCTGGAAGACGCCTACTCATCCTTCAAAATCAGCTCAGATACCATGTCTGGATCATTCCTGAGTGCCCCCCAGAACAGGGTTAAGACTTTCTTTCCCTTGTCTCTAGCTTCCTACACTTCTCTACACTAGTATCTGTTATTTTCTATAATCACTGAGCTCTTCACTGATGCATATCTCACTAAACTTTAATTTTCATGAGACTGAGGTGGTGTCCCTTATGAGATTTGAAATCTGTATGTCTTTTAGCCCCACACTTTGATCACTTCTCTACACACGACAACAAACACAGTTCCTGGAATGCAGTAGATGCTGCAGAAAAGTTTCACACAAATGAATGGATACATGAAGGAGATAGATCATGAAAGTGGACCGGTAACCAGTAGCTCAAAATGCGATGGCTCAGGCCCTTCTGCCTAGCAAAGGTGCCTCCTAAAAGAGCCTAGACTTATTACATAAAAGGCCACTGAATGCTGTGAACTCCGTAGACAGTGGGTAGGAAAACCACTTCCACAGGGGCCTGAAATAAAGGCAACATCATTGCCTCATTGCATTGACCCCAATCTTTAGACATTACCCTTCTTACACACCTACCGCTGCATTGGATGGCTTGATTTTCTGCTGATGCTGGAGGGGGCCTCAGAGAAGCTGAGGGTGTAAGAAGAGGGCTAGCACCTGGAAGGGAGCCCATGGGAGAGCCAGAGAGCCGGAGAGAGGATGGCGGGGTGCCCCCTCCTGCAGCTGAGTTGGCCCAGGGCTTACTGGACAAGGATCTCTCATCTGTACGGAGCCAGCTTCTCCTTGGCTAGAGTTTCAGAATAACCCCTGCCCTACAGTCTGTGCCGTGAGAGGGAATGGGACCTTATTGACTCCCCACCCCCCACCCATCTGGGTCTCTCATCCCTTTAAAGTCACCTCTCTCAGTTTGGCAAAGATGTCAAAGGCCTGGCCACTGACAGCAGGCTCCATGGAAAGCAGCCTTCGTGGAGCACAATGAAAGACGCCGGAGTTTACCGACGAACAGGGCTTTCAGTCTGCCTGACTTCTGTCCGTGAGTAAAGGAGCATCTGCCCAGCCTCCCGCCTTCCAAGGTTTGCAGTTTTGTTTTTTGTGAGTTTGCTTTCTGAGAAGTTTGTAAGTATCCTAGTGTCCAGGCCGTAAAGGCTGACTCCGGAAAGATCTCGTTGGATTATAACCTGGTTGGCAGCTGGCTGCCCCAGGCTGTCCTTGTCTCCAGCCAGAGCTCTGCCATTAAGGCTTGGAAAGCCGCAGCACTAATAGGAACCAGGCAGGGAAAGTGAAGCTGAAACCAGGAATGTGTGGCCAAGGCTTCCAGCTCTGCTCAGCTGTGTGGGGCCCGGCTCAGTCACGCATTGCTGCAGCTGGGATGCTCCAGACCAGGGCCTTGGCAACCGGGTGCCTGGACTCGGCCCCCAGTGCTTTCTAGGTGCTTTTGTCCAGGCTGTTGGTTGCCAGACACCCGTTCCTGGTTCCTGGGAGGCAGCCTGGTGTTGAAACCCCGGCCCCCATGGGACTCACAGTGTATTCTTCAGCCTGGGCCTTGCAGGCATTTGGAGTGAAGGGGGTGGAAGAGGCCTGGATACAGTAGAGTTATTTTGGCCAAGGGCTCCCTCCAGCAGATCTGCAGACCTCGAGGTATGACTCATGGACCAGAAGGAAGCAGGCATGGACACTGACTATCAACATAGTCACCTAGTGGAATCATGGACAGAACATTAATTGCAGGCTACCAAGGATTGATGCTTTAGAATTATAGTGCTGGAGAAGACTCTTAAGAGTCCCTAGGACAGCAAGGAGATCAAACCAGTCAATCCTAAAGGAAATCAACCCTGAATGTTCATTGAATGACTGATGTTAAAGCTGAAGTTCCAATGCTTTAGCCACCTGATGTGAAGAGCCGACTCATTGGAAAAGACCCCGATTCTAGGAACATTTGAAGGTGAGAGGAGAGGGGGGCAGCAGAGGGTGAGATGGTTGGATGGCATCACTGATTCAATGGACAGGAGTCTGAGCAAACTCTGGGATATTGTGAAGAACAGGGTAGCCTGGTTGCTGCAGTTCATGGGATCTCAAAGAGTCAGACACCACTTAGTGACTGAATAGGGACAACAACACATCAATTCAACTTCAAAAGCCCCCCCACAACTGTCCTTGGAAGAGTCACCTACATGCACATCACCTGAGAACTCTGATGTCACTGAGGAGCTCAGTTTGAATGCCCCTTAGAAGCATCACCTTCTAAACTCCATTTCAGGTAAAGAATCCGCCTGCAGTGTTGGAGACCTGGGTTCAATCCCTGGGTTGGGAAGATGTCCTGGAGAAGGGAAAGGCTACCCACTCCACTATTCTGGCCTAGAGAATTCCATGAACTCTATAGTCCATGGGGTTGCAAACAGCTGGACACAACTGAGCGACTTCTACTGTCTGTCACTGTCTAACCTTCAGCCTCCCTGTAGGTCTGACAGCTCTTGCTGCAGGCTGGACTGCCCATCCTGGAAGCTCTGTGCTGCCAAGGACAACACAACTGCTCTGGCCAAGGGGGTGCCAAGCTGGGGGTGGGGTGGGGAGCTGGGGCAAGAACTTTGGGAAACCTTAATACTGTTGCAGAGCATTGGTAGCACAGACAGTTAAGAATCTGCCTGAAATGCGGGAGACCTGGGTTCAATCCCTGGGTCAGGAAGATCCCCTGCAGAAGGGAATGGCAGCCCACTCCAGTATTCTTGCCTGGAGAATTTCAGGGACAGAGGAGCCTGAAGGGCTAGTCCGTGGGGTCACAAAGAGTCAGACATGACTGAGTGAATAACACAACAACAACAATACTGTTCAGATCATGACTAACCCTCAGGAGCTGAAGGGAGTGGAGGCTGAGAATGGGGAGAGGGTATCTTCAGGACCTGGAACATACATGGTACTAAGTTAAGTGAATGGCCTACCAGTGGCTTGGTCCTCTAATTTTTGCTTTGTATCTGCTATTTTGGGTTTGTTTTTCCATGGAAAAGCTGGCGTGATTCATACAACAGAGTTGGCAAGTGAACTGACAGCATGCATAGGAGGTGGGTGCATGTGTGTGTGTGTAGAATACTTGTAGATTTGAGAGATAGGTATAGATATAGATACATATTTTTATAAGCATAAAAGAGAATTTATTCTTATTATAGGAAACCTGGAAGACATTAAACAGGTCAGTTCAGTTCAGTGGCTCACTCATGTCTGACTCTTTGTGACCCCATAGACTGCAGCACTTCAGGCTTCCCTGTCCATCACCAACACCTTGAGCTTGCTCAAACTCATGTCCATCAAGTCAGTGATGCCATCCAACCATTTCTTCCTCTGTCATCCTCTTCTCCTCCTGCCTTCAATGTTTCCCAGCATCGGGGTCTTTTCCAAGGAGTCAGTTCTTTGCATGGTGGCCAAAGTATTAGAGCTTCAGCATCAGTCCTTTCAATGAATATTCAGAACTGATTTCTTTTAGGAATGACTGGTTTGATCTTGCAGTCCGAGGGACTCTCAAGAGTCTTCTCCAACATCCAGTTCAAAAGCATCAATTCTTTGGCACTCAGCTTTCTTAATGGTCCAACTCTCACATCTATTCACGACTACAGAAAAAAAAACATAGCTTGACTAAATGCCCTATTAAATTGGTAAGAAAATGAAAATCATTCATGATTACATCATCCAGAGATTCACATCTTAACATACTTTGCTCTTCTAGAAAATATTATTTTACATGTTTGAAGTCACACTGAATACACGATCACATCTGGCTTTTTTTTTTTTTTTTCATCTAATGTTGTGTTGTATGTAGGTTTCATGCCCCCTGCCCAGGACATAATTCTATTTTAGGTTAATTTTCATTTTGTTTAATAAGGATACATTTTTTTTCATTTTACCTGAGTAAGAGAGAGCAGGAACACCGACTCAATGGACGTGAATTCGAACAAACTCTGGGAGGTGGTGCAGGACAGGGGAGCCTGGTGTGCTGCAGTCCATGGGGTCGCAGAGTTGGGGACACGACTTGGTGATCGAGCAACAACAGCAAAAAGAGAACAGAAACTCTGAATTTCTTTTAAATGTTTCAGCTGTTGATATTTGTCCACTCTCTGGATTTCTGCAGCCTCTTGGTAGTTTGAACAAAGAAAGAAAAAAGTCACCTGCTATCCATGTCCAAACTATAGGTCAAGTGTGTGAAAAGAAGTTAACCACACTGAGCTGACTGGCAGTCTGATCTTCTTATGGTAGAGTCAGGTGAGGCCTGTGGAGGCAGAGGAGGACTCTGGTGCCACAAAGAGTCAGGGGGCAGAAGCAGACCTGGAGGGCCCTGCTCCTGACAGCTCTGGTGAGGGGCTGCGAGCATGCTTAACTTCCCATTAGCTATTTCACAGCCATGTTTATTCTTTTATTCCTGTACAGAAATCTATGCGTAAGCGATAACCTTGCATGTCAGGCATACGTAATCATGGTGTTTCTTAACCAAATTGAAAACATTCAGACCAGGGCCAGCTAGAAGTGTGGTGGGGTATTTTCAATTGCTCATGCCAAAAATGAGACAGAGACACTGCTTTCTTTCTTTCTTGTATGCGTGTGAAGTTTGAGAGAAGGATATACTAGGGTGTGGAGTAATGGAATAAAAGGCAAACTTAATCCTATTTTGACATCAAGCCTTCACTTCATTTTACTAGAATTGGTTTGAAAAACAAAACAAACCTTTGCTTGGCTAAGCACCCAACTTGCCAATTTGTAGGTCTGTATGGAGGTGTGCACATACAGAATGGCTCGCTTTATCCAGGGACTCTTGGGAAAATTTCAAGTGATATTCTTTCATGAGCTGCTCGGTGTCACGTACCATCTCAGACAAGTTACATCCAAAGACCAGTTATGTCCTAGGCCTGCAGCCAGGCTCTTTGTATCCATATGTCAGTGGAAAAAGGGGATAAATGATGAGCAGTCAAGACCGACATATGGGGGGAATGATTTCTATTTTGGGTGTGTATGTACTCAGTTGCTCCGTCAGGGTCCAACTCTTTGCAGCCCCATGGACTGTAGCCCGCCAGGCTCCTTTGTCCATGAGATTCTCTGGGCAAGAATACTGGAGTGGGTTGCCATTTCCTTCTCCAGGGATCTTCCTGACCCAGGGATGGAAATTGTGTCTCTAGCGGCTCCTGCATTGTCAGGCGGGTTTTTTACCACTAAGCCACCGGAATAATTTCTTATGTATCCTAAAGGATGATCATTATACTGAGAGAGGTTAAGGAAACAGAAATGGATTATGTTGTCATGTAGCTGGATGGCCTTGGCAAGCCCATCTTCACTCAGCACTTCAGTGTCCCCATCTTTAAAGTGAAGCCAGTGGCAATTTCTGCCTGTGAGGCTGTTGTGAGAGGTCGGTGTGACCATGAGCATCCCACCTGCACATATCAGGTACTCACCAAAGAGAAATCAGGGAAAAGAAAAATGCAAGCGTAGTTATCATTAACTCAGTGAAGGACTCCATGTGACTGTAGCACATGTGATTCTAATTCACAGCCATCCTGGTGACTTTTCCCATGTGTGAACTTCCACAGCCCAGGGATCGTACTTGGGCTGTGAAAGTATGAAAATAAGAAACTCATCGCAACACCGTCATACTGAATATCTAGGCATCATGGTCTAAACATCTTTTCTCACCCATAGTTAGAGGTGTTGGAGGTTTGAGAGGAGGACCAACCTGCCCACGCTCACACGCTGAGTAGGAAATGAGTCATAGTTGAAGCCAAAGTCAGCAAAAGTCTGGTCCTATGTTCTGGGTACCACACCACACTGCTCCTCATCCTGTCCCTCAGGGGACTGGTGAGTGAATTCCCTGAGATGATGCTTGCAAGTCAGCTGACAGAGGACCAGCTGCTGCCTATACCTCCCAGGCATTCTTCCAGGCACGGTTACTGGGCACACAGTATGGGCCAGGATCTCTGTGGGCACTGGGGAGTAGAACTGAATAAATCCCCATCACATTTTAAAAGATTCTATAACCCAGCTGAGAGAAGTCTGTAGACAGCAAATGAAGCACATACCGTGGGGACTGGGGAAAGGATGCTTTCCATGCTTCCCGACCATCTCATCTTTTCCCCTGTCTAGATCACTCTCCTGCATCTCAAACTTCTTGTTAGATCTTGGCTTGGACAGAACCTTCAACTTTCATGTCCCGTTTAACTCAGATGGTAAAGAATCTGCCTGCAATGCAGGAGACCTGGATTCAATCCCTGGGTCAGGAAGATGCCCTGGAGAAGGGAATGGCAACCTGCTCCAGTATTCTTTCCTAGAGAAGCAATGGACAGAGGAGCCTGATGGGCTACAGTCCACGGGGTCACAAAGAGTTGGACATAACTGAGAGACTTTCACACACTTGACTTTACCCACAGCATTCTCTGTTTACTTACATTCCTACACCTACTGAAGCCTTTTTGCCAGGAAGTCTTCTTCCTTCCTGAAATTCCAGTGAGAAGCTACACAACCCACTTCTGAACATACACATGACCTTTTGGTCCTACAGTTGCTTTATATCTCCATCTTGGCTTATTTTCATGGTTGTATTGACAGTGTAAGGTTATAAAACTCAAGAGTTCCATTTATCCCAGCAGAGTCATCAGCACACAGTAGGCAGTTAGCAGTGTGTTTTGATTTACCAGCTCTGAAGCCTCCTGAAAGTGAATCAAAGCGGGAAATGCAACTCTGGAGAGCCAGGAGCTGGGACTGCAGAGCCCAGCCAGTCAGAGCGCACTATCCCCAACAGCTTGTGTGCCTAACAGGCTCCCTGAGATGCGATCAATGAGTCAGATCCAAGAGAGCCTTCGGGACCCTGGGTGAGCCCAGTTCAGTTGGTTGTAAGGTGAAAGGTAAGGGCAAGCTTGCTGTGTGCTTGAAACAAAATTCATCAGCACAGCCTCTCCTGATGAGCAGACTAGCTCTGTGTTGGAATAGAATGTGGAAACAGTCTCCTCCGACTAAGTGGCCAAAAAGATAGGGTTGTGTTTGCTGGTTTGAGTCAGATTTGATAGCAGACCCCCTCTTTGCCCTTATTGATTGATGGATGTGTTTTGCCAATTCATTCACCACATGAGGCTTCAAGTTGTCCTGGTGAATCTTTGAGTATCAATCTCCATCAAGGGAACAAAGAACACTCTCATATGAGTGAAACTCGCACGAAACATTTGCTTCCATCAGCTATGACCCTGTTTGTTCTTTATACCAGACTCAATATATTCACCATCTGGGCACTGATTCATTTGAAAGGGGGAGAGCTGATGACTTCACCATCAGCCTGGTCCCTAGGAAGCACAGAGGTGTGATGCCAGCTCAGAGTCTTGATGGTTCTGCTTATACCCCAACCAAAAGAAAGATCTAGATGATGTTTTTTTAATTGAAGTATAGCAGCTTTACAATGTTGTATTAGATTCTGGTGTCCAGCAAAGTGATTCAGTTATGCATATGTATATATATTCTTTTTCATGTTCTTTTCCTTTATGGTTTATTACAGGGTATTGAATCTAGTTCCCTGTGCTTTACAGTAGGACGTTGTTGTTTATCTATTTTATAGATAGTAGTTTGCATCTGCTAATCCCAAACTCTTAATTTATCACTCCTCCACCCGCTTCCCCCTTTGGTAAACTGAAGTTTGTTTTCTGTGGCTGTGAGTCTGTTTCTGTTTCGTAAATAAGTTCATTGGTGTCACATTTTAAATTCCACATGTAAGTGATATCATATGGTGCTTGTCTTGATGTAAGAAAGATCTAGACTAATGTTGATGCCTAGAGACCATGGTGGTCCCTTCGGTGTGAGAGCAGTGAGTATGTTCACAGATCTGGGTGGAGGGCATATATTGAATATATTCCATTTGAAAGGTTCCTCTGGGCAACAATAAAACTCCAGGAAGGAGTCTCTTCCTTGTTTCCATTCACTTAGCACAATCTGCTTACATGGCAGATGTGTCAGGAACCATGTGGAGGGTTAATGAGGAATAAATTTATAGGGCAGTGCCTCTGTCTTTAAGACACTCAGGTTGCCCAGCAAGCTTGCGATGACCATATCCATACAATAAAGGAGGGTTTAACCAAGATCCATGAGGTATGGAATGGCTTAGGCTTCGAGGTCAGACAGATGCTGGATCCCAAACCCAGACTTACCCTAATTTAGCTATTTGTCCTTGGGTTTAGTTTTGCTCCCCAAATCTTTCTTCTTTATTCCTTTCTTCTTTTTTAATCCAAATAATTATTAATTTGAGATTTTTTTTTCTTTTGTAACATGTAATAGTGGGTAGAGTGTGCCAAGCACTTAGCACCCAACTTAACGCCTAATACTTGCTAAACACATGTGGGTGTTATTGTTACCATCATGTTTTATTATTGATACTTTCATCACCACCACCACCATCATCATCTCTATTTAGTGGATGAGAAAAGGCTTCATGGGAGAGGAAAAATCAAGTAACATTTTGAAAACCAGGCAAGGATTGTCAAGGTGCCTGAAGGCAGAATCACAACCCAGAGAGAAGAGTTTGTGCAAAGACTCAAAAGTGTGGTGAGGTGGGTGGGAGGACTGGGCTACTTTATGGGATCAGCAACCACTGAAATGCTGAAGGAAAAGATGAATTTCTGGATGAACGGGGGCCAAAGGGGTTAGTATATAGACCTTTAAAGAACTGAGTTGTAGCCTAATAGATGATGATCAAACCATGAGACATCTCAAATGGAACGGCAAGAAAGTAAGGAGTTACTGATGACATTGGACCAAAGCTTAGCATGCTGGGCAGAGTGGACCCTGGGTTGGAGGAAACTGGGAGATAAGCTTATCTAGAGAGATCAGGAAGAAATGGTACTTAAGGAAGGCACTCAGTACTAGAAGCAGCCAGCCATCAGAAATACAAGACAGGTGGCTGAGGTTTATATCTAAAGGTCATGAGATGGTCCTCTTGCCCCCTTGCACTCTGAAAAGGCTGTTTTATCCTTTAGTTCTTAAAGCAATTAAAAAGCTGCGATTTGGATTTTTATTTGCAAAGGAAACGATGACTGCAGAGCTGACAGCATTCCTGTCAGATTTAAAATACGGATTCTTTCTTCTGATCTCTCAGTTTGATGGCCATAAGTGAGCTGAATCCCACAGAGCTAAGAGAACCTTAGCTTCCAAGATCCGCTCCCTTCTAGCTAATGACATCCATCAGTCCAGATCTTCTAGAAAGGCTGAAAGAATTATTTGGGGAAACGAAAAGGAAAACAAATATATAGTATAAAACTTCTTCTTCTAGTAATAGATCCTCTGGTTCTACCGGAAAGATATTTTAATTTAAACACGGACAGCCTCAACTTTTCAGGAACATTTCTACTGTGTCATGTAACAGATCCCTGAAAATTGTTTCTAGCTTTTTTTTTTTTTCAGAACTAGTGCTAGAAATATAGAGATGAAAAATTAGTGTCCCTGCCCTTTGAGGGCCAGAGTCCAACACAAGACACCGCAATGAAAGTGGTTGAATGAAGACGATACAGCAACTGCCGTAGGAGCTCAGAGAAGCAGCTTCATCTGCTTGGGAAAGGAAGGCAGGGAAGAGCTTTTGTACGTGGGTAAAGAAAGCCTTCTATCCCATAGTGGTGAAGATACATCTGCCATATGGAGACCATATTTTTGAATCAAAATTGGGATAGATTATCTGACACTAGCTCTGTCGATGGGACAGAATATTTGAAATCAAGGCTGTCCAAAGAAACCCAGGACATATGGCCACCATAACCAATCATTATCGTGCTTACGGGGCCATGGTTTGATCCACAGAATAACCAAAGCCAGGATTTGGGCAGATGATTTATGTTAATACTTAACTGCAGATGTGTAAGAACTATATTTCCTGACCTTATCTATCAGAATAGGCAAAGGCTAGTGTACTAACAAATTCATAGCATCCTAAACAATGCCAGGCATACCAGAATGGTAGAATGACAAGGCTGGAAATACCTTTAGTGACCACCAGGTTTAAACTTCAGCCCTCTGCAATGGCTGGAAAGACTGAGGCTCATTCCTCAAAAGCATGTATCTGCCAAGGGACAGAGTTGGCACTCCGTGTTGTCCAAAGCCCATTGAGGTATTGCACTTCTTTAGGGTCGAATTTGGGGATACACCAGAAAATCCCATGAATTATGAGAAACCCCAAAACACTGGTCTGGGCCCCACAAAGTTGACATTTAGTAGGCTACCACCTTGTCAAACAACCAGGCTGCCATATTTGGTGATCTTTAACTCAGATCTCACCAGGATACAGATGAGGCTCCCAAGCTGAATGTCAATACCAGGCCATTTACGATGCCGAAGAAGTGGTTGTGACAAAAGTTAGCAATGTCAAAGAGTCCAAGGTACCCAGTCCTCTCATATTTTGCTGACGCTTCTCCATTGGTGATGAAGCAGTACAGAAAGGAGGCTCATCACAAAAAAAGTGGGGGTATTTCATTATGAGCATTCAGGAATTAGGAGTTCAGTCTCTGCTGGGCAAGCAGAAGGTCAAAAGTCCATAGGTTTCTCTCCAAGATGGCCCCAGGGAGGTCTGGGAACCCACTTGGTAACTGAATCCACTGATCTCTAAACTTTTTGACTCAGGAAGAGGTTGAGCTCTAGAACTGCACACTTTCAAGTAACACTGAAAGGACAGACTACCCACTTCAGTATTCTTGGGCTTCCCTCATAGCTCAGTCGGTAAAGAATCTGTCTGCAATGTAGAGTTGGGTGCGGTCCCTGGGTTGGGAAGACCCCCTGGAGGAGGGCATGGCAACCCACTCCAGTATCTTGCCTACAGAGTCCTCATGGACAGAGGAGCCTGGGGGGCTTACAGTCCATGGGGTTGCACAGACTTGGACAAGACTGAAGGACTAAGTACCTTCACTGCTGTTGCGGCTAAGTCTCATCAGTCGTGTCCAACTCTGTGTAACCCCATAGACGCCAGCCCACCAGGCTTACCCGTCCCTGGGATTCTCCAGGCAAGAACACTGGAGTGGGTTGCCATTTCCTTCTCCAATGCATGAAAGTGAAAAGTGAAAGTGAAGTCGTTCGGTCGTGTCCGACTCTTAGCGACCCCATGGACTGCAGCCCACCAGACTCCTCCATCCATGGATTTTCCAGGGAAGAGTACTGGAGTGGGGTGCCACTGCCTTCTCCGAAGTACCTTCACAGCCCTCCAAAAATGCAAGATGCCACCTAGCATGTGAGAAGTGTAGACAGAGAAGTGGCTTTCTAGCTGGGGCTGATAAATATCCATGCAGAACTCTGAGATGAAAATGCATGGCAGACATTCTCCTCCTAGTGTGGGTCTGGACTGGAGGAATGGTAATTAACAAGGATACATGGTGTGGTCAGTGCTCGGGCTACATGTATCTTCCTCTGGACTTCCAGAACAATTCCACCTGGGGGATGCAGATCTATTTGTGGGCATGTGGTCCAGGCTGAAATCCACCAGGGCTCTTTGTTTTGTGTTTGTTTTTCCTTTCCCCTTCTTTTCTCTTTTCTCCTTTCCTTTGCTTCACATCCCTTGGTTTTCATTGCTGCCTCTCTGGGCTGATACATACTAGTGACTCTAGGCGTACGTCTCTCTTTGCCTAGATGCTGTCAGGCTCTAAGTTGCCCTCTCGATATGATGATCACTTTTATCCAGCCCTCCACGGGTCCTCTCATCCATTCACCTACCCATCCATTTCTCTTACCATCCACCCAGCCAGACATGTATTTATTCTTCTCTTCACTTCAAATCAGCAAATATTTCCTGAATCAAAGATAATTGTCAAAGACCCATGAAATCCCCTTTTCTAACAAAGATGAATATGACCTAGACCTTGAATTGGGCTTCCCTGGTGGCTCAGTGGTAAAGAATTTGCCTGCCAATGTACCAGATACAGGAGACACATATTAGATCCATGGGTTGGAAAGATCTCCTGGGGAAGCAAAGGGCAACCCACTCCATTATTCTTGCCTGGGAAATCCCATAGACAGAGGAGCCTGGTGGGCTACCGTCCATGGGGATCACAAAAGAGATGGACATGACTTACTGACTAAAAAACAATAGACCTTGAATTAAAGATATCACTTATAATCTAGGAAGTCGACTTGTAATTACGTCTTAAGTGCTATAAGGGCTTGACCAGTGCTTGATTAGAGAAGTGTTTAGGATATATACTGTTCAGCCTTTCAGTGAGCAGGAGGTGGCCATTTGAAGGGAGAGCGGGGGCAGGAAACACTAAGTTGAGGGTTGGTAAGGCAAAAGCACAGAAACAGGAAAAGCAACCAATAGCTGGATATTTCTAGAGGAGGAAATGTGAGGTGGAGGCTGATAGTGCCCAAACTGCAGACCTAAAAAGGGTCCAAGTCAGAGCGAAAAATATAAACTACTAACCTTTCCAACAAGTGTGGGTTTTCGGCCTCATCCCATCATCCCACATTTAGGGTGACCAGTGGCCCTGGTCCCCTCAGGACTAAAGAGATTCTGAAGATACAGGATTTTCACTTTCAAAACCAATGCACTTTCAGACAAACTCAAATGATGTATGTGGTAGGAATACTAATGTCCCCAAAGATGGTCAAATCCTAATTTTCCAAACCTGTAAATCTGTTGCCTTCATGGCCAAAAAAAATAAATAAATAAATAAAAGAAAAACTTTGCAGATGGCGCTATTACACATTAGAATTTTGAAATGGAGAGATTAACCTGAACTACCCTGGGGGCTCAGTGTAATCACCAGCTCAGTGTAATCACGGCTCAGTGTAATCACCTGAGAAGGGAAAGAGGAAGGAGGCTCCAAGTCAGAGGAGATGTGAGGCTGGAAGCAGAGGTCAAATGACGTGATTACTAGAAGGGGCCACAAGCCAAGGACTGTGGACCATCTTTAGCGACTGGAAAAAACCTTCTCCTCCAGAGCCTCCAGAGGCCCATAGCCATTCTGACATCTAGATTTTGGCCTTGTTAGAACCATTTGGCACTCCTGGCCTCCAAAACTATAAGAGAATAAGCGTGTGCTGCTTTAAACCACTGAGTTTATGGTAATTTGTCATGGTAGCAATGGAAAACTGATATACTCTATTGCCCAAATGATATGTCTAAAAGATGGCTGCAGGTGGTGCCTTGAGGATTTTCCATGGCCACCTGGTTTCTCCCCAAATAGCATTATTTTGTTAAGTACAGGAGGTATTGTAGGAAAGACCCAGAGCACCTTGAAAAGCCATCCATTTATTGATCACCCTGGCATGGTAGGAGGGCTGGAGTGGGATTCAGGATGCTTTAGTGTCTGCCTGGTTCTGTCTTTCCTGTCTCTGTGAGCTTGGCTCACTTCCCTGGACCCTCTGGTTCTTCTTTACATAAGCCACCTGCCCTGATAGCTCAGAGCTCAGATAGTAAAGAATCCGCCTGCAGTGTAGGAGACCTGGGTTTGATCCCTGGTTTGGGAAGATCCCCTAGAGATGGGAATGGCTACACACTCAGTATTCTGGTCTGGAGAATTCCATGAACTGCATAGTTCATGGGGTTGCAAAGAGTTGGGCACGACTAAGCGGCTTTCACAAAACAAATTAAATGATATAGATCTATCACTTCAAATTTACATATTATTAAGTGACCATGCATTTATAATATATTTTTGGCAAAGCATATATTTTCAGGGAAAGGCAACATTACCCCCCAAATGGGCTAAAGTTGTTTCTTGGGGGAGTAGAGAAATTTCACTATACATTTAAAGCACAAGCATATAGATGGTACATAAACAAGTATTCTTTGGAACTCTCCATTCAGATGCTTATATCTTTCCTTTTCTCCTTTGCTTTTCACTACTTTCCTTTTCACAGTATTTGTAAGCCCTCCCCAGACAGCCATTTTGCTTTTTCGCATTTCTTTTCCATGGTGATGGTCTTGATCCCTGTCTCCTGTACAATGTCATGAACCTCAGTCCATAGTTCATCAGGCACTCTATCAGATCTACTGCCTTAAATTTATTTCTCACTTCCACTGTATAATCATAAGGGAATTGATTTAGGTCATACCTGAATAGGCTAGTGGTTTTCCCTACTTTCTTCAATTTAAGTCTGAATTTGGCAATAAGGAGCTCATGATCTGAGCCACAGTCAGCTCCTGGTCTTGTTTTTGCTGACTATATAGAGCTTCTCTTTTTTGTGTGTGTGTGTCCTCTGTAATAATTTTTTTAAATTAATTAATTAATTTATTTTTAATTTTACTTTACAATTCTGTATTGGTTTTGCCATACATTGACATGAATCCACCACGTTCTTTGGCTGCAAAGAATATAATCAATCTGATTTTGGTGCTGCCCATCAGGTGATGTCCATGTGTAAAATCTTCTCTTATGTTGTTGGAAGAGGGTGTTTGCTATGACCAGTGCATTCTCTTGGCAAAACTCTATTAGCCTTTGCCAAGGCTATGGTTTTTCCAGTGGTCATGTACGGATGTGAGAGTTGGACTCTGAAGAAAGCTGAGCGCTGAAGAATTGATGTTTTTGAACTGTGGTGTTGGATAAGACTCTTGTGAGTCCCTTGGACTGCAAGGAGATCCAACCAGTCCATTCTAATGGAGATCAGCTCTGGTTGTTCTTTGGAAGGAATGATGCTAAAGCTGAAACTCCAGTACTTTGGCTACCTCATGTGAAGAGTTGACTCATTGGAAAAGACTCTGATGCTGGGAGGGATTGGGGGCAGGAGCAAAAGGGGATGACAGAGAATGAGATGGCTGGATGGCATCACTGACTCGATGGACATGAGTGTGAGTGAACTCCGGGAGTTGGTGATGGACAGGGAGGCCTGACGTGCTGTGATTCATGGGGTCGCAAAGAGTCAGACACGACTGAGCAACTGAACTGAATTGAACTGAAACACGTATTCAATATATGGTAGTATCAATATTTCATGGGAGGCAATTAGAAAAAAAGTCTCTGAGTATTTTCATGAAAATAAACATTATTGAGAACCACCTATCCAGTGAATGTATACCACATATTGCTATCCATTGACATGCACACGCTGTTATATTTAAAAGAGATAAATAACAAAGTCCGACTGTATAGCACAGGGAATGCTGCTCCTATACCCTAATAACCTAAGTGGGACAAGAATTTGAGAAAAAATGCATACGTGCGTGTATTACGGAATCATTCTGCTGTACACCTGACTCTAACACAACATTGTTAATCAATTATATTCCAACATGAAATCAATTTTTTTTAAAAAAATCACATGGTAAAGAAATACATGTATATGTAAAAATTAATCACTTTGCTGTATATATGAAACACAATATTAGTATCAAATAAGCTCAATATAAAATTTTAAACAATTAAGTTTTTCAAATGGCACTGGGAAAGATGATGGAGCAGACAAGGTGAGGAACTTTATGGAGTTAAGCTGATTTAATTTCATTTAGTTTAATTTGTGGTATAGCTATGTCATCCATAGCTATGTGGTCCCCACCCCTCTGAGCTTGGTCTCTTTATCTGGGAGAGAAAGAATCCACCTATGATTGCTGTTTGTGATGGTGGTGGTGGTTTAGTTGCTCAGTTGGGTCTGACTCTTGCAACCCCATGGACTGTAGCCCACCAGGCTCCTCTAACCGTGGGATTTCCCAGGCAAGAATACTGGAATGGGTTGCCATTCCCTTCTCCAGGGGATCTTTTCAGTGCAGGATGGAGCCCATGGCTCCCTCATTGCTGGTGGATTCTTTACTGCTGAGCCACCAGGGTAAATGTGTCAGTATTTAATTATATAATATAGATACAAAGATACCTAGACTATTGGCTATAGATTCTTTGCAATCTCATGGACTCTAGCCCACCAGGCTCCTCTGCCCATGGGATTCTCCAGGCAAGAACACTGGAGTGGGCTGCCATTTCCTTCTCCAATGCATGAAAGTGAAAAGTGAAAGTGAAGTCTCTCAGTTGTGTCCATAGCCAGTGACAAATAGACGGTTCACGGAGTGCCTTGGGCTTCCCTTGTAGCTCATTTGGCAAAGAATCTGTCTGCAATGCAGGAGACATGGATTCAGTCCCTGGGTTGGGAAGATCCCCTGGAGAAGGAAATGGCAACTGACACCAGTATTCTCTCCTGGAGAATCCCATGGACAGAGGAGCCTGGCGGGCTACAGTTCATGGGGTCACATGGACAGAAATTAGTGATTAAACCACCACGGGGTGCCTTGCCCAACCTCCCCCTGCTGGTCAGTCCCAGTACTGCCACACACCCAGGGGTTCTGCTTATCAGTTCAGTTCAGTCGCTCAGTTGTGTCTGACTCTTTGCGACCCCATGGACTGCATCGCGCCAGGCTTCCCTGTCCATCACCAACTCCTGGAGTTTACTTAAACTCATGTCCATTGAATCGGTGATGCCATCCAACCATCTCATCCTCTGTCATCCCCTTCTCCTCCTGTCTTCAATCTTTCCCAGCATCAGGGTCTTTTCAAACGATTCAGTTCTTCGCATCAGGTGTCCAAAGTATTGGAGTTTCAGCTTCAGCATCAGTCCTTCCAATGAATATTCAGGACTGATTTCCTTTAGGATCAACTGGTTGGATCTCCTTGCAGTCCAAGGGACTCTCAAGAGTCTTCTCCAACACCACAGTTCAAAAGCATCAATTATGAACTCATCCAATTTCAGCTAAGGGTTCAGTACAGAGGATCTGTTTTGCCTGATAGCTTCATATTATTACTGTTTTGTCCACATCAACACCGCTTTTGCTTCCGAAGACACTTTGTGTGGAATCATCCTTGCCTGCACTAAGAAGTGATATTTTGTGGCTTGTTGCTGTTAAAATAATGATATCGAGTCCTGACATAGAGTTCCCTTTGTGGATACCCACTGTAGTAAAATACATGTCTGGAACCAATGTTGGGGGGATATAAAGGCATCTGAAGGGCATATTTTTCTTCTTTAATCTGATGACAGCTATGGATTGTAATTTATCCTGTTTCCCCCTTTGCTCAGGCTGTCAGGGAACTCAAACCCAAATTTGTGTTACGTCCCTAACATCTGTGTAGGATTTTCCTTCTTTTATTTTTACACTTTATATATTTTTACTTCTCTCTTCCGCTGCTTCTCTATCCTTCCTAGAACCACGATACACTGATTTTCTCTCTGAGCAACTAACATCAGATTTCCCTCCTGGCAAAAGACTAGCACTTTTCTTGCCATTCAACCTCATTTCTGACTCCATCAAAGCTTGTAGATCTGCCTTTCCTCACCAGAATCAATGTCACACTTAGATTGTGACACAGAAGACATGGCTTAGAAGATGCCACTTAGATCTTGCTTTTTAACTTGACATTTACCTTTGAGGATGAACTACCCAAAGATGTGTGCTAAGTCTCTGCAGTCCTGTCAGACTCTTTGTGATCCCATGGACTGTAACCTGCCAGGCTCCTCTGTCCATGGGATTCTCCAGGAAAGAATACTAGAGTGGGTTGCCATGCCCTCCTCCAGGGGATCTTACTGATCCAGAGACGGAACCCTCATCTCTTACATCTCTTGCATGGGCAGGTGGGTTCTTTACCACTAGTGCCACTTTGGAATGAAGTGAAAGTCACTCAGTCACATCTGACCCTTTGTGACCCCATGGACTATACAGTCCATGGAATTCTCCAGGCCAGAATACTGGAGTGGGTAGCCATTTCCTTCTCAACCCAGGGATCAAACCCAGATCTCCTGCACTTCAACTGAATTCTTTACCAGCTGAGCCACAAGGGAACCCCAAACTCCCCTAAACTCACAAGAATTGGAATCTTGCATGATACCACTACACCTGCAGCACTTAAAAGAAAATGCTGGAATTAACTCCAGGAACTCAAGTCTGGTTTAAAGTTCAGACCAACAAATATATCTCGACCACTTAACGTGGGTACTTTTCAAGCAGAGCTGAACAGACCCTCTAGTTATGAGCCTACAGTCTAGCTGAGGCGGCTGGCAGGCAAGCTGTCCGATGCAGTCTCATGAGCAGCATAGCAAGAGAGGTGCCAGGTACTCTGGGAACACAGTGGCAGTGCCCCATCCTAGACAGAGAGAAGCAGGCCACACTTCCTGGAGCTCCCCTCCCAATCCCCAGGCATTTGAGCTGAATTTTAAAAAAAGAGGAAGTTAAAAACTCATGGCTACAGAAAAATCTGCACACCAATGTTTAGAGCAGATTTATTGATCACTGTCCCCTGGAGAAGGAAAGGGCAACCTGCTCCAGTATTCTTGCCTGGAAAATCCCTTGGACAGAGGAGCCTTGAGGGCTACAGTCCATGGGGTCACAAGAGTTGGACAAGACTAAGCAGACACACTTTCTTATTCTCGTTTTATTGATCATTGCTAAA
This sequence comes from Oryx dammah, assembly GCF_014754425.2. Classification (NCBI taxonomy): domain Eukaryota; kingdom Metazoa; phylum Chordata; class Mammalia; order Artiodactyla; family Bovidae; genus Oryx; species Oryx dammah. The sequence goes on along the minus strand of NW_024070200.1, from coordinate 7,054,765 downwards.
AGATAGAAGTAATCAAGCTGTCCTTCAATAGGTTAATGGATAAATAAAACCATGGTACATCTGTACACTGGAATATTATTTGTCAATGAAAAGAAATGAGCTATCAAGCCTTGAAAAGACATGGAGAAATTGCGAATGCATATTTCTCGGTGAAGGAAGCCAACCTGAAAAGGCTAAATCCTGGATGGTTCCAACTATCTGACATTCTAGAAAAGGCAAGACTATGGAGATGATAGAAAGATCAGTGGTTGCCAAGGTTTGGTGGCATGGAGTGAGAGATCAGAACAAAATAAAACACAGACAGGAATAAAAAGGAAGTCACGAAGAAAGAACGTTCCAGTTGTTGGCCAAAGTGTGAACCAAGACATAATTCTGTACAAATACAGAGCCCACTTCCATCATAACAGGAAGTGCTATGTTGTAGGAAGTAAAATATAAGGGAGGGATAACCCATGTGACCCATCTTGGAAGCTGCTTTCCAGAAGGCCTCACTGAAGAAGACCACTTTTCTTCGGATAGAGAGGTTGTAAAATGGGGAGTAGGACTAAGCAGCATTTGCTATGGTGAAGGGAGAGCTAGGGGCTTCCCAGGAACCATGGCATACGGCCTGAGGATGCCCAACCTTCCAAGGACACAGAACGAAGAGACCCAGAAGAACCAGATGCTTGGGGACGTGATTGAGCCTCTTGATCAAACCTCACCTGAAGTCAGAAGCCCCTGACCCTCAGAAAACACTGAGTCAATAAATCTAATTTACAGAAAGGTATAACAGACGCGTGACCCTGTGTATATATATAGTCAGCCATAGAAAACTTTTTTGCCTCTTTAGATAGGGGTTAGATATTGGGTTGGCCAAAAAGTCCATTTGAGTTTTTCCATGAGAGTGAAAGTGTTAGTCACCTAGTCATGTCCGACTCTTTATGACCCCATGGACAGTAGCCCGCCAGGCTCCTCTGCTCCAGGCAAGAATAGTGGAGTGGGTAGCCATTTCCTCCTTCATGGGATCTTCCCAACCCAGGGATCAAACCCGGGTTTCCCACATTGTGAGTAGATTCCTTACCATCTGAGCCACTAGGCCATAAGATGTTACAAAAAACATGAATGATGGTTTTGGTCAATCCAATACAACTCTGTTTTATCATTTGTTATCATTTGCTTGCTAATCACCCACATCAGTTTCGGGAGCTGAAACGAGGTGGCCATCAGCAGCCTCGTGGTTGGGTTTTTAGCTTCATCTGCATTCATTCATTTGCATTCATTCTCCATGGAAGAACTCCTTACAGTTTATCAGGAGCCCTGAAGTCAAGCAGCTGATTAGGTTAAGGGCTGTCCACACCTGAGCACAGAGCCAACCCCCCCCCCTCCCCCCTACAGCCCCTGGTCCCAGGGACTATTTCTTTTGCTGTGTTCACAGGTGGGTTTTTAACAAAATTAGTAATGAGATCTCACCTCCAAATCCCTTCTCCCTGGTGAATTCACTGCAGGGAATCAGCTGGTCTGCAGAGAGCTCACGTGGCCTGTGTTTTTCAACTGATGTTGAAACTCTACCTTCTCTCTGCTGTGCCCTCCGCCCGCACCACCCCCACACAGAGAACCTTCAACCCGTCTTTTCCTGTTTCACTGAAGACTTTGTCAACAGTGGCTTTGCCCCATCCTCTCTCTGTGTCTCAGACTCCAAGCAGTACTGATTTGCAGATAGTTACAGAGCAGTTACGGAGATGTATCTGTTATGTGGTCCTTTTTAAAGATTGTCACCTTCTTTTGTTTTAATGTTTCTCTCTTCTTTCCTCTTACCCAATAAATGATGTCCAATCTCACAGCTTCAAGTTAGTTTTCTGATGACAATTACAGGTGATGGAACCACACCGTCTGCTCTGGGGACTGTGACCCTCTCCCAGGTGGACACTTGGCTTCCCCACAACCTGTTCCACCTTGATCAACGAGGTAAGAAATAACTATTCCCCAGACATAGAGTGTCTGACTCACAAGGAAAAAAAAATATGGGAGGAATAATAGGAAAGGTGTGGATTGTGCTTGGTCTTTTATTTTTTCTTTTCACATTTTATTTGTAGAATTTTAATGACTAAGTAGTAGTGCCCCTTTCGTTTACCTATACTCCGATTTTAATGAATTCTTCTGACTATAATTACCTAATTGTTATATTTTAAATGACTAGACTCATACAGTTTGGAGAAAATTATATCTTAACATGATGGTAACATATAGTAGCAAATACTGTGTAGGTATGGATTAATCAATAAGCAAATTCAGTTCTTGTGAACAGCTTTGATAAAAGGAGGACCAGGGTTTATTGCTACTCTCCCAGGATAAGAATCTACCCCATGAATTGGCTCAGTTCTCCTGTTATTTCTTTATCACACAGGGAAATGACTTAATATAGTTAAGGGTGGTCACTATAAATAGGCTCACTTGTCCTGTTTAAACGAATTTCCTCTTTTCTGCATATCATTATACTTAACATGAAAAAAGCGGTCTAACTGTACACTCAAGCCATTTAATTCTGGAAAGTTCACAGAAGATAAACACTGGAGACACCACTTCTAACAAAAGTGAGAAATGAGATTGTCCTCTTGTATGAATGTGGGTAATAGAATCAGACGTTGCAACTTCTGAAGGTTCCTGAGCTGTTTAGGGTGACACCAGTAACCGTCGCATTAGGCGCCACTTTTACATGCTTCCCCAGGGGCTTCACCCCCATCAGCTGGGATCCTTCCAGCATTGCTGAAGCGTGTAGGCTAGGATGCCCACTCCACACCAACCTGGCTGTGAAGCGTGTAGGATCTTCGCTCCCAACCAGGGATCGAACCCCTGTTCCCCGCAGTGGACGTGCAGAGTCCTAACCTGTGGACTACCAGGGAAGCCCTGAGGAAGCTCAGGTTCTGACAGGACAGATCAGGTCACCTGTTGCGTGCACGTGTGGGTTGTCACTCAGTCGTGACTGACTCTTTCTGACCCCATGGACTGTAGCCCACCAGGCTCCTCTGTCCATGGGATTCTCCAGGCAAGAACACTGGAGTGGGGAGCCTTTCCCTCCCTCAGGGCATCTTCTCAACTCAGGGATCAAGCCAGGGTCTCCTGCATTAGCAGGCTGGTTCTTCACCATTTGAGCCACCAGGGAAATCCCTCATCACCTGTTGCAGTTACATATTTTGTTAAGATGCTAAGCCAAAGGTGTCCGATGTTTATTCTTTGTCTCTCCCACCCTGTTACACTACATTCCTTTTTATTCCTTTCCCCCCTTTGGAGGACTCACACCAAACCTTCCTCACATTCTATTAGGCAAGGCTAATTGGATGAAGGCAGGCAATAGCTTGAACTTCCCCATTTTTGCTGGGGCCCAGGCAGAAGCAGGCATGGACCTCTTGAGACTAGGAGGCCCCAGCACAGGTGAAAAGGGTCCAGGTGAGACCAGAAAGGGCAAGAGGTGAGGCGGCTAATGGACTTCCACCATCCGCCTACCAGGAACCCAGGGGGCCCAGGGGCTTGGAGTTGTTAGCCAGCCTAAAAGAGCATTTTCAGCTATCCCAGGGGACAGCCATTTAGCCAGGACAAATAGGCCATTTACACTGACCATATTTTGTGTTAAAACCAAGGGAATTCCTGGTTCAGCCTACCCCAGCTTTCTTAATCTCACTGAATAAAGAAGCTAGAGAGGAAACACAGGCATCTCTGTGTGGCCTTTGTGACCAGAGAAGATGCAGCAGAGATGTGTTCCCCGAGGGTCCCGTGAAGGGCTTACACTCATGGAAGGAAGGGAGAGGGGGCACAGAGCAGGAAATGGTCATTGAATGCAAAAAAAAAAAAAAGGTTATAATAAGGATGAGGGAGGGCAGAGGAGGCCCACAGGGTGAGACGTAGCCATCAACCACAGAACAGTGTGAAGGCTGGTTTGATGAGGTGATGACCGCCGCCGCGACTCTGGGTGACCACCTGGATAAGCTGGGGAAAGGGTGGTGGTGAAGATGACCCCTGCCCAAGGCTAGAAGTCTGCCAAGTGCCAAAGAGTTTTCAGGGCCAAGATGCAAGGGAGAGTAAGAAGGAGAACAAAAGTTTTCATGCAGTATTCTCCTTAAATTTTAATTTAAATTTCATTTTAAATTTATGTTCTATTTCAAATTATTTTAGAATTAAAATTAAATTTAAAAAAGAATGCCTGTATGCATTTTTAGGATGACCTTTCTAGGCTCCCCATGACCTAGATGGAATCACACCTCCTCCAGGAAGTCTTTCTTGATGCTCCACATCTCACTCTCCATTCTTCAGCACTCTCTGGATACTCACAAATTGTGTCTTGATTTCAACCTAGACTTTCTTTTTTGATGTGGGGATGATATCCCCAGCTCTACTCTGAGCTGTTGGAGGACAGTATTCTTGCTGTAGAATTCCTCCAATTCCCCTGATAAATTCTGCTCATAACACTCACTAGCTAAATGTATAATTCCTGATGACTAACTTTAAAAATGCTAAATTGCCTGCTAAAAGAAAATAAAAACATCATCTCTTATTATAACATATTTGAAATCTCATTTTCTCGTAACCAAATCTCCTCTTCATTTTTAGTTAAAAAAATAAACTCTTTAGAAATTGCCTCTGTGTCAATGTATGTTGCTGTTATTGTGTTGTTGTTATTTGCTAAGTTGTGTCTGACTCTTTGGCAACCCCATGGACCGTAGCCTTCCAGGCTCATCTGTCCATGAGATTCTCTAGGCAAGGATACTGGAGTGGGTAGACATTTCTTTCCTGATACACATATCAATGTATAAAAAGTTCTAAAACTCAGATGCTTGACTTTTCCAAGATTTCTGAAAAAAATCAGATTATTTACATAGAACTTCCAAGTATATAGAAAACTTCTGGAATCATTTTCACTTTTTCCTTCACAACAGACTGGGCTTGTATTTTCTACCATTTCACTGATGAAGGTGCTGACACAGGGAACGAGCAAAAGTGAGCTCAACAAACCACAGGAGAGGAAACACACCCGAACTACCTAACATCAGATTCACGCTCATTTGACTATAATACACTGGCCCTTATATATTTTTCTTCTACTTTTACTTTAAAAGCGGATGCAATAACATTTATTTTAAAACATTAACTGGAAAACCCAATGTAATTTGGAAAGACGGGCAGGCATTATCACTGAGTAAGACGTGAAAACACTGTGTTGTCATGGGGGACAGAGCACAGATGCATTTCTTACCCTTTCTTCTCTCTCCTTTTTTAATATTTTATTATTTTTATTTTGTGGGGGGCAGATTTTGTTTCATTTTGGGTTTCTTTTTCTTGGAATATAATTGGCTTACAATGTTGTGTTACTTCACGTGTACAGCAAAGTTATTCATACACACACACACACACACAAATATATATCATATATATGTATATATATGAGTGAGTGAAAGTCGCTCAGTCATGTCCAACTCTTTGCGACCGAATGGCCTATACAGTTCATGGAATTCTCCAGGCCAGGCCAGAATACTGGAATGGGTAGCTCCAAGTGATCTTTCCAACTCAGGGATCAAACCCCGGTCTCCCAGATTGCAGCCAGATTCTTTACCAGCTGAGCCACTCGGGAAGCCCAAGAATACTGGAGTGGGTAGCCTATCCCTTCTCCAGGGGATCTTCCTGGCCTAGGACTCAAACTGGGGTCTCCCACATTATTTCCCAGTATAAGCTATATCAAGACGTTGGATATAGTTTCCTGTGCTTCCTATGGGCTTCCCAGGTGGCATTAGTGGTAAAGAACTCACCTGCTAATGCAGGAGACATCAGAGATGCAGGTTCGATCCCTGGGTTGGGGAGATGCCCTGGAGAAGGAAATGGCAATCCACTCCAGTACTCCTGCCTGGGAAATCCCATGGACAGAGGAGCCTGGCTGCCTACAATCCATGAGGCTGCAAAGAATCAAACATGACTAAAGTAACTTAGCCGGTGCACACATTCTAGGCTCTTCTTTTTCCTCTTTCAAGAAGTAAAATGGTGGAGCAAGGTACTGTGCTTTCCTTAAGCCAATTTCAAGGTGTTGCAAAGAGCTATTTAGGAGGGAACAAGAATGGTAGAACCACCTGTAGCTTTTAAATCAAAAGGTTCAAACCTGAAGATCAAAATCACCATTGAGAACACAATGTTTTCAAGTAAACAGGGAATATGGAGCGAAAACTCAAGAGTGACCATCAGTTGGCACTTAGGTTTGAAAGTGATTTACCAGCTGGGAAAGACTATGGAATTTGAGGTGAACAGGCTGAGCTGGTGGTGACAGCACTGTCCTGAGTCACGCTGTATTCTGAGGGAGGGAAGGGCTGGGAACTCCTGAACCAGAGGGGATCGGGCCTGGCTTTGATCCAATAGTTCCATGGAGGCAGCACCTGGACTGCCGTGCAGCTTTGGGCTGCGTGGTATGAGAAGGAAGGGCAAAGACTAGAAGGCATTCAGCCAAGAGGCCCAGGAATAATGAAAAGAAGAGTGAGATTACCTTTCATGGACAAAGACTACTATACTTAGTCTAAATGACAACAGAAGGAGACCAAGCAAATAATTGAAGGATCCTGAAGATCAAAGGGCTAGAGGATTTGCTCTCGCTTTGGCACAAGGGTCTAGAATTGCAAAAACCAGAACAAATGTAGGATGCTAAAATGCAGGTTGTTTGAAACCTTCTTAAAAAAAAAAGGAAGTTAGCTTAGGAACAACTCAGAGTCGAGGGACCATTCAAAATCTGTTCGTAGGAGCTCAAAAATATATGTGGAAGGGATAAACCAAGCATGACCAGTAAAAGAATAACAGGATTTGCTAGCACAGATCATGATCATGATCACTCACCATGACAACGTGACAGAAAGGGTAAAAAGAAAAGAAAAGAAAAAAAGAAAAAAAAAAAACTCTGTTCTGATCAGTCACGTGTGCGTTCTCCAACCAGAGCTTTGGGAATAGAAATAGGAAAAGATTCTTACAGTCCTGATAGAATATAGAGCATCTCTTTGGAAGAAATTCTGGCATAAGCTTAAAAGAGAAGGCAGGTATATTTCTAAATGTGTAAACTCAGGGATATGCAAAGACACATCACAAGAGAACAGATTGGTGGGGAAAAAGACTAACTGTTGAGGAAAAGTCTTGCTGAATTAATTCTATAGCTGATCTCAAGAAAAAGGATACAATAAGCTGTTCAAAAATACATATTCCATTCATTTTATACATCCCTTCATGGGACTGGTCATTTTGTAGTGGACGAGGGAGAAGGGATATTCTAAGAAGTACACTGCATGCTGATGTCTGAAGGGTGGCTAGGAGTTAAAGAAGCTTGGAACGAGACAACAGATGAGAAGGCACAGAGCAGAGCCCAGGGCAGAATTAAGAGAAGACCAATAGGGCTGCAGGCTCTTAGGTGCAAGACACAGAAACCCAGAGTTGACAACCCAGGTCAAGCTCTTTGTGAGCCATACAGAGGCTTTTGAACATCTGCCCCAAATAAGCAGGGGAAACATTGAAAGCTGTCAAATAGAAAAATGGTGAGATAAACTTGGTATTTTAGAGCAATGGTCCTGGCTAATAGATGGAGAATGGATGACAAGGATAAAGACTAGAGACAGAGAGATAAAATAAAATAGGAGTTTGTTGCAGAAGTCCAGAAAAGAAACGATGATGGTCTATACAAAGAGAGTGACGAAGGATGGTGATGGATTTGAGAGACTGAACAAATTTGAAAACTATTGTAAAGGAAGTACCCAGGGGCCCTGAGGCTTAATCAGATGGGCAGATCAGTAAAGATGTCTAGGTTTCTCACTTGGACATTGAGCATGGATGTCAATGAGAGAACATTGAAATAGAATAAGGATTTAGGGATGGGTAGGTGGGGCTAGAGGTAAAGAACCCACCTGCCAATGCAGGAGATACAAGAGACACAGGTTCGATCCCCAGGTTGGGAAGATCCCCTCGAGGAGGGCACGGTAAACCACTCCTGTATTCTTGCCTGGGAAATCCCATGGACAGAGGAGCCTGGTGGACTACAATCCATGGGGTCACACTCAGACATGACTGAGGTGACTTAGCATGCATGCACACAGAGAGAAAAGTAAAATCAGCTTGACACTATTGAGTTTTCAGGCTCTGGGAAATAGGCCATCCACAGGACTGTCAATACATCTGTGAATGGAAAGGTCCAGGGTGTAAGGAGAAGCAGGCAAGACTAGAGAGGGAGCTTCGAGAGGCATCAGCTCGTAAGTGGCTAATGCTGCCTGGGAAGTGGACGGATGGCCAAGACACAATTATGATCATGCTATTTTCAAATGACATATGACCAAGCATGAGGAACACCAACATGTAATGGCTAGTAGAGGAAGACCATTCCAGGAAGAATGGAGAATGAGAAGCATTGAAAATATAAGAAGGAAACCAAGATCCAGGGGAATAGATGTGAAGACTGAAAAATCCATGGACAGATGAGTGGGCTACAGTCTCTGGGGTGGCAAAAAATCAGACCTGACTGAGCTCACACGCGCAGGCTATGACATGTCAGGCTTGGTTGATACAGAGATGAATCAGACAAATACAGTTTATTTCACTGCCCAGAGAAGTCAGGAAGACTTCTGAGAGAAAGTGACAATTGCTGTGTCTTGAAGGGTGAATAGAAATTGCTATAAAAGAGGTCACATCCTTCCTGAGGGACTGAGTGTGCCAAGTCAGAGTGTTGGCTCAGTGTGACATGTTTGAGGCATGAGAAGCAATTGACCGTTGCACATCCAAAGGGTGAAAGGATGTTTGGTGAAGGGCTGTTTGAGGGAACAGGGGATGTACCAGGGTCTGGAACAGGAGTCTGTGCTAAAGGTGAGGGCCCTCAGAGCTTTATAAGAATGTAAGGAGTATATCCTCCTGGTCTAGAATCATGTGTTTAGTAAATGCCCTGGATGCTACAGAACTGTACAAAGAGGAGATGTGTTTAGGAAAGAGAGCCGATAGCTTCGTTATGAATGCGGGAGACACAGCGGTGAGGGCTCCCTGGAGCTGCGAATCACCAGTGATGTTGGGGTCCCTGTCTTGCGCAGCTGGTGCAGGACTCTGCAGTTCTGGGAAGATAAGAGAAGGCCAGGATTAGAGGCTGGTGGAGAATAATTTAGTAAGAGTGAAACTAATCCTGACAAGTGTTCACCCATACAGGTATTTCCATAAAAACCTAATCCACCTGCAATGCAGGAGATCCAGGTTCAATCCCTGGGTTGGGAAGATCCCCTGGAGAGAGGAAGGGCAACCTACTCCTGTGTTCTTGTCTGGAGAATACCGTGGACAGAGTAGCCTGGCGGTCTACAGTCCACAGGGTCACAGAGAGTCAGCCACGACTCAGCGGCTTTCACTTTCAAAAAAAAAATTAAAAATGGAAAAATACATTAATTAGTAAACCACTAGGCAATAGTGTTGACTGGATGCTAGGAATTTGGAGGAGATGAAAAAATCCTTAAATCTTGGTGATGAATTTTTATTTGATTCCCTTAAAGTTGTACCAGAGATACCAGATCATGGCCCAGCCTCCCTTAGCATCATCAGTCTTTCAGAGAGTCTTTGGTAGGGAGGCAGCTGCCTCATACTGAACATCCCTGTGTTCTAGAAACATCAGCCATGTTATCAATCCATGTTTACGCTGACAACGAGGTTGCCCTCACAGGGGTTAATTAACCTGACCTTGGTCAGAGCTTAACAATGGCTGAGTTGAATAGCCCAACTCATTCAGGCTCCCAAAGGGCTTTTTCTTTCTTTAATATCTGCACTCTCTTTGCTCACTGATCACATTTAGTGAAAGTGAAAGTGTTAGTTGCTCAGTTGTGTCCACAGTCATGTCCGACTCTTTGTGACTCCATGAACTATAGCCCGCCAGGCTCCTCTGTCCATGGAATTCTCCAGGCAAGAATACTGGAGTAGGTAGCCGTTACCTTTTCCAGGGATCTTCCCAGCCCAGGGTTTGAACTCTGGTCTCCTGCATTATGGCAGATACTTTACTATCTGAACCAGCAGGGATCATACATAGAATTGAGCATTTTCCTAGCAAAACAATTGGCTGGCCCTACTGCTTCCCGACTTCTTAGCTGCTGGTTTGCTAAGGACCAAAGGAGAGGCTGCACATTGGTGGTATGAGGTAGGGGGAATCAGTACCAGCGTCACTAGTATGATGGTTCCTGCTGACACTGATGAAGATCTCACCTAGGTGGCTAGCAAAGGTCATTTGCTCTAATGACCTTTGATTTTTATCAAGGAATATGCATGCACTTGTTTTAGAAACTCTCTTAAAAAGCCAGGACAGAGGTAGCAATTGCAATGGGACCACAGGTCCTCCTCACCTCCCACCCCTCCATATTTACTGAACACCTCCTGGGTGACAGATGGCACGGGGCATCCTTCTTTTTCTTCTCAAGGTGATCAGGCAGTTGTATCCCCATGGTACAGAAAACAAAAAAGAGGCTTGAAGACTACATTTTCCCAAGGTCGCGTCTCAATCGGGGTCTCCATAGAAGTAAGTGTATCGCTCTGAATAATCATTTACACATCTGTCTCCTCCATGATAGAATGAACAATTGACAGGAGAAAGCTTCGTCTTCCATCTCAGAGGCCCCAGTGCTTAGCGGTTTGGGGGCACGTAGCACAGGCAGCTGCACAGACAGCCATGAAAGGCTACTATTTGTCAGGCATTTCATTGGGCCCTAGGGCCCCAGTAATGATGTTAATCACTCTTGGAGAGTTTGCTCCCCCTAATTTTGTGTTGCATCCATTGTTCAGTTTTAATCGTCTCTCCCTTATAAAGAAGGTCATATCATCCTTGTTTTCCTGAATGTAGAATCTAAGAATCTAATAGTTGAATAGACCCACCTCTATTCACAGGGCTTGTTAAGTGTTAGACAGGAAACTGAAGCCACAACTTCTGATCCTTCATCCTAAACGACGTGCAAATCCATCACGAAGCTGCCAAGATGAATCGCGGGCCATTCGCAACTATAGGGTGATGCTCATTTCAGAAAGGTGCTCTTGGAAGATAAACTGAGGGATCTGTGCCCCCTTTCTCTGCTGCTTGGGGTGGATCTGTGGGTTCCAGTAAAAAAATCCACATGTTTGAAAGGGATTAAATCTCTGCTTGGAGAGAAAAAAGTAATTAGGTCTCAGACCTCTCTTGAGAAATGGTTAAGTCATCAAGAGGTTGACTGCTTCTTTGGTGGTCAATGGTTTCCAACTTGTTTGTTTATCTGTTTTTACCACAGGAGTTAGAAAGAGGCTGCCAACCAACCCCAAACAGAGATGGTCCGGGAGATCTTGGATCTGTGTGATACCCTGGGCATAGCACCACTGGGGAGAGGCTAGAGATTAAGCAGTGAAAAATGCCAGTATGGATGATCACCATAATTGCTTTCTGGAAAGCGACAAATCTAATTCCCAGTAAAATGTCATTAGAATTTGCCAGGTCCTTTGATGGGGAAAATAAAATACCCTTCCTAGAAATTTCTCATGCTCTGTGGCTTCTAGAGAGATTCCAATGACTGCAGGGAAAGATAATGTGATGATATGATTTTGGAACCTATGTTAATTTCCCTGCTCCATCAAGTGTCTGTGGACTTTTCATAGACAGTAAATTACAAAGCCCAAGCTGTTTTTTTTTTTTTTTTTTAATTTCTATGAGAATGATGTATCCAGGGACACAGTCTGAGTTCAGTCCTGCCTTTTATCGAAGGTTATAAAGTTCTGGTTTTGTTGTCTCTTCAATGGGGCTAATACTAGAATTTTCCTCATAAGTTTGTCAGGAGCTTTGCACGCTAGTCCAGGTTAAGCACTCAGCCTTGTGCCTGGCCCTATAAATGTTAGTATTGACCTTGATTATAACACTGGAACTGTCTCTTCTTTTTCTTTAGGCCTGGGTATTGTGACTGAGCTGGTTTTGCTTAAATGCCTCCCTTTCTTCTGTGTCATCACTTCCTTACTGGGTTGATTGACTTGCTGTGAGTGGAGGACTCTCCAAAGGTAGTTTTGTGAGCTCGCCATACCCGACAATGTTCAGGGGTAATTTCTAGTGCTGGTTAAATGTCTCTGGCCCTGAACTTTGTGGAGAGAGAATTGGCAAGTTGGGTGCTGAAATAGTCAGAAGACTCAATTCCTTTCTTGTGATAATTGAAATCATTTCAATTCATTTCTTTCTTGGTTGGACAGAAACATGCTTTCAGTAGTGAGCAAATCTGGAGGGAATCCATTGACCTGAGCAGTCATATAATGCATGAAGTTAATGGACAAAAAATGATATTCATCTTCAGTTTATAATAGCATTTTTTTCCACAGCATCTAACCTTGGGGCAGCCAGGGATGCTATCAGAGCAACAATAGAACCACTGGCAGATACGTGACCTTTGTTGTATCTAACAATTATTGGATCTACAGTGAAATAAAATAAAAACCAACCCAAGTTTTGACACTAAGATAATAAATTATAAATTATGGAAGTCTACGCCACTGACGATCTTGTAAACAACAGGCTGGTCTCTTAGCAACAGACCAAGGAGATCAGGCTGTTGATAGGAACAGAGCAGACGGACTGTTGTGCTGTGCTTGCTACTCACGACCAGAAACAACATTTTAACACCTGCCCGAGGCCCCTTCTCTGCCCAGAACCTCTCTCTCTAGGGCCCAGCCTGGGCCATGAGCAAAAAGTTGTCCTAGGATTTCAGAGTCTCTTTATCACCAACCCAGGTGCCAGGTCCCATGGAGAGGATGAAAGAGATACAGGCTTAGGAGTCAAGGGGTGGGACAAGGATGCCCTACATGCAAGTGAGGGAATCAGAAATGAGGACGAAGGAGAAATAAATGCATTCTCATTGGACATTGTCTGAAATTAGAACTCTATAAATGGGGACTCCTTTTTTTCCCCAACCCCCAACTTTTTGATTTTAAAAATCTCACTTAGGGTGGTTGTCATGAAGAAATTTAGACAAGACTTTGACAATATGCCAAAATGGTTTATTTTTAAATGTTGTTCCCGAAAGCACCAGAATATTAAGTTGGAGCAAATGTTGCTTGGAAGAGTGGAGGGGTGGTGGTCACACAGACGCTGGAGGGAGGTTGGGAGGTTTGAGGTCTGTAGACTTTAATTATGAGAGGTGGTCGGGCTAGATGATTCATTGCCTGGAAGCCTTTTTAAAAGTGTGTATGTGTATGTGTCTTTCTAAATTGCAATCTTTTCTGGGTTGGGGTGGAGAGAGAGAGGTTTTCTTTAATTAATTAGATGTTTACCTGGAACATCTTCCCTCAGTGGTTTAGTAATCACCTGCCCACATGTTAGGAGTGAAATGTGATAAAGTCTCTTGGAGTGTGATTTTTCTAAAGAAAAAAAAAATCTTAGGATATTTAATAGCAAACGACCTCTCTCTCTGTGATGGAAGCAGCGAGTTCTATATTATCCATCCACGAAGAGATGGACATGGATGCCGACTCAGGATTTTAAGAAAACATCGGCCCCTAACTGTACAGGGACCACGTGACCTGCATCTTCCTCCATAGGGCTGACTTCTTGTAGTTTAATTTTTCAGGATAAACATGGCTGGCTAAAGTATGATGACTTGGGGTGTATTTGGCATGTCATTTTAAACTTTCCATATGTGTAAATTTACCTATGTCAAAGAAAGAGAAAATTCCCTGCAGTTCCCCAGGGACCTCATTTTTTTTTTTTTCCCAGGCTCCCTCTGATACCGTGAAAGGTGGCTTGGCGACATCCGAAGTGATTAGCTTCTGTCCTGAGGTTTCAGAATGTATTTGTTCTTAGCAGTCATCTGCTGGGATGAAATTCTACCTGGGATAGTGCTCTGGCCCCAGTGGAAAGGGGCCCTGGGTCTGTCAGATGCCTGGCCCAACCCCCTGGGTCTGAACCCCTTCGCATCCACATCCCTAGCACGCAGGGCAGCTCCGGCAATGAAGGTACAGCTCCTTCCTTCTGCAGACAGGGCCTCAGAGCCTGGCAATGTCAGCTGACTTCCCCAAGCGTCGTGCCAGAGCCGAGATTCCACTCCAGGACCGAGTAACTCCAAACCCTTCCAGGCTCTCTCCACCACTGGCCTGATGGTTGCCCGGAGGTCATGAACAGACTCCCTACCTGGTGCACTCTTGCTTTTTTTGGCCTTCCCCCGCTTTTTTTTTAATTAAAAAGATTGTATCATCATGCATTATCATAAAAATCAACAGTACACAAGGTAAAAAGTTAAAAGGCTAAATCTCCTCTCATCCCCTATCCTGGCCCCCCAGACATGTCACTCCCCAATATCACAGCAGATCTTTGTTGAACTAAATTTTTGTTGTTTGCAGGGGAGTGTTTCTGAACAGAAAGAATGTGATTCCTTTTCTTCTGTAATTTGTTTATAATGGGCACACTTCGAGGAAATGAGAAGTAACCCTTATCTTTGATGTGTTTTAATTTCACTTGTCAACACACCAGGGAGGGAGTCGAACTCTTTGAATTACCTCCCCCCACCCCGACCCCAATGGGACTCTGAATCACTTAGGTTGGACTTTTCCAGAACCCACCAACCTTGAATCCATGACATGAGGAGTCAGAATTCATAACTGAGCACTTCAGCAGTTCCAGTCAGCTCTGATCTCGGCAACATTACTTCTCTCCTTTCCCTGCTGGATCAGAATCCTGCCTCAGATTCCCCAAGGGATGTGTGTGCCCTGTCTGGGTGGAGAGAAACCCAGAACGGGGCTCTGCTGCTTGAGAGGGAAGACCCAGAACAATGAGTGAGCCATGGAGAGAGGCTTAGGCTTCCAGGGGAGACTCCTGGAACTCAGTAGACCTATGCACCACGAGACGCTGTCGGTGCAGCCCCTTGCTGCTAGGAGAGGAGGGTTGAGGATTGCTTCTTCTCTGAAGAGGCCCGACTGTAGCGAAGACTGTGGGGCTCACAGCACTGTCTAGTCTCCGAGATGGTCTAAGTGGTCCTGCGTTGAGTCGGGAAGCAAGCAGAGAGCAAGACCCTTCCTCTGCAGCTGGTTTCCTCTGGGTCCCGGGTCCTGCTCCCTGCCCGGCCCTGTGTGAGCTGGTTTTAACACAACCCCGCCAGGCTTCCTGGCCCCACAATGCAGCACTCTGGCTGGCAGGCATTCAGCTCCACACTAAACACTTGGCCCTGTTTCAACACGGCTGCCAAGATTTGGCAACCAGAGAGTTGCAGGGAAGCAGCAGGCTGCTAAACCCTTTCACATTTTTAATTAGATCCACACACCCATGTCTTTGAGCTATCATAAATATACAGATGACATAGAGAGTATTATTCCCGATTAGAGAGAGAGAGAGAGAGAAAAAAAAAAAAAAAAGGAAGCCAAATCTCGATCATGGTCTATCTTACCTTATTAGAATAATTGACCTATCGCTAGCTGGGGGGGATAAAGAGGAAGAGAAAGGGGAGAGCTATTTGCTTGAGTGACACTATGTCTTGATGCCGAGAACCTCCCCAGGAATCTGAAAACACAGGTCTTGGTCTGCCTTGCTGTCATCCTGGGCTTTGAGAGCATCACCAGAAGAGGGCATTCTTGGCAGTCACTCAGCCTCCGATGCCCAGGAACTTGCGGGGTCGGGGGGTATGTGTTCCAGGAGTTGTTAAAGCCACCCCCACCTCCCTTTCTAGGTGATAGCCTTACCACCCCACAGAGCTCTGGGGTCGGTGCCTCTGCCCTAAAAAGCAGTCACTTTTGCTTCAATGTGGCTTTAATATGTTTTTGTCACTTTACCTCCTCCGCTGTTTGTCTCCGGGTATCCTTTGCTGTAAAATAACGTATAACTGCTGCTTCTTATTTTTTTTCTAAATCTCTTGCCACAATACACACACCCAGCTTCTTTCACTCAGAACCCAGCTTCTCTCTCCACTCAGCTCGTGGGTGATCCTGCAGGTCTGGGAGGGCTGAGCCAGCCTAATCTTGAGTCTTGTCGAATCCTGAGTTTCATCATCCTGGGCTCTGACTCCGGCCCTGTCATATGGCTGCAGACACATGACTTCTAAGCCCATTGCTTTGGTTCCCTCATCTGAAATATCTCAAGCACTTCTGACCTCAGAGATTGTGGGGGTTAAATGACAGGTGTGTTAGGCTCCTAATGCTGTGGGCTCCCCGCAGCTGCACCTGATCTTTATTATTGTTAGAAAAAAATGCACGGCAGTACACGTGCCTTTCAGAGGCTTGGCGGACCAACCTCAAGGACACCCAGGGGGAGAGTTCATAGAGTTCTCCATCCCTGCCCTGTCTCCCCTCTCTTGTGTGACAAGGACCGCCTGTGTGTCTGAGACAACCACCTCTGGCTGGATTAATTGCTGTGAGATGAAGGCAAATAGGGTTTGACTCGGGCCTCCGTGTGGGGAGGCGTGTGCTTCATTTTAAAACATGTTAAGAAGGAAATGAAACACTTGACATGCCAGGAAAGAAGTATCTCTGGTTGTCCCATCTGAGAGCACGAAGTGTACAGACAGAACCACAGAGGCCTCCGCCACGCGGCTTCTGGGAGATGTCCAGCACACAGGCCCGCTTTGCTGAATGTTGTGGACATCCGGCAGCATTGGGGCTTTCTTCTTCTCTTTCTTTGATTTAGTTTTGTTGTTATTATTCCCCTCCTCCAACAGGACTTGAAAATAGGATCATCTTTTATAGCGACAACATTTCCTTTGTGTTTTTCCTGCAAACAGGACAGCCTGAAAAACTGGAGTGACTGTGTCCATGAAATGGGCTGGAGATATTTCCAGGCCTCACTTGTGCCATCCCGTAGAGGTAAAGGCTGAGGACAGACGGTGGCCAGAGGCCTGGGCGTCTCGTTTTCCCTTGCAGCTCTGTGCTTGCCCCCATCCCTCACCTCCTTGTCCCCGCCGCCCAGCAGTTACAGGGAATTCCCCTTAATTAGGAGAGAAAGGATGCAAGCTATACATACACACACACACACACACAATGGATAATGAAAACAGGACCCCATGCGTGAGGACTATTTCACCAGGAAATGGAGAGAGCAGTGATCTGTCAGGGCTGCAGACAGCGGCATCAGCCCAGGTTGAGCCCCCAGTTGTCTCCAAGGTCATAATCAGGCTCCAATAGGGAGAATCCGGCTGCTCATTATTAGTTATTTATACAAGAAGCAGCAGCTAATTTCCACGAGAGTGAAACAATGCACAGTCTGGATAATGTCCTTCCTGGAGCCAGAGGTTTCAGCCTGAAGTCAGTTCGGAGGGCTGAGATGCTATTGGTGGCCACCCATGTGCCATTTCCACCTGTGCTCGAAGGAGATGGACAAAGATACACCCGAACCATGCCTGTGTCCTGAGTGGGGTAGGGATGGTGGGGTGCCTGAATGAATGCAGGCTTTGGAGGTTTTTAAGGCTGTATTAGGTAGCTTGGGTTGCAAAAACAGAGCATCACGGCCTGGGTGGTTCACGCAACAGAAATATATTTTCTAACATTTTTCTAGTTTAGAAGTTCAGGATCAAAGTTCTGGTCAACTGGTTTTCGGTGAGACCTCTCTTCCTGGCTTGTAGATGGCCAGCATGTCCCTAGGGCCCTTCCTTGGGTGCTTGTAGGGAGAGGGAGGGGAGAGAGAGAGAGCTCTCTGGAGTCTCATCTTTAAAGGACACTAATTCTATAGGATCAGGGTTCAACTCTTATGGCTTTATTTAACCTTAATCACTTCCTTAGAGGCACCATCTCAAATCACAGCCGCACTGAGGGTCAGAGCTCCAATATGTGAATTTTGGAAACACACGAACGTTCAGTCCATCACAAAGGCATTTCATGTGCTATCGAGCCAGGCTGGGATTCTACTGTCTCTCCACCATATTAGCTGTGTGCCCTTGTACAGATCAACTAGCCTCTCTGAGCCTGATTTCCATGCTTAAAAATGAAGGTAAACAATGCTTCCCTCGAGTGTGATTGGGAAAACAAAGGGTGAGGTAAAGCACTCACAGTGCCTGGCCCAGGGAGGCACTCACAAAAGGAAGCGCTGTGGTGGTGGTGATGGTGTTAGTTATCATGTGATGTTAGCATTTACTAACAGCACCCAGACATTCTTGTCCAAAATGCTGCCTTAGAGTCTTGCATCCTCTGGACTGCTGCCTATGTACCTCACCCTTCATCACCAAGGCTCACTGGTGTCAGGCAGGCAAATAAGGAGTGGAATAGTGGGTGGCGGTGTCTATTATGGGATCCAGAGGAAATGAGAGTGCTCAGTTCCAGGCGGGGTTGGGGTGGGGGTGGGGGGACTTTTAAATCTATAATCACTTAACTAGTAGTGAATTATCCATTCATTGTTGCCACCATTATGCATTAACACAGTCATGACCCCCTAGTTTGAAACTGTTTAAAAATTTTTTGGGGGAAACAAACAGCATTTTACTGGAGGGTAGTATTAGTGTCAGATGTATGGTAAAATGATTCTGTTTATATAGATACATATGCATAGAATTTTTCAGATGCCTTTCCATTATAGGCTTTTACAAAATTTTGAGGATAGTTCTCTGTGCTGTACAGTAGGTCTTTGTTGCTTATCTCTATTTTACATATAATGGTGGGTCTCTGCAGCTTAAAGCAAAGTCCTGCAGAAAAAAAAAGAAACAGTCTTTTTCTTACTGGGAATCTCAAGCTAAGTGACCCACACTCACAATACCAAAAGGAAGCAGAACCCCGTTCAAAGGACTACAATTCCAGGGGTAGGAGGAGTTGGGAGATAGGGACTGACGCATATACACTATTGATACTATGTATAAAAGAGACGGCTAATGAGAAGCTAACGTATAGCTCAGGGAACCCTCCTCCCTTCACTGTGGTGACCTAACTGGGAAGGGAATCCAAAAGAGAGGGCATATATGTAGAGACCCGGCTGATTCACGGTGCTGTGCACCCGCAACTAACACAGCAATGTAAAGGAACTGTATGCCAATAACAGCAATTAATCAAAAATCTGGAAAAAAATTTAAGTAAGAAACCTCAAAACACACACACGAAGGACCATGCCATTCCAAAGAGAAGTGAAAGTCAGTCGTGTCCAACTCTTTGTGACCCTCATGGACTATAGAGTCCATGGAATTCTCCAGGCCAGAATACTGGAGTGAGGGGCCTTTTCCTTTTCCAGGGGATCTTCCCAACCCAGGGATCGAACCCACGTCTCCCGCATTGCAGGCAGATTCTTTACCGGCTGAGCCAGAAGGGAAGCCCAACAGTACTGGAGTGGATCGTCTGTCCCTTCTCCAGCAGACCTTTCTGATCCAGGAATTGAACTGGGGTCTCCTGCATTGCAGACAGATTCTTTACCAGCTGAGCACTCAGGGAAGGCCTCCTATTAAAAAAGGCCACACTCCAAGGTACACTATCCTGACGTAGTCAGCAGTTGCAACAACAAAACAATAGTGAAGGACCACCTCAGCCTAGTGTTTGCAACACCCGAGTGTTTATTCTCATGCTCACTGGTCTCAAGTTCACAGTGGTTCTGTTGAGTGAGACTTGGTTCAGCTGCAAGGCTCTGCTCCAGGCCGTGTGTTTGCTGGATATAGTTCTAGGCTGTAGACTGGATTCAAGTCCACTCAGTGTGTGTTTGTTCGGGGTCCCAGAGTGGAAGGGCGCTAGCCACCGCAGGCACGTTAGACATAAATCCAGAAAAAAGCAAGCACATCTAAGGTACCTGATTGCATCAAGTCCACTGGCAACCCAGTGGCTAAGGCCAGTCATGAGCAAGGTCCAGATCAGGGAGTGAGAAAGCAAAATACCGGCCCAGTCTTGTGAGTAGGGTGGGGAGAGAGTCAAGTTTAGCTGCACAGTAGTCCAAACTAAGAGTACCCTGCAGACAGTGACAAACAGGAAACTAGAATAGTGACAGCAGCAGGACTGTACATCGCCCATTCATGGCCTTTCTAGTGGCTTACAAGCAGCATCCAGGTTTCCATGGTGGCTCAGATGGTAAAGAATCTACCTGCAATGCAGGAGACCCGGGTTGGATCCCTGGTTCAGGAAGATCCCCTGGAGAAGAGGATGATTACTCATTCTAGTATGCTTGCCTGGAGAATTACATGAACAGAGGAGCCTGGCAGGCTTCAGCCCATGGTGTCACAAAGAGTCGGACACAACAGAGTGACCAGCACTTTCACAGGCAGCATCCATTCTGATTGGTGCATGTCAGCTCCGACTGATCAGTGCCCAAGCCTTACTGACTTCAGGATATTTTGTCTTTCACCCTTGATTATGAGTATCCAGCAATACCAGAAAATGCTAACTTCTAGAGCCTGTGACCACCAACCCCAATGAACGTCTGCTTGGAACCCTGCTCATCCTAAAGGCAGAGTCTAGCCCTGCAGCAAGTGTTAAGTGGACACAAGTTTCAGAATTCAGGAAATGGGGATCAGAGCTCCAATGCTTCCAAAAAGAGAGACTTTGGGCCAGCAACGTGACCTCTTTGGAGCTCAGGTTTTCAGCAGAATGCTCATGGGATATTGTAAAGTGTAAACAACTTGATGAGTCTAAATCAGCTAACATACAGATGTAAACTAGAGTATGTATTTGCTAAGGGATGACTCTCCTCCTGTCTTTTTGCTGTTAAGTTGAACCTATAGAGTTGTTAGTAATTAATCAAATGCTGGCAATTTCATATTGTTCAACCTAACAGATTATATAACCCTGATGGGCAAATGTGATGTTTTCTTTAACCCTGTCCCCTGCCATCTGAACCTGGAGGCAGTTGAGCTTTGTGGCAGAACCCACCATCTAGGTCTTAGTTTTGTTCCAGTGGTCAGGATGGGATGGTGGGGCTGTAGGGAGGTGCAGATGGAGGGGCCAATGTGCAAAATTTGCCTTCTGCCCAGTGAAAGTGCTAAAAAAGAGGAATAATGTAAGGATGGGATGGAGTTTGCAGAGGAAGAGGGTTTGGGGACACAGGAGAAAATCTGTGCCCATGTGAGGGTGTGGGAAGAAGATTGTGTGCTTCAGAATCAAGCAGATAAGGGGGTTTAAATCCCAGCTCTTTCCAGAAACAACTATGAAATCTTGGGCAAGTCTCTAATTTCTCAGAGCTTCCTATATGTAAAAATGGGACAGCTGTCCCAGGAGTTTCACAGGCATTATCGAAATGGTCTAGACAACACCACCTAAGACAAAACCCAATTCTCGGGGGCGGGGGGCTCAGTCATCTCAGGGACCCATCACTCATCACTATCCTATTTTGCTCCAAGCCAGTCCTGAGGGTGAGACCCAGAGGAGGGAATGCTGAACGGATGCAGAGCAGCAGAATTCCAGGCGTCTACACCATCCAGGAAGAGGTGTAGACCACACCAGAGGGATTTGCCAGGAAACTAACTGGCATTCCCAGAGCAAGACATTTTAATTCCCCATGCTGCTGCTACAGCAGCCAGAAAGTTAGCTGCATTGCTGCCCCCTGGGCATTGCACAAATAACACAAGCAAGAGGTAAGCACGGGTGGTGTCTGGGAAGATCCAGGGGAAAAGTCAGATATACAATGATGACTATTATCATACCTGAAAATTAATTTACATTATTCCTTTTAATCAAAGGATGAAAAGCCCTGAGCAAACATCAAGGTCAAAATTAGATCCTCTCTAACATAGGTGGAAGGTGTCAGGATTAGCATTATTTTTTGCCTTTAGACAGAACAAAGTATTCAACACATATTGAACACCTATTCTGTGCCAAGCACTAAACCAGGGCACCAGGGCCAACAAGTTCTCTGCCTCTCCAGAGCATCCTTCATTATCTGTGTCTGGACAGAGAGGAAGGAAGGAAGGATGGTTGTATGAGGCTTCTGTCTCCATCTGTGGAATGAGACCAAAGGAGAAATCCCATGATAAAACAGGAATGCTGATGCCCAGTGAAAATATGGCCGAAGTACGATGCCCACCGGAAGTCCTCTAAGCGTGTGTTAGTCGCTCAGTCATGTCCGACTCTTTGTGACCCCATGGACTGCAGTCCACCAGGCTCCTCTGTCCATAGAATTCTCCAGGCAAGAATACTGGAGTGGTATGCACAAGCGTTTGGCAATTAATAGCATTAATAAAGCATCTTCTGTGAGCTCATCACTGTTCTAGTAATTGCAGGCAATAATCTCTCCCTTTTTCATATAGTTTAGAATTTAGCTTAAAATATTTTATTATTATGTTGTCCAGTCACCAAGTCGTGTCTGATTCTTCACGACCCCATGGACTGCAGCAAGCCAGGCTTCTCTGTGCCTCACCTTCTCCCAGAGTTTGCCCAAGATCATGTCCATGTAGTATTATACACATATGGAAAACACACAGAAAGATAATACAATATTATATTCATTTATTTCCATTTTAAACATAGCCCATGTAGTATTATACACATACGGAAAACACACAAAAAGATGATACAATATTATCTTTATTTATTTTCATTTTAAACAAAACCTATCTCTTTGGAAATTCACTGGGGACAAAGTCTGAAGCATTCTCATGCCACGAGTTTATCAGTGAATGACCAAAAATGGAAATTCAGTATGGTCCACTCAAAAGTAGGAGGGGACACAGCATCATCTCCCCACCAGGTTATTTATAATTACTCCACCTGAGTGCCAATTTGCCCCTGAGTTTCCTGGCAGTCAAGGCAAAGGGCAAATATAGGCGATGGCAAATGTGTGTTTTTATTTTTGTTTTGTTTTTAAGAAGAGAGGGCACACACGAAATCCTCTGGGGAGAGCTAGTTAGCATCGTGGACAAAGTCCAAAACACTAGCTTCTAGAATAAATGCATACCAAATTTCATATGACTGTTTTCCATAATGACTCTCAATAAAAAGCAAAGATGTAACAAAACACAACTCAACGGAGGTGATTTGGCAAGGAGCTAGAGAAAGTGGTCCAAGTCGGTAGCTTTCCAGGGATCCAGCCTGATGAAAGACTTTAACTCAACATAGCAACTTCCATGAGTAGATAAATAACATGTGCTCCACATCATTTTCTTTATCATTTCTGCAAGTATGGGTTTTGGTAAAAAATAGGAGGACCTAGAGATGGGGCAAGCTGTGTTGCTAACTGATGGAAAGTGTACACCATTTGGAAAAGCAGAGAAGTGGGTGATAATGTAAAAATTTATTACAAACCAACTGATTTGGCAATCAATCCGTGGATTAACCTGATAGCTGTTTATGAACCATCACCTTAATCACTCCAATGTCTGGTCCTGTGCTCTATACCAGGACCCCAGACACCAGCCCTTGGTGAGTGAATGTCTCCTAAGAGAAATGACGATACAGAAGGGTAATTATAGCCCCAAGGAGAAAATGCTATGGCAGAGCTAAGCACAGGGGACTGTGGAGCCTAGAGAAGGGACAGTTGGACAGGTGGTTAGGAGAACTTTCTGAATGAGGCTGTGCCAGCAATCCAAATAAAAGTTTAAAATGAGATGGCCTGATAATCACTTTGCTCCTTCACTCCTGGGTGTGTATCTGGACAAAGCTGTAATTCAAAAAGATACATACACACCTATGTTCATAGCAGCACTATTGACAATAGCCAAGACATGGAAGCAACCTAAATATGCATCCACAGATGAGTGGATAAATAAGATGTGGTACATATATATACTGGACTATTACTCAGCCGTATAAAAGAATGAAATGATACCATTTGCAGCAACTGTTTCGATTTACTTCCCTAAATAGGGTAACCTTGAAAGGCATGTTCAGCAAGGTGGGGACTCAGTTCAGTTCAGTTCAGTCACTCAGTCATGTCTGACTCTTTGCGACCCCATGAACCATAGCATGCCAGGCCTCCCTGTCCATCACCAACTCCCGGAGTCTACCCAAACCCATGTCCATTGAGTTGGTGATGCCATTCAACCATCTCATCTTCTGTCGTCCCCTTCTCCTCCTGCCCTCAATCTTTCCCAGCATCAGGGTCTTTTCAAATGATTCAGCTCTTTGCATTAGGTGGCCAAAGTATTGGAGTTTCAGCTTCAATATCAGTCCTTCCAATGAACACCCAGGACTGATCTCCTTTAGGATGGACTGGCTGGATCTCCTTGCAGTCCAAGGGACTCTCAAGAGTCTTCTTCAACACCACAGTTCAGAAGCATCAATTTTTCTGCGCTCAGCTTTCTTTATAGTCCAACTGTCACATCCGTACATGACCACTGGAAAAACCATAGCCTTGACTAAACGGACCTTTGTTGTCAAAGTAATGTCTCTGCTTTTTAATATGCTGTCTAGGTTGCTCATAACTTTCCTTTGAAGGAGTAAGCGTCTTTTAATTTTATGGCTGCAATCACCATATGCAGTGATTTTGGAACCCAGAAAAATAAAGTTAGCCACTGTTTCCACTGTTTCCCCATATATTTGCCCTGAAGTGAAGGGGACTTGTATTTCTCAAAGGTGTACAATATAAGGGGGTGTCAAAAAACTTCATTGACAAAATAAGGGATATCTAATTTTTATATACTAACTTACTTATTTTTAAATTGTTTTGTCCATACTGCACAGCTTATAGGATCTTAGCTACTGGATGAGGGATCAAACTTGTGGCCCCTGCAGTGAAAGCACAGAGACTTAACTGCAGGAAGGCCATGGAAGTCCCCAAATAAGGGGTATTTTAATGTGATACCTAAAACATCAAAGTTAATGCCACAAATCCACAGTGAATAAAACATTAAACATTTAGGTGAAACAGGATCTGATCCTGTACATGCAAGATTCACCTCTCTCACCTCACCCTAATTTACCCTGTGAATCCCTCCTCTATTGAAATCTTCTAATATTTTGTCCATTGTGGATATTTTTTACATTATTTTTAATTTTGAAAATATCAGATTGTCCAGAAAATACAGTACAGAATTGAGTTTAAAACTGACCAAGGGAAACTTCTACCATTCTCACCTTTTCAGTTCAGTTCAGTCACTCAGTCGTGTCCGACTCTTTGCAACCCCTTGAATCACAAGCACGCCAGGCCTCCCTGTCCATCACCAACTCCCCGAGTTCACTCAGACTCAGGTCCATTGAGTCAGTGATGCCATCCAGCCATCTCATCCTCTGTCGTCCCCTTCTCCTCCTGCCCCCAATCCCTCCCAGCATCAGAATCTTTTCCAATGAGTCAACTCTTCACATGAGGTGGCCAAAGTACTGGAGTTTCCGCTTTAGCATCATTCCTTCCAAAGAAAGGAGATGCAAAAAGTATGCTTATTTGATGCAACAGAAGAGAATCTGATTATGATCCATGGGTATTGGGGTTTGTTTTGATGTCGTTCCATTATAATTGTTCGGCATCTTGTAGGGAAAATACACTCAATGGGTCTATTGGGATTTAAGGCCAGGTAAATTATAAAATGTTTGATTGTAACATCTCTTTCATGATGAGTTGGCATTTACATTTCTCCACTGCCTTGAAATAACTCACTCTGAGGGGAAGCTGGTGATTTATTAAGTGTAGTGATTACAGACCTGTCATAGGCTCCAACCCCACCCCCCCCAGCTAAGAGGCTGTGTGTCCCCCAAAATACAAACTGAGACTAGAACGTAGGTATTGATGCATCTCAGTAGCAGAATGCTTAGGACCTATTGTGCAAAGCAGAGCTTTTAAATATAGCATAAACCCTTTTTTTTTTTTTTGCCCTTAGACTCTCCAAAAATACATTCAAAAATGGCACCAACACTTTCTCTTGTCCCTGCCAATAAAAAGCTCATTTACTCATCAGAATGTCCCACACAAGGGGCT
Organism: Oryx dammah; assembly: GCF_014754425.2. Lineage (NCBI taxonomy): Eukaryota > Metazoa > Chordata > Mammalia > Artiodactyla > Bovidae > Oryx > Oryx dammah. The sequence goes on along the minus strand of NW_024070200.1, from coordinate 7,029,048 downwards.
GGACGTAAGTTGAGGAATTTCTAAAGAATTTTAATTCTGATCTTGCTTCTGAAGAGTCATCAAACATGAATCCTTGAAACTGCCTACATAAGTCCTCTTCTCTTCTGGGTCCTCACTATTGTTTGTTCTGGGCCAACTGTCTCTGCCATTACTTACCTCTTTGCCTGAATCAAAGAAGATGTCTGTAAAAGCAAGCCTGGCTTCTTCCCAGATCAACTATTGACAACCACAAACCTCTTTGATGTTTCCAGATGAAGAAGGCACAATTGGTGTTTTAACGGGTGTGGTGTTTTTCAGTTTCTCTAATTCTTTTTTGAGCTAAGGTTTGAGTTGTTGAGTCAAAGAACCCTGTGGCAGGAAGAGAGATTATACGTTTCAGAGGTCAGAAGTCTGACCTTTTGCTGGGAAAATGCCTGAAGGTGAAATTGAGCCACGTTCAAAGGGAAGTCTAATTGACTGCCCTTGGTCTAGGTTCCTTGAGAACTGCTGCCCTTGCATCATCCATCTGCTATCTTGGGGTGTCCAGGGTGGCCCTCGAGAGACGGTCTTTAAAATGCCACAAAAGGATCCCACTCTTTGGTACAAGATGGCTTTTGGGGTCCTCCTTGAGCCCAACTCATCTATTTATTCAACAACAAATATTTATTTGGCACCTACCTACTGTGTGCCAGGCACTGTTCTTCCATGGAAGTTGTGTTCAAAGTCTTTATCTTGGGGACCAATGCTGCCTAACATCAGAAGAAAACATGCAATCTTCCCACTGGGCTCATGCCTTTCAAAGAAGTTCTTTGTAGAAACAATGGCAGATCACTTTGTATAAATCACGATTAGGGGCCCCACCAACCAACCTGATCATCGACTTGATGTTTACTAAGCATTCCTAATTCTACAAGTGCTAAAATTTCCCTCTTTTCCTTTCTCCTTTCCCCTTGCTTATTTTTATGTCTTGAACACTTTCCTGTGTTTGCTCCCTTCTAAGGCGCTCTCTGCCCATAGCTCCATAAAACAGATGCCCAGGAGAGGGTATGAAACTTGAATCTCTTCTCACCTTGGAAAAATCCTAAAAGCAGACTAAAGAAAACCACCAAGTGCTAATACTCATGATTTTACTTTGAGTTTCAACACTTTCCCCCCACTATGTAGCTAGATGATCAGAGATCTGGACAAAGAAAATTTGACTAGGTTTCTCTTATTGAACAATAAAGATAAAGAGGTTATCATAATTGCAAGATGGAAAGTCCCTTGAGAGTCTGTGGGATCCACGCTCCTGCCTCAGGTAGACATGTATGCAAAGTACCCTAAATAGGAAGGAAGATGGCTCACAACACCAGTCGTTACTGTTGATGTTCTTTTCAAATAACTTAAAAAAAATTATAGCATAATTATTTTACGATGTTGTTTTAGTTTCTGCTGCACAAACAAGTGAATCAACTACCTGCGTATGTATATCCTCTCCGTTTTACACCTACCCCGCCCATCCCTTCCCCCGCATCCCATACGTCTAAGTCATCACAGAGCGCTGAGCTGAGCTCCCCGTGCTATACAGCAGGTTTCAACTAGCTAATTATTTCACATGTGGTAGTGTTTATGTCAGTGTTACTTTCTCAATTCGTCCTACCCTCGCCTTCCCAAACTATAAACAAGAGGAAAAGAAAACCACCAGAATGGGAGCAAATCTTTGCAAACAAAACAGTGAGAAAAGGATTAATCTCCAAAGTATACAAGTAGCTTGTGGAGCTCAATATCAAAAAACAAACAACCCAAACAAAAAACAGGCAGAAACCTAAACAGACCAAAGCCAAACTTGTATGTCTTTTTTCAAAGACATACAGTTGGCCAAGAGACACATGATAAGATGTTCAACATCACTAATTATTCAATTCAGTTCAGTCGCTCAGTCCTGTCCGACTCTTTGCTACCCCATGGACTGCAGCACCCCAGGCCTCCCTGTCCATCATCAACTCCTGGAGTTTACTCAAACTCATGTCCATTGAGTTGGTGATACCATCCAACCATCTCATCCTCTGTTGTCCCCTTCTCCTCCTGCCTGCAATCTTTCCCAGCATCAGGGTCTTTTCAAATGAGTCAGTTCTTCGCATCATGTGGCCAAAGTATTGGAGTTTCAGCTTCAAGATCAGTCCTTTCAGTGAATATTCAGGACTGATTTCCTTTAGGATGGACTGGTTTGATCTCTTTGCAGTCCAAAGGACTCTCAAGAGTCTTCTCCAGCACCACAGTTTAAAAGCATCAATTCTTTGGCACTCAGCTTTTTTTTTGTAGTCCAACTTTCACATCCATACATGACCGCAGGAAAAACCATAGCCTTGATTAGACAGACCTTTGTTGGCAAAGTAATGTCTCTGTGTCTAGGTTGGTCATAACTTTTCTTCTAAGGAGCACGTGTCTTTTAATTTCATGGCTGCAGTCTCCATCTGTGGTGATCTTGGAGCCCCCCAAAAGAAATCTCTAACTGTTTCCACTGTATTCCCATCTATTTCCCATGAAGTGATGGGACCAGATGCCATGATCTTAGTTTTTTGAATGTTGAGTTTTAAGCCAACTTTTTCACTCTCCTCTTTCACTTTCATTAAGAGGCTCTTTAGTGCTTTTTCACTTTCTGCCATAAGGGTGGTGTCATCTGCATACCTGAGGTTATTGACATTTCTCCTGGCAATCTTGCTTCCAGCTTGTGTTTCATTCAGGCCAGTGTTTCTCATGATGTACCCTGCATATAAGTTAAATAAGCAGGGTGACGATATACAGCCTTGATGCACTCTTTTTCCTATTTGGAACTAGTCTGTTGTTTCATGTTCAGTTCTAAATGTTGCTTCTTGACCTGCATACGTTTTTCTCAGGAGACAGGTCAGGTGGTCTGATGTTCCCATCTCTTGAAGAATTTTCCACAGTTTGTTGTTATCCACACAGCCAAAGGCTTTGGCATAGTCAGTAAAGCAGAAGTAGATGCTTTTCTCGAACTCTCTTGCTTTTTCAATGAACCAACGGGTGTTGGCAACTTGATCTCTGATTCCTCCGCCTTTTCTATCTGGAAGTTCATGGTTCATGTACTGTTGAAGCCTGGCTTGGAGAATTTTGAGTATTACTTTGCTAGCGTGTGAGATGAGTGCAATTGTGTGGTAGTTTGAGCATTCTTTGGCATTGCCTTCCTTTGGGATTGGAATGAAAGCTGACCTTTTCCAGTCCTGTGGCCACTGCTCAGTTTTCCAAATTTGCTGGCAGATTGAGTGTAGCACTTTCACAGCCTCATCGTTTGGCATTTGAAATAGTCCAACTGGAATTCCATCACCTCCACTAGCTTTGTTTGTAGTGATTGCTTCCTAAGGCCCACTTGACTTTGCATTCCAGGATATCTGGCTCTAGGTGAGAGATCACACCATCGTGATTATCTGGGTCATTAAGATCTATTTTGTACAGTTCTTCTGTGTATTCTTGCTACCTCTTCTTAATATCTTCTGCTTCTGTTAGGTCCATACCATTTCTGTCCTTCAATATGCCTATCTTTGCATGAAATGTTCCCTTGGTATCTCTAATTTTCTTGAAGAGATCTCTAGTCTTTCCCATTCTATTGTTTTCCTCTATTTCTTTGCACTGATCACTGAGGAAGGCTTTCTTATCTCTCTTTAATATTCTTTGGAACTCTGCATTCAAATGGGTATATCTTTCCTCTTCTCCTTTGCTTTTCACTTCTGTTCCTTTCTCAGCTATTTGTAAGACAATCATTTTGCATTTTTGTATTTCTCTTTCTTGGGGATGATCTTGATCCCTGCCTCCTGTACAATGTCATGAACCTCTATGCATAGTTCTTCAGGCACTTTGTCTATCAGGTCTAATCCCTTAAATCTATTTCTCACTTCCACTGTATAATCAATCGTCAGGGATTTTATTTAGGTCATACCTGAATGGTCTAGTGGTTTTCCCCACTTTCTTCAATTTAAGTCTGAATTTGGCAGTAAGGAGTTCATGATATGAGCCAGTAAGTCCTTGGTCTTGTTTTTGCTGGTTGACTAGAGCTTCTCCATCTTTGGCTGCAAAGAATGTAATCAATCTGATTTCGGTGTTGACCATCTGGTGATGTCCATGTGCAGAGTCTTCTCTTGTGTTGTTGGAAGACGGTGTTTGCTATGACCAGTGCATTCTCTTGGCAAAACTCAATTAGCCTTTGCCCTGCCTCATGTTGTAGCCCAAGGCCAAATTTGCCCATTACTCCAGGTATTTCTTGACTTCCTACTTTTGCATTTCATTCCCCTATGATGAAAAGGACGTCTTTTGGGGGTGTTAGTTCTAGAAGGTCTTGTAGGCCTTCATAGGACCATTCAACTTCAGCTTCTTCAGCGTTACTGGTTGGGGCACAGCCTTGCATAACTGTGATATTGAATGGTTTGCCTTGGAAACAAACAGAGATCATTCTGTCGTTTTTGAGATTGCATCCAAGTACTGCATTTCGGACTCTTTTGTTGACTGTAATGGCTACTCCATTTCTTCTAAGGGATTCCTGCCCACAGTAGTAGATATGATGGTCATCTGAGTTAAATTCACCCATTCCAGTCCATTTTAGCTCTCTGATCCCTAAAGTGTCAATGTTCACTCTTGCCGTCTCCTGTTTGACCACTTCCAATTTCCCTTGATTCATGCACCTAACATTAGTTATTATTAGAAATAATTAATTTCACTAATTATTAGAAAATCAAAGCTGCAATGAGAGTTCACTTCATATCAATCAGAATGGCAATAAGATAACATTAAGAAATTAATCTATTGGAACATATACCTGTGGACCCTCTGGATAGACATTTGCCAGGTCTGTTGGAGTCAAACTCACCCACATGATAACTGAATGGACTCTTTGGCTGCCGATGTATGAAAATGTCACCATTGAACTGTATATGTTCTTTCTCCTGGTAAGTATATGAGAGCTGTCCTTTACAAGGCTGAAGCCACGGGCCAGATGAATGTTGCCCTCCTCTTAGCTTTAGAAGCCCTCGGTAGCTTTCCACTGTGTGCCCAGTGAAGTTTACGCTCATTAGCATAGCATGCAAGACCTTTCACCATCTCTCCGTACATCTGAAAAGAAAGTGAAAGTGAAGTCACTGAGTTGTGTCCAACACTCTGTGACCTTATGGACTGTAGCCTGCCAGGTTCCTCTGTCCATAGGATTTTCCACGCAAGAATACTGGAGTGGGTTGCCATTTCCTTCTCCAGGGGATCTTCCCATCCCAGGGATCGAACTCGGGTCTCCAACATTTTGGGCAGACTCTTTATCATCTGAGCCACCAGGGAATCCCTGAGATTCTAGAGAACGTGGCAAAAAGAGAGAGAGACTTAGGAGCTCATAAGAATCAGATCTGAGTTCTGCCATTTACTGCCCTTTCGTCTTTGGGGCTAAGCCTCAGTTTCCTCATCTTTGGGTAAATTGTTCATTGGAACCTCCATCTCCCAGTGCTTTCATGAGGACTGAATGAAACAAGATATGTACAACCCTGAGAAGGCTGCCTAGTGACAGTAGGTTCTCAACAAATACTGTACCTACTGTTGAAACTATGCTAAGACTCTCTGAATTCCTCTCTGATTTACAAATATATTTCCTATCACATTCTTCCTCTCAGTCAGAGGTCCATTTGTGACATTCTCTCTCTGTGTCCATAACCCACTCTGCTAAATTTAGCCTTCTGTGTGAGTTCCTACTGTGAATCCTCTACCCTGACCTCACCCATCTTATCAGGACCCACTCCTGGAGGAAGTGATTCATCTATTTACCTATATCAAATCTTGTTTCCCATGATATTTCTTCTTGAGAATCAAATGTGGCTTTTACATCCTTCAGCCAATTTTTAAAATTTTTTATTTCATATTGGAGGTTATCTGTTTAACAACACTGTGATAGCTTCAGGTGAACAGCAAAGGGACTCAGCTATACATGTACATGTATCCAGCCTCCTTCCAACTTCCCTCCCATCAAAGCTGCCACATAACATTGAGTAAAGTTCCCTGCTCTATACGGTAGGTCTTTATTGGTTATCCATTTTTAATATAGCCCAAGAATGCTGGAGCGGGTAGCCTATCCCTTCTCCAGCAGATCTTCCCTGCCCAGGAATCAAACGAGCGTCTCCTGCACTGCAGGCAGGGTCTATACCAACTGAGTTATCAGGGAAATCCAAATATAGCTGTGAGTACATGTCTATTCCCAATTCCCTAACTATCCCTTCCCTCCTGGTAATCATAAGTTTGTTTTCTAATTCTGTGAGTCTATTTTTGTTTTATAAATAAAACTGTATCATATCTTTTTTGATTCCACAGAAAAGGTACATCATATGGTATTTCTCTTTCTTGCTTACACAATTGTAGGTTCCCAGAGGATAAAGATGCTTTTTGGTAACTGTATTCTCCAGAGGCATTGATAAAGCAGTATTCATCAGCTTGTCCTAGGTCATGCTGAAGTAACAAACAATCCCCGAATCTCAGGAATTTATTGCAGCAGCTTATATTTTGCTCACATGGATGTTAATGGTGGGTCAGTGGGAGCACCCCTCATTCTACCTTTGCACTGAGATCTAGACTGAATATGCAATGTCTCTCTGGCACTTGAACTTCTCCAGACAGAGGGAAAAGAGTGATGGCAACACCCTGCAGTGGGTCTCAGGACCACTTTCCTCTTATTGGCCAAAGCACTTCATGTGTTCCTTATTGGTGGGCCTGGTGAGCATGCGCTCTTCCAGGATAGAGGACCCCACACTCCAGAGCAATAGGCGGGGGCCAGGAAAAGACGGTATATATTTGAGCACGTTGACTACATTTTACCACACTTACACATCTGAGATACTCGGGGAATAATACTTAAATGAAGGAAAGTTAAATCAGGTAAACTCTAAAACCTAGAACCTTATGGTAATCAGGGTATTACTAAAGACAGTGGCCAAGTAATTGCAAAATGTATGCTTAATGAAGAACTGCCAATGTAATTTCTTTAGCTCTAAGTATAAAAATAAGTGACTTTGAGCTTTCCTGGTGGCTCAGTGGTAAAGAATCTGCCTACCAAGGCAGGAGACAGGACTTCGATCCCTGGTCTAGGAAGATCCCACATGCTTCGGAGCTCCTGTGGGCCACAATTCCTGATTGGGCTCTAGATTCTAGGAGCTGCAACTACTGAGCCCATGTATGCAACTCCTGAAGCCTGCGTGCTCTAGAGCCTGTGCTTTGCAACAGGAAAAGTCACTGCAATGAGAAGGCCACACACTGCAATTAGAGAGTGGGCCCTGCTCATCACAACTAGAGAAAAGGCCGAGCAGCAACAGACACTGAGTACAGCCAAAAATAAATGAATAAATAAAAATTACTTAAAAATTAAGTATTCTTCTATCCCACACTTTCCCTATGGAACTCTGTCCCTTATTTAATTGGCTGCTAGGAAGCTCAAGCCTAAATGATGCCTCCCCCATCTTCGTGAATTATTCAGAAATGTATGCCAACCTTTTCCAGAATTGACCTCCTGCCTGGCATCATTTTATTTCACTTTCATCCTTATTTACCCAGTCATAATTTTATCATGCTATATTTTCCATAAGCTACTTTTTTTAAAGTGAATTATAAACAAACGAGCTTATCTTAGATATACCCTTTGAAATTGTTTGAAGCTTGTCTGCCCACTGGACTTCATTGTATTCTCGCTTAATGTTTTAGCTCTGCTTTTGAGGAATAAATGAAAACACATGTGCAAGACAAATCACTCCTTGTCTTTCCAAATATGCCATGAACTGCCTGATCAAAGGGAAATGAGAAAAGCCACTTTATAGACAGGGCCCCAAGGGTCCCTGAACCAAGCCAATTTCTCTGGGGCTAGGAAGGACAGATTCCCCTGAAGTCTGGTCTGGTTCCCCAAGGCGCCTGCCTGACCCATCACCTTTGCCCTCATCATCAAGGAGAGAAAACATACATACAAGCCTTTAAGCGTAGAGGGACTGTGGGAAATAATATTACAGACAAGCCCTAGACCCCTAGGAGGCATCTCCTTCAGATAACAGGGAAAAAGATGAATTGCAAATACCTGGTCGGTGTGTCTCTAAGACAAGCCAGTCTGACTCTGTGGACATGTGGCTGACCTGCTCTTTGTACAGAGGGTAAGAGCAATTTTATCCCTCATCCTTGGCTCACAAAGCACTCATCCATTGCACGTACCTTTTTGAGCTCCGTGTGTGGCTTCTTACTAGGTTTAGAGTTAAGGCCGAATTACTGTGCTAAACTTGTTTTACGAGCCTCTAGAAGCTGGCTCATGCCTCCTCCTCTGCTCCAATCCCTTTTATTCTCCCCAAGAGCCCATTGTCAACCAACATCATCAGAGTGTTTCTGGTTCCTCACATTTTTCATTCTCTTGCTCAAGCTCATGCCTTTTCAGTTGTTGCTTCCTTGGTCAGGGATGCCTTTCCTCCACCTCTGACATGATGCTAATGATGATGATGTCATAGTAATAACCATAGCAATAAGCCCTAGCTAAGTCTCCATCAGCCTTCCTACTCCATCTAACATACCAACATTGTGACATTTTTCTTTTGCCCTTCAGGATGGGTTATGTTTTCCTGTGTACTCAAGCAATGCCTCCACCTGCTATAATCTTGTGTTTGCAGGTCTTTTTTCTCAACTCTTCTATGATTCCTTCAGGTCAAAGGTCAAACCAAGCTCATCTCTCCATCTCTGCCACTACTTCAGTAGCTGGTATTTGTGAAATATAGAATGCTGCTGCTGCTGCTGCTGCTGCTGCTAAGTCGCTTCAGTCGTGTCCAACTCTGTGCAACCTCATAGACAGCAGCCCACCAGGCTCCCCCGTCTCTGGGATTCTCCAGGCAAGAACACTGGAGTGGGTTGCCATTTCCTTCTCCAATGCATGAAAGTGAAAAGTGAAAGGGAAGTCGCTCAGTTGTGTCCGACTCTTTGTGACCCCATGGATTGCAGCCTATCAGGTTCCTCTGCCCATATAGAGTGAGTGTTTGCCAAATAAACGAGTTGTTGAGTTAACTAGGCCCCAGTCAGTTACAATGGTTAAGTGAGTCACAAAGAACAAAACAGCATGGAGAGGGTCAGAGGAAACAGGAAGAGGAAACCACTGTTTGAACTCACAGTGTTTACACCACCTCAGGCCCAAGGCAGGGGAGACTTACTTCACATAGCAAAATGTCCTCCAGGTTCATCAGTGGTGTTGTAAATGTCAGGATGACCTTGTTTTAAAAGCTGTGTAGTATTCCATTGTATGTATACACTGCCCTGTCTTTATCCATTCATCTGTGAATGGACTTTTAGGTTGCTACCTTACCTTAGAATTGCGAATAATGCTGCAATGAGTATGGAAATGCAGGTATTTCTTTAAGATGCTGATTTTAATTCCTCTGTATTTTGTTGTTGTTCAGTCGCTCAGGCATGTCTGACTCTTTGTGACCTCATGGACTGCAGCACCCCAGGCTTCTCTGTCCTTCACTCTCTCCTGGAGTTTGCTCAAACTCACATCAATTGAGTCAATGATGCCATCTATATATATATACCCAGAGTTGGGATTGCTAGATCATGTGATATTTTTAGTTTTTTAAGGAAACTCCATACTCAAAAAGGTTTTCCATAAGGACAAATACTGCATGATATTGTTCATACAATGAATCTAAAACAGTCAAATTCATAGAATCAGAGTGAAATGGTGGTTTCCTGGGGCTGGGGTTCTGGGAAGGGAACCGGGAGGTTTTAGTCAGTGAACAGAATTTCAGTTGTATAAGAATAACTCTAGAGATATGTACACCCTGTACAGCCTGGTGTCCAAAATTTGCTAAGAGGGCAGATCTTACGTTAAATATTCTTATCACAAATGACAGTAGTAGTTGTTATAAACAACATGGGAAAACAAATATTGCATATTAACACATATATAAGGACTCTAGAAAGATGGTACTGATGAACCTATCTGCAGGGTGGCAATGGAGACACAGACAGAGATCAGAGTTGTGGACACAGAGAGGAAGGAGAGGGTGGGATGAATGGAAAGTAGCATTGAAGCATGTACATTACCGTCTGTAAAAATAGATAGCCAGTGGGGATTTGCTGTATGACCCAGGGAGCTCAAACCCAGTGCTCTGTGATAGCCTAGAGGGGTGGGATGGGGTGGGGGGTGGGAGGGAGGTTCAAGAGGGAGGGGACATACATATACCAATGGCTGATTCTTGTTAATGTATGGCAGAAGCCAACACAATATTGTAAAGCAATTATCCTCCAATTAAAAATAAATTTAGAAAAGCAAGGCAAAATGGAGAGAAAACACTTTTGGAGGTGATGAGTAGGTTTATGGTATAGATTGTGGTGATGATTCCATAGGTGTCTGCTACTGCTGCTGCTGAGTCGCTTCAGTCGTGTCCGACTCTGTGCAACCCCATAGATGGCAGCCCGCCAGGCTCCCCTGGCCCTGGGATTCTCCAGGCAAGAACACCGGAGTGGGTTGCCATTTCCTTCTTCAATGCATGAAAGGGAAAAGTGAAAGTGAAGTCGCTCAGTCGTGTCCGACTCTTAGCGACCCCATGGACTGCAGACCACCAAACTCCTCCATCCATGGGATTTTCCAGGCAAGAGTACTGGAGTGGGGTGCCATTGCCTTCTCCCCCATAGGTGTCTACTTACCTCCAAATATATCAAGGTGCATGTATTTATTATGTACAACTTTTTATATGCTCAAAAAAGAAAAAAAAATGGAGAGATTCAGGACATGTCCTTGGAAGAGCTGGAGGGAATAGAATGAAGCTGGCTTGAGAGTGTGACCTTTCCCTCCTCTGATTTTGACCTTGGGATGGCTACTCACGGAAGGGCATCTCCTGGAAATTCTCCATGACTGTTCAGGGGTGCAGAGACAGCCTGACAAGACAAGCAAAAATAAATTGGACAAGAAACCGTATGGGTGAGTTTTGTAAGGAAGAGGACCAGTGAGAAGGCAGAGTTTCACAAATAGCCCTAATCATTACACAACTATTGTTACTACTACTGGAGAAAACTGTGTGGCAAGTAAAGCTAGACAGTGAGCACAGCAGCAAAAGAAAACGAACAAACAAGCCAAAAGGGCTGGAGCATCTTTCCTGAAAAGGGAGCAAAGAGAGAGGGAGAGAAAGAGATGCTACACCTGTGCTGCTCAGTGTAAATGTGATGAGGGATCCATATGTAATGTTATATTTTTCATTCACCACATTTTCAAAGAATATAAAATGCAACAAGTGACATCATCTAATATTATACTTTATTTAACCTTGCTTATCGGTAAAGTGTCTGCCAACAATGCGGGAGACCCGGGTTCAATCCCTGAATTGGGAAGATCTCCTGGAGAAGGAAATGGCAACCCACTCCAGTATTCTTGCCTGGGAAATCCCAGGGATGGAGGAGCCTGGTGTGCCAAAGAGTCGGACACGACTGAGCGACTTCATTTTTACTTTTCATCCAAAATATTATTCCAATCTGTAAACCATGTAAGATCATGAATGAGAGATTTTCCTTCCTCATCTGTATACTGACTGTCTGAACCCCAGTGGGCATAAGTAACGCTTCGTATGCATCTCGGTTCAGATCAGTCACATTTCAAGTGCCCAGTGTTACACATGGTTTGTGACTACGGTGCTGGAGAGGACAAAATTCAGAGGCGCTGTTTTTTTGTGTGTGTGTGTGTGTGTGTGTGTGTTGTCCCATATCTAGTGGGTCACTGACCTGGAGTAAATGTGGAGAAGTGCCCTTCAGAGCAAGAAAATGCCATTTGTAACAGCATGGATGGACCTAGAGATGATCACAGTAAGTAAAGTAAGTCAGGCAAAGACAAACATCATATGATATCACTTATATGTGGAATCTAAAATATGGCCCAAACTTATTTACAAAACAGAAACAGACTCACAGACTTCAAATACAAACTTACAGTACCCTAAGGGGAAAGAGGGGAGGGATAAACTCAGAGGCTGGGATTAACACATATACACTACTATATAGAAAATAAACAACAAGAATCTGCTGTATAGCACAGGGAACCTGATCTAATATTTTGCAATAACCATTAATGGAAAGGAATCTGAAAAAGAATAGATACATGTATGTGTATAACTCACTTTGATGTACATCTGAAGCTAACACAACACTGTTAATCAGTTACATTCCAATAGAAAATAAAAAGTTTTAAAAAAGACACAGACCTTGATTTGAGCCACTAGTGAATGGGGTGGGACTTCCTGGGGCTGGCATGAGAGTGCCATGAGATCTAAGATGAGCCCCTTCCCCTCTCAATGAGGAGACAGAATCAGCACCTACTACATTAAAGATTTGGACCAACATGATGGAGTCTTGCATGCATGCACATCCATCAATTGCTCATAACACTGACAACCACTCAGAGTTGGAACTCGAGCCCTCATGGATAGATGGAGACCCTGAGACTTAAGTATGTTGGATAAGGGATTAAGGACAGCCCTCAAAATCATGGACAGATGAGCCTGGAGGGCTACAGTCCATGAGGTCACAAAGAGTTGGTTATGATTGAGCATCTAACACTTTCATTCCCTTCTCAATGTCAAGGGTGGGCTGAGGTTAGTGCTGTGACCAGTCCCATGGGCTTGTGAGTGATGGTTATTTTATGAAAAGTTACCAGAACTCTGAAGGATGTCTGTAGACAGAAGATTGTATCTGCCAAATCGCTGCAAATGCCTACATTACCTAGTAGATAACTTCTGTTCTGGGTACTTCCTGCCTTCTGGATGACAAACTTTGCAGGCTGCCTTTCATCCTATTTAGGTTAGAACAAAAACACATTTCAAACGGGGCTTCTTCTCTCCACCTCTCTCTCTCTCATTCAGGCTGATTTGGGTTCTCAGGCATTGACAGAGATGGCTCCCCGTCATTTTCTCTACATTTTTTGAAGAGAGGAAACTGGAAAAAAAATGTCAAAACACTAGGAAGGTTATTGCGGCATCAGAAATCTTGACAGGGCTTGGTTAAGCCTCTACCTCTGTGGGAAGCAAGAGCACATCTGTAATGCATCCTGAAGTTACACACCTCCCAGCAGGTCTTCCTCCCTGCTTGGCCCCAGATGGTTCATAATCACTTCTCTTGACATCCTTGGACTACTGATGTTGAGAAAGCCTAGAAACCAGGGCCCTGTCTCAAGACGGGTCCCAGGAGAACAGTATATCAGCATAGATTTTTCTTTTATATTGACCTGGGTTCAAGTCCCAGTATCCCACTTAGCATGTGACTTTTGGAACATCTTTTATCTTCCTCTCAATTTTCTCACTATAAGAGTTGTACTAACCATAACAGCAATTCTTCCGCGGGTTGGTGCGAGTATTGAATAAAATTGTGCAAGGATAGTGTCTAACAGGTACTGGCATATGATCATGAAAGCCAAGCTATTATCTGTGGCCATTGGGAAAAAGCAACATGAAGTGGCTGTCCCATGACCTTAAAATCATGGAAATATATGACACATACTCCCCAGAAGAGCCAACTTACCACAGATTGTGAAAGTGAAAGTCGCTCAGTCGTGACCAACTCTTTGCCACCCCGTGGACTATACAGTCCATGGAATTCTCCAGGCCAGAATACTGGAGTGGGTAGCCTTTCCCTTCTTCAGGGGATCTTCCCAACTCAGGAATCGAACCCACGTCTCCTGCATTGCAGGCAGATTCTTTACCAGCTGAGCCCCAAGGCAAGCCCAACAATAATGGAGTGGGTACCCTGGCCCTTCTCCAGCGGATCTTCCCGACCCAGGAATCGAAGTGGGGTCTCCTGCATTGCAGGCAGATTCTTTACCAACTGAGCTATCAGGGAAGCCCACAGATTAACAAAAAGCTATTTTACTGAAAATGTCATGAGAAGATATAGAAATGTTTTTCATTCAATGACATATGGCAAAACTCCACAAAACCCTCCTTGGAACCTTTTGTCCTCACTCCAGATTTTCCGGCCTAATATCAGCTTCTCTTTACCACCCTCTTCTTTTCAATGGCCTCTCTGAGCTCCACTTCTGTTCTGGATCTCAGCTTGCTCCCCATCTGGGATAACAGAATGCTAGCCAAGCATCACTCCATCTTAGAAAGCTGCTGAGCACCATTCAGGGTTGTTCAGACATGACACCCTAGGCTGCCTGTCATGATTAGTAATGCATGGTTCCTGACTCCAAGGAGTTTGGGATCTAGAAAGGAAGTGTGTGTATGTGGGGGGCAGGGGGCGCTTAGTCACGTCTGACTCTTTGCAACTCCATGGACTGTAGCCCACTGGGCTCCTCTATCCATGGAATTTTCCAGGCAAGAATCCTGGAGTGGATTGCCATTTCCTACTCCAGGGGATCTTCCCGACCCAAGGATCCAACCCTCCTCTCTCATCTCCTGCATTGGCAGATGAATTCTTTACCAGTTGAGCCACTGGAAAAGCCCAAAGAAATGAAGACAGACATGCAAATAGGTGAGTGCCCAGGAGAAAAGTAAGGTCGTTATGAAGCATAGAGCAGGAGCCCAAGTAAGGCTTTTGAAGCCTGAAGATATCAAGAACTTGATTGAGAAAGTGATGTCTGAGCCATCAAATGATGGAAGTGAAGGAATAGTTCCAACTGAAGAGGAAGGACTTCCAAACCAAATGGGGGTATACAAGGGCACATATTGTTAGAAGAGAGTGGAATATTTGGGGAAACGTAAGCCACTGCATACTATTTATGAACACCTGCCCTCTTTGGAAGGGAGAACTAGTGGTAGTGGGGCTGGCAGATGAAACTTAAAGGAAGACTTGGTTGGGCATGTTAATGAATTTGCACTTGATGTTGAAGGTAGTGAACGTCTACAGAAGGATTTCAGGCTGAGAGATGGCATCATGACTCCTATTCTAAAAGATGAATCTGGCTGCTATGTTTGAGAAGAAATGATAAGATCAGAGGAAGAGACATGAGTTTGTAAGGTACTTTGGTGACACAGAGAGGAGAACCATAGAATGCCATTCATCTCAAAATCCCTAGTGAAGGAGATAAGTGAGCCTGAGCAAATAGAAAGCAATGCACACACTTGTGAGCAGAGACATGAGGTTTGGCTTCCAGTAGTTTCCATTCCGTATTATGGGCTTCCTAAGTGGCTCAGTGGTGAAGAATCTTGCTGTCAATGCGGGAGATGCAGGTTCGATCCCTGGATCAGAGAAACTCCCTGGTGGAGGAAATGGCAACCCATTCCAATATTCTTGTCTGGAGAATTCCATGAACAAAGGAGTCTGGCGGGCTATAGCCCATGGGGTTGCAAAGAGTCAGGCATGACTGGTGGCTGAGTACACACAAGTCAATTAGCAATCCTAGGGCAGGATGTCACTCAACAGATAAGGCTTCTGTGATGGCTTGGACATGGCCTTCCCACAAGGCATCCTTGTGAGATGACCAGGTGACATCCCAAGTTCTCTTCAGACACCATTGTCATCATCACTCTCTCCCAGGAAATCCTGACTTAGGCTCCGAATTCTCAACATTGCCTGTTGATGTTGCCAGGCATCTTTTCTCTGGGTTAGTTATTCAGGTTCCCCCATTCTTTCTCATCTCTCCATCAGAATGCTCAGCTTGACTTCTTTTGTGATTAGCAGCACCAGGTTCAAGTTTATTAGTCCCAGGAGCAGAAGGCTAATGAGTTAAATGCCCTGATTTAATTAAGCCACCTAATGGTTTCAGCTTACATAAATTCTCACCTGATTGATCCAGCATCTCTTAAGTACATTATCTCTGGCATTCTGCAGGAAGACAGAGAGCTAGATCTCCAAATTGTCAAGCAGATCCTGGTGTCCCCAGACATTCAGCTCAGAGGCAGAGGAGAGAACCAGTCTATCCTGTCTCAACACCTGAATCTTTCATGGCCTCAAATGTGAGGGTCTGCCAAAGATAATCAATGTTCAGAGCAGCTGGTCGCCTGCTGGGGTTGGTAGAGTTACACTGCCATGATCCATTACTCTGCTCTCTGAAAACCTGTCTTATTCCCAGAAAGGAAGTCCAGCGCAGTGAAATGATTCATGGTTTGGGTGTCAGAAACATGGTATTGAGTCACTTACTAGCTATGTGATCTCAACAAGCCATTTAACCTCCTGAGCCCCAATGCTCTTATCTGAAAATAAGCACTGCAGAGCCAGCATCACTGCACTGCTACGAGGGTAAGAGAAGGTAATGGACCTAAAATGCATGACTTCAGTGACTGACCCCTTCGATTATTATTTTCCAAGCAGGAAAAAAAATAGCTTGGAAAATAATAATGTGTGGATCATGACAAACTGGAAAATGCCTAAAGAGATGGGAATACTAGACCACCTTACCTACCCAGGGGCTTCCTTGGTAGCTCAGCTGGTTAAGAATCTGCTTGCAGTACAGGAGACCCCAGTTTGATCCCTGGGTCTGGAAGATCCCCTGGAGGATAGGCTACCTATTCCAGTATTCTTGGGCTTCCTTAGTGGCTCAGAAGGTAAATAATCTGCCTGCAATGCAAGGGACCTGGGTTGGATCCCTTGGTTGGAAAGATCCCCTGGAGAAGTAAATGGCTACCCACTTCTGTATTCTTACCTGGAGAATTCCATGGACAGAGGAGCCTGGCAGGCTACAGTCCAAGGAATCACAAAGAAAGAGTGGGACATGACTGAGTGACTTTCATTTTACCTACCAGACCACCTTACATGCCTCCTAAGAAATGTGTATGCAGGTCAAGAAACAACAGTTAGAACTGACATAGAACAACAGACTGGTTCAAAATTGGGAAAGGGATACATCAAGGTTGTATATTGTCACTCTGCTTATTTAACTTATATACAGAGTGCATCGTGTGAAATGCTGGGTTGAACGAAGCACAAGCTGGAATCAAGATTGCTGGGAAAATATGAATAATCTCAGATACACAGATGATACCACCCTTATGGCAAGAAAGTGAAGAGAAAATAAAGAGCCTGTTAATAAAGGTGAAAGAGGAGACTGAAAATGCTGGCTTAAAATTCATCTGGTTCCATCACTTCATGGCAAATAGAGGGGAATACAGTGAAAACAGTGACACTTTATTTTCTTGGGCTCCAAAATCACTGTGGATGGTGATTACAGTCATGAAATTAAAAGACACTTGCTCCTTGGAAGAAAAGCTATGACAAACCTAGACAGTATGTTAAAAAGCAGACATTACTTTGGTGAAAAATGTCCATATACTTAAAGCTATAGTTTTTTTCAGTAGTCATGTATAGTTTTTTTCAGTATGTGAGAATTGGGCCATAAAAAAGGCTAAGTGCCAAAGAATTGATGCTTTTGAACTATGGTGCTGGAGAAGACTCTTGAGAATCCCTTGGACAGCAAAGAGATCAAACCAGTTAATCCTAAAGGAAATCAGTCCTGAATGTTCTTTGGAAGGACTGATGCTGAAGCTGAAGCTGAAGCTCCAGTATTCTTGCCACCTGATGTGAAGGGCCCACTCATTGGAAACGACCCTGATGCTGAGAAAGATGGAAGGCAGGAGGAGAAAGGGGCGACAGAGGACAAGATGGTTAGATGACATCAAGGGCTCAAGGGACGTGAGTTTGGGCAAGCTCCAGGAGATGGTGAAGGACAGGGAAGCCTGGTGTGCTGCAGTCCATGGGGTTGCAAAGAGTCAGACACAACTGGGCGACAACAACAAAGCTATAGGAAGCTGAAGATGCACCCGGACATGTAAGACAGTGGCTGCAAAATGTTTAGGGAAGCAAGGATTCTGCACACTCCAACAATGATGGCATTTGGGCCACTGAGCTACAGCTTTGTAAGCAGCAAGACTTCTATCTTCAACAATGCAAGAAGATGGGGTTGGATAATTTCCTAATTTAAAGACAGGAGAATAAAGATCAGAGATTTAAAGGTATATGCCCAGTGCCATAACTGAGAAGTGTCAGAATAAGAATTCCAACGCTATCCACTAATGTTTCTGATGACACACATAACTCTTTTCACTTCTTGGTTTTCTTACTACCAATCCCAGCTAAATAAAATGAATTTAAAATAGAAAATGTATTTTAAGCAGGTAGACAAGAAGGCGGGGACACTGGTGGTGATAAGGCAGAGTCAGGAAGTGGAGAAGGCAGGAAGCTATGACGAACAGATTTTAAAAGTATGCAGTGTGGTGCCATTCAGAAAACGGGGCAAGCAGAAATTCTCACTACATTTTCTTTTATGAGAGACTTTTACTCTGTGCATAAGGATGGCCAAATCATGATAAATGTGGGATGGTGTTCAGCGATCTTACTTTCAAAACACAGAAGGCTTCCTGGATAGATCTCATTTTAGAAAGTTATTGTTTTTGTTGATTTTATCAAAAGTGATGACATAAAATATTTAGGACTTCAAGGGAGAAACCTCTGCAATACCATGTGTGGCATACAGCAGGCACAGAAAAGAAGAGTGTTGATTGAAACCACGAAGAAATTCCACAAACCCAAGAATACCAAAGAGACAAGTTCTGGGTAGCCATTGACTCCAAGGCTCTTTATTTATCACTGCCATGTGGGTAACTAGCTGGCTAGGTCTTCCTAAATTTGTTCTGAGATTCATATTGTTGCTTTTCTTGAAGCCACAGGATCCAAGAGCATGCTTGCTACGTGTGATGGGGTAGGAGAAAAAGCATTGCCAAGAAAGAATTCTCTTACTCACTGAATATCACAGAACATTCTCTGGAGACAAAACCATGTTTGGAAACATTTTAGCTACCTTTTAGAGATCTCTCCAGAAAGACTACTCTGTGTTGTATCAGTGAGGAATGAAGACCCCAGCCGAAAGAGAAACTTTGCTAAGATCAAACATCAGTAGAAGGCACCTTTTGGGAAGACTGTGAAGAAATCAAAGGCAGAATTCTGTTCAAGTGGTGTTCAAACAAGCACACACTAAGCACTTATGTGCTTGGCACCATGTCTGTGCCTGGGGAAACAGAGACAAGGTCATTGCCATCAAGATACGCCAAGTAAGCTAGTCATGGACCAAGTGGTTCCAAGAGTCAGGTGTCACTTTAATGCTCACAACACCTCTGCAAGTGTATCATTGTGCCCATTTTCTAGAGAAGGAAACTGAGGCTAGGAGAGGTTACACAGCTTTTTGTTGTGTTCAAACAGATAGGAAGTGGCTGACAATGATAGAAATAATAATGGTGGATTTTATATTTCTTCCATCATAATATATTATAATATAATATAGTATATGTATTATATACTATATATAACACAGAGTTCCCAGGTGGTGCTAGTGGTAAAGAATCCACCTGTCAATGCAGGAGGTGCAAGGTAGGTTCTATCCCTGGGTTGGGAAGATCCCAAGGAGCAGGAAATGGCAACCCACTCCAGTATTCTTGCTTAGAAAATGCTATGGGCAGAGGAGCCTGGTGGGGCCATACCAGGGGGCCGCAAAGAGTTGCACGTAACTGAGCACACACATACACATATTTAATATGATATAATATATAACATTATACAATGATGGAAAGAATATATATCCATCATCATTATTTCTTTATTTCTGTATATATCTATCACCAATATCATTTGCAAAAAGACTGTGATTCCTCATTTCTCTGAAAGAAAAGCCAAGAACATTATAAGTGTTTATATCCAGTCAGGATATTCCTTTCTTTGCTATGGAGTATTCTACAACACTGCCTTCCTGAAAATGTGATTGTTTTATTTAAGTATCCTGCCAATGACAACAAATATACATGTCACCTCACATTTGCACCCGTTCACCAAGCCAGATCATTTTAGAAGATTGAGAAACCAGCCCTACTTCCTATAAGGTCAAGACACATTTCCCTGTCCAGGTTCCTAGACACCCCAAAGGCAAGTTCTCTGTCAAACTCTGACACTTAAAATGCTGATAGAATGTTTTCCCCTCTGGATACCATCTGTTAAGTCAAGTCAGCATTACATCTTCTTGTCCCAGAGAGCTCCGGGCAATCCTCAGATTTTCCTGGACTGGATGGAAAATGGCCATCATCAAAGACCAAAGAGTGTTCAGTCATATTCTAGAAAGGGTGGAGGGAGGGCTGGAGGAAGGGAAAGGGGGAAGGAACGAAGGAAGGAGAGCAGAAACCGAAGCAGACATTCTCCAGCTTCGCCTGTGCTGCGCATCCACACGCAGGACTGATTTTCCAGAAACTCTACCCTCCGTTGCTACGTGTGTGTGCATGTTGGAGACGGGTTATTCGTCTCTGTTCCTGATAGCGTATTCCATTATGGAGCCATCAAGAAGTGTTGGGATGCTGTTTGGTATGACCCTTGTTTTTTCTCCTTTGTATCACTTTTTGGGGTGAACATTCAGAAATAGAGCCTGGCTTCTTTCAGTATCTCAACATGTGATTTTCTTAGAGCAGCTTTATTTAGGCTTCCCTTGTGGCTCAGACAGTAAAGAGTCTTCCTGCAATGCAGGAGACCTGGGTTCGATCCCCGGGTCAGGAAGATTGAAGGAAATGGTAACCCACTCCAGTACTCTTGACTGGAAAACCCCATGGACAGAGGAGACTGGTGGGCTCAGTCCAGGGGGTCGCAAAGAGTCAGACACAGCTGAGCAACTTCAGCTTCAGTTTTTTCAGCTTCATTTAGTTGGAAAAGTGAGTAGTACATTAATGAATTCTTCCTCCTTCATAGAGGAAAGCTAGGCTAGGGGAATCCCAGATCAACACATTATATTTGACTTCTGCTGAAATCCGTGGACTTCATAAAGTCTCCTCTCATCCCTTGCTCTCCACACTGAAATATATGAATTCCCATTCTGCAACAGAAAACATATATGAGGAAAAGGAGGACAAGTAGGCTTCGGGTATAATCACTGTTGAGTCTAATTGTCACCCAAGAACCATGGCTGTTGTCTTTCACGTTTACCACTTGCTTTCCTAGGAGGAGATAAGAGCAAAACTGAAATAGCAAAGAAAGAAAATGGCAAGAACAGAATTTTTTTTTTAAATCTAGGTGACATTTCAATAACAACAGAGTGTCCAATGTTCAGGATATTAAAGTCTTTTTTGGGGGGAAAATCAGAGAAACATGGCTCATATCCAGGATTGCAGTTGAGGGGCTAATAGAGATGGCTGTTTATCTATTGTATCTATCTGTTTAAGCCAGGACATATTAGCAGTTTAAGAAAAGACATCTAGAACTCTCTATGATAGTGGGTAGAAGTATAATGTCCTATAGGCTAGAAGGGTAACTTAGATGAGACTTGGGTCTGCTAGCACTTGGGGCAAAGCAATGAATCCATTCTGGGTCAAAGGAGGCAGCTGCTATGTGGATACCCAGCCCATCAATGATGATATGGGAACCCATGAAACTGAAGGCTGCACAGCTCCAAGTTTTCAAGCACTTTTAAATACAGGTTCCTGTAAAGTCCAAAACAGCATTAAGAAGCTCAATCAAAATCTTTGCATGGACCTGGAGATAATTGTGGCCAACTCTTTGGAGATCTCTGTTCAGTTAATATTAAACATTATTATCAAGGAACACTTAGAGCTAAACACTTTATAACAGGTCGTCTCATTCATTCTTCTCAGGAGGCAACCCAGAATAATGTTTCTTTGCGGTTAAGGTGGTAAAAAATCTGCTCCTTATGCAGGAAACATGAGTTCTATCCATAGGTCAGGAAGATCCCCTTGAGGAGGAAATGACAACCCACTCCACTTGCCTGGACAGTCCCAAAGATGGAGGGGCCTGGTGGGCTACAGTCCATGGGGTTTCAAAGAGTCAGACATGACTGAATCGACCTAGAACTCAATGGAATTACTGAGACTGCCAGATTCTTACCATAGCAGCCTGCCTGATTTGCTGTGTGACCATAAGAAAGTCTATTCATCTCTCTGAGTTTCTCATCCAGAAATGAAAGGATGTGATCAAAACCTCCCTCAGCTCCAGGAAAACTTAGGTTGCACTACCACCACTTGTATTTTTGTAGTAACATAAGCTATAATCTCTTTGACCATGGTAACTCAAAATGGCTTGTCAGAGTGAACTGTCCATCCAAGCCTTGTCATGGACCCTTATCCAGATGAGCTGCACAGAAATACCTTCATTTTGTGAGGTCACCTCCTTTTCCTTCCAACTTTTCTCACTTTGCAGCCATTTCCTTTTTTTTCTAAATGATATCCTATCTCTCAAAGAAGCTGAAGGGTGTCTAGAATGTCAGGAAAACTGCAAGAAGGCCCTATGTGGTGTGATTAAAAGCCTAGCAACTGAGGATGATGTTTTCTATAGAAAGAGACACACATAAGTCAAGTTGTTGTTGCTGTTGCTTTTGTAACAAAAGGCTCATTCATACACATATACACCAGCACACGCTTGCATTGGCAGAGCTGCACACACTTGCACTGATGGAGTCACACATGTTTGTCCCAACACACCATCCCTCTAGATACTGTCTCTCCTTCCCATGCCTTAGCACCTCCCACCCCAAAAGCTTTCCCAATTCTTTGCTTTTGCCTTCATCATCATTTAATTTATCAATTTGGTCTTTATTCATTAGGAAGTTGTTAGTATAATTAAAAGATTGTGGATATTGCCTCACACTGACCAGGTTTAAAATCATAGTTTTGCCATATAAGGTCAACCTAAGTAAACTTGGGGTTCTTATCAGAAAAATGGGCCTGCTAATATCTGTCTTTCGGAGATCTTATAAAGATTAAATGTTGAAAATGCCTAAAGCACTATGAACTTCAAATAGTTACTTTACATACGTATTTGCCTTTCCTATGTGTTTCATCATCTCTATCAGGTATCGGCTCTTTGATGAAGTCTGTGCCATATTCATGGGCTTCGTTGGTGATACAGATGGTAAAGAATCTGCCTGCCATGTGGGAAATCCGGGTTCAGTTCTCGGGTTGGGAAGACCCCCTGTAGAAGGGAATGGAGTCCACTTCAGTATTTTTGACTGGAGAATTCTATGGACAGAGGAGCCTGGAGAGCCACGGTCCATGGGGTCACAAACAGTTGGACCAACTGAATGACTAACACACACACACACACACACACACACACACACATACACACATACACACGCCATATTTATTTCTACTCCCTACAATGCTTGATGTAGAGAACAGGTGACATTTTCCATAAATATTTGTTAAATGAATGTATAACTATTTTGCTATTCATTTGTAATTTCATACTCACTACCTTTAGAATCAAATTGAGTTTTCAAGATTCTATCCTCCACTATCTGTGACGTGGATAGTAAAATAAATTGAATGTAAAAATATGGGAAAATTAGGCAGAAGGCCTTATGTTATTTGGGAATGAAATGAATCATATCAAAATTTCAAGACTCTATCCATGAATTATCTGTAATATGGGTAGTAAAATAAATCGAATGTTAAATTATGGGAAAATTAGGAAAAGGACTTGATATAATGTAGAAATGAAAATGGATCCTTTTGTACATGAGCTTAGAAATGAAGGCTATATCTGAATAATGTGTGTTGTTTGCTTTTTCAGTTGTGTTATCCTTAATCCCTTTCCCAACATTTTACTGGATTCTTGAAAGCCATTCTCTCTGCATTTACACTCTTTCAAAACATCTGCTGCTTTGGGGTTCAAGCTGTGCATTAGGGTTCCAAGAATTTGCTGAGAAATTTCAAAGTAGGTCTCTCCTCTGAATGACTCAGTAGGAAACACAGTAGAAATCTGCTCTTTTATAAGAGTGCTTATAACTGTCTTGAAATGTTTAAAACCTAATTCCTTTACAACTGTCGTGTCTTTTTATTTCCTTCCAAACTATATTTTCTGCTATTTACATCTTTTCATGGGACACTATGGTTCAGCTGAGCCAAGGCACCCAATGTAGACAATTCAGGTCTCCTAATTGCAAGCTTAGATGCTTTCTTTCTAGCTGTGGACCACCTAATGCAGTGACTGAAATTGTCTGATCATCTGTGAAGCCACCATGTTCAAACTCATCTCATATCCCATCACCCTGGGAGACAGGAATCGATGAACCCTCGTGACTTATGACCCTGAGCCCCTCATCCTAATTCAATCCACATATCCTCTTTTATGATGTATGCCCATTTGGTTTTAATCTTTGTGCCCCTCCTGATTACAAGCCTCAACACCACTTCAGCTCCCCTACTTGTCTTCAGTGCAAATCCACTATCCATATATAACTGTCTCAGTCTGACCTGGAAAACCTCATCCCCTCCTCCCTGGGCAGACTTTCCATGTCACTCAGAGGCTGTTGACCTTGTCCTCTTGATTCATCCTGAGTCCTGACAGTATGAACCAGAGAGAAATTAACAGCTTCCTTTAAATAATATTACTAATGGTAAATATAAAATAACACAAGTTGAATGACTCTCAGGGTTGATTTGGAATATTTTATGGTAACATTAGAAGGTGTTAAAAATCTGGGAAATTTCCTTCCTTCTATATAATGGCTACATTGTTGTTGCTTTATCTCAAGTGGTTTCTAACACTTTTGTGACCTCATGGCTCCTCTGTTCATGGAATTTTCTAGGGAAGGATATTATAGTGGGTTGCTATTTCCTTCTCCAGGGGATCTTCCTGACCCAGGGATCAAACCTATGTCTCTTGAACTGTAGGCAAATTCTTACATCTAAGTCACCAGGGAAGCCCATATAATGGTTATCTCAGTTCAGTTCAGTTAGTCGCTCAATTGTCTTTGTGACCCCATGAATCACAGCACGCCAGGCCTCCCTGTCCATCACCAACTCCTGGCGTTCACTCAAATAGTACTCAATTAAACATAGACAGTGGTGTAATATAAGGCGGCTTCATGGAGAAAAGCACAAACACATACAAACAGATACCACTGTTTAAATGAAGGACATAGGTCTTTAATTCTCTTCTTTAAATAACAGTATTAGCCACTCAGTCCTGATCAACTCTTTGTGACCCTGTGGACTGTAGCCCGCCAGGCTCCTCCATCCATGGAATTCTCCAGGCAAGAATACTGGAGTGGGTTGCCACTTCTTCTTCAGAGGATCTTCCCAATCCATTGTTTTATACATATAATTTTTATTTAAAAAATAAAAGCATTCTTTTAATGACAGCAAAGAAAAGAAACACATACTGTAATTCTCTTTGTCCTCATTAAAAATGCAAAAATTGAAATATTTATTAAGACAATGTTTTAGATAGAGTATGGAAGAGTCGAATTATTTATACATAATTGTTTAATGGGCAGAAGATCTAAATAGACACTTCTCCAAAGAAAACATACAGATAACTAAAAAGCACATGTATTTATGCCCAACATCACTAATTATTAAAGAAAAGCAAATAAAAATTACAATGTGGTATCATCTCACGCTGGTCAGAATGGCCACCATTAAACAATTTACAAAAAATACATTCTGGAGAGGGTGTGGAGAAAAGGGAACCATCCTCTACTGTTATTAGGAATGTAAGTCAGTGCAGCCTCTGTGAAAAACAGCATGGAGGTTCATCAGAAAAGTCTACATAGAATTACCACATAATCCAGCAATCTCACTCCTGGACATATATCAAGAGAACATTATAATTTGAAAAGGTGCGTGCACCCCAATATCCATTGCAACATTACTTATAATAACCGAGGTCTTCAAGTCTAATGCCAGACTTTTCACTAAGTGAATCTGACTTTGGGCAATACACAATATTGAGGAGCTCTTGTCCATGCAGATGTTTAAGACATTCTAATATGTCTTAAACAGTAGTCATGTATGGATGTGAGAGTTGGACTGTGAAGAAGGCTGAGCGCCGAAGAATTGATGCTTTTGAACTGTGGTGTTGGAGAAGACTCTTGAGAGTCCCTTGGACTGCAAGGAGATCCAACCAGTCCATTCTGAAGGAGATCAACCCTGGGATTTCTTTGGAGGGAATGATGCTGAAACTGAAACTCCAGTACTTTGGCCACCTCATGTGAAGAGTTGACTCATTGGAAAAGACTCTGATGTTGAGAGGGATTGAGGGCAGGAGGAGAAGGGGACGACAGAGGATGAGATGGCTGGATGGCATCGCTGACTTGATGAATGTGAATCTGAGTGAATTCTGGGTGTTGGTGATGGACAGGGAGGCCTGGCGTGCTGCGATTCATGGGGTCTCCAAGAGTCGGACACGACTGAGCGACTGAACTGAACTGAATATGTCTTCTCAAATAAATTTCCATTAAGACATAAGCATTTTTAAGTGTAGCCCTGCTTAACAATATTTGCATGTCAAAGCCAAAGACAGATACAGAGAAGACCTCAAAGACTCAAGAAGAAGTTCTGATGGTGGAAACAGCTCCCACAATCTTGGAGCAGTTCCGGGAACAGTGGGAGTGAAAATGAACCCCCAGATGAGATACACTGGCAACCTAGGATCAGCATTGTCATGGGCTGCAGTACTTCAGAACTGTAAGAATCCCTCCACATTTTCCTTTTGAATCTCACTCATTCCCCGATGGTTCAAGTGGTTAAGAATCTGCCTGCAATGCAGGAGACACAGGAGAGGCAGGTTTGATCCCTGGGTGGGGAAGATTCCCAGGAAGAGGAAATGCAACCCTCTCCTGTGTTCTTGCCTGGATAATCCCATGGACAGGGGAGCCTGGTGGGCTGCAGTCCATGGGGGTGGTGAAGAGTCGGACACAACTGAGCACACACGCATATATCCTAGAATCGTACAGGTCGATGAATGGTTAATAATTGATTTATAGTCTCTACATTTTTAAGCTGAATTCAGTCAAATAAGGGGTGAAAGATGAAAAGAGACACACAGAGTGTCCAGTTTTATGACCAGAGATCTATCTTGGTTCCTTGGAATACAGTTTCTTTTTGTGGTCTTTTCAATATGTTACAGACCAGAGTTCTTGGCCTCCTTGATCAGTAGAAATTGATAAGAGGCCAGATGAGAAATTTAGACAAGACTTTACTGGGGCCCCTGTTACAGCAGGGGGTAAGAGGGGAAAAAGTAACAATTTCCCTTGCTAGATCCTCAACGGGGAGTGAGCTAGCTCCTTAAATGAGGATGAAGCTAAGGAGAGGTCCTGGGGCAGTTAGATGGGTGGCTTAGATGGTCTGCCCACCCCCTTGGTGGTGTGTGCAGTACCTTGCTTTTGCTCCCAACTCCCTTCTTTTGCTTCCCTCATAGCTCAGTTGGTAAAGAATCCTCCTGAAATTCAGGAGACCCCGGTTCTATTCCTGGGTCTGAAAGATCCACTGGAGAAGGGATAGGCTCCCCACTCCAGTATTCTTGGGCTTCCCTGGTGGCTCAGCTGGTTAAAAATCCACCTGCAATGTGGGAGACCTGGATTTGATCCCTGGGTTGGGAAGATCCCCTGAGAAGGGAAAGGCTACCCACTCCAGTATTCTGGCCAGGAGAATTCCATGGACTGTATAGTCCATGGGATCACAAAGAGTTGGACACAACTGAGCGACTTTCCCTTTCGTTTTCCCTTTCTTTGCTCCCTCCTCCTCAGAAGTGGCAGTAGGGTTTTTGGTTCTTTTGTATCTTGCTGTCCATAGTTTGGGCTTCCCTTGTGGCTCAGATCGTAAAGAATCTGCTTGCAATGCCAGAGACCCAGGTTTGATCCCTGGGTCAGGAAGATCCCCTGGAGAAGGAAATGGTAACCCACACCAGTATTCTTGCCTTGAGAATTCCATGGACAGAGGAGCCTGCTGGACTACAGTTCAGGCCCCAACTGCAAATGCACACAATTTTTTTTTTCCTCTCTTATCAGTTCTTCGTATTTTGTTGCTCCAGGAGCCATTTTTTAGGTGCAAGTCCTGAAGCAAAGGGTCTCAGGGCCCAAATCCTGGCCTGTCTCAGGACCAAACATGCTCAGCATTCTCTCCAAGCTATGGGATGACTCACTTCTACCATCCTGTGATGCTATGCAGGAATGATTCCTTCAAGCAAACGGAGGTTAATTTTTCCTAGCTAGCAGAAAGCTATGCAAGTACAATCAACTCAGAAAGGTTTTTGTTTTTTCTTTCCAAGAAGCAAACAAACTTTTAAAAGTCTTCCTTCGCACACACCTTTGGCAGGTGCTCCCTGTTCCTCTGAGTTCCTCAAAACCAGAAGGAAGTCTCTATTGAAATGCTAATGGGGGAGCAAACTGTATAATAAGATGGCATCCCCTTTGGGTCTACATATAATTTACACATAAAATAAAATTGCACATGGCCTTGTTTCACAGCATATTTGTTTAATTATCCACTTCTTAGGATGCTTTTTTCTTCAATTAGGTTACAATATTTAAAAGAGGAATAAAAGTGTCAGCTTATCTGCACACCTGATAATTAAACATAGTGTGGGGAATAATCACATTATCTAAACAGTGGAAATTTGTCCAGCTCTAATAACTAACATTTAGCAAGGGATTTTCTCTTTTCGTCCTCTTCTAAGGATGGTCTTTGAGTTTCTCTTTCCCTTTCTCTCTAAGGAAAGAAGATCAAGTTGCGAGAATGACAAATGCCACCCTTTCCCCCACATTTGTAGGCTTTGCTTTACCATGAAAAGATGCCATGGAAACTGCTAGAAGAAACTCTAATTTCTGCTCAATTCACATTTTTCCCCAAAACGAAAAGTTGACTAACATAAGAACCAAAAGAAAAGAAAACAGCAATCCACTGCATTTTTACTCCTCTACTTTTAAAGTTGGGCATTTGGTCTGGGTGAGCTGCTTCATCATAATTTACAACTGTGTCATCTTTGAGTTTGTATAACAAAACAGTCAACAGTTTGTTTAAAATAATAATTTTATTGATAATAAGTAAAGTGAGTGCTTACTCTCTGCAAGGTATTGAAATGCTGTTTTCAATGAGTTTTGTTATTTTCAAAGCCTAGACTCACAATTGCCCTTTCATACTAAAACTAGGCTTCATCTCCTTCTAATATTTTCACACTGGAAACCAGGGTAAAGCCAGTTTGTTTCTGTATTGGCCTCAGGTAGGGAGGAAAAGAAATCCCTTTTAATAAAAATAACAAAAAATAATTAAAACTACAAGGAGAGAAGAGGAGCATTTGTTAAATGCACTTCTTTTTAAATTGAGGTATAGTTGATTTCATATAAGTGTATAATATGGTGATTCATAAATTTTAAGTTTTACTCCATTCATAGTTATTACAAGATGTTATCTTCCCTGTATTGTACAATGTATCCTTGTAATCTATTTTATTTATTTTCTTGTAGCCTACCTTATACTAGTAGCTTGCACCTCTTGCTCCCCTACTCCTCCAGCGCCCCTCCCTGCCTCCCTCTCGCCACCGGTAACCACGTTTGTTCTCTACCTCTGTGAGTCTGCACCCTCCCTTGGTCCAGCCTCACCCTGTTCTTCATTCCACATCCTTTCACCCTAGAGTCCCTTGTTATGGTGTATTTTGATTTTCCCATTTTTGTTTTTGAGGTTAAAAAAAAAGCAGAGAGGGCTTATCCTCTTCAATGATACAAGCAAGAAATTCTAAGGGCTGAACTGGAACATCAGCTGCGTCAGTTTTCTTGGAAGTGGGAGACTTTCAGAAGACACGTTCAAGTGTCAAATGAGAAACCAACAGCGCCCATCTCTGGAGTCGCTCCAGATCAGCGCAGTTGGGCAAGACCATGGCCAGAATGCTCTGCTTCCTGGCAGGCCATGCAGGACCCCTCTGCCACCAGCAGCACAACTGCCCTCCTCTGCCTTGCTCTTCAGCCTGTAAAGGCAGGGCTGCCCCGTCCAGGTGTCTGGCCCAAACCACGGCTTAGGCTCCACAGGGACGGGTGGCTTTAGTGCCGCCCCAACGCAGGAGAGAAAGGAAGTCTAGAAAAAATGAGTGTAATAGAAGGAGAAAGCCTGAGCTAATAGAAGCTTGTCCATCAGGGATGCATCTTTCTCTTGTAAAAGAATTTTCCCATCAGATATGCAGATGACACCACCCTTATGGCAGAAAGTGAAGAGGAGCTAAAAAGCCTCTTGATGAAAGTGAAAAAGGAGAGTGAAAAAGTTGGCTTAAAGCTCAACATTCAGAAAACAAAGATCATGGCATCCAGTCCCATCACTTCATGGGAAATAGACGGGGAAACAGTGGAAACAGTGTCAGACTTT
The DNA here is from genome assembly GCF_014754425.2 of Oryx dammah. Classification (NCBI taxonomy): domain Eukaryota; kingdom Metazoa; phylum Chordata; class Mammalia; order Artiodactyla; family Bovidae; genus Oryx; species Oryx dammah. Next base: position 6,998,998 of record NW_024070200.1, on the reverse strand, counting down.
ATTTTTCTGGGCTCCAAAATCACCACAGATGGTGACTGCAGCCATGAAATTAAAAGATGCTTACTCCTTGGAAGAACAGTTATGACCAACCTAGATAGTATATTCAAAGGCAGGGACATTACTTTGCCGACTAAGGTCCATCTAGTCAAGGCTATGGTTTTTCCTGTGGTCATGTATGGATGTGAGAGTTGGACTGTGAAGAAGGCTGAGTGCCAAAGAATTGATGCTTTTGAGCTGTGGTGTTGGAGAAGACTCTTGAGAGTCTCTTGGACTGCAAGGAGATCCTACCAGTCCATTCTGAAGGAGATCAACCCTGGGATTTCTTTGGAGGGAATGATGCTGAAGCTGAAACTCCAGTACTTTGGCCACCTCTTGGGAAGAGTTGACTCATTGGAAAAGACTCTGATGCTGGGAGGGATTGGGGACAGGAGGAGAAGGGGACGGCAGAGGATGAGATGGCTGGATGGCATCACTGACTCAATGGACATGAGTCTGGGTGAACTCCAGGAGATGGTGATAGACAGGGAGGCCTGGCGTGCTGCCATTCATGGGGTGGCAAAGAGTCAGACACGACTGAGCGACTGAACTGAACTTAATAAAAAATCCAGATAGAGGTCACTCCAGGGATGATCAGCTACTCGTCAAAGTCTTTAAGGACCCGGACTGTTCCTACCTTTCTGTTACACTATCCACACCATATAAATGGATGTCCCCTCGGGCTCTCAAGGTGTCTACAGCAGCTCCAAGTTCATATCCTCTCACAGCAAGGTACAAAACAGCAAGAAACAGAAAGGAGCAGATTCTCTCTCTCTCATTTATTTCTTCTAAATATGTGACAGTCCTTAATCTAGAGGCACTACCCACAACATTTTATCAGTTCTCTTGAGAACCCACCTTTTTTTCTTTAAAGAAGAGATGAATAAGTCAAGACATCCTTCCATTCATCTACTCATCCATCTATCCACGCATGCATCCATCCATTCATCCAAACACTCATCCTCTCAAGGACCCACTTCGACTCTCTTCTGCTACTATATCTGTGTCAGTATCTCAGTCATATCTGACTCTTTGTAATCCCATGGGCAGTAGCCCACCAAGCACCTCTGCCCCTGGGACTTTACAGGCAAGAATACTGGAGTGGATTGCCATTTCCTTCTCCAAGGGGATTTTCCTGACCCGGGGATCGAATTCTCATCTCTTTGTCTTCTTCATTGGTAGGTAGATTCTCTACTGTCTGAGCCACCAGGGAAGCCGACTTGTACTAACAGTTAACTTCAGTGTTAGACCTTGAGGATTCAGAGATGACTCGGTCTGGTTTCCGCGTTCTGCCTCGGTCCTCACGCTCTTCCTGGGGAAGGTGATGCATGGAGACAGACCAGCTAATGCAGCATGGTATGTGTTATATCTGTGTGCCCACTGGGCACCTGGAAGTCAGAAGGGGCAGTGCTGGACCTCTGAGATCCAAGAACTTAATAAAGATGGTAACCCTTTCCTAGAATGACCCCATTTTACTGCTCTAGTACTGTACATGACTTCTTGTTCAAATCCAATCTTCAAGAAGCATGGCTCTGAGCAACTTTGAACTCCCTTATAGATGTCTAACGCTGACATTCAAGTCATTATTCCAAACTACCATCACTAACTACTAAATACAGAAGTTCACCACTGTCAGCCCACTTTAATTTTAGAGATATGAACTTTTTTTCATTGAGTCGTAAGCTTTCTTTTCAATATTACACTATAAGAAGAAAGGTGATGCTTTGAACCCAAAGAATTAAGTATTCTCTTTACGCCTTGGGGAGAAGAGGGCAGAGTATCCTTGTCAATAGCCTGTTGATGTGGCTTTTCTAGAAGCACAGAGAAGCTTGAAGGACCCTCTGTTTGAAGCTGGTAGAGCCTCAGTTTTGGAAGAGAGAGGTATTTGGAGAAAAAATCTTCAGAGGAACCGTATTCATGGCTGCTCTTTGTGTGACTAATGGGGACCTCCAATTTCACTCTCCAGTGTGTAACTACCTCCACTAGACTGCCTCCAACAAATTAAAGAGGGAACCCTTGAATGCCTACTTCTAGTCGATTTGGTTTTAGCAACATATCTGTGAAAATCGTATTTTAATTCTGACTTTTCTTAAAAATAAATAGTCAGGGATGTTGTATTTCCTCAGCTCCCCTATTAAAAGTCCATCTACATTTCATCAGCTTTATTAGCTCACAGGAACATTAAATTTCTTCCAAAGGTGAGTTATCATTATAAAATTCCACAGTCTGGCATTTGCCTTAGATTCAAAATGCTTGCAAGCTTTAGCTTAGCAATCCTTTCTCAACAGTTCTAAGGCTGGTTCTCTCTCTCTCTTTTTTTTCTTTTTCTGATTAAGCACCTTCTAGTATAGAGCTTCATTCATTCTTATGTTAATTCCTTAGCTTATTCACTGATTTATTTTTCCATTCATTTATTCTGCAGAATTTGCTTCATCTTGTAGCCCACCCACACAAAGGCACACATTTAAATTTTTAAAAAGGCCCCTCGACATGGATGGACCTAGAGATTATCATATTGACTGAAGTAAGTCGGATAGAGAAATACAAATATACCACTTATCCATAGAACCTAAAAGAATGGTACATACTGCTATATTTTAAATGGATAACCAACAAGGACCTACTGTATAGCACAGGGGATTCTGCTCGATGTTATGTGGCAGCCTGGATGGGAGGGGAATTGGGAGGAGAATGGATACATGGATATATACATACGGCTGAGTCCCTTTGCGTCCACCTGAAATTAGCACAGCATTAGTAACTGGCTGCCCTACAATAAAACGTAAAAAATCTAAGAAACTGTTTTCTGAAAATACTAAAAATGGTAGAAATGAACCTATTTACAAAACAAACACGGAGTCACAAATGTAGAAAACAAGCTTATGGTTACTGGGAGGGGGGGGTGTCGGGGAGAGAGAATTTGGGAGGTTGGGATTGACCTATACACACTACTATATATAAAATAGATAACTAGGGAGGACTTAACACAGAGCACAGGAAATTCTGCTCAATACTCTGTAGTGATCTATAGGGGGAATAGAATCTAAAAAAAAGTGAATCTATGTCTATGTGTAACTGACTCACTTCACTGTACCCCTGAAACTAACACAACATTGTAAATCAACTCTAGTGCAATAAAAAATTACCTTAAAAAAATGTCCCAGTCCTCCTGTATCTCATGAGCTGGGAGCAGACAGACAGCAGACTATCAGAAAGTAGAATGAGTGATGTACAGGAAAATACTCCCTCTTGGGCTCAGGGATTCCTTCCTGGAGGGATATGACCTGTATTTGAGTAAACAGAGCAGATATTGGTTAAACGTGGCCTTCTTGAAGAGGGGCAGTTTATAAAAAGAAGAGCTTTAGTTTACTAGTCAAAATGAGTGATTAACACATTATATTATATATTATCATCTATAGTTTGTGATCTAAAGGAGACTTCTGTATTCATCAAAACCCAAGCTTTGAGGATCACTAAAGAATGGACACAAGGTAAAGTGGAACTATGAGAGATTGGAGGAAGCCTCCAATATTCTATGACCTCAGGTAATTTATTTCTTCTTGTCTTAAAACATCAAAACCAGTCTGAATGTGGTGAACTTCTTCTCCCCTAAGTATTGCTGCCTTTAGACATAATCTTGACCACAGTTGTCAGAATTGTCAAGGCCAAGACAAGAATGGGGCCTCTTTGTGTAACCTGGGGCCACACTCTACCAAGGCCATATTCATGATTTTGAACCTCCAGCTCATTTTGCTTTATTTGCTTATTTATTACAAATTTCCTCTTACAACAGTAGAGTCCAACTCTACTGTGGACTGCTGAACTATTTAAATTTTCTCTTCATGACCCCAGGAGAGATGAAAAGCAAGATGGAGAGGAGGTCTGGATCATGAGTAGTATGAGAGACCAGAGGTTAGAGAAGCACCCTCCATGCTTTTGAAGCATCCTGTGTTTTCAAGCTGGCTTAACTCTCCTGTTGTGAGCCTAATGATTGACTTAACTGGTGTTCAATTCAGTTCAGTCACTCAGTCGTGTCTGACTCTTTGCAACCACATGGACTGCAGCATGCCAGGCTTCCCTGTCCATCACTTACTCCTGAAGCTTGCACAAACTCACATCCATCAAGTTGGTGATGCCATCCAACCATCTCATCCTCTGTTGTCCCCTTCTCTTCCTGCCTTCAGTCTTTCCCAGCATTAGGGTCTTTTCCAGAATCAGGGTCTTTTCCAAAGAGTCAGTTCTTCACATCAGGTGGCCAAAGTATTAGAGTTTCAGCTTCAGCATCAGTCCTTCCAATGAATATTCAGGACTGATTTCCTTTAGGATGAACTGGTTGGATTTCCTTGCAGTCCAAGGGACTCTCGAGTCTTCTCCAACACCACAGTTCAAAAGCGTCAGTTCTTCAGTGCTCACCTTTCTTTATGGTACAACTCTCACATCCATACATGACCACTGGAAAAACCATAGCTTTGACTAGATGGACCTTTGATGTCAAAGTAATGTCTCTGCTTTTTAATATGCTGTCTAGGTTTATCATAGCTTTTTCTCCAAGGAGCAAGCATCTTTTAATTTCATGGCTGTGGTCACCATCTGTAGTGATTTTGGAGCCCAGAAAAATAGTCTGTCACTGTTTCCATTGTTTCCCCATCTATTTCCCATGAAGTGATGGAACCAGATGCCATGATCTTAGTTTTCTGAATGTTGAGTTTTAAGCCAGCTTTTTCACTCTCCTCTTTCAGTTTAATCAAGAGGCTCTTTAGCTCTTCTTTGTTTTCTGCCGTAAGAGTGGTGTCATCCGTATATCTGAGGTTATTGATATTTCTCCCGGCAATCTTGATTCCAGCTTGTGCTTCATCTAGCCTGCCATTTCATATGATGTTCTCTGCATATAAGTTAAGTAAGCAGGGTGACAATATACAGCCTTGACATATTCCTTTCCCAATTTTGAACCAATCAGTTCTTCCAAGTCCAGTTCTAACTGTTGCTTCTTGATCTGCATAGAAATTTCTCAGGAGGCAAGTATGGTGGTCTGGTATTCCCATCTATTTAAGATGGGTTCCAGTGAGCCCTATGTATTACTTGAATCGATCAATTTAAAAATGGACACAATTAAAATAATACCTTGACCCTCAGCTCTACACAGATTTCCCCACGCCTATGTATAGATTGTGTCTGTTTTTTATTTCTTTGTTTTGTTTGATCATTTTTTAGTGTAAGAATAATTGGAAGGGGAGACTAAAGGAAGAGAAAAAGGAAGGAGAACAGTTACTGGAGGATGACGAGAAGGCAAAGAGGAAAGACAGGAGAGGCAGTTAGAGATGGGAAGAAAAACAACTCGCTGCAGAATGCATGGCGGAGAGAGAAAACCGAGAGCGTTACATTGTTCATATCGACTGTGATCGTTGCTACTGGGGGCACTCACAGCGGCTCCAGGAGGGGAGAAATGAGCTTTCAACAAAAGGAAAACAAGAACATGGCCGAACTTTAGAGAGAACACCAGTCAAAATGGCTCACTCAAGACACTGTCCAACGCATCTACTCAAACGGATTGGGATAAAAGAGGAGAAATGTTATTAAAACAATAAGCTGCTCTGTCTTATTTTAAAAGTAATCATTATATCTTAGAGGAACAGTCAAGGTGGGATGATCCTTAAAAATATTTCTCCACTGAAAATTTTGTTTGTTTTAGTAGTAGCTGTAATTAGCATTAAATGAGCAATTGATATGTGCCAAGTATAAAGAACCTTCAATTGATTTTGTCTTTAGATAAAACTCTATAAAAAATTCTTGTTTTTCTTTAGACTGGAGAAAACTGCATCACAGACTGGCACTGTTTCTCAGATGCATGTTTATAATCACTGAACTCAGGGGAAATATCTAAAATTGGTGTAGAATTCCATAAAGTTCTTGAATAAAATAATATTATTGACTCCACAATAGTTCTCTGCTCTTTCATTTTTTTTCTGTAGGTAGAGGCAATAATGCTGAAAGAAGTGTGATCAGTGTAGTCCCTTTTGATTTGCAAGGAGTGGAGCCATTTTTGGAACTCAAAATTTGATGCCATATCTCCAACTCTTTTCATTTTGCCCCAAATACCATTACAGCTCACCACAGCTAACAACAGAATCACCTGGGATGCTGTAAAATCATGTACGTGATCATACTCTCAGATTTTGTCTTAACTGATTCAGACTGAGGCCAGGGAGATGACTGTTTAACAAACTCCCCTGTGGTTGGTAAGCAATTTGTTTATTTATTTTAATTAACATTTATTGGGGTAGACTTGCTTTACAAAGCTGTGTTAACTTCTACTGTAGAGCAAAGTAAATCAGCTATATATATACGTATATCCCCTCGGTTTGAATTTCCTTTTCATTTAGGTCACTACGGAGCACTTAGTAGAGCTCCTGGAGCTGTATAGTAGGTTCTCATCAATTATCTACTTTATACATAGCATCACTAGTTTATATATGTCAATCCCAATCTCCCAATTCATCCCACCTCCCCTTTAGCCCCTTGGTATCCATACATATGTTTTCGATGTCTGTGTCTCTGTTTCTGTTTGGAAATAAAAATCATCAAAATGGTATAGATAACCTTATTTGGTAAGCAACTTAAATTGGGAAAATTCATCTGCCCTAAGGGTGATCAGCTACTTGCTTGCTGAGCTGTTACCTTGTGTGGACACTCTGCTCTGCCACCCTGCTTACCCAGGCAGAATTGAAGGACTTATTTCCCCAATTTCTGCAAAAATGGGCAAGTGATAGATCTTCGTGGACAGCTGGCCTGAGAAATCGGGTCTTTCTGAAGGCAACCCAAACATTAACTGATCAAGGCATGGGGTGCAAATAGCCACTCCCATGCCCCAGCTTGGGGAATTTGAAGGGGTCTCTCCAGCTTTGGAAATAGGGCTTCCCAGGTGGCGCAGTAGTAAAGAAGGTGCCTGCCAGTGTAGGAGACACAGGGTCGATCCCTGGGTCGGGAAGATCCCCTGGAGAAGGAAATGGCACCCCACTCCAGTATTCTTGCCTGGAAAACTCCATGGACAGAGGAGCCTGGCAGGCTACAGTCCACACAAAGAGCCAGACATGACTGAGTGAGACTGAGTGAGCACACACGCTCCAGCTTCAGAGATATCCATGGGTCCTGGTTGTGACTGCTCCAAAGCCCCATCTCTCCTTCTTCTCAGTTCTGTGCTCTACCCTCTGCCAGCACTCCTGATAAACTTGGCAGATAGGTCCCTGCCTTAGAGGCTTAGGGGCATCTACTTATGACCTTCATTCCCTGTGTACAAGTTCCCACCAACCACAGGTTGAATCTTCACCATTAAAATTTATTTCTTTGATTCAATCAGACTCCTCTTGGGTTCCCTACGAGTTCCCACATCTGACAGGAGAAGGCAAACCGCACTGTGAAGACTTTCCTACATCTCAGACACATCTGAAATATAGACCTTGCTTAGAGGGCTCCTGGTTTTACTATTGTCATTTCTGAGCCAGAGGTCTTATAAAAACCAATAGATCGATTCACAACTAAGTAGAACTTAAAGGCACCTTGCAAAATCTCAGGCAATGCTTTTCCTTCTGCAGTTGAGAAAGCTGACACCCTTAGCAGAAAACGGTAGTCACTGTGTAAGGTCAGGGCCAGAGTCAAGTTCAGAACCAGAGCACCTAACTCCCAGTCCTCTCTTGTCTTCCCCACTTCCTGGAACTTGCCCAATCTCCTGTTAGTGACTTTCCTTTTCCAGTTCAATTAGCCTCCTTTTTTTTTTTTTTTCCTGACTCCATTTTTCTGTTCATCCAGCTTCAAGGTGTTTAAGAAAATCATATAGTTTCATATAGATTCAGTAAAAAGTATCTGTAAAATCCCAACAAATCATTGTGTTGCAACAAAGACAGGGAAGCCTGCTGGACTTAGAATTCACAGATTCTTTTCCCATTGGGTCACCTGGGGATGTGAGAAAGCAGTGTGCACTCAGATGGTTCCAAAGAGTCTGACACGACTGAACAACTGAACCAACAACAACTCAAAGATGGTCCCAGTCTGGCTTGCTTCAGCCCAGCCCTTCTTTAAAAATAACAACAACAACAACAACAAAACACCCAAGAACATGGAAGTCATGTTGGAACAGGACCCCGGGACAGCTCACTCAGGCCTGCCTTGTACTCAGGAAGCCAAGCTCTATCGGGGGTTGAAAATACTTAGGTAAAAGGGCAGCCTTGGCTCTCAGTCATATCCTGCCAGGGCTAAGTGTCCTGGGAACAGCTTGTGATCTAACTTTGAGAGCAGTGTGTCCCCCGCCCCCTTCCCAAGCCCAGAAGGAGACTTGGAGAATACCCAGGCTGTGATCTCCTCGCTTTCAATTGCAGAACTCCTGTCTCCAGCTCAGCATCGGGGCATTTCTCCAAAGCCTTATGTACTTACAAGTCTTTCTTCCCCATCTTAATTTGCCTGGAGCCAGGCTTTCATCTTGACTTTCAGCCAAGAGGCACCTGCTGAAATATTCATCAGGAGCAATTGTGCCATGGGTGCTTTTTCCTATTTGTCCAGTTGCATGTCATTAGAACAAGGGTGAGGTGAGTGGAGATGGAGTTTGACACCAGAGAGTGGAATTCACTCAGAACTTCAGGTAAGAGGCAATTAACCCTTTGAAGCATAGGAAGCGAAGCACTCCGAACAGAACTTTGCTGACATTATCCACTCAGCCATGGATCAGTTATTTCTGGCACCTGTTCATTCTTTCAGGATGCTTTATTGAGCGTCTACTGTGCATGAATCCCAATGCTGGACCCTGGGCGTACCCAGATGCATATGATTTAGTCCCTGCTCACCAGGTCTCACATTCTAATGTGGGAAAGCAGACAAGAATACAGATGAAAGGGCAAGTGTCGTTATGAAGTTAGGTACAAAAGTGCATACGGCAGAACTCATATTTAGAAGAGATGAACAGCATTTCCTGGAAGCAGAGCTCCAAGCCGATTCTTAAAAGCTAACAGGATTTTTCTGTTAATCAGAAAGTAAGTGGCAGGGTGGAAATTTTGGGAGATACCGAGAGGAGAAAATGGAGAGAACCAATGACAGAAGCAAAGGCAAGATGCATCTAGGTGTGGCATTATGATGCAGCTATGAGCAGTCCTGGGATGGTGATGAATAGGATGGGGTTGGGTGGAGATCTAGAAAAAAAAAAAAGTGGCCAGGGGCAGGCCAGGGGCCTTGTCTGCATGTTCAGGAGCTTGAACTCTGTTCTTTATTTGTTGGTGGGGAAGGGTGTCAGCGTTGAAGAGTTCTAAACAGAGAAATAGGATGGTTAGATTTAGGCTTTGGAATTATTATTCAAGTTTCAGTGGGAGCATAAACAGGAAACAGAAGGTAAGCGAGACGGCCATTCAAGTGGGCAGGAGATAACAAGGTTGTGAATTATCATAGAGGGAATGGGATAGAATGGGGGACAGAATTTTGATAACAATAAACAGAACTTTCTCAATTTAGTGCAATGACCATTTCCTGAGCATCTACTGTTAGCCAGGAACTAGTCCATGTACCAATGGAAGAATCCCAAATCAGTTTCAGAAGCCATTTTATTTGACACAGTCTAACTTCTCAAATGAATTTAGGATCCTTGACAAAGAACAAGGTAATTATCATTAAGTTTAGCAAAATTTTTAAGGGACAATATTGGCCGTTCGCTGAAGATAAGACAGGTAGGGAGCAAAAGATGAATCCTCTTCAGTTTCCTAGAGTGGGCTCTGTGTTCTGAAAGAGGATTCAGTCTGTACCCAGACCTGCAGTCTCATTTCTGCTTTGGCTTGGGCTGGAGAAAATGCCTAGACTTTTCAAATCTCCAGCGATGAAGCCATGACTGATGGACTCAGACTACAGCAAGGGCTCAGTGGGTCCAAGGCAGAGCTGGTTGTCTTTCTTCATATTCATGGCCCCACTGAAAAGCACCAGCTAACATTTCAGGCAACATTCTAACAAAGCACATTGCCAATTGCTTTCAGCTCCACAGTGTTGGTATTTATAGAGGAGTCATGATATTCTTTTAAACATTTTGTCTCTAAGGTGGAATGATATAGGACCAAGTTGCCAGTGTGGGCCACAGGCAGCCTCAGATTTTGTGCCTGTGCCCACACAGATATAAAAGCACATCTGAATTTTACTTGGAGTTAAATCACTGTGAATGTTCCTGGCTGGATGCAGTGGGGTAGAAACATTGTACTGGGGAAAACCTGGCACAGTAAACAAGAGTCTGGAAGTTACTTGTGCAAAATGGAACTGTATGGATATGCATATGATGATGTGTACGTATGCACGTATGTGATTCCTACGTACACGTAAGGGTAATCGAAAAGGGAGACTTTGTCACTTGCAATTTGAGGCAAACCTTGCTTCTGTTGTTATTATTAATTCACAGTGTTCACGTTTCTATGACCCAGTTTCCTCATCTGTAAAATGAGGATAATTATATTTATGAATAAAACACTAGGAGCTCGTTGGATGAAAGGGAATATATGATGGAGAGGAAGCAATTTTATGACAAACTACAAAAACTGCGTTTGCACAGAGCACCCAGGCACAAGCTCTTGCTGGAGCCAGACAGTTTCATTGGTAGCTGATGGATGAAAAGCTCTGAACTTTAATTCTAAAGGAGCTTGTTGCTGTTCTTGCTTAGTGGCTAAGTTCTGTCCGACTCTTTTGCAACCCCATAGACTGTAACCCACCAGACTCCTCCATCCATGGGATTTCCCAGGCAAGAATACTGGAGCGGGTTGCCATTTCCTTCTCCAGAGAGTCTCCCTGACCCAGGGATCAAACCCACATCTCCTGCATTGACAGGTGGATTCTTTACCACTGAGCCATTGGTGGTAAAGAATGATGGATTTCAAGGCGCAATGACATGGCTGGTTGTTTGCAGAATTCTTCCCATCCCACTCCCCGTCAGAAATGTTATAATAGCACATAGATATTGAAAAGTTATTCCCGCACTGTGCCACTCATGTTATGCCCTACAGTCTCTGATGGGTTGAAGTGGGTAGACTCTGAACTAGGTTGATGTCCTACCAACCACTGGTTCCCTAGGTAGAGACAACACATTTTTCTATAAAAAGCTTTCATGATCAGAGCTCTAGGATTCCAGAAATCTCTACAGTCTCTCCTCTGTATTTTCACTATTTATCTCCTTTGTTGTACTGCTGCATAGGCAATCATCAAATATTTAGTGGCTTAAAATAACTCAAATATATAATCTCACAGCTTCTGTGGGTGAAAATTTTGGACACAGATTAGCTGGGTCTGATGCTCAGACACTCAGCAGGTGAAAATCAAGATGTCAACCAGCAGTAGAATCTGCCTCTTTACTTGTATAACATAAACTGATCAAGGGAACATCTGATCATCATCACTGGCCCCACCCACGCTCACAAGGAGGGGATTTCAGAGGACAGGAAACTTTCAGGTCATATGGGAGTTCTTCCCACCACATCCGTTATGACCATTGTCTACTCTGGACATGTTAGGAAGCAATGGTTCTTAGCTGTCCGGTCACGGGTCTGAACATATTTCAGAGCAGAGATGATTTTAACTTGGATTTTGAAGGATGAATAGAAGTTAGAGTTAACAAGGGAAATACCATCTTAGACATAGTGGAAATAATTTAGGTTTAAGACACTTGCTCCTTGGAAGGAAAGCTATGACAAACCTAGATAGCATATTAAAAAGTGGAGATATCACTTTGCCAACAAAGGTCCATATAATAAGGCAAAGCTATGGTTTTTCCAGTAGTCATGTACAGATGTGAGAGTTGGACCATAAAGAGTGCTGAAGAATCGAAGCTTTTGAATTGTGGTGTTGAAGAAGATTCTTAAGAGTCCCTTGCACTGCAAGGAGATCAAAAAAGTCAGTTCTAAAGGAAACTAACCCTGCCTATTCATTGGAAGGATTGATGCTGAAACTGAAGCTCCAGTACTGTGGGCACCTGATGTGAAGAGCTGATTCACTGGCAAAGAGCCTGCTGCTGAGAAAACTTGAAGGCAGAGAGAAAGTGGCAGCAGAGGATGAGATGGTTAGATGGCATCACCAACTCAGTTGTTGTTCAGTCGCTCAGTCATGTCCAACTCTTTGCGGTCCCATGGACTGCAGCCTGCCAGGCTCCCCTGTCCTTCACTATCTCCTGGAGCTTGCTCAAACTCATCTCCATTGAGTTGGTGATGCGAGCTTCAGCATCAGTCCTTCCAGTGAAATTCAGAGTTAATTTCCTTTAGGATTGACTGGTTTGATCTCCTTGCAGTCCAAGGGACTCTCAAGAGTCTCCTCCAACACCACAGTTTGAAAGCATCGATTCTTCAGTACTCAGCCTTATTTATGGTCCAGCTCTCACATCCATTCATGGCTACTGAAAAAACCATCACTTTAAGTATATGGAACTTTGTAGGCAAAGTAATGTCTCTGCTTTTAAATATGCTATATAGGTTTATCATTTGAGCAAACTCTGGGAGATAGTGGAGGACAGAGAAGCCGGGTGTGCTATAGTTCATGGGGTTGCAAAGGATTAGACACAACTTATCAACTGAACAACAAAAGTTCTAATTCCTGCTGTTTTATTATTGGATTCATCTCTTCTGTCAGGGATGCATATAGTGGTTATGAGATTCTTCACTTTTCATAAACAGGTATATGGAGCTAATTGCTCTAAAATACCTGAATTTTAGAATGTGTATAGAAAGAGATGGGATTCCCAGGGGGCTCAGTGGTACAGAATCCACCTGTCAGGGCAGGAGATGTAGGAGACTCAGGTTCAGTTTTTGGAGGAAGGCATGGCTACCCTCTACAGTATTCTTGCCTGAAAAATTCCATGAACAGAGGAGCCTGGTAGGCTACGGTCCATGAGGTTGCAGAGAATCGGACACAACTGAGTGGCTGAGCACACATGTACAGAAAGAGGGAATTGAAAGAAAAAGTGAACCACCGTCCTCCACTACTCCAACATAATAAGAAACATATTTAGAAATGGATTTCATGTGCTTTAGTGTATATGAAAATTACCTAATATTATTGGAAAAAATGAGGGCTTTTGAGTCCTATCTCCAAAATTACTCCTTTACCAGAGCAGATGTGATGACCAGGCCTCAGAATTTTAACAAGCTTCAGGGATGTTTCCAAGACAGAGGGTCCAAGTGTGATGCTTTGAGAAACATTTGTTTGTTGTCACCAAGACCTTTCACAGACACTTCACACTCCCCTCAACGATCTACTCAGTGCAACATGATGTTCATTTTACAGATGAATCAACTGAGACTTAGAAAGTTATTTGCTAAAATCACTAAACCAATATAAGAGGAAGAGCTAGGGACAAATTCAGATGCTCCTTTTCAAAGCTCCAGATTGTTTTTGCCTCCTCATCTCTTAAGACATAATTTATAGATGTAGGTATTAATTTTATCTATTTCCAACTGATGGTTGGACTTTTTTCCTGTTACTCCATCTCCATAATATTTATGTAACCTGGACCAAAAGGTCTGCCTCTGCTTCAATTCCTATAAAAAGCCCTGCGGAATTCACATTAGCACTTCCATAAAAGTCATAAAGGCTCTGCAAACTACTCAGAGTTTAAATATGGAAGTTGAAACCCTAATCACAATTTAATATAACTAAATATGTACATACTTTATGGTCAATCATCCAGACCATTTACAGGGTCCCTTGGCTTTGAAATTACTAAAACTCAAATGGTGCCGTAGATGAGCCTTGCTTGACATGACATATATTGAAACAGACTGTGGAGCAATCACATAAGGATGAAAACCTCGCTTCAGTCTTAGTGAACCAAAGCTAAGAGGCAAATTATTCAATTACAGTAAATTTACAGTAGCTTAATATTTGATAAAAGTGGTTCTTCCATCATCCGAGCATCTTATTGAAAACCCTTGAGCGGCAAAATAGCTCCGGAAACTCTTAAGATGTTTTAAACACTTATTAAGAATATTCATCTAGCTTGATCTTCTATGAGCAGTCTAGTTTGAATATCTTCTCTTTTTTGGTAATTGCCAGGTACTTTGTGCATGCACCAGTGGCCTCAAAATTAACCTGCTAATTGTGCTCCTGCAAGCAGGGGAGGGCTGGTGGGGGGTGGGAGGGGTGGGCACAGCGACATCCGCTGGAGGAAAACTGCTTGGGATTGAGAGCCTGGCCTTGTGAGAGGAATACTGTCTCTGTCCTTGGGGTTTAGAGGCCTGGCTTTATTCCCAAATGCTGGCCCTGCCGAGGTGAGGTGTGAGATGTGCCCGGCAAGGGGACAGAGTGCTCTCTGAGAAGGTAAGTTGCAAGTCATATGACAAATTCAAGGAGAAGCCTGTTGTCTGCCCAAGAAAGCTCTAAGGCAAGGCTTCTCAAAATTTGATAGAGATGGATCACGAGGGATCTGGTTAAAACGCAGCTTCTAATGCAGCCTGAGATTCTGCATTTTTCACAAGCTCTGGAGAGATGGTCACCAGAACCACTAGCCTGTGGATGGTTCTGTGAGTCACCAGGAGATGGGAGGTGCCCCGGCCCGATCTGGATCAGGCATACATATGATGGCAGGATCTCTGGTGTGATATCCGAGTTCTAAGACAACAGATGGTAGTGGACCCTGCCTGGTGGGGTTTGAACGTGTGTGTGTGTGTGTGTGTGTGTGTGTGTGTATGTGTTTGTGTGTGTGTGTGTGTGCTCAGTCGTGTTCAACTCTTTGCGAGCCCATGGACTGTGGCCAGACAAGCTCCTCTGTCCATGGAATTTTCCAGGCAAGAATATTGGAGTGGGTTGCCATTCCTTACTCCAGGGGATCTTCCCTACCCAGGAATCGAACCCTTGTCTCTCTCGTGTCTCCTGCGTTGACAGGTGGATTCTTTACCACTGCGCCACCTGGGAAGCCTAGACTTTGAACCTGGACTTGAACAATTTCTGGCTATATGGTTTGTAATAAGCTGCTTAGCCCATTTGAGAGATTTCACGGCACTGGATTCAAGGCAGGATATGTAAGGACGGGTTCTACTTTTGGCGTGCTAGATTGAGGAACTCTTGGGGAAATTCAGCTCTGCTTTTGTCTTCCTCCAATGGGTGCTCTTACACACAAATGCCTGAACTAGAGCTAAAGTCACCGCCATAGAAATAAATATTCCCTCTGCCCAAACACCTTCCTTGTCAAGCACCACCCGCTGGGAATGTTGATTTTTCTAACTTCCAGAACCAGAGCATGACTTCTTAATCTGGGTTTAGTTAAACTTCCCCTACTGCTCAGGCACTGTCGTCAAATATAAAAGGGGCAAAGAGAGGGGGTGGAAATGCTAATTAGACCCTGTCACAATTCCAGCTACTGTTGTGAGAAGTCACAGTATGCAAATCAGATTAAATCTACCCTCAGCTTCTCTGGGCTGTGAGGGCAAGGGGTGGGGGCTTGGACTGACAATCCCAGGGCGAGAGGGTAAGGGCTGATTCCCATTTGTTCATCTCTCGGCAGTGTCTCCAATGCATTCAAGCTGAGAGACACCTATGAGAAGCAGAGTCAGATGAGTTGTGTGTATGTGTGTTTAAATAAAACATTTTCTGTGTCCCAATGTTGCAGCTGTATTCAAAGTAAAAGTGAGCTAAATGGCTTTAAACACACACACACACACACACACACACACAGAGCCACCATTCAGCTCAGTATAAATGTCACAGCATCAAATACTAAATACAGAGAATTATTAACGTAAGTGGCCTCCTATAATAAAGCTCATTATTAATAGGCCTATTAGCTCAGCATTCATTTGAACTGACAGCAACTTCTTTCTATGGCAGCTGTTTGCTCCCTTTTTATATCCAAGACCCCTCCTGACAACTCAATGTATGTTAAGAAGCAGAGAATGAGGTGGAGGATGGCAGGGAGGCACGGATGGGATTAGCACTGATTCTTTTAAAAGAGGGAAGTCAGGCTGGGAATTACTATTTATTAAACACAGTATAAAATAATGGTGAATGTTATTGAGTATCTATCCCATGCAAGCGGATTGCACATATTTTTTTATCTAGTTGGTAGAAAATTCAGGAAGCCAGTTAAATTTGAACTTCAGTTAAAAGATATATCTTTTAGTAGTAGTATGTTCTGAATATCGACTGGGACATAGTTTTCTTAAAAAAATTTGCTGTGTATCTCAAATGCAGATTTCACTGGGAGACTTGTGTCTTTATTTGGTAAATATATAGCAAGTTCTATTATTATTCACATTCTACAATAAGGGCATTGAAACTTAAAGGGTAAAGTCTGAGGTCAGACCTCAAACTGGGTTAGAATCTCAGACTTTGAAATCGATTTATTCTAGAGCTCATTCTAGTGGTGTTCACAAACACCACAGTTCACAGAAGGCTTTCTATCAATGCATCTATCCTGAGGCATATGGCCCCACCCACAGCTTCCCTTGTTCATTTCCCCAGAGTCTCCTGAAGTTGCTCTTATTATACCCATCTTGCAGATGAAATTCCAAGCTATTTGGTTGTAGCAGAGTGCCATTTTGATCATTTATTGAGCATCTACTCTCTGCTCGGTGTTCTGCTGACCACAGGGGTATAAAATTCAGACCAGACTCAGTCTCCAAACCCGAAGCATATAGTAAACTGAATAAGGCACGCACACAAATAAGGAGAAATGCACAGCGGGGCTGGTGTTATAACTGCTCCTCCAAACAGTTAAACCAGGATGTCAGTTTCTCTTTAGAACAAAGTTTCACCTGGTGAAGACCTTTTAGGGGACATATATTGCAGCCTGATTATCAAATACAATCTTAAAGGAAACCCTGGATTGCCATATGAGAAAACAATGTCATATTTTCAGCTTAAAAATATTGTAAAAGTCCTGAGGGACTGAATCATAAGTGAAAAATATGAGAAATTTAATAAATGGGAATTTGCAGAAGCCAGTTTAATATCACACAGAAAATGACATGAAAAGATGGTTGCTCCTTCATTCTTCAGCCTCAGCTCAAATTATCTGACACCTGTTTAATCAATACTTATAAACACCTACTATGTGCCAAGAACTATAGAGAAAAGGCATGCATTTGCTCTCAGGGAGCACACAGTGGTTACATACCCTCTCTGACTCTTACTTTCCTCATCTTTGAAATGGCAATAATGTTATATTTGCATCATAGGCTGTCATGACTATTAAATAAACTAATAAACCTAATCTATTAAAAGTGGCACATACTAGGTACTCACTAAACATTAGCTTTCACTGTTATTTGCTGAGGACTGAGAAAATTGCAGGGGAGCTTATTTACGTTATGTATGGATGTGACCCCAATGTGTCCCATTATGTGTATGGATTTGGACCATAAAAAAATAAAGGCTGAGTGCCCAAGAACCAATGGCTTTGAATTGTGGGCCTGGAACTCTTGAGAGTCCCTTGGACTGTAAGGAGATCAAACCAGTCAATCTAAAAGTATATCAATCCTGAATATTCATTGGAAGGATTGATGCTGAAGCTGAAGCTCCAATACTTCGGCCACCTGATGCAAAGAACTGACTCATTGGAAAAGACCCTGATGCTGGGAAAGACTGAAGGCAAAAGAGAAGAGGGCAACAGAGGAAGAGATGGTTGGATGGCATCACCGACTCAATGGACATGAATTTGAGCAAGGTGCAGGAGATGGTAATTGACAGGGAAGCTTGGAGTGCTTCAGTCTATGGGGTCGCAAAGAGTTGGACACAATTGAGCAACTGAACAGCAGCATATTTACTTTATAGACTGATAAAGGTAGAAGCATGGGGATGAGACACCACTGAAGTCCACCCCACATCAAGGCCTTAGAGACATAAATAAGGCTTCAAAGCCAACAAAGCTAGCTTTTCCCCAAAAGGCAGGAGGAAAGGGTATTCCAGCTTAAATGTGTTAACATTTACTGAGGTAAGTACTATTTCCACACACAAAGAAGCAGGCTTCATATGGCAGGTCTGAGCTATGGACCAGAGGGCACCGTCTTTACTCCTGCGTGGTCTCCTATGACTGGAATGGCAGGTGGTCTGGGGTAGCTGGTGTCCAGTGAGAGCGGAAGAGCAGAGAGGGATGGGTGGAACAGCCTCAAAACTCATGTCCGTTGCTGACTCTGGCCTGCAGGTACAAGGAGATCACCGAAGAGTGATAACAGGAGAATGGGGACATTTTGGCCAGAGTTAAGTTGTAAAAGATGACTTGAATATAAACGATAACGAATGACATGGAGAGGGACTGACTGAGACTGAGAAAGATGAGAAAAGAGATGGAGAGAGAGGTGTAGTTTTCTAGTTAAGACCTTTTGTGCAGATTTGGTCTTCAATGTTTTGACAAATATTTCTGAATTTTGTTAATAGAATATTTGTGGACTAATGGTTCAAAGGGAGTTAGATTTCTAAAAAATGCATCTGTCTTCTAAAAGTGGCTGAAATTCTGTAGAGCTTCTTTTATATTTAATTGTTGAATTCTCTACTTTCTACCACTAAGTTGAATATGTAGTTGGTTTCCTTTTTCACCAATATATGAGATACTTTGTGAAGAATATAGCATCCAGGAGTAGTAATAAGTTGAAAATTCTAGGCTCACTCATTTACTGATCATTTATTTTGTTATTTGTCCCCTAGGCCAGCATCTCATCCATTGACCTTTCCATCTTTCTGTCTTTCCAGTCATTCATCTTTCTGTCTGTGCATGTTTCCAGCCATCCATCCACCACCCACTCACCACTCCATCTATTCACCCATTTATACACCCACTTATTCATTCACTCACTTACTCCTTCATCCATCTATCCATCCACTTCATTCTATTTCATTTACTAAATGCATACTGAACATCAGTTATATGTAAGCATATTAATGTTATTGTTTAGTCACTAAGTTATATCTGACTCTTTGTGACCCCATGGACTGCACCAGGCTTCCCTGTCCTTCACTGTCTCCCAGATTTTGCACATTGATAGAATTAACTAAGCACAGTTCATTTCCTATAGGGATCCCACAGCTAACTGTAGGAAATAAACTGGTAGACAGCCATGTTAGAATATCTTAAGAGGATTCACCCACAAAGATAGATTTCCAAAATCCAGAGACAGAACAAGGCAAGGAGTGACAAGCTAGAAGACTTTAGCCTTTTTAAGGAAGTGACTCAGTTGCCTGGCAAGTTCTAGAACTACACTAGCCAATGAAAATTGACTGAAAGGGTGTTGGTCTTACTTGGCTTCCTTCCCTACTTTTCAGATTTCAGGTGTTTTCAGAGGGCAAATGGTTTTCACCCCGCAAAATGACTGCAAAGAATTATCAATGTAGCATGTTCTTATTAAAAGGAAGTCATTTCCTCTTGAACCTCCCTCCCACCTCTTAATCCATACCACCCCTCTAGGTTGTCACAGAGCACCAGGTTTGAGCTCCCTGCTTCATACAGCAGATTCCCACTGGCTATCTGTCTTGCATCTGGTAAAGTGTGCGTTTTAATGAGGGAAGGGACACATGTGGCCCTATGGCTGATTCATGTGGATATATGGCAGAAACCAGCAAAATACTGTAACACCATTACCGGCCAATTAAAAATAAATTGAATAAAAATAAGTCATTTCCTCCACTCTTCTTGCTTTATCATTTTAGAAAATAATTTATTCCCCGAGAGCTCTTCTTACCAACATCTGCCTATTCAGTAGTGATGTGCTAAAGAACCAGTTAACTTGAGACCTTTCTTTAGACTTGAAGAAGTTTGGGGAAGCAAGCTGGAGAACTGAGCTCTTTCTAAGCTGTGCCTTCTTACATGATTTATTGTTCAGACAAGCTCATTCTAGCTAGAAGTAAAGGGACCATCTCATTTAGCTTATTGGTGAAAAAGGCAGCTATGACTACCAACTTTGAAACTTTGAGCTGGAGCCAAAATAACTAAAAAATATTGCTGATGAGAATTAAAAAAAATGTTGTCCATTACCTAAAATTAACTTTGCTTTTATTTGGCTATTTTTCTTTTAATAAGTGTGATAAATGAACATTCCTAGGCAAATTGAAGAACCCAGGTAGTTTGGCTTTTGAAGGCAGTTATGTCCAGGATCCCTGGATCCTTCAGATGCTAAAGACATCGGAGTCTCTCTGTAGACCTGGAGAACATCTCAGACTGGCAAGACAGGGAGAGAAACATTCCTGCCTCAAGGGCGTCTCCATAATATATTCGCACAGTGATTTGTACCTTGTATTGGATTCCAGTGATTAAAGAGCTGCTTTTCTAGATAGGAGGTGTCCATGGTGCCCTTGCTAATGACTGTGGATGCTCTGACTTTATTTGGGAGCCTGGAGGACTTGAGATCCATTCCTCCACCCCAATATAAAGGGCGATACATGCAGAGCACTTCAAGTCAAGTGTGAAGATGAAGACAAGGGAACAAGAGGAGGATGAAGAAAGAAGCAAGAAGGGAAGTAACAGAAACTTTAAAAACCTTCTTTAAGTGGTCCTCCCTCTGCCATGGTACCCAAACTACTCCCAGGCTTCACTGCTCTCACTATGCCCTGATCCATACCCCTCAATCTCCTTCCGGCCATTTGACCATGAAGCCCCCTTGAAGATACTAATAGCATTTTTAACTGTATTTGAAAATCTCAGCACCTAGCAGTGCCTGGCACAGAGTAGGCAGTCCATAAACATTTGTTGTATGAAGGAAAATGAATGAGATGATTCTAAGTGATAAGCAAAGATTGTCACAAAGATCAAAATTTTATAAGCAGTAAAGAAAAATAAAGTGAAGGTGAGACTATGGGATTCAGTAAAGTTTAAGAGTTATCAGAAATGAAGTCAATAAACCTATATATTAACTACTCAGAGTGGGCCCCTGGACTGGCAGTGGTGGCATCTTTTTCCTGGGCTCTTTATTGGAAATGTAAATTCTCAGTGCCCATTCTAGGTCTACAGAATGAGGATCTGTGGAAGCAGGACTCAGAAGTCTTCATTCTAACAATTTTTCTAACAGGTTTTCAAGCATTCTCAAATTTGAGAAGCATGGGAGTAAAATATATTGCCTTTAATCAGTGAAATATCGAGTTAAGTGAAACATGGAAAATGCCTTTTCTCTACAACTCCCAGAATTGGTGCTGTCTAGTTTTACTAAGAAACATTTGGCAATTTTCACAAAAGAAAGAAGGAAGAGGAGGGAGGGAAAGCTTAGAAGGAGGGATCTTATTGTGGTCATAAACTATGCCACTTCTCACATGTTAGAGTTGAAATTGCCGTGGAAGCTTCTACGTTCTGGATTCCACAGACAGGGGCTTCCCTCAACCAGGGAAGCCTGGAGGATTTTGCATTTGGTCACAGTTCTTGTTATTCCGTGGATCAGTTGTATCCTACTCTTTGTGACCCAATGGACTGCAGCATACAAGACTTTCCGGAGTTTGCTCAAATTCATGTCTATTGAGTCGATGATGCCATCCAATCATCTCATCCTCTGTCACCCCTTTCTCTTGCCCTCAGTCTTTCCTAGTACCAAGGTCTTTTCCAATAGGTCAGCTCTTTGCATCAGGTGGCCAAAAATCGGAACTTCAGCTTCAGCATAAAGCTAGTCTTCAGCATAAAGTCCTTCCAATAAATATTCAGGGTAGATGTTCTTTAGGATTGACTGGTTTGATCTCCTTGCTGTCCAAGTGACTCTCAAGAATCTTCTCCAGCATCACAGTTTGGAAGCATCAGTTCTTTGGCTTCAACCTTCTTTATGGTCCAACTCTCACATCTATACATAACTGTTGGAAAAACCATAGCTTTGCCTATCCGTACCTTTGTCAGCAAAGTGATGTCTGTTTTTCAATATGCTGTCTAGGTTGGTCATAGCTTCTCTCCCAAGGAGCAATCATCATTCAGTTTCATGGCTGCAGTCACTGTCCACAGTGATGTGATAGCAGAAATGAATATATTTAAGGTGGGATTTGCTTTGGTGACCTAGCTGAGACACAGTTAAATTGGCCTCTCACAGTGGTCTGATCTGATCACCTTAATGACACTATGAATAGGGCTGGCACTCTCTGCGTACTAGCTGTGTGATATGGGTAATTTAATATTTCTGAGGTTCAGTCTCCTCACCTTTAAAAATGGAATAAGACCCATTTGATAAAATTATAAGTATTAAATGAGTCAATGATTATGAAAGCCTTTAGAATAATGGCCAACATTTAATAGAAATCTAAGGAGGCAATGATCAAGACCATCCCCAAGAAAAAGAAATGTAAAAAGGCAAAATGGTTATCGGATGAGGCCTTACAAATAGCTGAGAAAAGAAGAGAGGTGAAAGGCAAAGGAGAAAAGGATAAATATACCCATTCAAATGCAGAGTTCCAAAGAATAGCAAGGAGAGATAAGAAAGCCATCCTCAGCAATCAGTGCAAAGAAACAGGAAAACAATAGAATGGGAAAGACTAGAGATCTCTTCAAGAAATTTAGAGATACCAAGGGAAAATTTCATGCAAAGATTAGCACAATAAAGGACAGAAATGTATGGACCTAACAGAAGCAGAAGATATTAAGAAGAGGTGGCAAGAATACACAGAAGAACTATACAAAAAAGATCTTCATGACCCAGATAACCACCATGGTGTGATCGCTCACCTAGAGCCAGACATCCTGGAATGCCAAATCAAGTGGGCCTTAGGAAGTATCACTATGACCAAAGCTAGTGGAGGTGATGGAATTCCAGCTGAGCTATTTCAAATCCTAAAAGATGATGCTGTGAAAGTGCTGCACTCAATGTGCCAGCAAATCTGGAAAACTCAGCAGTGGCCAAAGGACTGGAAAACGTCAGTTCTTATTCCAATGCCAAAGAAAGGCAATGCCAAAGAATGTTCAAACTACCGCACAATTGCACTTGTCTCACACACTAGCAAAGTAACGCTCAAAATTCTCCAAGCCAGGCTTCAACAGATGTGAACTGTGAACTTCCAGATGTTCAAGCTGGATTTAGAAAAGGTAGAGGAACCAGAGATCAAATTGTAAACATCTGTTGGATCATCAAAAAAGCAAGAGAGTTCCAGAAAAACATCTATTTCTGCTTTATTGACTATGCCAAAGACTGACTGTGTGGATCACAATAAACTGTGGAAAATTCTGAAAGAGATGGGAATACCAGACCTCCTGACCTGCCTCCTGAGAAATCTGTATGCAGGTCAAGAAGCAACAGTTAGAACTGGATATGGGACAACAAACTGTTTCCAAATAGGAAAAGGAGTATGTGAAGGCTGTATATTGTCACCCTGCTTATTTAGCTTATATGCAGTGTACATCATGTGAAATGCTGGGCTGGATGAACCACAAACTGGCATCAAGATTGCCAGGAGAAATATCAAAAACCACAGATATGTAGATCACACCACACTTATGATAGAAAGCAGAGAAGAGCTAAAGAGCCTCTTGATGAAAGTGAAAGAGGAGAGTGAAAAAGTTGGCTTAAAACTCAACATTCAGAAAACGAAGATCATGGCATCCGGTTCCATCACTTCGTGGGAAATAGATGGGGAAACAGTGGAAACAGTGTCAGACTTTATTTTTCTGGGCTCCCAAATCACTGCAGATGGTGACTGTAGCCATGAAATTAAAAGACACTTACTCCTTGGAAGAAACGCTATGACCAACCTAGAAAGCATATTAAAAAGCAGAGACATTACTTTACCAACAGGTCCATCTAGTCAAATCTATCGTTTTTCCAGTAGTCATGTATGGATATGAAAACTGGACTACAAATAAAACTGAGCACCACAGAATTGATGCTTTTGAACTGTGGTATTGAAGAAGACTCTTGAGAGTCCTTTGGACTGCAAGGAGATCCAACCAGTCCATCCTTAAGGAAATCAATTCTGAATATTCATTGGAAGGACGGATGCTGAAGCTGAAACTCCAATACTTTGGCCACCTGATGCGAAGAACTGACTCATTTGAAAAGATCCTGATGCTGGGAAAGATTGAAGGCAGGAAGAGAAGGGGACAACAGAGGATGAGATGGTTGGATGGCATCACCAATGTGATGGACATGAGTTTGAATCATCTCTGGGAGTTGGTGATGGACAGGGAGGCCTGGTTTGCTTCCCTGAGCTATGTGGCTGGATAAACTTTTTCGGTTGTGTCTGCCTTCTTGTGACCCCATGGATTGTAGCCTACAGGCTTATCTGTTCATGGGATTTTCAGGCAAAAATACTGGAGTGGGTTGCCACTTCCTCCTCCAGGGGATCTTCCTGATCCAGGGCCTGAACCCGCATCTCCTGTGTCTCCTTCTCTACAGGCTGACTCTTTACCATGGAGTCGCCTAGGAAGCCCAAAGGGAGAGAAGAGGTGGTGAAAGCAGGCCATGCCGCTTCTCTCGGGCCAGGCAGGTAGAAGCTGGTGCATAGCTCTCTACGTGCGTGCCCTCTCTATGTGCCCTATCGTCTCTGCATTCTTAGTGCTACTCGCTATGCCAGCCTCTGCTTTGCCATGAAACCAGATCTCTGAGAGCGGCCGCAGCCACTGGTAGGAGGAGAAGCGGTAGATAAATACCCCAGCCTCCTCACTCCTCTGTCTGAGTCATTCTGAAGCTCCTTTCACACTGATTTTCAGAGTTCCACAGTAGCATTAAGCTCCAGCTGACCACAGTGGAAGCTGGCTCAATACCACACTCTCTGTTGCATTCACTTCCACTTATTGATTTATCTAAAGTGAACATATAAGCCTTGTGGACTGCAGTCCATGGGGTCACAAAGAGTCAGACGCAACTGAAAAAGCCTATCCAGCCCCATGGCTCAGATGGACCAATCGTGTGATGAGGAATTTACCAGGCTAAAGTTGCAAGTATTAGTTGCTCAGTCATGTCTTACTCTTTGCAATCTTTGGGTCTTCTCTTTGCAATCCCATGGACTGTAGCCTGCTGGGTCCTCTGTCCATGGAATTCTCCAGGAGAGAATCCTAGAGTGGGTTGTCATTCCCTTCTCCAGGGGATCTTCCCAACCCAGGGTTTGAACCCAGGTCTCCCACATTGCAGGCAGATTCTTTACCATCTGTGGCACCAGGGAAACCCATCTGAGGACATCAGGGATACTTTAATCTCTGTCCTGTTGTCTGCTTCTGGAAGAGTTCACACAACAAACCCATCCAACAATGAGTGAGATGGGAAATACAGAGAAGTCCATGGGATATTTGAGACCCACTCTCTCTGCAATGCCCAGCCTGTTCAGCAAAGTGCTCCTATGAAAAAAGCACAGGGAGAGAAGTCTTTCCTCTGCAATTTTTAGAACAGTTTCAGAAAGATAGGTGTTAACTGCTCTCTAACTTTTTGATAGAATTCACTTGTGAAAAGCACTAATTATTAGAGAAATGCAAATCAAAATTTCAGTGATATGTCTCCTCATAGGACTCAGAATGGCCATGGTCAAAAAAATCTAAAAATAATAAATGCTGGAGAAGGTGTGGCAGAAAGGGAACCTCCTACACCATTGGTGGGAATGTAAATTGGTGTGTCTACTAAGGAGAACAGCATGAAGAAGTGAAGATGCTTAGTTGTGTGCGACTTTGCGATTCCATGGACTGTAGCTTACCAGGCTCCTCTGTCCATGGAGTTTTCCAGGCAATAATTCCAGGCATGTAATTTTCCAGGAGTGGGTTGCCATTTCCTTCTCCAGGGGATCTTCTTGACCCGGGGATAGAACCCGGGTCTCCCGCATTGCAGGCAGATGCTTTGCCCTCTGCGCCACCAGGGAAGCCCAACAGTATGGAAGTTCCTTAAAAAACTAAAAACAGAGCTATCATATAATCCATCAACCCCACTCCTGAGCATGTATCTGAAGAAAAACATGGTTTGAAAGGTTACACTCACCACAGCGTTCATTGCAGCACTGCTTACTATACCCAAGACATGTAAGCAACCTAAATGTCCATCGACAAATGAATGGATAAAGAAGTTATGGCACTCATATATAACCAAATAATACTCAGCTACACCCGTGGTGGATTCATGTCAATGTATGGCAAAACCAATACAGAATTGTAAAGTAAAATAAAAAATAAATTAATTAAAAAAAATAGATATAAAAAGCCACCTCAAAAAAAATAAATAAAATAATAAAATAAAATAAAAAAGAATAAAGTAATGCCATTTGCAGCAACATAAATGGACCTGGAGATTATCATACTAAATGAAGCAAATCAGAGAAAGACAAATATCATGTGATATCACTTATAGGAAGATTCTAAAAAAAAATGATACAAGTGAACTTATTTACAAAACAGAAATAGAATCACAGTTGTTGAGAATAAACATGCATACCCGGGAGGAGGGAGAGGGGAGAGAAGGGATAGATTGGGAGTTTGAGATTGGCATATACACACTGTGATATTTAAAATAGACAACCAAGGAAAGGATTTATTGTATATCACAGAGAATTCTGCTCAATATTCTGTAATAACCTAACTGGGAAAAGAAGTTGAAAAGGAATAGATACATATTTGTATATAACTGAATCACTTCGTTGTATATCTGAAATTAACACAACATTGTTAATCAACTATACTCCAATATAAAAAAAATAATTAAAACTATAGGAAGAGATGCCTGCCTATTTGTAATCTATTTATGTTTCCAGAGTTGTAAAGCCTGTGGTTTCAATGCATTGCTTCTTAGCATTTCATATCTGAATCGACCACATAATGAGGCTTTGCGATCACACCCACCCTCTTTACACTAATGCTAAGGTTTGATTAATGAAGCGATACCCATTGCATGGATAGGAAAAATGATTCAGGGCTAGTTGTTTTCACTCAATTGAACACAGTGTGATACTTGATATAACATTCCAACAATTTCCTATTCAGAGTCCAGTCTCCCCTCTTTTTTTTCCCCTTTTGTCTCTTCATATCACAACTAAGTCCAAAGTTATTCATCCTGGTATTAGGCTCTTAATTCCTGTCTCTGCATAAAAAAATCAGGAAGAGCTACACTGCTCAAAAATTTAAGCTGTTACTTAACCTTGAATCTTCTTGGCTCTTGATTTAAAGCCTTTCAAACCCTTTTTAAGAGAGAAAGACATTTCTCATTCTAAGATTAATATCGTCACTCTCCATTCTCACCTGAAGGAAGTAATATGAGGCTTAGAGAATGTGTATGGATCAGAATCTCCAAGAAAGAGCTCAGCTCCCTTGGTTCACCTATTTATCTCACGTTCATTCAGCACCTACTATGTAACAGATGCTGTGATGCTGACGGTGATTCTCTTATCCATGAGAATTGTGCAGTCCAGGAAAGGTGATACCAAATACACATGTGTAGCTCATGCTAAATACAAGAGTGATGAGTTACTCTAAAATGGTACAGTTGTGAGACTTCAGAGGGAAAACAGATCCAGGTCACTGGGTATACAAGTACACACATAATCCATTGGGTATTCATTCATTCATTCCTTTAAAACATTGTTAGTCATCACCACATGTTAGAAAATGTGCTGGGGCTTCCCTTGTGGTTCAGCTGGTAAAGAATCTGCTTGCAGTGCAGGAGACCTGGGTTTAATCTCTGGGTAGGGAAGATCCCCTGGAAAAGGGAATGGTAATCCACTCCAGTATTCTTGCCTGGAGAATTCCATAAATAGAGGAGCCTGGTGGGCTACAGTCCATGGGGTCACAAAGAATTGGACACAACTGAGCAACTGTGTGTGTGTGTGTGTGTGTGTGTGTGTGTGTGTGTAGGAAGTGTGTTAGCTCTATGGGTACAATAAATGAATAAAAATGACCCAGCTGCTGCTTCCTGTGAGGTCCTTAGTGTAGGTGGATGAAGGTCTGAGTTATATCTGGACATGTTGAAATGGGTCCGATGGCTGAGATTTGGGGAGATGAACATTTTCCAGGTAGAGGGAGCAATGTGAGAAGAAGCTACAAAGTGGATACAGGCCAGAGTGAAAAGAAGATAGAGCATTCTGTCGAGAAGAAAGCTCTGGGATCATGCAAGAGAAGACGTCAAACTGAATCAGGGCTTCGTCAGGTTTGGAGGAACAAGACTGCCTCTCCCGAAGTCCTGGCAGTTGTGTGATAGGCACACAGGAGACTCCAAAGTTGTTTCAGAAAACAAAGACATGGGATGACAAGCTTGGCCTCGAGGGAAAAAGAGAGATGGAGACTGGAACTGTGAATGCAGAGAGACTGCAGTTCCGAAAACAGAAGAGGAAAACCCCGCACCTGAACCAGGGCAGTGGCCACATGGTGAGAGATGAGGGAAGGGTTTAGCGCTATTAGGGTGATAGAAACTATGGGGATCCTGATGCCTAGATGTAGGTACTGAAGCCAGGGGAGACGGAAAGCAGAAGCTAGGTGCTCACAGATCCTGCTTCTAACCTTCTATCTGGACGCAAGGGGAATACTCTCCTCCGGTATCCCTGAGCGATCACATGTAGCCATGAGCTTTGGCCAGTAAATACAAGTGGGAGTTTTAGACAAGACTTCCACCTCTAACCTGTTAAAAAAGTCTTCCCCCAAATCTCCACCTGCCTGAAGAATGGAGAGACTTCCAGAACTCAGAGAAGCAGGGAGACATAAGAAGACAGCATCCCTGAATGCCTGCCTAGAGCAACGGTCAGCTGACTGTTTAGACACCATGCCAATAAATGGATGAGGCTGTATTCCAGTAAAAGTTTATTTATGAAGATAGGTGTCAGGCTGATTGTAGTTTTCCAATCCCTGGCTCAGAGCAAAGTACCCCCTCCCATTGACCTCACTGGACAAGAGACACAAGATGCTAATTTTTATTTGTTAAACTTCTGAGACCTAGAAGTTATTTGTTATATCGGTTAACTTTGGTGTATATGAGAGGAAAGAAAATGAAAGTGAAAGTCGCTCAGTTGTGTGGACTCTTTGTGACCCTCATGGAGTATACAGTTCTTGGAATTCTCCAGGCCATAATACTGGAGTGGATAGCCTTTCCCGTCTCCAGGGGATCTTCCCAACCCAGGGAACGAACCCGGGTCTCCTGCATTGCAGGCAGATTCTTTACCAGCTGAGCCACAGGGAAAGAAAAAACGCTGTAAAATTTCCCCATGTTCCTCTGAAAATGTGAAAACCTATGGAATAAAAGATGTGAAATCCCACCACAGGTTTTAAACAATCCCTTGAAAATGAATGTGACTGGAAATTTACAGGGAATGCTGGAAACTTCTGAGGAGATGCAATCTGTGAATACCCTAGGGAGTCAGTGTTTCATTGCTTAGAAGTGGAGTGAGACAACGGCGAAGGGCCCCTTCTCCTGACACGGCATGATAATTGGGTTTTAGACACATTCGTTTACTGATGGAAGAATCTGCTGTCTGCATTCCAGAATTCAAAAGAAAGAAGGGAGAAAAGAAGCCTTGGATTTCTGCCAGGTGGAAGAGACCTGGAGAAGTCTGTCAGCAAGCCCTCAGGTAACAATATCATAATTTAAATTTGTTTTCTAACAATCGGGGAGTAATTAATGATACCGTGTTCCCTTTCTGCCTAGTAAAATGTGGTGCGGGCGTGCACAGGGAGTGTGGGCTGTGTGTGGTGAGTATGGTCTGAGGTGTGTGGGGAGTATATGTGAGAGGTGTGTGTGTGTGTGTGGTGTGTGTCTGTGGTATATATGTGGTTTGCTGTGTGTGTGTATGGTATGTGTGTGGTTTGGGGTGTGACGTGTGCATGGGGTGTGTGTGTGTGTGTGTGTGTGTGTGGTATGTGTGTGGTTTTGGAATGCAATGTGTGATGTGCTTGTATGTGTATGAGTGTGAAGTGGTGTGTGTGTGTGTATGGTACCTGTGAGGTTTATACATGTGTGTGGTCAGTAAGGCATTGTGTGTGTGTGTCTGTGTGTATGATATATGTGTGTGTGTGGTCTGTGTGTATGTGGTACATGGTTTGGCATGTGTGTGTGATGTGGTGTGGTGTGGTGTGGTGTGTGTGTGTGTGTTTGTGTGTGTGTCTGCACTCATCCAGACTCAGTGGGAGGAGCCTGTCTCTGGAGGTTTAACCATGGATTTATTTCCTTGAGACCCCGTCAGACCTGGGCCACATTTTTGCCTCTGTAGCAACTTGCAGATTCCTCAAGGTGTTTTAATTGGCTGTTAGCTGTGAGACAAGTTGATAGACCACCACAAGTCATCCAGGGACCGCATTCTTAAAAAGCAGATATGAAGGCCTTCGTGATTTATTTGGATTTGAAAGGCGAGAAGACAAAAGTATCATTCTGCCTGGCTACCCCATTGCCTTCCCCCTGCCTAAGTGACAGGGGGATTTCAAGTCTCCCCAAATGCCCAGTGGCAAACATTCCAGGACAAGGTCGCCTGAAATGGCCTCTTTTCTCTCTAGGGCACCAGAAGTTTCTTTCTGAGGCACCTGAAGGTCTGCAGTTCATATATGGGATCCTATCTACTGTGCATCTAAAATGGTTTCAGAATTGGAAATTATTTTCCAAATCATAAAAAATAAGCATGAGAGCTGAGAGCAAGGGACCAATTTTCAGATTACTTGGGCCAAAGTTCAGTCTTACAACTAAACAGCTGTGACCACTGACAAATCATTTCCCTTCCCTCACCTTTGATTTTCTTCTAAGTCAAATTCATGCTTTCCAAAATGTGTTCTAAAGGACGTGGGTAGTAAGTTATGTGCAAAAGGATTTCAATGATTGATTTAAACAGGGATTGTGTCCCAGTGCTGTTAAAAAACACCAGAACTTTAAACGATGAACATTTATTTTTCTTTCAAATGGAATAAATTCCGAGGTAAGCCATCCTGGGCTGGTATGATGAGAGTCCCAGATCTTTTTATCTGTCTCTTCCACCATCCTTAGCAATGACTTCCATCTTCAATGTCACTGTGTAGTTCAAAATGGTTGCCAGAGCTCCAGTCATTACATCTGCATTCTAAGTAATAGAAATGAAAATTATAAAGCATGGCAGACACAATGGTCTTCTACATAAATCAATGTTATTTAAATAACTTTTCCTGAATTCCCTTACGGCACTCTATTTTTACCTCATGGGCCAGAATATGTGGTCATATGACCACACCCAACTGCAAGAGAGACTGTGAAATGTAGTATTTCTGTGGGGGGGGGGAACTGTGAAAAGAGTATTGCCAATGTGAATAAAATCAGAGTTCTATTACCAAGGAGGTTGACGAAAATGGATGCCCAATGGAAATGAACCATCTCTGCTATAATGGTCAAGTGAATTATAGCTGAGTAGATTTCTGTACATTTCAAAGGTCTGTACATATCCAAATGTACATTGTGACACATCCTATATGAGCTGTGGCCCATAATTATTCAATTATAGATTCTTTTCACTTCAGAACATCACATACAAATTAGTTCTTATGAAATAACTTGGAGGAAAACTGTATGTGATGGTCTCAAGTGTTCTTGGTTATTGATGAGGTGTCAGATGGTCTCAACCAGAGATCTCAACCCCACTCCCTCATCAGATCCCTTGAGGACAACCCTGATTCTCATTAACATTTTCCTCCTGCTGACTTTCTGGGCTCTACTGATAAGCTCAGGATGACCCGGGAGCCCTCAGTGGGCATCAGAGATGACACTTGACAATCTGTTCTCCTTCTTCTTCATATTTAGTCACCTATCGGTGGGTTTTTCCCGAGGTGGGATCAGTGAGGTGTTAGGCAGCAAAGTCTTGATTAGATTCACATCAAATCGAGGATGTCATTGGAAGCACTCAGAATGAAGTGTCCCATTTTTGGAAAAGTCTTTTTATGCAGCAAAGCTTAGTAACAGCACAATTATTATTTAAAGGTCCAGTTGTGAATTAAAAAAAAATAAAACAAAAGCTAAGAAAATGATTCTGCCATGGGTTTCCTTCATGCATGAACATGCTCAGTCACCCAGTCATGCTCCCCTCTTTTGTGACACCATGGACTGTAAGCCACCAGCAGCTCTGTCAATGGAATTTTCCAGGCAAGAATACTGGTTCAGTTCAGTAGCTCAGTCATGGTCAATTCCTTGCGACCTCATGGACTGCAGCATGCCAGGCTTCCCTGCCCATCACCAACTCCTGAAGTCTACTCAGATTCATGTCCATCACTTTGGTGATGCCATCCAACAGTCTCATCCTCTGTCGTCCTCTTCTCCCCTTGACTTCAATCTTTCCCAGCAACAGGGTCTTTTCCAATGAGTTGGTTCTTCACATCAGATGGCCAAAGTATTGGAGCTTCAGCTTCAGCATCAGTCCTTCCAATGAATATTCCAGACTGATTTCCTTAAGGATGGACTGGTTGGATCTCTTTGCAGTCCAAGGGACTTTCAAGAGTCTTCTCTAACACCACAGTTCAAAAGCATCAATTCTTAGGCATACAGCTTTGTTTATAGTCCAACTCTCACATCCATACATGACTACAGGAAAACCATAGATTTGACTAGATGGACCTTTGTTGATAAAGTAATGTCTCTGCTTTTTAATATGCTGTCTAGGCTGGTCATAGCTTTTCTTCCAAGAAGCAAGTGTCTTTTAATTTCATGGCTGCAGTCACTATCTGTAGTGATTTTGGAACCCAAACAAAGTCTCTCAATGTTTTCATTGTTTCCCCATCTATTTGCCATGAAGTGATGGGACCAGATGTCATGATCTTAGTTTTCTGAATGTTGAGTTTTAAGCCAGCTTTTTTACTCTCCTTTCATCAAAAAGTTCTTTAGTTCTTATTTACTTTCTTCCATAAGAGTGGGGTCACCTGCATATTTGAGATTATTGATATTTCTTCCAGAAATCTTGATTCCAGCTTGTGCTTCATCCAGCCCAGTATTTCACATGATGTACTCTACATAGAAGTTAAATAAGCAGGGTAACAATATACAGCCTTGACCTACTCCAATCCGATTTGGAACCAGTCTGTTGTTCCATGTCCAGTTCTAACTGTTGCTTCTTGACCTGCATACAGATTTCTCAGGAGGCAAGTCAGCTGTTCTGGTATTCCCATCTCTTTAAGAATTTTCCACAGTTTGTTGTGATTCACAGAGTCAAAGGCTTTGGCATATTCAGTAAAGCAGAAGCAGACATCTTTGTGGAACTCTCTTGCTTTTTCAGTGATCCAGTGGATGTTGGCAATTTGAACTCTGGTTCCTCTGCCTTTTCTAAATCCAGCTTGAACATCTGGAAGTTCATGGTTCACATACTGTTGAAGCCTGGCTTGGAAAATACTGGAGTGTGTTGCTATTTCCTATTCCAGAGGATCTTCCTAACCCAGAGATCAAACCCACATCTCTTCCATCTCCTGCATTGCCTGGTGGGTTCTTTACCACTATCAGCATCCCATCATGGGGAAGCCCCATCATGCAAGCCTCTGTATTTGTTCCATTAACAACATCATGATACCTGATGATGGCAACATATAATTCCAAGTAAAATTTTCAAGGGCATCACTGGCCGCTTAGTAAAGAAAAAAAAAAAAAAGATCCCCCTAATATATGTGAAGCTCCTTCTCTTTTCATTCAGAACTGAAGTATAAGAGAGAAATATAGTGAAATATAGTGAAGTAGAAGAGAGAAATGTTAAACAGAATTCAAGTGTTTGGGAGGTTTTCATAGACTAGCGGATGGGTCATGGAAAAAGATAGCTGCTGGGGTAAAAGCTGAGTTCTAGAATAAAACGTGCTATGGCTGAGCCTTGGCTACTCCATTTTTTAGAGTTTGGGAAAGTTGTTTAACTCCACTTTGCTTCAATTTCCTAATTTGTAAAACAGAAAATAGATGATTTCCATTCTCAAAGATAGAAAGAAAGAAAGTGAGGTCGCTCAGTCGTGTCCGACACTTTGTGACCCCATAGACTGTAGCCTACCAGGCTCCTCCGTCCATGGAATTTGCCAGGCAAGAGTACTGGAGTGGGTTGCCATTTCCTTCTCCAGGAGATCTTCCCGACCCAGGGATTAAACCCAGGTGGTCCGCATTGCAGGCAGACATATTACCATCTGAGCCACCAGGGAAGCTCTCATTCTAAAAGTAGTCTGGCTATTAAATAACATATCTGGTATTTTATCAGGGTTTCCCTGGTGGCTCAGTGGTTAATAAACTGCTTGAGAATTCAGGAGACTGGTGTTCAATCCCTGGGTTGGGAAGATCCCCTGGAGTAGGAAATGACAACCCACTCCAGTATTCTTGCCTGGGAAATCCTAGGGAGAGAGGAGCCTGGAGGGCTACAGCCCACGGGGTCACAAAGAGTCAGACATGACTGAGCGACTAAACAGCAACAAAGTATTTTACTTGATATGTGTACATTCAACAATGGCTTTACTGCTGTTATTGCTGTTATTAATATGAATACATTTACTCTTCTTCATATTTTCATGGCAATAGCAATGGGGATACACAAAGGATAAAAGGATAGTTCTATCTTGGGGAAAGGGGTGGGATGAAGAATAGCTTTAATATGATAGCAACTTTGGACTGAGTTAGGGAAGATAGAAAGAATGTTCTAGGAGATGAAGATATCTCAGTGGTCATCTAGACCAGCCTGCCAATCAAAACATCTGACTTTACTTGTGGTCCATGTTGGTTTTCAGATGTGCTTCATGTAACCAGCCCCAACCAGCAGACCTATTACTTTAGCCAGAATTCACTACATATTTGAATTTGAATGATGATCTCCTGCTTTATAACTCTGTGGTCTGTACAGGAGTTATCCCTGGCATATTTATGTGTTTACATATTGGACCCACTTGTAGGGGAAGATGTTACTAAAAAGAAAGACAGTGGCCAAACCTTGTAGAAGGAATGAGGTCTGGACTGTAAGACTCAAAATGAAGACAGAATTCAGGGAGTTGGAGAACAGACTAGAATGTGGATGTGGTGATAAGATCAGAGAAAGACCTTTGGAGTTAGGGTATACTAGCTACTGGTCCATTCAGAGCTGATCACGACTATTTTTAACCACAGGATTACCTAGGGAAAATGACCACACCCCCACCTCCAGCAGCCTCCAATTTCCTCATTTTTAAAGTGGTGTGGGTAAATGGCGTCAAGATGATTACATCCAGATTCCGATTCCAATTACACAGTTCTTATAGGCAGAGTAGAAGGACTTTGTCAGAGGGTATTTCTTCATCCATAGATCCACATATGCTGTCCAGAAGTCTCTATGTGTGTGTATGTGTGTGTGTTTTTTTTTTTAAATTTCTTGTAAGCCCTACAATTCAGAGAATAATTCAGAACCCTACAGTTTCTTTTAATAAGAAGTTACATCATCTTTCTTGCTACCACCACCCACAGCCTTGAAACAAATGGGTCGTTTGTTAAAATGAAGTCTTTGGATGCCAAGGTCGCTCAGAATAAGAAGGTATAGTCACATTAGATTGGAACCTCTTAGCTCTTCGCTCCCTTTCTTGGCTCAGAGAGAAGAGCAGGGCAAAGTGTGCATTCAGCTTCTAAAGGAGATGCTCCATATCTCTCAGCTTCATCCCTATGTTCACTGAAGTATATTTAGCAATATTCATACAATGTAGAAATGCAAAGTTAGAGCAGATCTTTCGTAATGAACACACTTGGTTTTTCACTTTTAAGGCTTTTTGAGAATGTTAAACTGTTTTCCCCTAAGTCTTATGCCTTCTTTCTTCCCATTTATAAAAATAAGAGTAATATTAATCAGTAACACTTTTCTGTGAGGCTTGGAAACCATTGAAAGAGGAGGCGTCCAAAATGTCCAAAAGCGATCAAGTCTCCACTTACCAGTGGCACGTGGGACAGAATGTTGCACATTGAAAAGCATTCTTCTTGAGACGGCCTATTCAATGGTCTTGAAAGCAAATATCGTCTGTCTTCTGTCTTCTGTCTTCATGTGTGGAAGCCACCACTGTGGCTGGGAAGGGTTTCTTGGCATTGGCTAGAATCCTAGCACCACACTCAGTAGCCATGCGACTTTGCCAGTCTGGATTGAAAACTCAAATCTGTAATTTTAGGACTATCTTTTTTTTTTTTTTTTTTTTTTTAGGATTCCTTTGCAGATTAAAATGAAACAGCAGTTGCCTGTCATAAAAGATCAAAAAAAAAAAAAAAAAACTGTTCATGTCTTCCTTTTCTCCTATTTGCAGAATGGTTACATTTATTCAAGTCTTTCTCCAAAATGTATTTAGTTTATTTGTTTGGGGCCTGGAAAACCTAATACCAGTAGTGAACTGAATTTTTTAATTAACAAATCTATATCAAACATCTATGAGGTTTATAAAACTGTGTTGTGTACCATGGGAAATACAGAGCTTATAGTCCCTATTTTAAAGGAGCTGAGTTGGAATGAAAATGCAGAAACACTTTCGTAATTGAATGGCTACAAAATTCTGAAATGGGATATTAGGAAAGTGCTCTGTCTTTGTTTGGGTTTCAGGGATGGATAGGCAAATAATTGGCATGTCTATGATCTCAGGGTGCGTGCACCCACACCTGCCTATAGTCTGGGACAAACAGTGGTCATCAGTGAATGTGACTTAGATGCTGGATGAATCAATGAATGGTGCTCCGTGTTTAAGAACTATGACCAGCTCACAGACCGAAGATCAGCTGTATGAACTAGACAGTGAGAGTAGCTGTCTCTGCTACAGTATGTCTGAGACCTCATCTGGAATACTTGAGTAAGGACTGACTCAGTGGCTAGAAGTTTCTGAAGGCTCTTTCATTTATGTGTCTTGTACTTGGTACTGGCTATCAGCTGTCAATGATGGGAACACCTACATGCTGCCTCTTCATGTGGCCTGGGCTTGCTTACAAAGTGGAGATTCTCAGGGTGACATCTCAAGAAAGAGATCCAGGTGAGGATGGCATCTCCTTTGTTGTTAAGTCGCTCAGTCATGTCCAACTCTTTGCTCCCCCATGGACAGCAGCACACCAGGCTTCCCTGTCCTTCACCATCTCCTAGAGCCTGTTCAAACTGATGTCCATTGAGTCAGTGATGCTATCTAACCATCTCATCCTCTGCTGCCCTCTTCTCCTCCTGCCCTCAATCGTTCCCAGCATCAGGGATTCTCCAGTGAGTCAACTCTTCATGTCAGGTGGCCAAAGTATTGGAGTTTCAGCTTCAGCATCAGTCCTTCCCATGAATATTCAGGGTTGATTTCCTTTAGGGTTGGCGGGTTTGATCTCCTTTCTGTACTTTCTTTGCTCACTATCATCAGAGGTCATTCAGCATCACTTCCACTCTCCTTTAGTTGAGGCAGCGGTTACAGATGCCACCCAGATTCAAGGGGAGAAGGTAAAAACTCCACCTGTTATTGAGGAGGGATGAAGTTTTGGAGGAGCACATGGGGCTAGAAATATTATAGCCATTTGTAGAAAATCCTTCACAAATATAACAGATCTAAAGAGATGAGTGAGCATATGAATACATGAATGCTCCTGAGTTCAGATTCACTCAAGTCAGCAGAGGTGAGGAGACTGAAGCAGAGATTCTAGGAGAGTGGGGCAGGCAGGCCTGTGGTCTAGTCTTTGATAGGGATGGTAAAGACAGTAGAATTTTACAAGTCAGGGGTGAAAGGTCTCTAGGAAACTTATGATCTAAAGGAATGAGTCAGGGCAGCACAAGTCCAAACAATGCAAGTTGTTTTGACAGGAAAACTGGAATCAAATGAAAACCAAACCAAACAAACAAATAAACCTATATATATATATATATATACATATGGGAAGAAGAAATGTCCTTTGTTGATGTCGTGACTTTGGAAGCTCCATGCCAAGGTCATGTTGCCATCAACATGACTTGGAGTGGGTGGAGGAACACGTGGGCCGTATTTCAGGTTAACCTGCAGTGAATCAGCCAGATGCACTTGAGAGAAGATGGAAGAAAAGGAACAGGCCTAGAAGGTTGGTTCTTACGACTCTGGGGGATGCAAGAGCATCTATGAAAAAGACAATTACTCAACTGTTTTCATTTAAAACGACACTTAGATCGTTTCTTTCCTGAAAGAAACGGAAAAGGAAAAGAATGAGCTATCCATTTTCTTTAACATCAGAGGCCAACACAGAGATGGAGCGTGCTCTCTAAGGAGAGCAATGTAAGGTCATTGCATTTATGAAGTTCAGTCCCTGGAGCTTGGAAAGCAGGCTGACACGCGAGGAACTTTTATTTTTCCCTCCGATGCTAATTGAATGAGCAGATAGAGGGGTACCAAAGTGACTACATTAAAATGAAACATGTCCCCTGAGTACCTGCTTCTATCCATCCTCTCGCCCACTGACCTCCACCCCAGCAGGATAAGTTTTTCTGGCCAACAAAGCCCATTTTCAGTTATTATTTCTTTTTGTCTCTTTTCAT
This sequence comes from Oryx dammah, assembly GCF_014754425.2. Taxonomy (NCBI): domain Eukaryota; kingdom Metazoa; phylum Chordata; class Mammalia; order Artiodactyla; family Bovidae; genus Oryx; species Oryx dammah. The sequence continues at coordinate 6,960,712 of NW_024070200.1, read as the reverse complement.
ATCTCCTCATGGAAACATTCCAGTAGCTGCTGGCTAGAAAATTAGCCATCTGAACTCTGTTTCTCCCTCTCTCCCGTTCTCTTTCTTCCCATGCCTCTCTCTTCTCATCAGATTAGTGAGAAAATTCAGCACTGAATCTCTTTCAAGCTCTTGGCTCTGCACAGCCTGGTTAACACATGGAAGGGGCTAAGATTAAACCTTAATTTAACTCTGTCTCTCACCCAAACGTCACCAGACTCCTGGCCCAGTTTAACTTTCAATCATTTTCTACAAAGTCTGGAGGAGTGTGGCTCCTCACCGCCCGTGTCTCCAATGTGACCATCTTCGCCTGGTCAAATGCCTTGTGGTGAAATCCAAGATGGCATTAGGGAGGAGAAGGAGAGTGAGAAGATATGAATATTTATTGAGTTCCTGGCATATGTCAGGCACTTTAAATGCATTATCTCTTTTCATAGAACAGCCCTGAGGGATAAGTATGTGTCTCTCTAATTTTTTTTTCAGAGAGAGAAACTGAGGCTTAGGAGGGTAATTTTCATGTCTAAGTTCACATAGATAGTCACAATTTCCTTGCACTGATTTTCAATGTATCAGTCATCATCAAGGCTGGATTAGCCATCAGCATGCCTCGTGACCAGCACAAACCCAGCAATCAGAAGTTCTCAAGGTGACTCATCCAATAGCCATGGCCATCTTTCATTTTCAGACAGTGAGCTGAAGCTCAGTGCAGTTCAGTTGCTCAGTCGTGTCCGACTCTTGGCGACCCCATGAATCGCAGCATGCCAGGCCTCCCTGACCATCACCAACTCCCGGAGTTCACTCAGACTCACGTCCATCGAGTCAGTGATGCCATCCAGCCATCTCATCCTCTGTCGTTCCCTTCTCCTCCTGCCCCTAATCTCTCCCAGCATCAGAGTCTTTTCCAATGAGTCAACTCTTCTCATGAAGTGGCCAAAGTACTGGAGTTTCAGCTTTAGCATCATTCCTTCCAAAGAAATCCCAGGGCTGATCTCCTTCAGAATGGACTGGTTGGATCTCCTTGCAGTCCAAGGGACAGGTTCAATAAGGTTATTGGATTTGTCAAGACTGAAACTCAGTTCTGCTGAAGGTCAGCGCTCATGCTAGTTTAAACTAGAGTTTTCATTTTGAAAGTCAGTCTACATATAAAGCATGCTCTCTCTGTTTAATTCTATATCTCTTGGAGTACCTGATACTGACCATTCAAAGTCAAAACAAAGAACACGTGAGGGCTACAATGTTTTCAAGGGCCCCCCAGGTGGTTCAGTGGTAAAGAATCCACCTGCAATGCAGGAGGTGTGGGTTCAATCCCTGTGTAGGGAAGATCCCCTGGAGAAGGAAATGGCAACCCACTCTACTATTCTTTCTTGGGAAATCCTGGTGGGCTACAGTTCAGGGGGTCGCAAAAGGGTCCAACATGACTTAGCAACTAAACAATAATGTTTTCAAAAGGCATCCTGATAGAATGGAAAGAGTCAGTTGTGGGGTTTTATCTGTTTCTGTTTTTGATAATCTGAGACTAGGAATATTAACTCGAAGAGGATCAGGCAAGCAGAGATGTGACAGGAGCCCAGACCAGCCCTGCCTCTTGAGTAGGAGATCCAACCCTTGAGAGGAAGAACATGATACCCAAAGAGGTACAGAGACGCATGGTAGGCCATCCAAGAAGCTGCTGTCAGCAAAGGTGTATGTCAGAAAATCAAAGGAGTGAAAGCCAGGGATGCAGCAAATGACATTTGGAAACCCAGGAGAGAGATAAGAATTCAAATTAGACAAGTCCACTGGCAACTCCAAGTTATATGCATGAAGATCTGTTCATCACATTGTTGTTCACTTATATTGGCCAAATTTACATAAATATACCACCATATAAGAATTACTGAGTACATAAGTATAGCCCTCCCCCAAAGAACAGTTATGCAGCTATTATCAATTGCTAAAAAATTTTAAGACAAGGAAAAAATATTTTTAAGCCCCTTTACCCTCTTCCCCAACAAATAATAGGATACAAAGCTGTTGTCTATCTAAATAAACTCACCTGCATTAAAAAAATTATTTAAAATGAACCTGGAGGAAATCATGATGAAATATGCGTAATGTAGGACTCTAGACAGAAAATTTGAAGGTAAATCTTTTCATTTGTCTGCAATAAATATCTATGTTTTTAAAATTAGGATATATTACAAGAGGAGAGATGAGGGCCTGGAACCTGGAGAAGGCAGAATTTCTGTCGGAGTCCGAATGTCTCAGTCGTGTGCTGTTGGTGGACTGGGGACAGAGAAGCTTTCTAGGCATGGAAGAGAGCCCAGAGGCAGGAAGGAAGCACACTAGCATGTAGGTGTCTTGCTTACTCTGCCCCAGAGCTATGACAGACATTATCTTGCCCAATCTTCTCACAGCCTTGCTAAGTATGTATGATTATCTCCATTTTATAGAGGTGAATTTGAAAGTTAATAAAGATTAAATAATGTGCTTGCAGCACTATTTACAATAGCAAGGACATGGAAGCAACCTAAATGTCCATCAACAGATGGATAAAGAAGCCATACATACATACGAAGGAATATTAATCAGCCATAGAAAAGGAATGGCATTTGGTCATTTGCCTAGAGGTAGATGGACCTTGAGATTGACTTGCAGAATGAAATAAGTCAGAAAGAGAAAAATAGATAATGCATGTTAAACATATATATGTGGACTCTACAAAATGGTATAAATGATCTTATTTGGAAAACAGAAATAGAGATACAGATGTAGAGAACAGTGTGTAGACACCAAGGAGGGGAAGGGGATTGGTATGAACTGGGACATTGGGACAGACATATTTATACTATTGATATTGTGTATAAAATAGATAGCTGCTAATGAGAATATCCCCTATAACTCAGAGAACCCTACTCAGTGCTTTGTGGTGACCTAAATGGTAAGGAAATCCAAAAAAGAAGGGATATATGTATATGCATAACTGATTCACTTTGCTGTGTGGTAGAAACTAATACAACATTGTAAGGCAACTATGCTAAGTGCATGCTAAATCACTTCAGTTGGGTCTGACTCTGCGACCCAGTGGTCTAGAGCCCAGCAGACTCTTCTGTCCATAGGGATTCTCCAGGCAAGAATACTGAGGTGGGTTCCCATGCCCTTCTCCAGGGGATCTTTCCGACCCAGGAATCAAACCCATGTCTCTCAGGTCTCCTGTATTGACAAGCAAGTTCTTTAGGACTAGTGCCACCTGGGAAGCAACTATATTCCAACAAAATTTAATAAAAAAATAAAATAAAAATTACAGTAAAAACAAAGATTAAATAATGTGTTCAGTGTCAGTCAGCTCATAGTAACCATATGTAAAATACTATTGAACACTCATGTGCCACGGTGAACACTGAGAATCATTCATACATGGAACAGGTTAATTCTTGTTACAGACCTATGCAGAAGGTACCACAAATCCCTCCACCCTACAGAGGGGAACATGAAGCACACTTGAACCCTAGTCCACCAGCAATGCAGATGGAGTTGGTGTTGGGTCAGATGACTCCAGAGTGTGCCTAAAACTACTTCAGGTCACAACCAACAAGGTTTACAGTGGTCAACATGAGCATAAAATGCAGAATTTTCTGTCTCAATAGAGTGAACTCTTTCCAATAAATTTGGCATCCATGACTAAATCAATGCAAAACCAGAAATAGCCAGGCAATCATTGAACAAGACTGTTATTTCATTCCAGGTTCATCACTAATGTATTGTGCCACCCTTCTAGTTTGGTCTAGGATTCTATTTCATTTCCAGCACAAAGAAGAAGGGGTGTGTTTTCAAAAATCTTTGAAGTTCAATTCCAAGTCTAACCTCATTAGGAAACACATCTCTGCACTGAAGTCTGTGCCGGCTCTCCATTAGCTTCATGTCTTAGTATCCTATTTACAATACATGTGCTTTTAAAACACTTTAGGTAATTTTACTTTGAAATTATGAAAGAATATTGGAGAAATAGTGCACAGAGTTTTTACGTACCTGACACTCAGCTTCCCCCATGATTACCAACAAATTGACATTGGTACTATTAACTAAATCACAGAGTTTGTTCACGTTTCAACCATCTACTTGCATTCATCTGTTGAACATCCTTTAGACATCAGGATGTGGGGCCCAACAAGCTGCTCATCCTTCTTCTCATCAATAACTCCTTTCTCACATTTATCCTCCTATAACCTTGACCTTCTTACGTTGCTGTTGTTCAGTCACTAAGTCATATCTGACTCTTTGTGATCCCATGGATGGCAGCACACCAGGCTTTCCTTTTCTTCACTATCTCCCAGAGTTTGCTCAAACTCAAGTCTGTTCAGTTGGTCATATCATTCAACCCAGCTCATTCTCTGTCACCTCCTTCTCCATCTGCTCTCAGGAGGAGTACATTAGGGTCTTTTGCAATGAGTTGTCTCTTTGCATTAGGTGGCCCTAGTATTGGAGCTTTGATGTCAGCATCAGGGCTTCCAATGAATATTCAGTGTTGATTTCCTTTAGGACTGACTGTTTTTATCTCCTTGTTGTCCAAGGGACTCTAAAGAGTCTTCTCCAGCACCACAATTTGAAAGCGTCAATTTTTGGGTGTGCAGTCTTCATCATAGTCCAACTCTCACATCTGCATATGACTACTGGATCTTCTTCCTTATAGAAAATGAAGAGGAACTAAAAAGCCTCTTGATGAAAGTGAAAGTGGAGAGTGAAAAAGCTGGTTTAAAGCTCAACACTCAGAAAACTAAGATCATGGCATCTGGTCCCATCACTTCATGGGAAATAGATGGGGAAACAGTGGAAACAGTGTCAGACTCTATTTTGGGGGGGGGCTCCAAAATCACTGCAGATGGTGACTGCAGCCATGAAATTAAAAGACGCTTACTCCTTGGAAAGAAAGTTATGACCAACCTAGATAGCATATTCGAAAGCAGAGACATTACTTTGCCAACAAAGGTCCATCTAGTCCAGGCTATGATTTTTCCAGTAGTCATGTATGGATGTGAGAGTTGGACTGTGAAGAAGGCTGAGCGCTGAAGAATTGATGTTTTTGAACTGTGGTGTTGGAGAAGACTCTTGAGAGTCCCTTGGACTGCAAGGAGATCCAACCAGTCCATTCTGAAGGAGATCAACCCTGGGATTTCTTTGGAAGGAGTGATGCTAAAGCTGAAGCTCCAGTACTTTGGCCACCTCATGGGAAGAGTTGACTCATTGGAAAAGACTCTGATGCTGGGAGGGATTGGGGGCAGGAGGAAAAGGGGATGGCAGGGGGTGAGATGGCTGGATGGCATCACTGACTCGACTGACATGGGTTTGGGTGAACTTCAGGAGTTGGTGATGGACAGGGAGGCCTGGCATGCTGCAATTCATGGGGTCACAAAGAGTCGGACACGACTGAGCGACTGAACTGAACTGAACTGGATCTTCTTATGGGTCCCAAGTTCACATCACATACTTTGTATGAACCTTCCCTAGACCCCAAACAGATTATCTCACCATTACAGCCCACCAGGGTCTTAGATTAAAAGCCACCTCCTCCGTTGTGCATCCTCTTTGTGTACTGTCTGCCTTTTCTCATAATCTCTTTGTGTATGCATGCTCCAAGGCTGGCTCCCTTTGGGAATCTGTCCTCTTGAGCAGGGGTCTGTCTTTACTTCCTGGCAAATTCTGTGTCTAACACCATGGCTGAGGCTGACTTATAACATATGCTTTTGGGAGGAATGGACCAATGCAACCTGGGATCTTAACATACATGCTCTATGCATCTTGAAGTATCTCTTCACAGAGCACCTTTTGCACCTTGCAAAGCTTCCCAGAAAAGAAGGATCATTACTTTGGAAATGAGTAGTATATATAGGATGTGGTGCAAAAAGGGAAGGAAACGCATATCAAACTTAGCACCACATTTCAGGCTCAATAGTACCATTTTACCACTTAAGAGAAAGGCAAAACCACTGTGCATATAATTGAATCTTAATGGTGAAACTAATATTCACTCTCACTATGCTTTAGAGATACTATTTTAAACTATTTCTAATATAAACACATATTTTCCAGCCCTCATTTCTCCCCTTTTTGCTCCTGCTCTCAGGCACAAATTACTGTTAAGTTGGGCTGAATAATGAATGAAAACAGTCAGTGTCATTAATGACAAAGTGTAATATTGAGCTGATGAGACTTCTTGTTTGCAAAGCTTTTTCTCTCTCTCTCTTTTTTCCTAAAGATTCCTCTGCAAGGATCACTTGCAAAATAATTTATATTCAACTGAGTATCTAATTGAATGATTATGAACCCGTGGAAATGTAGGCTTCCAGGTCTGACATACTAAGGAAAAATAAATAAATAAAACAACCTTTCCTTTGGATAATTAGTTACTGGTGTACAGCAGTCTCATATTTAGAAGAACTTGCATTTTTAAAGCATAGACAAGTCTCAAAAAAATAAGCTCTCAGCTTATGAGTGTCCATCACTGCAGTGGGGAAGGGTTTACTTGGGCAGAGGTTAATTTTGTGCTATTACAGTTGCTGAGGTGCAGCGTGCCCTGACATCAATTTCCTGTCAGACACATGTTTTTTGAGATGTGAGGTTCATATATATATGAACATTGTCCTGGAGAGGAACCATCCGTTTTCCCAGATTGAAATGATCTTGAATCAGTAGGTAGGGTGAAGTGTAGCCTGAGTGTGAAAAACTAATTGAAGGCTGGAATGCTCCAGAAGCTCTAGGCTTGAGTCTCATTTGTAATAATTTTTAGCTTTATTTTAATACCTGACAAGGTAAGTATGCTTACTTCCCCCCTTACTTATTACTTTTATAGGTAATAAGATTAAGACTCACAATGGCTATACATCCTCTAAAGTAGTCCCTGGAATAGTGTACTCAAAAGATATGAGTAGAGGGAATAAATCAATATTCCTTCTGATGATGGATTGACCTCTGTCATGGGTTTGTAAGACTAAAGACCATGTGAAGAACTTTTAAGTATCTGACATAACAATGAAAATCAACATTCTAATTAACTAGGTAATGTGTATTGAATTCCTTCTATATCATGCACTGTGTTAAGCTCTTTTGATGTACCAAGTCCATTAAAGAAATCACAACTTCTCAGTGAAGAAGATACAATGCATCGTCCCAATTTGGGGAAGGAGAAAATGGAGGCTCAGAGACATGAAGAATCTCTCCCAGGTTCAGAGTAGCATCTAGAAACTGCTAGATCTGGACCTTGCGCTCAGGCCTGTGTGACTCATCTATTATTTTGGAGCACACACATCCGTGTCCCTTTTATGAGTCACGACAGAATCAAGTATTTTCAAGAAAGTTCTCTGACCCAATAAATGTGTGTTTACTCCCATTATGTAATAGGGAGATGACACCACCCTTAAGGCAGAAAGTGAAGAACTAAAGAGTCTCTTGATGAAAGTGAAAGAAGAGAGTGAAAAAGCTGGCTTAAAGCTCAACATTCAAAAAACTAAGATCAGGCATCCTGTCCAATCACTTCATGCAAATAGATGGGAGAAACAATGGAAACAGTGACAGACTTTATTTTATTGGGCTCCAAAATCACTGCAGATGGTGACTGCAGCCATGGAATTAAGGCACTTGCACCTTGGAAGAAAAGTTATGACCAACCTAGACAGCATATTAAAGAGCAGAGATGTTACTTTGCCTACAAAGACCCATCTAGTCAAAACTATGGTTTTTCTAGTAGTCATGTGTGGATGTAAGAGTTGGACCATAAATAAAGTTGAGTGCCAAAGAATAGATGCTTTTGAACTGTGGTGTTGGAGAAGACTCTTGAGAGTCCCTTGGACTGCAGGGAGATCTAACCACTCAATCCTAAAGGAAATCAGTCCTGAATATTCATTGGAAGGACTGATGCTGAAGTTGAAGCTCCAATACTTTGACCACCTGATGTGAAGTACTGACTCACTGGAAAAAGACCCTGATGCTGGGAAAGATTGAAAGCAGTAGGAGAAGGGGAAACAGAGGATGAGGTGGTTGGATGGCATCACCGACTGCATGAATGCAAGTTTGAGCAAATTCGGGGAGCTGGTGATGGACAGGGAAGCCTGGTGTGCTGCAGGCCACATGGTCACAAAGAGTTGTGTCACAAAGACACAACTGAGTGAATGAACTAACTGACTGATGTAATAGGGTTTTGTGGTTGTTGTTGAAATAATAAATACTGCAAGTCAGCATCTTTCTCCTTTGGGCCTTAGCTACTGCAAAGCTATGGGCTAGATTCATTGCTCAATCACAATAATTTTATTAGCCCTCAAAATAAATGTGTTCTCCCATCCTTCTGAATGGATGTTAAATTTCCGGTTCTGTTTTCACCATCTTGAAGTATCTTTTATTGTAAATCCTTGTGGATCATTTTTTGAGGAAAGTTAGGATGAACTTTCAGATTAATTAATCTTATCTTGCTGTGAGGTAAGATCACTTTGCAGATCAAGAGAGAAAGGGAGTTAAAAGACTTGACCAACATAAATGAGCTGATGAATTCTGGAACTAGCTATCCTTATTCTGTGTCTAGAGATTATTCCCTCCTTTAATGTTGCCTTTAGGGTACAGGGAATATATATTGCTTAAAAATTTAGACTTTCATAAAGGTGATCCCAACTAAAAGCAGACACAGAGTGTGCTGTATGTCTTGTTCAGCACTTGAAGATTTATTTAGACTATTTTAATGTTTTTTTCTTCGACATCAGTGAATTTGCCTTAGCTTTCTATTGATCTATGTGATAGTCTTTGTATCAACTTGGCTAAGCTGTGGTCCCAGTTCTTTAATCAAATACTCATCTATGTGTTGCAGTGAAGGTGTTTTAATAAAAGTGAAAGTGTTAGTTGCTTAGTTATGTTGGACTGTTTGTGACCCCATGGATTGTGGCATACCAGGCTCCTCTGTCCATGGAATTCTCCAAAGAATACTGGAGTGGGTTGCCATTTCCTTCTCCAGGGGATCTTCCTGACCCAGGGATCAAACCCAGGTCTCCCACATTGCAAGCAGAGTTTTTACTGTCTGAGCCACCAGGGAAGCCTCCAAGGTTCCAGATCACAGCAGTTCTTCTAGTTTAGAAATTCTGCAGCCTCATTGAGACCTCTAGTTCATCAGCCCTACCACTTTTTAAAGCTATTTCACATGTTTCTGATTATTCTCCTTCCTAAAACATGGCAGAACTGCTTCATGACCATTTTTTGAAATAGATGGAGTCTTGTGATTTGCTTTTCCAAGCAAATCTGTGAAGTGATATATCCATTTTAATTGCTAGTGCAATTCTCTGACCCTCTCTTCTTCCCATTGCAGCAATTGTGGAAGCGGAGGTGGAGATGGAGTCTTCATCAGTCCAGGTCCCTGAGTGACCATGATGAACAACAGCTGTAGCCATCCTGCTTGAGAAGTGAATGTTTGTTGTGATAGGCCACTGAGATTTGGGGCATGTTTCTTAGGGGTATAGACTCTCACCATGTACAATTTCCCTGACTATGACCATAACCATCCCTTGAAAACAGTCTTCATGCCCTTGCCCATTCCCTGCTCATAAGACAACCTTAGTAACCCCAGTTTCCCCTAAAACCTGGTGGAGTAGTCAGTATTCTCAATAGAAACAAACCAAATAGGATGTACATAGAGAATCAGTTTAAGGAACTGACTCGTGTGATTTTGGAAGCTGTCAAGTTAAAAGTTATTCAGGGTAGACCAGAAGGCTGGAGATCCAGGGACGCGTGACATTTTGAGTCCAAAGATAGTCTGTTGGCAAAATTCCCTCTTCTTCCAGGGAGGTCACTCTTTTTCTCTAAAGGTCTTCAACTGATTGCATGAGGTCCACCCACATTATGGAGGGAAATCTGCTTTACTCAAAGTCTCCTGGTTTAAATGTTAATCTTATCTAAAAATATCTTCACAGAAACATCTAGAATAGTGTTTGTGCCAATATCTGGGTTCCGTGTTACAGCCAAGTTGACACATAAAATTGTTCATCATACCTAGTTACATGGATTGTCTTCTTTCTCTGCATCTGCTGCCAAAGAGCTGACTGGGCTGGAGAACGTTGCAAAATGGGACTGAATGAATGCATTTCAATAGATGACCACACATCCGAAGTAGGCATTTGATCCAACTAGACAGTCATGTTTTCCAGGTGAATTTATTTTCTAGCTCTGGAGATGATGGTTTCACACCTTAGCTATCCTCAAATATCACTCCCACCTCCACCAAATTCTACTCATATTTTATCTCAAAGAAGATGGATGCAATCAGACATAAATTCGCCATCTTTATTTCTCCAATGACACTGGCTGCCTGTATCTGTATCCCTGGCTTCCACCATGTAATGGAATGAGCATCCATCTCAGCCCTAGAACAGACTCCCTTCTTATGCTCCCTGTCCCCTGCCCCTTGTTTTCTCAAAGACTGCGTTCCTCCAGACATTTTTCATCACTCTCTCCCTGTCTACTACATCACTCTCATAAGCCAACGGATCTGCCATCAGATATCCATCCAAAATAAAATCGCCCATGCCTCCACATTCTCTCCAAATGTTAGGGCCTTTATCTATAGGTGTTCACAGCAACACCTCCTGCAAAGAGTTTTCTTTCTATGTAGCGATGGACATTGTGTCCCTGTTCACTGACTCATTACCTCCTTATCCATTCCCTCAGAAACCATTCTAAGTAAATAGCTTGTCTGCAATACTCTCTACTGTTACTGTGCTTTCCTCTACATAGAACATATGATTATTATACATGCTCACATTTGTTTACTTACTCATGTGCGTGTTCATTACCTGTCCAAGCCTATTAGAATATGAGCAGGTCGAAGGCAGATTCTCAGACTATCTATGCAGCCCTGGCCTGAATGTCGCATGCCTGAAAGATTCCTGCATGTGTGTTACCCATTCACTTCAGTCATATCCACTCTTTGTGACCCCATGGACTGTAGTCCGCCAGGCTCCTCCATCCATGGAATTCTCCAGGCAAGAATACTAGAGAGAGCTGCCATGCCCTCCTCTAGGGGATCTTTCCAACCCAAGGATCGAACCTGTGTCTCCTGTGTCTTCTGAATTGCAGGTGGATTCTTTACTGCTGAGCCCCTGGGGAAGCCCCTGAATGCTCCCTCTTTCTAGGCAAATTGCAACCTGTTTGAAACCTTATTGAGTAGAGAAACTGGGCTCTGTACAAAAGAGCATCCAAGTCTGGATAAAAACAGCACTTAACAATTTCCATAATGAGGCAGGGCACTTAACCACTGAGTCTAACACACCTGCATTCTCAGATTTGCCTAGGAATACTGGGGAGAGTGTTTGCTTAATATTCTTCCCCATGTAAGGGGGTTGCTTCCAAGCAGTAGAGCAGACTCCACCAAAGGCCAGCTCCACACTCCAGCTCTCTGGGAGAGAAAGCTTCCTGCAGCTTTGAAATGAGATAACTTTCTTTGTCTCTGTATTGCTGTCATTGTTGGTTTGGTTTTTTGGTTTGCTTGTTTTGTTTTCATGTACCCCTATCCATCAAGGTTACAAAAAAAAAAAAAATCCAGCATCCCAGTTCCAGGCATGACACCCTAAAGCCAAAATATTCCACACATTTATGTTGTTTCCTCGGGATAATTTTCCAGATGTAGGTCTGCGGGGTCCAAAGGTATGTACAGTTTTAAAGGTTTTGAAAAGGAATGCCAAATTGCCTCCAGAAAAGCAGAAACACTTTATCCTCTCCCAGGCCGGGGCTGAGAGGGTTTAGCCCCCCATGGCCTTGCCTGCACTACATATTATTCTTTCCCAGCTTTGCAATGCAAACACCAGGGCGCTCTTTCCTCCGCAGGGTAGGGACAGAGTTGCCTGGGGCTCCCCCCCATTTCCACAGGTGCTAAAATCCTCCCTAACACCCTGATCACCTCATCCGCATGCATTTGATGGAAGGCAACCCCAAAGGCCTCTTACCGTGCCTCGCCAGGGCTCTGAGTACTTTGTAAAACCAACTCAGGCTCTCTTTGTCCTACAGATGAGGTCAGGAAGCAGGCTGTGCACCCCGGGGTCCGTGATCCACCACCCTCTCCACTTCTAATGCTGTCTCCTCCCTACAGCCCCCCACAATAATAGACACATTTTCAGCTTCCTCGGGTTGGGCAACTTATCAAAGAGAACCCAGGGGTCTCACGCAGAGCTGCAAGTGAATCTTAGCGGCTTACTGCAAAGTACATCATGCAAGGACTTGTGTTCCATTTTCATGGATTACGGCCTCTGCCAGACCCTGGGAAATGAAGTTACCATTGAGAACATGCAGAGCTCTGCTGAGCTGTGGAAACTTTCTGAGGCAAACAGATTTTCTCCTTTTATTTCTTTCCCAGTTTTCTTATTATTTTGAGGAAGATGGCGGAATACACAATGCCTTGGCGTTAGAATTTACAGGGCTAAGTAAATCTGCAACATTGCCATTAGCTGTAGGATGAAAAAGGCGACGGGACCACACACACCTAATTGACATTACCTTGTTCTCTTCAGGTGGTTAATGTCTGCCCTAGTTCCGTGACCACGTTATTCATAATAGTGGTAACTGCGTCCACTGATGGAACACAGTGCGTGCCCGCCACTCGGCTGAGGCTTCTATCAGCATTGTTTGGTATAATCCTCACTGCCTTATTAAACATCAGCATTGACGTTTTACAGATGAAGAAACTGAGATTTAAAGTCAAGTCCAAGAATCACCATCCTGAGCTCAGGTACAGTGGAATTTGTGAGAAATGCAGGGTCTCAGGAACCCTCTCTGCCCCAGACCTTGAGACACAAACTCTGCATTTTAACGGGAACCCTGAGTGATTCATGAACACAGCACAGTTTGTGAAACAACATTCAAGGTCACAAAGCTAGTCAGGAGAGTACCTGAGAGTTGCTCTCTGATCCCAAGAATTCTTTCTAGCATGCAGAGCATACTAGAATACTTTCTAGTATTCTTATATATATATATATATTTTTTTTTAATGAGGTAGAAATTCTCTAGCTTCTTGTTGTTCAGTCACTCAGTTGTGACTAGCTCTTTGCGACCCCATGGAGTGTAGACCACCAGATTGCTCTGTCCATGGGACTTTCCAGGCAAGAATACTGGAGTGAGTTGCCATTTCCGTTTCTAGGGGATCTTCCTGACCCAGGGATCGAACCTGCATCCCCTGTGTCTGCGGTATTGGCATGCAGATAATTTACCAACTGTGCTACCTGGGAAGCCCCTAGCTTCTGGGCGGCGGGGTGGGAGGGGATTACTGTATGACTATACTGTCTTCATCTTGCTGGTGTGTGTGTGTGTGCCTGAGTAAGTGTGTGTGTGTGTGTGAATTGTTTATTCTATCAGTGTAGGGCTATAGCTACACTGTAGTAATATCTCTGCTGTAATGAGGAACAAAAATAAAGGTGTTTTCATAAATAGACAATTCTGGCTGGTTGCACATTCAGCAGTGACACTAAAGAATTATTTACCTATCATTAAGATATGAATGCTTTAACTGGTACTGTTTTTGCCTGTAGCAGAAATCATATTAAACATGTAAGTCATTAGACTGTCCATCCATTACGTTGCATTCCAATCTTATATAATATAAATGATGAAAAATAAATCCAAGGCAATAGGTCAAGCAACCTCCCCATCTTTCCTCCCCTGTCCTAACTCAATTTTGATGGAAGGCGCTAATAGCAGGATGCCATGTACCACTTGGGTATTGCTCAATATTTGTGCCCAGATCTGTAGCACAAAGTCAGAGCAAGTATTTGGAAGATCTTGATTGTGTGTAAAGCTAGCTACTCTGTAATGGTGCCCTCACACACTTGTTCTGGGAGGTGCCCTGCACACTCTGGCATCTTGCACCTCCTAGTGTAATTGACAAACAACTCCCTGCTACTTCCTCATGGCCACATTCCAGTTGTGCAAGGTTTAATAGAGTTATTTCCACTACAAATTCTGCCTTGTCTTTTTGTCTGCTTGTTTTATTTATTTGCGACTTTTAATGCATTAGCGTTCACTTACAGAAACACCAGAAAGCAATCTCTCTTCTTTAATAATGAATACACTTGGCATGGCAATGTGGTTGCCTTACTCTCCATAGACTCTCATAACTAAAAGAGAAGCAGGAAATAGATTTGCTTTTATTGAACACTTACTAAGTGCCTTAGTACTATGTATACATCACACCCACATAGATCCACACGATACACAAACACAGAATGCACACACATCCACATCCACACTCAAATACACAAACACACATAGGCATGTATGCACATAGACTCACATACACAAACACACACAGGAAATACATCACACATGCACATAGTATTACTGAGCCCACAAACACTCTCACGTTGGTTTAAAACTTAATTCGCTTCTAAGAAAACCGATGCCTACATTTTGCTAATAAAATATAAGTTAACATCCTCTAGTATGATTTTTTGGTTTGTATTTCTATCAAGAGCCCTGAGGAAAGTTTTTCTTTCCTCTCTCCCTGTCTAAAAGGAATGTTCTCTTTTGAAACCAATGTATGTGTGTGTTTGTTTATTTATTTATTTATTTTAGGCCACTCTCACTCTTTTGGCTGATGATTCTTTTCATTTCACACTAAGAGGTAACTAAATCACAGATTCCTGAACATTTGTATTCATAATGAATACAAATGTTCTCTTCCAGTCTTTTGAGATGTGCTTGCTTGAACTGAAAAAAAAAAAAAAAAGGGAGGGGAATTACATCTGGAGCATATCATTTTGAACTTGATGTATTATACCAATAATTGTCTTCTTGCAGGTACATTTCTTATTGATTACAAAATTATGGAGTGTTGTTGGCTACTAGAATTTTGAGCTTGTAGGTAACAAGAAGCACTTGAACAGATAAACTCTCCCAGCAAGCAGGTGGAGACAAGTATTTACATGATGAACTCTTGGGATATGAAGTCACAGGGATTTTTATTCTACATCAGGAGAGAAGTCAATGGGAGATAAATAACAAGAGGACAGGTTTTGGCTGTATGTATTGCTACCGCCTCAAAGAAGGAAAACATTATTTGTGGACCAGAATGTCTAAGAATCCTAGCTGCTGTGACACTGGGGAGAGTGGTGTGCCAGGAAACATTTAACAACAGGGGCTCTAGGAGGAAAAAAGTTAGTTTTGATCTGCAGCATTTCCCGATTTCTGCAGTGTAAACATTTCCGCCATGACCAGTTTCAAGCCATCAGTGGGGTATCACCGAACATGGATTTGCTGAGAGTTGGACCCAAGGGGCTGCCGTGATCCTGTGTGTGGTACGCATGGGCTCTAGCCTGCCACTGGTTTGGGGCTTCTTTACTTCACTTTCCTGCGAGCACCTTGTGTTACTTTGAGAGTCCTCTAGGAATCAAACAGCAAAACTGAATCCAAACTGGGAGAGATGGATCAGGGGAAATGATTATGGATGATAAAGGAGAGGAGGAGCTGGAGCCAAAGGTGAGAGCCTTCCAGCTGCGATGAGGGTCAGACACTTACAAATAGAGAGGAAGGAGCAAGGAGGGTGGGCAAGAACCCTTGTCAGACTGCAGCACAGCTCTGAGCAAGTCTTGCTCAGGCTGGTGGAGCCCCTGAGCCAAGATTCCCCATGAGTGGACTTCTGTTAGAGGCAGACACGTCCCACTTCTGAAATCCACCATGAAACGGTCATTGGCTGAAAGCAGATGAGAAAGAGATGACTTTGGTGTGAGCACCATGCAGAATCCTGGACCAGAAAGTGTGGCCCCTGGAGTGCATCAGCTCATTACACCCCTTGCAGAAGGCTCATCTTAAAAGGAGACCTGAGGAACTCCTTACACGACTACTACACATCTGAAGGAAACAGGGCGTAAATACAGGACAACCAGGTGAAGGAGGCCCCTGAGCTTCTGGATCAGAATCTTCGGGTTACGTGTAAAAATGGCAGACTCCAGGCTTCCCTGGTGGATCAGGGGTAAATAATCCATCTACCAGTGCAGGAGATATGGGTTCCATCCCTGATCCGGGAAGACGCCACATGCCACAAAGCAACTAATCCCATGTGCCACAGCTACTGAGTCTGTGCTCTAAAGCCACGCTCCACAACAAGAGAAGCCACTGCAACGAGAAGCCTGTGTTCCACAAATCGACAGCAGCCAGCACTTGCCACAGCTAGAGAACAGCCTGCACAGCAACAAAGCCTTGGCACAGCCAAAAATAAATGAATAAATCTATATACAATTTTTTAAAATACAGGTTCCTAGAACTTTGGGGCCTGTAGAATCAGAATCTTTGGAGGATCCTACATTTTTAATAATTTTCCCAGGATTTTTTTTTTTTGGGGGGGGGTTTGTTTGTTTTCAGATCAAAGCAGAGTAGAACAACTCCTGATTTGGGAGTCAGACTTGTCATATAAACGTCTCAGGGACAAAGTTACTTTAATTTATTAACTGGAAATTCTTCACGAGAACTTCAACTGTAAAGTGAATGTAATAATAAAGTGATGGACTGGATTTTTGTTTTTTATTCTAATATTTTTTCTTTCTGACAATAGTTTAGTTTGGTTCAGTCGCTCAGCAGTGTCCAATTCCCTGTGACCCCATGGACTGCAGCACGCCAGGCTTCCCTGTCCATCACCAACTCCCAGAGCTTGCTCAAACTCATGTCCATTGACTCAGTGATGCCATCCAACCACCTCATCCTCTGTCATACCCTTCTCCTCCTACCTTCAATCTTTTCCAGCATCAGGGTCTTCTCCAATGAGTCAGTCAGTTCTTCGCATCAGGTGGCTAAAGTACTGGAGTTTCAGCTTCAACATCAGTCCTTCCAATGAATATTCAGGACTGATTTCCTTTAGGATTGACTGATTTGATCTCCTTGCAATCCAAAGGACTCTCAAGAGTCTTCTCCAAAGATTTGTTACCTTATTTTTTATATTTTTCAGTTCTTCTGTATGAGACCTGCCACATGCCATTAAATGTATTTGTTATCCATACATAATGTGTGTTTTTAAAATCTAAGTTGAAGATAATTATTATATCAAATTTACTTTGATAATCTTATCTGTAAAATAACAATTAAAACTACTTTTTCAGTTAAAAAAAAAAAAAAGAGTCTTCTCCAACACCACAGTTCAAAAGCATCAATTCTTCGGCGCTCATCTTTCTTTATGGCCCAACTTTCACATCCATACATGACTAATGGAAAAACCATAGCTTTGACTAGACAGACCTTTGTTGGCAAAGTAATGTCTCTGCTTTTTAATATGCTGTTTAGGTTGGTCATAGCTTTCCTTCCAAGGAGCAAACATCTTTTAATTTCATGGCTGCAGGTACCATCTGCAGTGCCTTTGAAGCCCAAGAAAATGAAGTCTCTCACAGTTTCCATTGTTTCCCCATCTATTTGCCATGAACTGATGAGACTGGATGCCATGATCTTAGTTTTCTGAATGTTGAGTTTTAAGCCAGCTTTTCACTCTCCTCTTTCCCTTTAATCAAGAGGCTCTTTAGTTCTTCTTCACTTTCTGCCATAAGGGTGGTGTCATCTGCATATCTGAGATTATTGATATTTCTCCCAGCAATCTTGATTCCAGCTTGTGCTTCATCCAGCCTGGTATTTCATGTAGCTCAAACATCAACACTGCAAAATACAGGGAACTCTGCTCAATGTTGCAGCTTGGATGGAAGGGAAATTTAGGGGAGAATGAAGGCATGGATATGTATGACTGAGTAGCTTTGCTGTCCACTTGAAACTATTGAAAGTGAAGATGTTAGTTGCTCAGCTGTATCCAACTCTTTGTGACCCTGTGGACTGTAACCCACCAGGCTCCTCTGCTCATGGAATTCTCCAGGCAAGAATAGTGGAGTGGGTAGCTATTTCCTTCTCCAGGGGATCTTCTTGATCCAGGGATAGAATCCAGGTCACCTGCATTTCAGGCAGATTTCTTATCATCTGAGCCACCAAGGAAGCCAGCTATATTCTAATAAAAAATAAAAAATAAAAAAGTCAAAATATATGCATAACATCAGAAGGAAATGTAATATAACATAATCTATTGTTTGTAAACAGTAAGGCTGTTTTTTTTTCTTCTTCTTCTTCTTCTTCTTACTTTTCTGAACTTTACATCCTTTCTTTCATGGGCTTCTAGGATGCTTGTTGTTCAGTGCCCAACTCTTTGCAATCCCATGGACTGCAGCACACCAGGCTCCTCTGTCCTTCACTATCTCCAGGAGTTTGCTCAAATTCATGTCCATTGAGTCAGTGATGCCATCCAACCATCTCATTCTCTGCAGCCCCTTTCTCATTTTGCCTTTAATATTTACCAGCATTAGGGTCTTTTCCAATGAGTTGACTCATTGCATCGGGTGGCCAAAGTATTGGAGCTTTCGCATCAGCTCTTCCAATGAATATTCAGTGTTGGTTTCCTTCAGGATTGACTGGTTTGATCTCCTTGCAGTCCAAGTGTCTCTCAAGAGTCTTTTCCAGCACCCCAGCTTGAAAGCATCAGTTCTTCAAAACTCAGCCTTCTTTATCCAACTCTCACATCTCTACATGACTACTGGAAAAACTATAGCTTTGACTATACATGGATAAGGAACTTGTGTAACTCGGTGAAGCTATGAGCCATGTCATGTAGGACCATCCAAAACAGAGAAGTCACAGTGGAGAGTTCTGACAAAACACAGAGGAGGGAATGGCAAACCACTCCAGTATTCTTGCCTCAGGAACCCCATGAATATTATGTATGACCAATAATAATTGGACTGCAAGGAGATCCAACCAGTCCATTCTGAAGGAGATCAGCCCTGGGATTTCTTTGGAAGGAATGATGCTAAAGCTGAAACTCCAGTACTTTGGCCACCTCATGTGAAGAGTTGACTCACTGGAAAAGACTCTGATGCTGGGAGGGATTGGGGGCAGGAGGAGAAGGGGACGACAGAGGATGATATGGCTGGATGGCATCACGGACTTGATGGACGTGAGTCTGAGTGAACTCCGGGAGTTGGTGATGGACAGGGAGGCCTGGCATGCTGCAGTCCATGGAGTTGCAGAGTCGGACACGACTGAGCGACTGAACTGAATAATAATTATAATGAAATTGTGTGTGGAACTTATAACAAGATGATTGTGCCATACTGTGCTTAGTCACTCATTTGTGTCTGACTTTTTGTGACCCCACAGACTGTAGGCTCTCTGTCCATGGGGATTCTCCAGGCAAGCATACTGGGTTGCCATGCCCTCCTTCAGGAGATCTTTCCAACCCAGGGATCGAACCCAGGTCTCCCGCATTGCAAGCAGATTCTCTATTGCCTGAGGCACCAGGGAAGCCCAAGCATATGATTATCTCACTCCAAATTAAAAGCACCAAGTCAGGGACTCATTTGTATCCAGTCCTCTGCCACGCTGGACATTCATCATTCTTTCTCATCCTACAGCGCCTCCAGAATGGGGGCTGTGAATTTATATTTTTATATTTCTAGACTCTTGTACAAAGCTTGGCATATAGGTGGCACTTAATAATTATTAGGTAAAAGGATAAATAAACGCCTATCTGGCATTTGCATGGTATTTAAATAGAGTTGGCACACCATCACTCCATAAATGAGACAGAAAGAGAGCAAACATTGCAGATCTTATTTTCCAGGGCTGTGTGTTCATAGCTGTGGGATCTTGATACAGTGAGGCTGCTTATTCATTCTATTGGTTTGAGTACGATTTTTAATGCGTCTATAAAGAGAGGTTTTCAAGTTTAATTGCAGTGTCATCCTCTTCATGCTCACTCTTATCTCTGACCGCACTTTCTTCCTGGTGGATCAACCCGGTTTTTATGATCCTTCCACACATAATAAAGCATCCAAACAACTTTTTCACGTCATCTTCAATGAATTCAGAGAATGCAACAGTTTGCACCTTCCTCTCTGACATTTTATGGTTCCTGCTTTCATTCTACAAGGCTGAGTGTATCAGGTGATAAATATCTGTCCTAGGATGCTGAGTGTGACAAAGTGTTTCCTTCCTAGGCCCACTCGTCCCTCATAACTTATGAAGCTGGGAAAAAGAAAAACAGCATTCCAAAATGTCTTTATTTTTTCCATCTCTACTTTACCAAATTTTGCAGCATTGAGATGTCTACGTATCATCCTACTTCAACTTCTGTGTGATTAAATTCTGATTGGAACACACATACCTCTGATCATAGAGTGATTGTGGAATAGGGCCACATATCCATATATCATGATGGATATTTGTTTGAAGGAAGACATATCCTCAAAACATCCTTAGGGAAGATAGGAAATCTGGTTTCTATTGCCATGCCTTCCTCCAGGGGACCTTCCCAAGCCAGGGATCAAACCCAGGTCTCCTGCATTGCAGGCAGATTCTTTACCATCTGAGCCACCAGGGAAGCCCAAGAATACTGGAGTGGATAACCTATTCCTTCTCCAGGGGAACTCCCCAACCCAGGAATCGAACCAGGGTCTGCTGCATTGCAGGCGGATTCTCTACCAGCTGAGCAACCAGAGAAGCCCTCTAAAGTTAACAGGGCTGCTTAAAATGAGGCATCTCCAAACTTCAAGTTTCTCACCTTTAGAATAACTATAGGGAAGTTCATCTATGTTTTCACTTTCAGTTTTTAAGTCATTCTTAGAACCATGAAGGCCACCTGGTGATCCACCTCATCCCTTCATTTATTTAGCCGGAGTTTACTGTGCATCTCAGACAGGGACCATAGTAGACACCAGCATAGGGTCACCCGCAGAGAGGGTCAGGCCCCAGCTTTGGCTGGCACTAATAGTAAAGAACCTGCCTGTCAATGCAGGAGACATGGAGATGCAGGTTTGATCCTTGGGTCGAGAAAATCCCCTGGAGGAGGGCATGGCAATCCATCCCAGTACTCCTGCCTGGAGAATCCCATGGACAGAGGAGCCTGGTGGGCTGCAGTCCATGGGGCCACAAAGGGTTGGACACGACTGAATCCACTTAGCATGCACCAGTTTTGGACCCCGATCTTTAGAAGGTCCTCCTGAGCCCTCCTCCAGCCTCAATGATTCCCTATACATGAGGATTTCCTGGGGTCCGTGGACTGAGCTTATCCAGAGCCTATTTCTTCTACCTCATTCCTAGAATTCCTTGCCTGAAGCCCCAGGCTTACTTGCCTTTGCAGGTCTCCTCCATGGCTGCTTGCTCTTGGGAGGATTGTGCCACCAGTAGGCAAGGATCCACTGCTCTCCATGGGCTGTGTGGTCTACAGACATGCCAGCTAGTGATAAATGGAAAAGACTAAGTAGTTGGAATGACTATGCCATCATTAAATTTTCCTTTACACACATATACACATATATCTATATCAAATACGCATGCATGCATACATCCTATGCGTAGACACATGTACACAATGTTTGCAGACATGTGTGCACATGTATTCACAGAGAAAGACACACAGACAAGTACAACTAACGCACACACACATTTGTGTTACGTCACTTCAGTCGTGTTCAATTCTTTGCGACACTATGGGCTGTGGCCTGCCAGGCTCCTCTGTCCATGGGATTCTCCAGGCAAGCCTACTGGAGTGGGCTGCCATGCCCTCCTCCAGAAAACACACATACACCTGCATACAGACCTACACACGTCTCTTATTAAGACGTTTATTCCTAGGTGAGAGAAAAGCATGTGGCCTGGGACCAAATGACCAAATTCTGTAAAGAATAAAATTAAAATGAGACGTAATCCCATAACTCAGATGAATCTGTCATTGGTATATAATATTCATTATGCTGCCCTCTTAGTTCTATCATTTACGGAGTCCTTTAACATACATGACTACATGTGACATTCCTGTTAGACAAGACTGTCAGATTCATCCTCAGATGAGCTGACTGAGGTGAAGGGAGAGTTCCTCTGTTGTTTGAATCACCAGCTGCTTGTGGCTAAGCTGGCGCTCAAACCCGCTTCTTCTAAATCCAGTACGTGGAGCTCATTACTTTTATCCACCAGGCTCCTTTTCAGGATCTACTTAATTGCCACATTACCTAGATATACATGGATAAACACACAGGTGTAAGAAGGAGTGCATGCGTGCATGCTAGATCCCTTCAGCTGTGTGCCACTCTTGTGATCCTACCAACTGTAGCCCACCAGGCTCCTCTGTCCATGGGATTCTCCAGGCAAGGACAGTGGAGCAGTTCCCATACCCTCCTCCAGGGCATCTTCCCGACACAGGAACCTAAGCTGTGTCTCTTACTAGTCTCCTGCATTGGCGGGCAGGTTCTTTACCACTAGCGCCACCTGGAAAGCCCGTAAGGATGAATACAGTTATGGATATAGATAAAAGCGATTTCTCCAAACACCAAGAGATTAGAGCATAACACTAAAGAGCAGATCACACACTTATTTTGCCAAATCCAGATTTATCCAGAACATGTGTTATAGTCATATCCAGAAGGATGTAAATCCAGGTAAATTCATACTTACAGGGAAAAACAGCCTTCCACACCTGTTCTTTCCTTCTGGAAGTGGGCTTCCTGCAGACAGGGAAGGGGTCTTTAACACACCAGGGAGAGCATCAGGACAGCATGGGGTACGAAGGTGTTGTTTAGATAGAGACCTTGTCTTCATCATGGGCTCCTGCGCTCAAGAGGCTGAATGGCCCTCCTGGGGCCTCCTCTCTCCAACATCTCCCCTGGAGGACTTCATCTCCATCCTTTGCTGACATTCATAATTTAGAATTCTGTTTCTCATGCTTCTTTTCTTTTTTTTAATTGGAGAAAAATTACTTCACCATATTGTGTTGCTTTCTGCCATACAACAAAGTGAATCAGCCATAAGTATACACATATCACCTCCCTCTTCAGCTGCCCTCCTTCCCCGCATCCCACTCTTCGAGGTCATCACAGAGCCCCCAGCTGGGTTCCCGGTGCTATTCGGCAACTTCTCAGCAGCTGTCGATTTTACACATGGGAGCGTATTTATGTGGATGCCTCTTCCTCCCCCCGTCCATCCCTCTCCCTCCCACACTGTGTCCACAAGCCTGTTTTTCACATCTGCATCTCCATTCCTTCCTGGCAAATGGGTTCATCAGTACCATTTTTCTAAAGGAGCTTTGATCACAACCCAGAGAAGAGTGTCTTATTCTTTGCATGGAATGCAGGAGAGAGTTTGAAATCACTTGCAAAGGAGAAGAATGTAGAGGATGAAAAGAAGAAGGCAGGGTGGTGTGTTGCCTGCAGTGCCAGTAACTGCGATGGACACAGGACACAATGTTTCTGTTGTGTTGGGGGAGTGAGGGCCCAAGGGGATCCTTGCTACCAGGGCTTTGCCTCCCCAACTCAGCGCCCCTGTTACAAGTAATCGGCAGTGTTAACTTGGTATGTTATTAACAGGTTCCATTTGCCCTCATCCACAATCTAGCCTTCATCTCACGGATTACTTCCCTGAAAGAAAATAGCACCTTTCCACGTGTCTTCCATATTTCAGTGGAATAAAATTAAGTCAGTAAGTACTAGCTGCGAATAGGCATTTACAATTCCGAACACTCTCAATAGCCACCTGCCTGGAAGGTGGCTCAAAGTGGGAAAGACAATTGAATACAATACTGATCGATGTGTATTTATATCTTTACTTATATAACACTTTAATAGATCAGAAATCAACCCGACTTACAAAAAAAAACAAACACTCAAAGTCTTATTTTGCATAGGTTGTTACAGACGGGGGAAAATACCTCTTTACAACCCTCTTTTCCTCACGGGGGTGAGCTCTCTGTAGATGGGGAGGGGGTCTCTACTTCACACTCTGGAGTTCAAGAACAAGGCAGGCATTCCTTTTAAAGGTATGTAATCATATGGAGTCTACGGCCATACCACTGTGAACTCCCCCAATCTCGTCTTATCTCGGAAGCTGAGCAGAGTCAGGCCTGGATAGTACTTGGATGGGAGACATCCTGGGAATACCGGGTGCTATAGGGTTCAGGGCTTCCCTGCTGGCTCAGATGGTAAAGAGTCTGCCTACAATGTGGGAGACCTGGGTTCAATCCCTGGGTCGGGAAGATCCCCTGGAGAAGGAAATGGCAGCCCAGTACTCTTGCCTGGAAAATCCCATGGGCGGAGGAGCCTGGTAGGCTACAGTCCATGGGGTCGCAAAGAGTCGGACACGAATGAGCAACTTCACTTCACTTCACTTCAATCATATGGAAAATGGAAACAGTATCCTATTTAAAGAAAGCATGTTTATTCTCTGTCCAGTGAGGTTTGATTATGGAAAACACGCAACAGCAGGATCAGACCTGTGAGATCTGACGCTCTCTCTCCTGATCCGATTTACAATCCAAACGAACATACTTTGACTCTTCTGCGGGCTTGGTTAGCATACTTAGGCTATGTCAGGAGAGCCTTCTCTGTTCACTGCAGTGACTTCTTGGAAGAACCACTGATGCTTCATCAAGGTAAAACAGCAGCAGATAATTTGCCCTCTCATGTCTCTTTAATCTCTTGCTTCAAAAAGCCTCACTTTTCTTTTTCCATCCGGTTTTGACTATTGTACATGATCCTTACCAAATCCCAACCAAGCCTCCACATTGGAAGACCTGCTTACCCCAAATTCCTAATCCTAAATCAATTCCAGCCTTGCCTCCTCACCTCACCAGCACTGCTTAAGCTCTCTCCAACTTCTCCATTACTTTAGTAAGCACTGACTCATTGGAAAAGACCCTGATCCTGTGAAAGACTTATGGCAGGAAGAGAAGGGAGTGGCAGAGGATGAGATGGTTAGATAGCATCACTCAATAGACATGAATCTGAGCAAACTCCAGGAGACAGTGGACCAATGAGCCTGGTGTGCTGCAGTCCATGAAGTCACAGAGTCAGACACAGCTTAGTGACTGAAAAACAACTATGAGACCTAGAATTTTCTTGTAGTGGGTTGTGTTAGTGACACTTTGGGGGCCAGCATTTTACAAGATAAAGGCCCCAACTGTAGGGTTGATGTAACATTGCACGCAGCAATCACAATGCTTGCACAAACTCAGCCTTAAGCACAGAGAAATCTTGTCCTTCTTTGGAATATAGACAAAAAGGGGATAATGGGGATGAAGGGGTGGTCCTCTATTTGTAGCTTCTTAATAAGGATGTAGTGTACAATAAATTATACCAACGGTTCACATTTTCCCTACTTAAACTAATCTATTTTGTTGCAAAATCAAAAGGCCTCCTTCCTCAAGAAATATTTAAATTTTGGAAATTTGCTTTGTGGAGTCTTAGGTCCTTGAACTGTTATCTGTCATAAATTCTTAATTTTAGAATTTGACTTTACAAGGTACACATGCTATAGAACTTTATGCTTTACACTTTAACGTAATTTTTTGAAAAATAAAAATTAAAAAAGTCATGAAATAAAACTTTAGGAGAATTAAACTCTTTAGTGGTAATGATTGTTTCTAAACAGAAAAAAATGTAGAATCATAGCTTTAAAAATGAAAGTGAGAACGTTAGTTGCTCAGTCATGTCTGACTCTTTGTGATCCTATGGATTACAGCCCACCAGGCTTCTCTGTCCATGGAATTCTCCAGGCAAGAATACTGGATTGTGTAGCCATTCCCTTCTCCAGGGGATCTGCCAATCCAGGGATTGAACCTGGGTCTCCTGCATTGCAGGCAACTTCTTTACCATCTGAGCCCCCAGGGAAGCCCCATAGCCTTACAAAGTAACCATTTATTTACTCATGTTCATTCAAATAATATTTTTAAGCATTTACTGTGTTTTAAGTACTTTGCTCAGAGCCTGGAAACATGGTTTCAACTAGACATAAATCCTGCTCTCTAAGAGTGGGTAAGAAATGTGAACAAAAATGTATGAAGGCAGCCACAGACAAGGCGACAGGTGAGAAGTGTCCTGAGAGCTGTAAGGCTTAAAAGAGAAGAATATTCAAGCATCTTCCTGGAGAAGGTGGTGTTTCACTTGATCCTGGATGTCTGGGTCAGATTCAATCCCTTAGGCATGGTTATAGGAGGAAGTCCCAGGGCCTGAGATCCTAAACAAGCAAAGACAATGAAGAGGGAAGTAAGACCCTGTGGTCAGAGCAGGGTGTGTCAACAGAGTATCAGTGGGAGAAAGATACACCTGCCAAGATGACAAGTGGTATCCTCGGAGAGCTAGGACAGTCTAGCAGATTCATCCCACCAAATGGAAAATCAGTGTGTAAAAGACTCAACAGTTGGGCCAATGGGATACAGAGGTTCATTTTCCCAGGCATTCATTTCAAGGATATGTTTACAGTACCTCCTGTGTGCCTTTCCTGTTCTAACTGCTGGGGTTGAAGTGGTGAAAGAGATGAGCTTCATCCTTATTCCCAGTGAGCTGCCAGTCTAACTGGGGGTAACACCATTAAACAAACAAGGTATAAAAGAGAATGGACGGAGTGAAAGAGAATAGCAGAGGTCCCAAGGGCACAGAGCATCTTGAGCAGTGTTGCCCAATAGAATATTCTGCAAAGATAGACATGTTCTGTCCGCACCGTTAGATATAGGAACCACTAGCTATGTGTGACAGTTGAGCGCTTGAAATGTGGCCAGTGAGACCTAGCATCTGATTTTTAATCTTGTTTCCTTTGAACTCATTGGAATTTAAGTAACCACAGGTTGTTGCTGTTATTCGGTCACTAAGTCATGTTCAACTCTTTGTGACCCCATGGGCTGAAGCATGCCAGGCTCCCCTGTCCTTCGCCATCTTCTGGAGTTTGCTCAAATTCATGTCCCTTGAGTCGGCGATGCTATCTAAGCATCTCATCCTCTGCCACTCCCTTCTGCTCTATCCTTCAGTCTTTCCCAGCATCAAGGTCTTTTCCAATGAGTCAGCTCTTTGCATGGGGTGGTCAAAGTAAGTAGCCGCAGGTAGGTAGTGACTATTCATATTTTGCTTCAAGTTATATGTGCATATAATAAATTTCAAGCCCATTGACACAAAAATTCTTTTTCATCTGGCAATGTTTCTTGAGGGCTTCCCCTGTGGCCCAGTCAGTAAAGAATCTGCCTGCGATGCAGGAGACCTATGTTTCATCCCTGGATTGGGAAGATCCCCTGGAAGAGGGCATGGCAACCCACTCCAGTATTCTTGCCTGGAGAATCCCCATGGACAGAGGAGTCTGGTGGGTTACACTCTATGAGGTCACAAAGAGTCAGACATGACTGAGCAACTAAGCATAGCATATGCTTCTTTGGCCAGGCCCCCACTATATACTGGGCTTCCCTGGTGGTGCAGTACTAAAGAAATCTGCCTGAAATGCAAGAGATGCAGGAGACACATATTAGATCCCCGGATCAGGAAGCTCCCTAAGAGGAGGGAATAGCAACCCGTTCCAGTATTCTTACCAGGAAAATCCCAGGGACAGAGGAGCTTGACGGGCTACAGTCCATAAGGCTGCAAAAAGTGGGACCCGACTGAAGTGACTAGGCACGCACACACACCACTACACACCAGCCAAGCAGAACTGAGTGCCTCAGGGGAACACCTTTGTAAGGTTACGTGACAAACACATTGGAAAGGTTGAAAAGCAAGGCATTGCGCTGTGTGGAGAATTGAGAGGCTGCCAGTGAGGAGACAACGCATGAGCGATAAATGTTTGTCAAGTGACTGAGCAGAGAGCACACATCACTGGAGACAAGCTGTGTCAGATCCGTGGGGCTCCGTTGGTGGAGTCTGCTGGGTGGGCTTTCAGCTGTGGGACGCTGGGTGGCTGAGGATGCTGAAGTGTGGGAGTGTGAGTGTATGGGGAGCTGTGTACACACTTACAGGCTGCAGCCTCTTGTCCTTCCTGGAATTGCGCAGCACAGGATACCTTCAGCAGGCACCCACCCCACTTTCCCAGGATCTGGGCAACCCAGGAAATGGAGAAAAGGGTGAGTCTTCAGTTTTGAGGGTCAAAACAAGGCTGTGTGGCCCTTCCCTGCCATCTTCAGTGTAACTGGTTCTTGCTCCAGGAGAGCAGAGCTGCTCATTAACAAATTGTCATGTATTGGGGATCAACTGAGAGTCAAGTGCTTTGCAAGCCTTGTCACAATCTCCCAATGAGACCACGAGGCAGGGAGTAAGATCCTCTTTATACAGGTTAGGAAAGTCTCGAACAGCTTATGAGACTTGCGGGATGGTCCCCAATTGCTGAATTGAAACCTGAAACTCACATGCAACAACCTCTGACCCCAGGCCCTCTCAGACTATAGCTCGCCAGGCTCCTCTGTCCATGAGATGTTCCAGACAAGAACATTGGTGTGGGTTGCCATTTCCTCCTCCAGGGGATCTTCCCCAACCCAGGGATCAAACTTGCATCTCCTGCAAAGGCAGGCAGATTCTTTACCACTGAGTCACCTGGGAAGTCCTACCATATATCTATATTAACATGATAATGTGATATAATAAATAATATAATGTAATATACAAATCGCAGACATTGATAAAAAGCCCTCTGAAGCCCAGGAACATTGTCTAATATCACAGAGCTCAGGAGGGTCGGAGTTTGTACCAGAACCACTCTTGGCCCTTAGTCTGGGCCCCTTCCTTCGCTTTGGTGTGATAAGCCCAGACCCTCCCCATCCACAGGGCTCCCGTGTAATCACATGAGGATCTCTGACCAGTTCACAAGGCTGCCTGTGCCCTGCATGTTTTCAGCACTCACCAGGATTCCCAGGGGCTGTGAACCCTGAGTGTTCTGGCTGTGGGAGGCCCCTCAGGCTCAATCTCTATTTGAAGACAAGAAGCTTTTACCTGTGGGGAGACCTCCCACTCCCTTTCCAAGGCTGGGCAGGTCTGGAAGTCACCTGTAAAACTCTTGGGATTTCAGAAAACAAAAATAGACTCAGTCACAGTGAAGTGACCTGAGGCTTTGGATCAAGTTTCTGCACAAACAGTGATTAATCGAATGCCTTCGCTGGAATGTGGGCTTGGCAAGAGGTGAGAGGGACAGGAACGAATCTGTCTGTATCCTTAGGAAATGCTTTTAACTCCCATTTTCCCTTAAAAGATACTTCTAATCAATCCCACTCACTGGTTCTCCCTTCCCTTTTCCGGGTTGATGGGGAAATAAAGAAAAGGAAAGAGGCTTCGGGATCAGACCATGACTTAGTGTTCCGTGTGCTGAGGTGGCTTACTTTCACTGAGGCTTGGTTTCTGATTCAGTAGCTCTGGGTCGGGCATGAGAGTGTGCGAGTCTAACAAATTCCAAGATGAGGCTGATGCTGCTGATCTGGGACCTTCAGTTACCACTGGACTGGGAGAGAGAAACCATTTCCTCCAAGTTTCACAGCAGCTTAAGACCAAGGGCAGAGATCAAACCCCGCGGAGGTAGGGAAAATGGTTATTTGTAGTTCTTCCCAATCTTCCTAGTTTTAAATGATAGAGTCATGACTTTGGTCAAGTGACTTTATAAAACCACCTACCAAAGTGGAATTTCCCGGCCTTACTGATCTCTCACTCAGCCATGTGACTTGTTTGGGCCAGTGCAACATGGTGGAAGGAGAGTGAGTCAGTTCCAAACCAAGACCTCAAAAGACAGTGTCTGTTTTTATTGACACTCTGGGATTCCTGCCATTTGCTTCAAACAGCTCCAGTCTAAAGAGAAGGAGGAAGCACATGGCTCTGAAGGTTAGTCTGGGTGCAAGTCCAGCTGACCAGCATCTGGAATCAGAGCTGCTCAGCCAAGGTTCATCTAGTTCAGACAAACTGCAGATGACCTATGGGCCCGTATGTGAGAGAGCCCCCATACATGGCTTTAAGCTATAAGCCATTGATCTGGGGGGTTGTTAGCTGGTTATACAGCAGTCGTGTGATCATTGCTGACTAATACACAGTTGTGTGTTAACATTACACAAAGACCATCTTTCAGTCCAGAAAGGCAAAGAACTATATCACATATTTAGTAGCTACCATGTTCTAGGACTGGGCTTGTAAACCTCTGTCTAGGAATTTCTTGCTTCAACTATTTTACTGTGTGGAAGATCTAATGCTCAAGCAGAAGCTCCAATACTTTGGTCAATTGATGTGAAGAGCCAACTCATTGGAAAAGACCCTGATGTTGGGAAAGATTGAGGGCAGGAGAAGAAGTAGGTGACAGAGGGTGAGATGGTTGGATGGCATCACTGACTCAATAGACATGAGCTTGATCAAACTCCAGGAGGTGGTGAAGGACAGGGAAGCCTGGCGTGCTACAGTCCTTGGGGTCACAAAGAGTCAGAAACAACTGAGCAACTCAACAGCAGGGTGTCTCCCTAAATTCAGTACATTTAAAAGAGCGGTTCCAGTAATCACAGCCTTTGTTTGTATAAACTCCACTCTTTACCAATATCACCCCGAACTTCACCTTGATCTGTTCTGGATAGTTTGCTCAAGTCTGCCTGGTATGGGTCTGTGCTGTTTATGTTTAATTATTCTGGTTTCAGATGTCACCCAAGGCCCTGCTTACAGTGTCTCTAACTACTTGCTATCCACCATGGCATGGTTTCATTCTGACACAAGCTTGGGAAAAAAAAAAAAAGAAAAGAAAAATAAAACATCAAATCTCAACTTCAGGACACAGGCAATAGGCAACTTGTTTTGTTGCTGCTCATTTTAGGGGGAGGAAAGACGAGTGTCTTTTCTTCTTATGAATAGGCAGGATTGACATAAAAAAGTACTTCAAGCACTGAACTCTTCCACTGAACACAAATGCAGAGAAATTCTGTATATCTTTAAATGTTTTATATGTCCCCGTCATATATAATTTATTATGTTGTGAAGCTGAGTCCTTCTTTGAATGAAAATTTTACTGTCAGAGCCTGGGGTACTTTAGTTTGATGATTTAAAACTCCCAGTGCACTCGTAGCAAATAGCACATTTTTATGACAGTGTGTTTGTCCAAGAGGTCAGCTTTCAGCACAGTCGGAAATTTCCCCCAGTAAAATTATTGCAAAGAGAAATATGTCTCCCAGCCTAATTCTTCTTGCAGAAAATGCAGGTGCAATTCCAGATAGCACTGAGTGTCCATCTTTCAAGAAGACACAGGGCAGCAGGGCTGCCCATCCGTCTTGTGGTTTTGGACTGGTGCTGCAGAGATGCACTTTGAATCCTGTCTTTGCCTTCAATTGGCTGAGCCTCTTGGTTTTCAGCCATAACACGGGGTTAATGATATCAACTTTCAGGAATTTATTTGTGAGGATTAAATGAGATGGTAGTCTGTCAAAATGTCTGGTCCATAGTTATTATTATACCACATTATTCAGCAGACTCTGCTTTGAAATGAAATCAGCTCCTCGATGGGATGTGACAGTGTACCATATAAAGAAAGAGTCCAGTCAGTTTGTAGGCAAAGATTTAGGACCATCCATCCAATACAGCAGAGGTTCAGCAGCCAGTGCCCTGAATGGTAAGGGAATAAGTAAGGGAATTTTTCAATACAAAGATTTGATGAAAAGAGCAATGTGCATCGAGGAACAACACTCTGGCCTCCTAACCTCAAGCCTTATCCTGTCCTTGGCACCGTGGGGAGCTCGAGACTAGGAAAAATATTCAACCTCCATCTATGAGGTCAGCCAGCCAGCCACTCCATCACCTGTTCTTCCATCCATACATCCATGCATGCATCCATCCAACCTTCCATTCATCTGCTTCTGTCCATCCAGTTGTTTGTTTATCTATCCATTTCATCTTTTTATTCATCAATTTACTCTACAAGCTGTAAAGAGATTCAATATAGACGCTCTGTCCTGCAGACACCACGATGTAAATGTAAGCCAATGGCCTCTAAGTATTTAGAGATTAGCTGTGAGAAAAGTCAGATAAAACCATATTTTCAAGACTATGTGCTCAAATTTACAAGAGAAAGGGCATGGAATGCTAAGTGAGCACAGAACCGGGTCACCCTCTCCAGTCTAGGAAAACCCAGCAGGACCAGCCAGGTATGTAAGCGGAGGACCATTTGATCATCAGATGGATAACATGAGAAAGACATTCCAGAGAGACAATAGACATCCTGCTTAAAGCGCAGGATCTTCCACAGGATAGTGTACTAGTCGGCTGGAGCTACTGTAATCCAGTACCCTAGTCTGAGAACTTTAAACAGCATTTATTTTCTCACAGTTTTGTAAGCTGGAAGTTGACAATCAGAGTGCCAGCAGGGTTGGTTTCTGGTGAGAACTCTCATCTTGGCTTGCAGACATTCTCCCTGTGTCCTCACAAGTTTCTTCCCCTGTGTTTGCAGAGAACGGGGTGCCCTGGTATCTTCCTCGTCTTCCAAGGACACTGGTCTTATTAGGTCCTCCATTATGACAGCATTTCACCTACATTACTTTTAAGGTCTTATCTCCAAATATAGTCATATTGAAGGCCAGGACTTCAAACTATGGATTTTGAAGGAAAACAATTCAGCCCAAAATATGGGGCTGGCAACAAAGGCTGTTCTGGATTTCCGTAATATCTTATGAAAATTGGCCAATCCAATCCATGGTATCAAAGTGCATACAGCTGACACTCAGCAGGCATGTGGACAGAAGAAGGTGGGGCAAAGGCTGAAGAGGTAGGCAGGGGTGCGCTCAGCTCAGGGTGGTCCCTGGGTCCACATAAGCATAAAGAACACACAGGTGGGAGCAGGTGCCCACCTCTCTCAGAAAGATATCAGTAAGGAGATCTGAGCCGCTTTGGTGTTTGTGCTCCACTCAGACACCCCCGCTCCCAGAAAGCACAACGGTGGGTCACAAAGCCATGTTTATTAAGGTTTCAAAGTTTGGCTTCCCACTGACTTCTCCCTGAGCTGGAGGTTTCTGACTTCAGAAACCTGCACGTGTGATTGGGGAGTGACTCTTGAAATCCAGGTGTACACCGGTGGGGTTTGATTTAGGATTTCTTTCCCTTTGAGAAGATCCAAAGTGGAAGCTGCCTCCAGAGGATGCTAAGTTCATTGCGGAGAGCCATGGGAACAGATTAAAACCATGTGGCTGATTCCTGTGAAACCTGCAAGCGGAGGGCCGAAGGAGATCTGCAGTCCCATGATGAGTTGCACCCTCCAGGCTGTGTGATCAGCGTCCTCTGCCCCCGGAGGAAGCAAGCGGGGTGGAAGCCCTTTCGCCATCATATCCGCTCCCCCAGCCCCCTGCTCTTATTCTCTGCTGAACTTATTAAGTTGGTATCAAGTCAATGCGTCCTTTCTTGATAGTACACAAATTCTCCGAGTGCTGCAGAATTCCGCGACTGTCCTCTCACCTGTCACTTCAGCCGCCTTTCAGTGATGTTAAAAGAAATCTTTACTGTCACTCACATCACCCACTCACTTTGTTCTCCGGCAGTGACACTCTTGCTGTGTTTCTCCCATCGCCACAGCCGACTCCCGTGAATTAGCATTCGCCAAATTTATACGTGCTCATTAGTCTGAATAAATTTAAAAGCTGCTGCTCCTGAGTTTTAAAAATGTAACCAGGCTTTTCCTTGGATATAATTGAGGCATCTTTAGAAAAGTAAATTACAGCCTGACTCCCAAGTAGGCATTTTATGAGTTTAGAGTCAAGGGGTCTCTTTGGAGCATCATTTGAGCTATAAATACCTGAGGGGTGGGGAGGAATAAAATAATAAAATCCCCCAGTCAATTCTGCCTTCCCTGTTCATTTTGCCCTTTCCCTTCTCTCTCTCGCACACAGAGAAAACCACAAATGGCTACCTGTGTTGAACAGGGACCCAAGTCCTACTCTTGTCTGCTCTGTTAACAGACAAGCAGCGGGTGGAGTCTGGGTTCTCAAAGCTTCAACCCTGGACTAAATACTTAAAACCATTGAGGGATGGTTTTAAAATATAAGTTCCCGTGCCTCTCCTGAGGCCTCTGGCAAAAGAAACCTCCCAACTGGGAACCTGGGAGTTATTATTCATTACAAGCATCACATCCGAATCTGATGTTGCATAAATTTGAAACTTGCTCTTGCAATTGGCAAGACACAGACTTTTGGAGTCATTTTGGTTTAGGATAACTGGACTCCACTGTGTTCTCACAGAATGATGCCAGGGAAATTGATCCCCCTCTGAAGGGAACAGGTCTCACTGAATAGTGCTTTTATAGTGAGGAAAAGAGAGATTCAGGCCTATGTCACTGTAGGTAATTGTCAGGCTGTCGAGGGCAGCTGTCAGAGGGATAACTCAGGTTGATTTTCTACCTATCAGAGTTAGTTGCGTTTTTAGTTATTGAAATCACCTGCATGTTTGGCCTCCTGGGTGAGAGTTTTCAATGGAGTCCATCCTATAGGAGATCAGTCCTGGGTGTTCATTGGAAGGACTGATGTTGAAGCTAAAACTCCAATACTTTGGCCACATGATGCGAAGAGCTGACTCACATGAAAAGACCTCGATGCTGGGAAAGATTGAGGGCAGGAGGAGAAGGGGACGACAGAGGATAAGATGGCAGGATGGCATCACCGACTCAATGGACATGGGTTTGGGTGGACTCCGGGAGTTGGTGATGGACAGGGAGGTGTGGCATGCTGCAGTTCATGGGGTCGCAGAGTCGGACACGACTGAACGACTGACCTGAACTGAGGTGCAATCCACTGTTGTGGGTGCTAGAAATGTGGTGTTGAAGCTAGCAGCAACCAACTGCCAAAGTATGATGCATCACTATTTAGATGGTGAGAGGCCCTTGAAGAAAAATAAAGCCTGTTAGGAGTATAAAGAGCCAGATGTGTGTCAGGGTAGAGTGCTTGGGGATGCTTCATTGAGAGGCTACATCTGTTGAAAGACCAGACAAGGAAAGGGCACTAACCAGAACTATCTAGGAAGAGGACGTAACTGTTCCAATGGCGGGGGGTTAGTGGTGATCGGGGTTGGGGGGGCAGATGGAAGGCTGTGGGTTGGGTCAGAGAGCTGCTTCTCCAGCAGGAAGACAGGTGAGCAGAGTCCAGGGAACATGTCCCCATCTATCCAGCTGCCCTCTGTCCAAAATAAGCTCACTGGGCAGCAAGAATGCAGGAGAAATTTATGGAATTGCAGCCCAACCTGGAGATGCAGACTAGGCTTCACAGAAAGTGAAAATGAAAGTCGCTCAGTTGTGTCCAACTCTGTGACCCCATGGTCTGAAGCACACCAGGCTTCCCTGTCCCTCACCAACTCCTGGAGCTTGCTTAAATTCATATCCATTGAGTCAATGAAGCCATCACACCATCTCACCCTCTGTCGTCTCCTTCTCCTCCTGCCTTCAATCTTTCCCAGCATCAGGATCTTTTCCAATGACTCAGTTTGTCATATCAGGTGGCCAAAATATTGGAGTTTCAGCATCAGTCCTTCCAATGAATATTCAGGACTGACTTCATTTAAGTATTGACTGGTTGGATCTCCTTGCAGTCTAAGGGATTCTCAAGAGTCTTCTCCAACACCACAGTTTAAAAGCATTAATTCTTTGGTGCTCAGCTTTCTTTATAGTCCAACTCTCACATCTATACATGAATATTGGAAAAACCATAGCTTGGCTAAACAGATCTTTGTTGTCAAAGTAATGTCTCTGTTTTTTTAATATGCTGTCTAGGTCGGTCATAGCTTTTCTTCCAAGGAGCAAGTGTCTTTTAATTTCATGGCTGCAGTCACCATCTGCAGTGATTTGGGAGCCCCCCCAAAATAAAGTCTGTCACTGTTTCCATTGTTTCCCCATCTTTTTGCCATGAAGTGATGGGACCAGATGCCATGATCTTAGTTTTCTGTATGTTGAGTTTTAAGCCAACTTTTTAACTCTCTTCTTTCATTTTCTTCAAGAGGCTCTTTAGCTCTTCTTCACTTTCTGCCATAAGGGTGGTGTTGTCTGCAGATCTGAACTTACTGATATTTCTCCTGGCAATCATGATTCCCACTTGTGCTTCATCCAGTCCAGCGTTTCTCATGATGTACTCTGCATATAAGTTAAATAAGCAGGGTGACAATATACAGCCTTTACATACTCCTTTCCTGATTTGGAACCAGTCTGTTGATCCATGTCCAGTTCTAATTATTTCTTATTGACTTGCATCCAGATTTCTCAGGAGGCAGGTAAGGTGGTATGGTATTCCCATTTCTTGAAGAATTTTCCACAGTTTGTTGAGATTAGTCAATAAAGGAGAAGTAGATGTTTTTCTGGAGCTCTTGTGCTTTTTTGATGATCCTGTGGATGTTGGTAATTTGATCTCTGATTCCTTTGTCTTTTCTGAATCCAGCTTGAACGTCTGAAAGTTCTTGGTTCACAAACTGTTGAAGCATTGCTTGGAGGGTTTTGAGCATTACTTTGCTAGTGTGTGGGATGAATGCAATTGTGTGGTAGTTTGAGCATTCTTTGGCATTGCCTTTCTTTGGGATTGGAATGAACGCTGACCTTTTCCAGTCCTGTGGCCACTGCTGAGTTTTCCAAACTTGCTGACATATTGAGTGCAGCACTTTCACAGCATCATCTTTTAGGATTTGAGATAGCTCAACTGGAATTCCATCATCTCCACTAGCTTTGTTCATAGTGATGCTTCCTAAGTCCCACTTGACTTCACATTCCAGGATATCTGGCTCAAGGTGAGTGATCACACCATCTTGGTTATCTGAGTCACAAAGATCTTTTTTGTATAGTTCTTCTGTGTTTTCTTGCCACCTCTTCTTAATATCTTCTGCTTCTGTTAGGCCCATACTGTTTCTGTCCTTTATTGTGCCTTTTTTTGCATGAAATATTCCCTTGGCATCTTTAATTTTCATGAAGAGATCTCTAGTCTTCCCCATTCTATTATTTTCCTCTATTTCTTTGCACTGATCCCTGAGGAAAGCTTTTTATCTCTCCTTGCTATTGTTTGGAACTCTGCATTCAAATGGGTGTATTTATCCTTTTCTCCTTTGCCTTTCGCTTCTCTTCTTTTCTCAGCTATTTGTAAGGCCTCCTCAGACAACCATTTTGTCTCTTGGCATTTCTTTTACTTGGGGATGGTCTTGATCTCTGCCTCCTGTACAATGTCATGAACCTCCGTCCATAGTTATTCAGGCATTCTGTCTATCAGATCTAAACTCTTGAATCTATTTGTCACTTACACTGTATAATCGTAAGGGATTTGATTTAGGTCATACCTCAACAGGCTAGTGGTTTCCCCTGCTTTCTTCAATTTAAGTCTGAATTAGGCAATAAGGAGTTCATGATCTGTGCCACAGTCAGCTCCCAGTCTTGTTTTTGCTGACAGTATAGAGCTTCTCCATCTTTGACTGCAAAGAATATAATCCATCTGATTTTGGTGTTGACCTTGTGATGTCCATGTGTAGAGTCATCTCTTGTGTTGTTGGAAGAGGGTGTTTGCTATGACCAGTGTGTTCTCTTAGCAGAACTCTGTTAGCCTTTGACCTGCTTCGTTCTGTACTCCAAGGCCAAATTTGCCCATTAGTCCAGGTATCTCTTGATTTCCTACTTTTGCATTCCAGTCCCCTATAGAGAAAAGGACATCTTTTGGGGGTGTTGGTTCTAGAAGGCCTTGTAGGCTTCATAGAACCATTCAGCTTCAGTTTCTTCTGCACTACTGGTCAGGGTATAGGCTTGGATTCCTGTGATATTGAATGGTTTGCCTTGGAAATGAACAGAGATCATTTTGTCGTTTTTGAGACTACATCCAAGTACTGCACTTTGGACTCTTTTGTTGACTATGATGGCTGCTCCCTTTCTTCTAAGGGATTCTTGCCCATAGTAGTAGATACAGTGGTCATTCAAGTTAAATCCACACATTCCAGTCCATTTTAGTTCATTGATTCCTAAAATGTCGATGTTCACTCTTGTCATCTCCTGTTTGTCTACTTCCAGTTTGCTTGATTCATGGACCTAACGTTCCAGGTTCCTATGCAGTATTGCTCTTAATAGCATCGGTCTTTACTTCCATCACCAGTCACATACAAACGGGTGTTTTTGCTTTGGCTCTGTCTCTTCACTCTTTCTGGAGTTAGTTCTCCACTGATCCCCAGTAGCACGTTGGGCACCTACCAACCTGGGGAGTTCATCTTTCAATGTCTTATCTTTTTGTCTTTTCATACTGTTCGTGGGATTCTCAAGTAAAGAATACTGAAGTGAATTGACATTCCCTTCTCCAGTGGACCATGTTTTGTCAGAACTCTCCACCATGAGCTGTCTGTCTTGGGTGGTCCTACATGGCATGGTTCATAGTTTCATTAAATTAGATGAGGTTGTGGTCCATGTGACCAGGTTGGTTAGTTTTCTGTGATTGTGGTTTTCATTCTGTCTGCCCTCTGATGGATAAGGATAAGAGGAAACTTTCTTATGGAAGCTTCCTGTTGGGAGAGACTGATTAAGGGGGGAAACTGGGTCTTGTTCTGATGGGTGGGGCCATGCTCAGTAAATCTTTAATACAATTTTCTGGGCTGTGTTTCCTCCCTGTTGTTTGACCTGAGGCCAAACAATGGTGGAGGTAATGAGGATAATGGTGACCTCCATCAAAAGGTCCCATGGAGGCACTGCTACACTCAGTGCCCCTGGCCCTTGAGCAGACCACCCCAACCCACACTTCTACTGGAGACTCCTGGACACTCACAGGCAAGTCTGGGTCAGTCTCTTGTGTGGACACTGCTCTTTTCTCCTGGATCTTGGTGCACACAAGATTTTATTTGTGCCCTCCATGAGTCTGTTTGCCCAGTCCTGTGTAAGTTCTCATTTTTGAGCAGCCTTTACCACATATAAACCTTTTAAATTATTTTAAGTTTTCAGCATCCTCTCCTCCATTCCCCATGCATACACACACACACACACACACACACACACACACACACACACACCCCTCATTCCTATCCTGCTATCTACTGCCCATCATGGTCAATTGTTCAGTCATGTCAGACTCTTTGTGACCCATGGACTGTAACCCACCAGGCTCCACTCTGCTTGGGATTCTCCAGGTAAGAATGGGTTGCCATTTTCTCCTTGAGTGGGTTGCCATTTTCTCCTCTGGGAGATTTTCCTGACCCAGGGATTGAATTTGCGGCTCCTGTGTCTCCTTCACCAGCAGGTGGATTCTTTACAGCTGAGCCATCTGGGAAGCCTCCACTCAAAGGGATAGACTAGAGCATATTCTTTTCCCAACCCATGCCTCACTTTCTCTTTCTATGTAGTTCTTCCTAGTCATCTGGAGCAGAGGGCATATGGCACCTCCTCCCCATAGACTGCCTTCAACACGCAGGCTCACTTACATGTTCTTCACAGGTCTCTACTAAGTCTTGCCCCTCTGTCGGGGCATGGTAGGCCTTCCTAAACTCTGGAATAATTCCATGTTACTCTTATGTATTTACTCCCAGATTGTGAATTCCTTGAGACAATATTTTATTAAAATTTGCTCTGGAGACTTAGGGTAATACCTAGAATTTTGCTGACATTTGCTATATGCTTATTAGATAAAATCGTTAGTTTGAAAGTTGGACATAATTCAGGTTAGGTTTGTCTCACCTGAACCAAAGACCTAATAAAACCCTGTCATCACAAGCAATTGAATTTGAGAATTCATCTCCATCACTTTTCGGAGGACGCAATTGCAACCTACTCCAGTACTCTTGCCTGGAAAATCCCATGGACGGAGGAGACTGGTAGGCTGCAGTCCAGAGGGTCACTGAGAGTCGGACATGACTGAGCGACTTCACTTTCACCTTCATGCATTGGAGAAGGAAATGGCAACCCACTCCAGTGTTCTTGTCTTGAGAATCCCAGGGACGGGCGAGCCTGGTGGGCTGCCGTCTCTGGGGTTGCACAGATTCGGACAAGACTAAAGTGACTTAGCAGCAGCAGCCATCATCTTTACATCACCACCAGAAGTCATCTCCCTCTTCTTTACATTGCTGCCATCATTATCTTTATCATTTTACATCATCAGAACGACCATAGTCCCCCTCATTATCGCCGTTCCATCATTACCACCATTGTTATCTTTACATCTTTGTCATCACCATTCTTTAAGTTCCTTATGACTTCTAGCACTTGGTAAATATTTGAGGAATTTTCTGAAGTTCCTTTTGGACCAAGCCTTCCAAAGCAGGTTAGGTTTTGTTTATTCAGGGGGATCATTCATTTTATCCAGTCCACTAGGAGGCAGGGCTTCAGTTCTGTGGGTGAATTGAATTCTCTCCACTGTTTCAAATTAGTAGAATAAAGGAAGCTGGAGGTTGGCTTTGAGTTTTATACATGTAGGTAATTCCCCTGAGTAGAACTTCAAGGGAACTCAGACTCCCATGTCTGCAGCTGCCTAATTTCCTTGCAGAACCTGCCACCTATCCTGCAACGTCTCATCATATTAAGGTTGATGGTGCATTAAATTTTGAGCAGATAGAGCTGGTCACAGGCTCCCTACTGAGAGCTTAATCCCTACTTTTGCTTCAGTTTTGGAAGTTGAGTATCTGTAGTCTTTATTTGGGGTCTTTGGGAAGTGTTTCTCCATAAAACACTCTGAGTCCCCTTGGATGTAATGTGGTCCTCTCAATAAATAGTAATATCCCACTCACTAAAAAAGTAACTCTGGATCTAAATAATTTGTGGGACATATGCCTGAGACAGAGACAAGTCAGGCTTGAGGAAGACTTTTACAGAAGTCATTTATCTCATTTTGAAGAACATACTCTGCTAACACATTGTAATTCATTTTGAGGAAAAGCATAGACCTCAGAAATAGGTACTTATATGTGTACTTTATATAAAAACTTTTTTCAAATGCTTAAAATTATGTTTGTAATTCTTAGTAAACATGTCTCTTTGTACATTTCTATGTTAAAATGTGTAATTTTTAATTAAAAAAAACCAGACCTATTCTTTTTTTTTTTAGCTATAAGATGCTGTTTATATGAAATCTACAGAATAGGTAAATTTATACAAAAGCATACTGATGGTTGTCAGGGACTGGTGGGAGGAGAGAACTGGGGACTGACGTCTTAATGGGATGAAGTTTTTATAGGGTGGTGAAAATATTTTGGAATAGATAGAGTTGATGGTTACACAACATTATGATTGTGCTAAATGTCAATGAAATGTACACATTAATATGGTTATTGACATGTGTCAATAATTTGACAGTGTGTAAATTTTGTGTAAAAGAGAGAAAGAAAGAGGCAGAGGGAAAGAGAGAGAGAGAGAGAGAGAGAGAGAGAGCAAGGTAATACAGACAACTATTGGTCAGAAAGAACAGAACTTTATTTTGGTCTCACTGGTTTTGGAGGATAAAATCAGAGAAATAAGGGAGATATTTTGGAGTCACACAGCATAGAAGTTCAGGGCTGAACTAGTCATTTCAATTCAAGGGAGGAAGAGGAGAACAGCAGTGTTCTGCTCCCTGATCTGCAGGAGAAGGGGAAGGTAAGAAGAGACAGAGATCCCCTCCAAGTCCTTCCATCCAGCCCCTGCCTCTGTCCAGAAATAATGTGTGCATGCTCTTGACTCCTCCTTCTCCCCATCTACCCAGACTTACTCTAAATTCACCAGGTTACTTAAAGTAAGAGGAATCTTGAAATGTATTAGTTTCTTCTGGCTGCTGTAGCAAATTACAGCAAACTGGAGGCTTGAAACAATAGGAATTATTTTTTTCACGGTTCTGCAGGCCAGGAATCTGAAATCAAGGTGTTGGTGGGCAGAGCACCCTCCAGTCTCCAGAGGAGGATCCTTCCTGGCCTCTTCCAGTTCCTGGTGGCTCCTGGCATCCTCGGCTTAGGACTGTATCAATCCTTTTCCTCTGTGGTTACAGCCTTTCCTCTTATGTGTTGAGACTCCCTCTGCCTTCTCTCATGAGGGTATATGTGATGGCATTTAAATTCAACTTTTCTCTGTAGCTTGTCTCACATGTTTTGGGCTTCCCATGTGGCTCAGTGGTAAAGAATCTGCCTGCCAATGAAGGAGATACTGGAGATGCAGATTCATTCCCTGGACTGGGAAGATCCCCTGGAGAAGGAAATGGCAACCCACTCCAGCATTCTTGCCTGGAATATTCCAGTGACAGAGGAGCCTAGCCATGCATACATAGTACATGGGGTCACAAAGAGTTGGACATAACTGGACACAACTGAGAACTGAGTGCAGCAACAATCACGTATTTTGCCACGTTATTACTGTTCATTCGCTGAGTAATGTCCAACTGTTTGCCCTCCCATGAACTGCAGCATGCCAGGCTTCCTTGCCCTTCACTATTTCCCGCAGTTTGCTCAAACTTGTGTCCATTGTGTCAGTGATGCCATCCAACCATCTCACATTGTGAAGGTTCCAGGCCCCGCATCTCTTGCAATATAAGGTACTAATAATATGCACGGTTCTGGATATGAGCTCATGGATATAACATATCTAGATATCCATCCATCCACCCATCTACCCATTCACTACCCACTGACTCACCCAGCCATTCATCCATCCATCTGCTCACCCACCCACTCTCCCATCCATCCATCCACCCACCCTTCCATCTATCCATCCATCCATCCACCATCTCTTCATTCAGTGCATATTTGTTGAATTAGGCAATGGTTGAAAGGAGGCAGACAATTTAGAAAGCAAACAAAAAGCAGATCATTTCAGAAAATGACAAGCACTACGATTAAACACAAATAAATATAGATGCAGGATAATATGCAATTGAGCCTTAAGGCCCTGAAAAAAAAAGGGATCAGGAGAATTTTATTCAGGGTTAGTCATAGCTGACCTTTGTTTATGAATAAGGAGTAAGGACAATTGCTGCTTTATCATGTTTGCATTAAATATGAACAAAGTTACCCCAAACTCTCTCCCTGTGCCTTTGGAGGAAATGTAGGTTTAGGATGTAAGAGCTGTTCTGAACTGCCTGCAAAGCCTGATAACAGGATTACCCTTCACCCCGTCATCTACTCTGCATTGGGTCCAGTACAGTTCTGTCTGGAGACTTGACTCCAAATGAATCTCTGGGATCATTTTGTTCTTACAGGGTGGAGTCAAAAGAGAAATGACCCCCAAAACTTTTACTCCCTAATCTTCTTGAACTGTGGATATGTTACCTAACATGAAATAAAGGACTTTGCAGATATGATGAAATTAAGGATGTTGAGATGGGAGGATTATCTTGCATTACCTAGATGAGTTCAATGTCACCACAAGTATCTTTATAAAAGGAAGGCCAGGAGGCTCAGAATCGGAGAAGATGTGCAAATAAAAGCAAAACAAGAGAGTTGAAGATATTATGATACTGTCTTTGAAGATGAAGGTAGAGGTCATGAGCCAAGGAGTGTTGGGAACTCACTGGAAAGGCCAAGGAAACAGTCTGCCCCCTAGAGTTCCCAGAAGGCGTACAGTCCTGTTGACATTCCAAGTTTACATTAGTAAGATACATATTAAACCTTTGACCTCCACGATTTTAAGATAATAAGTTTGTGCTGTTTTAAGCTAATAAGTATGTGTCCATTTTTTTTAACAGAAGTCATAGGAGAGTAATAAAGAAAGTTTCAGAAGAAGTAGTATATATCCACAGAATCAACCTATTGCCCTCAAGATCATCCCATGTTCTTACAATGACAGGATTGCCTTCTTTTTCATGACTGAGTAATATTCTATTGCGTATACATATATACATCCCAGCTTTATCCATTCATCCAGGGAAGGACAGCCAAGTTGTTCTTCTATCTTGGCTATTGTAAACAATGCTGCAATGAACATGGGAATTCAGCTATCTCTTTGTGATACTGATTTAATTTCCTTGGGGTATATACCCAGGAGTGGAATTGCTGGTTGACACAATAGTTCTATTTTTAGTTTTGTTGAGGCATCTCTAACTGTTTTTAATAGTGGCTGCACAAATTTATAATTCCACCAGTAGTATACAATGGTTTCCTTTCTCCAGATTCTCACCAGCACTTATCTCTGATATCTTTGATTATGCATGCTCAGTCACTTCAGTCGTGTACAACTCTTTGCAACTCTATGGACTGTACCCCACCAGGCTCCTCTGTCCATGGGATTTTCCAGGCAAGAATACTAGAGTGGGTTGCCATGCCCTCCTCCAGGGGATTTTCCTGACTCAGGGACTGAACCTGCATCTCCTGAATTGCAGGTGGATTCTTTACCGCTGAGCCATGGGGGAATCCCCCTTTTAGATTCTAACCATTCTAAGTGTGAGAGAATATCCATTGTGGTTTTAATTTGCATTCTCCTGTGATGTTGTGATGTTGAACACCTTTTCATGTACTTGTCGGCCATCTGTATGTCTTCTGTGCAGAAATGTCTATTCGGCTTTCTACCCATTTTTAACAAGATAGTTTCATTTTTTGCTGTTGAGTTGTATGAATTCTTTACATATTTTGAATATTAATCCCCTTGTCAGGGCTTCC
This sequence comes from Oryx dammah, assembly GCF_014754425.2. Classification (NCBI taxonomy): domain Eukaryota; kingdom Metazoa; phylum Chordata; class Mammalia; order Artiodactyla; family Bovidae; genus Oryx; species Oryx dammah. The sequence continues at coordinate 6,916,418 of NW_024070200.1, read as the reverse complement.
CTGGTGGCTCAGACAGTAAAGCGTCTGCTTGCAATGTGGAAGACCCGCGTTCAATCCCTGGGTCTGGAAGATCCCCTGGAGAAGGAAATGGCAACCCACTCCAGTACCCTTGCCTGGAAAATTCCATGGACAGAGAAGCCTGTCAGGCTACACAGTTCATGGGATCACAAAGAGTTGGACATGACTGAGCAACTTCACAACTTCACATCAGGTACATAATTTGCAAGTATTTCCCCCATTCCATAGGCTGTCTTTTCACTTTATTGATTACTTCTTTTTCTGCGTAGAAACCTTTTTCATTACACTAAGTGAAATAAGTCAGATAGAAAAAGGCAAATACTGTGTAACATCATTTATCTGTGGATTCTAGAGCTGTCAAATTCATATAAACATAATAGGATGGTAGTTACCAGAGGGTAAGGGAAATGGAGAGACGGTCAGAGTACAAACTTCCAGTTATAAGACAAATAAGTTCTGAGGAGAGATATGACGTGCAGCACTGTGATTGTGGTTAATAATACTGCCTTATGCAGGCTTCCCAGGCAGCACTAGTGGTTAAGAACCTTTTTGCCAGCGCAGGAGATGTGAGAAACATGGGTTTGACCCTGTGTTGGAAAGATCCCCTAGAGAAGGAAATGGCACCCCACTCCAGCATTCTTGCCTGGAGAATCCCATGGGCAGAAGAGCCTGGCGGGCTACAGTCCTTGGGTCGCAAAGAGTCAGACTTTGCAACTTAGCATGCATGTATATACTTGAAAGTTGCTAAGAGCATATATCTTAAATGTTCTCACACAAAAAAGAAAGAGTAATTATGTGATGTGATAGAAGTATTAATAATGTTATGGTAGTAACCATTTTGCAATATATATGTCAAATCAATGTATTGTGCACCTTAAATTTACACAATGATATATGCCAATTATGTCTCAATAAAGCTGGATAAAATAAAATAATAAAAATGAGCCTACTGTATGATGAACAGTATGCAGCATTTAAAATATTATGTTATTTATTTCTCAAAACACTTCCATGAAGCTATTTCCATTTTAGAAATGAGATACTGATGCACAGAGAGGTTAAGTAGAATGGCTGTTAGGAAATATTAAATTTCAAGGAGAAAGGGCAATAAAGGATTTCTCTAAATGAGATATATAAGTATAGAGAAGCAGTATCAAGAAGAAAGCAGATGAAAGGGCTTTCTTCATTTCCTTCCCTCTTTTTTATCTCTCCTTTCTTTCTTTTTCATTCTTTCTTCCTCTCTCCTCCTTCCTTCCACCTTCTCTTCCTTCCTCCTTCCCCACTCCTTCTTTCTTTCTCTTTCTTTCTTTCCTTCTTCCTTCCTTCCTTTCTGTCTTTCTCTGTTTCTATCTTTCTATCTCTCCTGGAGAATTGGGACAGAAGCAATGACCAGTATTCCTTGCAATAACAAAAGAGGCAAAAGGGAGAAAGGAGTTTTGGTTTACTGAGGTGGCACTTCCTGTCTCTCCTACTTGCTTGCCATGATGGTTTATTTTATGTGTCAACTCAAAGGGAACACATGGGCCCCAATTAAATATTATTTCTGGGGCTGTTTGTGAGGTTGCTTCCACAAGAGATTAGCACTGAGATTGGCAGTCTGCGTAAAGCAGATAACCTTCCCTATGTGTGTAGACAAAGTAGCTGGGCATTATGTCAATGTCAAGAGCTGGGGTAGAACATGGAGGAAAGGGGAGATTTGCTTTCTCTGCCTGACTGTTCCAGTGGAATACCAGCCTTCTTCTGCCCTCAACTGGCACTTTTACCACTGGTCTCTGGTTCTCAGAACTAAATCATCAGCTTTCCTGGGTCTCCAGCTTGCAGGGACTTAGCTTCCATAATCACACATGAGTCAGTTCTTTATAATAAATTGGTTCAATTTCTCTGGAGAACCCTGGCTAATGCACTGACCAGTCTTGAAGTGCTGGCAAGGCACAGAGCTTCAGTGTTTCTATTTTCTCAGTCCCACAATGTATAGAAATCAATTGATCCAGAAAGGATTGTTTTGAGTGAAGAACAAATTGGAGAAAAACATTTTGTAAGGATTCTGTTAACCAGATTGCACTTGCTGTCATTAAGCTTTTGTTGTTGTTGCCTAGTACTACAAGAGAACTCATCCTCCATAAAGAAAGCTAAAAGTAGTACATGATATGGATATTTGACCTGTTAGAATCTTGTATGTGTTTTGAAAACAAGATCCGTGCAACCTAAGCCCTTTCTATAAAGCAACCGTGTACCTATTTTGTTCAATTTTCATGCCTTTAATGATTTATTCATTTTTAAATGGTTGCAATAAAAATAATACAGTGAATATACAATTAAATATACATGCAGCTAGAATGTTATGACTAGAGGAGAAATGTGAACGATATTCCAACCTAGAATGACTCAGTTGACTTTCCAATTTGTAGCAGAGCTTTCTGATATTTCAAGTGAATTGCAAATGCAATCAATCATGAGATTTTCTTTGTTGACAAAGAGGGTTAAGACCAGTCTGTTGGGGTAAATTAATATATTTTAGGGCTTCCCTGGTAACTCAGTTGGTAAGGAATCCACCTGCAATGCAGGAGACCCCGGTTCGATTTCTGTCTCAGGAAGATCCGCTGGAGAAGGGATAGACTGCCCACTTCAGTATTCTTGGGCTTCCCTGGAGGCTCAGTTGGTAAAGATTCAGTCTGCAAGGCGGGAGACCTGGGTTTGATCCTTGCATTGGGAAGATCCCCTGGAAAAGGGAACAGCTACTCACTCCAGTATTCTGACCTGGAGAATTCCATGGATGTATATAGTCCATCGGGTCACAAAGATATAGTTTAAGCCCATGGGGTGGCAAAAATATATTTTAAGCTGTGAAATTATAAAAGTAATTTTTCCATAAAAGTTTTTATATAATTTTTTATTTTGAAATTTAGATATATCATGGCATAGTATTAAATGTGCAGAATATTATGGCAGACTCCTTTCAGTCCAAATCCTCTATAAAGTAGGTTTATGGCAAACATTATTTGCTATTTACTTTTACTCTCAGAAATACAGCTTCCTCACCGTGTTCAGAGGACCATTTATGTTTAACAAGGTCTCTGATGCCTTGTAAATTCTCAGTATACAATTGTTGCTATTACTACTATTTTTATTATCATTATTTTGAGGGCCAGGAACACTGAATGATTGAGCAGACAATATCCTTCAAACATAATTCCAGCAAATGTGTTTCTGGTAGTATAGCAAGTTGATGATCAGAAGAATGTCATGGCTGAAATACTACCAGATCTTGGGTTAGCTAGAAATTAATAACAGAAACACAAATAACATAATTGCCATGCTTTTTTGGACTTGATAGAATATAAGAGGCTAAAAATAAAACAACTATATAAAAAAAGATGACTGAGCATGATTTGAACATGGAACTTGAAAATTTGAAGACTCTAAGTCTAGAGTCTAGACTCTGGTATACGGAGGAGCTCAACCTGAGGGCTATACTTTGAACCAGAAAGCTTATAAGCCCAAAATAGTCCTGGTCTGTAACATCCTCTGACCCTCAGAAAATGCAAATGAAAACCCTCTCTGGAGATCATATGAGGCTCCCATATACGTGTATACAGAGTTATACACATGATGTAAAATAATAAATGTCTGTGAAATGTTTAAGAAAATAAAACAAACTTAGAAAAGGATAAAATTCAATCAAATGTGTCTATGTAGGATTGAAAAAATTAACAATCTATTTATAAATAAAATTATTTAATTTCAAAACCCCATAAACATTGACTAGGGCACAAATGAACAGACAATTTGGAATCATAATGGTAAATCAGAAGAAATTCTCAATATTTGAAAAAGAGGCATGAAAATGATAATTATTGAAAGCAGTTATATACTAGAAATAATAATAAGATAAAATGTAATGTATATTAAACAATGTTAAACTGAAGAACTTTGCACTAGACTCATTGTAAAAATGCAGAATATCAAATAGAATTCTAAAAGTGGAAAGAAAATGATCAACCAGCTGAGAGCAGAATTCTCAATGGAAATAATGGAAATTAGACAGTGGAACAACATTTTTTGAGTTTTGAGAGACTACAACTTTCAACTGAGAATTGGACAGCCACAAAAACTATCATTAAAAATCAAAGTAATGCTATTTTCTGATAGCTCAAAGCTATCAGAGAAAAGTATGATCAGCATCCTACTCTAAAGTAAGTTAAAAAAATATTCTTCAGGTAGATAGAAATACATTTTATAAGGCAAAATATCTGAGATTCTCATATTTCTTTTTAAAAGAGTTTTATGATACTTATTAGCTTTAAATTTTATTTAGTATACATGGCAAAACTTTCAGATGTAACTATCAAAAATAAAGTTAGATACATAAATTTCAAACCAATACAAAAAAAAAAAACAAAAAACAATTAAGCAGCCAAATTCTACAGTTAAATCCCTAGAAAATAAAATTTGAGAAAACTTAATAGAGTCCTAAAAATGGCTTTATCATTAAAGGCATCAAATAAATGCTATGGATAATCACAATAAATATAAAAGGATTAAAATCAGTAAAACATTTAAGTCTCAAAAAATTACATATATGTTGTTTACAAAGTTATACCTAACATATGAAAACATAGAAAGATTGCAAAATATATAACAGGCAAATAGTAACCATACTGAAATTACAAAAATAAAATTTAAGACAGTAATGATTATTATGTATAGCAGTAGTTTTTATATAATGACAATAGATGGCAAAAAGTTCCCAGGTGGGGCTATGGTAAAGAACCCATCTGCCAATGCGTGAAATGTAAGAGATGCAGGTTCAATCCCTGGGTCGGGAAGATCCCCTGGAGGAGGGCATGGCAACCCACTCCAGTATTCTTGCCTGGAGAATCCCGCGAACAGAGAAACCTGAAGGGGTACAGTCCATGGGGTCACAGATAGACACAATTGAAGCCACTTAGCACAGACACAATAGGTGGCAATTAATCAAGAAGATACAAATAATATGACTTGATTTTAATATTTAATACATTTTTTAATATATAAAGTAAAAATGATAGAATTACAGGGAAACTGAAGAATTGACACCATTGTAGTAAGATATTTCAACATTGGATTCATGTCAATGTATGGCAAAACCAATACAGAATTGTAAAGTAAAATAAAAAATAAATAAATTAAAAAAAATAAAAAAATACATTTCCAAATTATACAAAATTATTATATAAAATTCAGTTATGTATACAATCACTTGATAAATACTTATTGAACATACAGGTGGTGAATGCTTATGATTGTCTCTTGGTAGCGCTAGATCTAAGCTGATGATATAAAAGTTAAACCTTGTCAAAGTTAGGAAGCTCTGGCAAGGACCAGAATATGTGGGTTTCCAAACTGAGCATGTCTGAGGTAGCAGTTATGGACACACAGCACATTCCTTAAAGAAGCTTCCATAAATCTCAGGCAGGCTTTTGACAGGAACATAGAAACATGATGGTCTGATGGTACGTTCTCTGAGTCCCTACCAAATGTCCATATTGTGAATTTAAGAGTGGGTGTTCACTTATAAAAGCCTACTGAGCGTTCATGAGGCTCCCTTTTGCAGGCATACTTGAGGGCCTTAAGCAAAACTCTTGAGGATAGAGGTCATCTAGAGATGGCGTTGGTCTCAGCAATCCAGTGAAAGTGTTAGCCGCTCAGTTATGTCCAACCTTCTCAACCCCGTGAACTGCAGCCCACCAGACTTCTCTGTCCATGGAATTCTCCAGGCAAGAATACTTGAGTGGGTTGCCATTCCCTTCTCCAGGGGATCTTCCCAACCCAGGAATTGAACCCAGGTCCTTCTGCATTGTAGGAAGATTCTTTGCCCCTTTCAGCAATCCAGCAACATCTTTAAATCATAGACAATGTTTAATCAGCAACAAAGTCATGCTTTCAAACTAGGGGGACAAGGGGTGCATACAAGTATGGCAAAGTCTTTAAAAGAAAATTTGATTTTGAGGTCAATGGCCTGAGTTTCAGTCCTGATTCTACTCTTTAGAAGCTTTGCGAAGCCTCTTGTCTTAGGTAAGTCAATGAACCATGAGCTATGATTCTTACCTACATCTCCAGTTTGCTTACCTCTGGCCCATACATCAAATGAGATAGTGGATGCAAAATCACATTGCAAGCTCCAAAAGCAGGATACAAATGGAAAGATCTATTGACCTTGTAACCAAGGAAGGCAAGCCCACAGGTGACCCTGACTCATTTGTGGACTAGGCTCTTAGGAAAGAGTGGAAAATACTGTCACCAGATAAAAATCTCAACAGAGAGATTGCTTTGAATATGGTCAGAATACCTTGTGTGTGACTTGTAATGAAGCCTTTTTTGGAGGCATTTGGGCAAGTTGCTTAAATATTAGTGGTATCAAGACAAGGATGGGGTGGGAGGGGAGAGGGAGGTTCAAGAGAGAGGGGACATGTGTATACCTATGGCTGATTCACGTTGATGTATGGCAGAAATGAGCACAGTATTATAAAGCAATTATCCATCAATTAAAAATAAATAAATTTTTAAAAATCCAAAAAAGGAATGAATTGAACTGGATATGTTTTGTTTTGTCAACTCAGAATAAGGATTATCCATTGAGAAATACTGATCCTTTCAAATCAGTGTTCTACTGACGTTCTCCGAATAGTTTAACACAAATTGGTCACGTGACAGAAACTAAACCAGTCAGCATTCTTCCCTGGAATATTTTCTAACTTTAATCTCGAAAAAGAGCCAATACTCCTCTCTGGTGATGACAGAATGGCCACACAGTTCCCAGACAATCCGGAGCCAGGATGCTCGCTCAGTCTTGCCAGCCCACTGCCTTCTTACCACCTTCTGTTACATAATAGGGGAGGTTACACAGCAGCCAGCACCCTTTCTGCTGGGTCTTTCATAACCCCCTGACCTCAGCCTCTAACTCTCACCCTCTTCTATGCACTATCCAAGCGGTTTCTCTCACATCATCCCATTTGATCCTCACAACAGATGCATGACTTGTCCTCTGTTGCTGTAACTTAAAGGTGAGGTGTGAATAGACCGATGTCATCCAGTTCAGAAACAGTGATGCCCTCATGCCAACACACCCCATTGCACGCCGCTTCCAGCCGTGTTTTCCCCTATCCTACAGTCAGGGCTCTGGTTTGGATAGGATGCTAATTCTAGTGATTTTCTATTCGTGTTGAGGGTGGGGAACATTTGTCACATTACCTTAGATACCGTTAGCTGAAAACACACACACACACACACACACACACACACACACACACACACACGAGCATGGAGGACTCTAAAGCCATTTTCCCTTTCTGACGATGACAGGTGCTTTGAAATCTTATGTTTTGCCCTGGCAGTTAGGTATTGAGGAAAAAGTCTGCCTGTTCCATGGAATTAGTGCGGATCCAAAAAAAAAAAAAGAAAGAAAAGTGGATTTAATTTGAAAGACAAGGCGCTGAAAAGCAGATAGATGAAAAGTAAACAAACAACTAAATCACGAGCTAGAATAAAGCAAGTCCCCTTTGAAAGCTTGCTTCTCAGTGTAGCTTTTGAGCCAGAATTGCTCTTCCTGTCGTTGCTATGAAAGAAATTTCTGCCCCTGATCTGTCATTTTGTACTTCAGCACGTGGAGATTCAAATGCGATCAGATGTGGGCACTTTTCCTTAGCTACATTTTTAAGGACCTCAGAATTTTCAGTTTGATTAACACATTGATGAGACATGGATTTTACTTAAAGCAAGGATGTCTGGTGGGATTTGGGGGGGAAATTCCAAAAATGAGGCCACACTGGAAATATTAAATGCAGATACAGTAGTAAAACATTCAGCTAAAATAGCAATAAAATGGACCTCCGATGGGCCTCCTGAGGAATTAAAAAGAGCAGCTTTATTCCGCGGGTGTGTTCAGACAGAAATAAATCAACTCTGTGCTGCCGAGTAGAAATAAGACCCGGGTATATCTTTATTTAAGATATGGATGCCAAGTCCGAGAAGAGTAGAGGAGAGAGACATATTGTTTTTGAAACTGAAACATGAATATGGTTGCGGTTTTAATGTTTCTTGCTGGAAAAAGGTCATCTTTGGCGAGGTCGGGGTTTTCTTAAGGTCATTTCACATACAGATCTCTGCCTTCCTTTGACATTTCATCTTGCAGAGACCCAACTCTTCTGACACATGAAATGGGTTCTCAGCACACCCCATGGCTATTTCTATCAACATCTGTGATTCTTACACGGAGAGGGATATGCGCTGATTGGGGACAAAGATCCAGTCTCTCTGAGGCTGGAGATCAAATTGAAAAAATGGAGAGAAAGTTTTTATTATCATTTAAAGGGACAGTGGTCATATTTCCAAAAGAAAAGTATAGCTCCAAATCCCTGGGTGGAGGGAGGGGGTTGGGACAGGATACAAATGCAGGAAATATGATGCTTGCTATTGCCCTCCTCCATAAAACGTAGACTTTCAAAGAAGATGCATTTAATTCATTTCAAAGTACTGACAGGTGACCCTTTCTTTCAGGAAAGGCAGCCCGGATATATAAGTTCACAATAAAGGTTTTAATTAAATTGTCTGAGGTTATCCTTGCTGTTGTTTTCGTTACTAAGTCATGTCTGACTCTTTTGAGGAGCTATGGACTGCAGCCCCCCCGCCCCCCAGGCTTTTCAGTCCACGGAATTTCCCATGCAAAAGTCCTGGAGTGGGTTGCCATGCTTTTGTCCAGGGGATCTTCCCAACCCAGGGATCAAATCCACGTCTCCAGCTTTGCAGGCAGATTCTTTACCGTTGAGCCACCAGGGAAGCCCTTGTCTGAGTTACTTTCTAGTAAAATAGACCACAGCTTAGTCCTTTCTATGCTCAGAGTCTTAGTGCTGAGTCCTGAGGCACTTACAAGGGTCATATCTCATCCTCCTTTCTATGCTCAGAGTCTTAGTGCTGAGTCCTGAGGCACTTACAAGGGTCATATCTCATCCTGCCATATGTCTCCGAGTGGTTTATAAAACAGTTTGAAATGGAAGAAATCATTATTATTATTACATTTTCATAATTGACAATTATGACTTTGATTTCTGTAGCTGGGTATAATATAGCTAGGTTTCCTACAGGGAACGTAAAGAAAATGCAAAGAAAGGAAATTAGAAAGTGAACACAAAACAAGACTGGCTTGCTAGGGAATTGATACTGTATATGTAGAATTTAAGCTGAGCCTTTTACCTGTCTTTTCCCAATATTGTGTTTTTGGACTTGGTAAATAAGTGAATCAAGGTATAGGAAAAAAAATTATCATTTTTGCTTACCTTCTGGTTCAGAGCCCTTTGTTGTCTGAACATTTCACTATACAAATCATCCAATCCCACCTCCTGGGGTGGGGGTTTGGACTTCTCCTGTGTGATAATAGTGGCCTTAGAGAAGAAAATCATCTTCCTGAGAAGCAGGAGAGGCTGTAATGCCTGGTGCGGGATGGTGGCGTGATTCATTCAGAACCCACTCCCATCCCACCCTCGCTGTACCCCACCTCGGATGTGGGATCTGAGTGATCTCGCAGTTGACAGTTCTGTCCAATGTTTCAGCAGGAAACAAAGATGTGTGGCAACCCTCCAGCCCGTGGGGGACCCAGGTGTTCCCTTTCTGGAAAGTATCCAGCTGCCCCCAGGGCTCAAAAGAGGTGAATATCCAGGTGTCACTTCAACTGCTGTTTCTTGTTGTCGCTTCCCAACCTGTGCCCTCCTGCCTGCACCTGAATGGTCTCGGGCAAGTGCCAAGATCATACGTTCATGTGCAGAGGCCAGAGGCCACCAGGGAGGGCTGTAAAGTGTTTTGTTCATTCATTTAGGATGATTAGGAAAATAGGGCACGAAAGTTCTTCTCCTGTACCTCCCCTGGAGGACCTACCAAAACAGTTCTCTAAAGACAGACCTTTCCTGCCTCATAAGCCAGAATGTTCTCCCTTTCTAAAGAGAGGAAGCAAAATGCTATGCAAAGAGCTCTGTAACCCATTGTGGGGAAACTGCATTCAGGCTCTCTCCCTTTCTTGTTTTGTTTCTTCCCTCACTCCTTAAGGGATCTGTCTTTGAGGAGCTCATTATCTAATGGGGGATGTCCATCCATAACTTGAGGTTAGGAGGACAGTAGTGTTGAGTGCTGCAAAGAAGGGCATGGTAGGAGAAGCAGGTGTGGACAGGAGGTCAGGCTTGGAGTCTTAGGGAGAGACTCCTGGAGAAAACCAAGAAGGAACCAGCGTCCTTAGGACGGAGAGGATCAATCTGGCTGCAGGGAAGGAACAGGCAGAGCCTTATCACAAGGAGGGAGCTTTGATGGTGCCCTTGGGGAGTGGAAGGGAAAAGTTCAGCAGCTTTAAAATGTGATCCACAAATCATCTGATCTCCTTTCATCAAAGGATGGGGTTTATGTCCTTTGAGAATGAGTAGACTTTTGTGACGACCTAGGGGAAGAGAATTGACGGAAGTGATGCTTTGTGACTACCAAAGCTGGAACATGCAAGGCTGTGCACCTTCTGGCAGCCTGTCCTCAGCCACCCCAGCCCAGACCCCAGGCTCATGATGAAGATGCTATCACGGAAGGGGGTCCTCCAGCCTTCTGAGCCCCACCCACTGGTCTCAGACATCTTCACTGGGCTCTTCCCACCCATAGAATTTCTGGTTTAATAAAACAGTTGCTGCTGGCTCTTCTAAGTGTGAAATGGTTTATTTCACAGCAGGGACAACTGGAACAAATAACCTGGGTAGTGTCCGCCAATGAGGTCAGGGATGCTGTGAAGTGAGATGGGAAGATAATATGCTCTAGACTGTACCTGACCTGGGGACCAGATGGTAGACTTTGGTCACTATCCATAGAGATGTGAGAATTTACTGGGAGGTTTTAATATGGGAGAAAAAAATCCAGATTTGTTTTTTTGTAAGATTATAGAAGCTTCAGAGAATGTTTGAAAGCAGCATGGATTAGGTTTGAAATCAGAGATCATTTAAGTGTCTGGATGAGAGATGATGACATCATGAGTAAACAAGACTGTGGTGTATCTTAGTTTAAGTGAAAAGAATAGAAAGACCACAGAGGGCAAAATTACCTTGTGTCAGCCATGGCTTGTCTAGGAGGATGAGTCTCTACAAGACGGCCTATTGACTCCTAAGGGACCATATTTGTTATGAAAACAGGACCCTGATGGGCTCCTGAAACCCAGGAGGGCTGCCTGGCACTGGTGAGTCTGTTTTTGAAGCTGATCATCAATTCATTCTGCCTTGCTAGACTATGTCCAACATTACTTTATTCTTGAGTGAAGATGATGGATCGCTGAGATCTACTGGAGTTGGGGTTTCACTCAGATGATTGTGAAAAATGGAAGTTAAGGGATTAAAGGATATTGGCAAACATATTCCTGAAATAATCTAGACTGCTCAAGGAGGAAAGTGAAGACAAGAGTTGGGAGAAATCCAGGGGATTGATCGATTGGAGATTTTTAACATCTTCTTCCATGTAATCCTGGGAATTGCTCAAAGACACCAGAATTTTTTGAGAAGATGCGTCCCTATGCAGCCCCCATACATGTGAGTCAGTTCAGCATAGGAGCTATGAGGTCAAAAACCTACATCACACTGGCCAGAGCTCAATCTCAACTCCTCTACCTAATAGACTTGCTAGCTTTGGCACATCACTCAGCCTCACAGGAGGACCACTCTCCCCACCTGTAGGATGGAGAGGGTGGGCATTGTCGAAACTACTTCACAAACATGCTGCACATGAGTTAATGTGCACAAAATATCTTGACAATGCAGGCCCGTGTAGACAACGCATATTAGATAGCATTGCCTCAAACACTCATCAAAACCCGTGAAGCAGTTCTTACCGCCTCTCACACTTATGTGAAGAAATGGAGATATGGAGAAATTAGGCAGTTTTCCCAGGATCTCAGATAATGAAGGTCTAAGGCCAGTGTAACCATAATAATACTTAAATCTTACATATTAAAGGGGTTGCTTGACATCCATTGCCTTATCTAGCAACTGGGCCAGCTGGAGCATGAACAGAGAGCTGGTTGTACTCTAAGTTGCTGTACCTTGCACTGTGCCCAAAATGTCTTCTGGAGAGTTCCTTAGACTGTTTCTTCACCTGCACCTTGGGGGTCATTATATTTGCTCTGTCCACTTTATAGGCAGATTATACACATGAACTGTGACATGAGAAATGGATTTGACACCTATAGACAGTTTCCCTTCTCTGACTTTATCTTCCTCCTTCTTTCTGCCTCTTGTATCTTCCCATCTTCTAGGGTACCTTGGACCTCAGTGTGAAATAACCCCTGGATGTTTCTGCTTTGCTCCAGTCATGCACAAGAGGGTTGGGAACAAAATCGAGGGACTTCAGCCAAAGAGATCTGTCAGCAGTGCCATCGGCCTCTTAAAACAAATCCTCTAACAGAGATAGTGGATATTTTTCCTCTTTCTTATCAAGACAAAGTCAACTAAGGAGATGGAAATACAAGATAACGGAGGACACTCTTTATCATGACCGTCTGGTGGGGCCCCAGTCTTTGTGACCTCGCCACACTATACCCTGTATCTAGCAATCAGCTATTTCCCTCTTGGGAGCTCAGAAGCCAGAATCAGCTATTTCCCACTCATGGCTTACTAAGAAGATGGAAAAAGGAAAAATGCAGGATGAGCATAGAGAAGCTTAGTGACTGAAAGGCACCCAGTCGTGTCTGACTCTTTGCAACCCCATGGAACATACAGTTCATGGAATCCTCCAGACCAGAATACTGGAGTGGGTAGCTGTTCCCTTTTCCAAGGGGTCTTCCCAACCTAGGTATCGAACCCAGGTCTCCTGCATTGCAGGTGGATTTTTTTTTTTTTTTTTTACTAGCTGAGCCACTAGGGAAGCCCAAGAATACTGGAGTGGGTAGCCTATACCTTCTCCAGGGGATCTTCTTGACTCAGGTATCGAACCAGGGTCTCCTCCATTGCAGGCGGATTCTTTACCAGCTGAGCTACCAGAGAACCCTGGAGGAGGAGCTTCAGCATCTCCCAAAGACAACTTTGCCACTTCTTTCTTCTTCAGGTTCATCTGTGCCCGCTATCTGAAGGAAGAAGCCTTTATCTATCATAGCTCCTCTCAGTAATGCCGTCCTCCTATCCTCCAGCACAGCTGGGCCCTTGCAGTTGAAAAGGGGATCCCATCAGTGGCTTGCTACACTTTGTCACCCTCTGCCTAGCACAGAGCTAACCTGGTTTTCAGAGGCTTTATTGAACTCATGGGCTTCCCAGGTGACTCCGTGGTAAAGAATCCACTCGCCAATGCAGGAGATACAGAAGACGTGGGTTTGATCCTTGGGGCAGGAAGATTCCCTGGAGGAGGAAATGGCAATGTACTGCAGTATTCTTGCCTGGGAAATCCCACCAACAGAGGATCCTGGCAGGCTACAGTCCATAGGGTTGCAAAAGAGTCAGATATGACTTAGGGAATGAGCACGGCACAATTGAACTCATGACTTGACCTACTCCCAGAGGTTCCCAGTCTCTACAGAAAAATACTCGAACCTCTAGCAAATGTTTTCCATGGAAGGAAGTCAATGAATAATACTTAAAAGGGGAAATTAAAAGAGCATCATAAGGATATCATTTTAAAGTATATCAAGACATAAATATGTAGATGAGATGCAAGTGCTTGGTTCTGAGAAGCTGGATTTGGGAATGGACAGGAGAGGGGTCAGAGATTATGCACTATTTGACTCATTAAATTATGTACATAGATTACTTTGATAATCATTAAATATAAAAATTGCACTTTCTGAATGTTTAGATTCTATCTGTTGAGGGGTGGGGAGAAAGTAATGACTTTTGCTAACTGCTACTCTTTAAGAAAAGCCAAAACGTAATTTTTCCACTAATACTTCAGTGCCGTCTGTGTTTATCAGTTATGACTTATCTTTTTTATTTCATCAAAAACATTTTATAATTGAAAAGAAAATGGGGAGGGGAGAGATGACAATCTAATATACATGGTAAAAGAATGTTTAGAAAATCATTAGATGGCTAAGGTCCAAGGGCAGCCTAACCATTTAAAGTTTGCATGTTGCTTAAAGTTGTTTAACATTTGCTACTTTATCTTAAGTTTGCAGAGAATCAGTGCTTACTATCTCCATGTTAGCTATAAAGATGCTCATTCTACACAAATTGGTTTGCCCATGGATTCATAATCATAAGAGGAGTTTAAACTGGAAAATGGTAGTTTCTCTCTTCTCCCCTCCTCTTGCTGAGCTCTGTCCAGGACCTTAGATAAGCTGGGTCATGCTGTAGGAAGAAACAGCCCCCACATCTGGACAGCAAAGATGTCATCCTGCACCACGGAGATTCCTTCCTGCTGTAATGTTGTCCTCCCTATACATCCAAATGGACCGAGGAGCCACTGACTGGGTCAGTGCCAGACAACATAGAAGGACAAAGATCTGAGGCATCTACCTGGACAATAATATACTCTAGCCTGGAAATGCTGCCCCAAACTTCTGTTCAAACTCACCAGTCAAGAGACTCTTGGACTCCCATATAGACTGTGCTCCCATCAACATATTTTTTTTTAACTTATACTTACTTTTTTTAAATCAATTTTTTTGGTTGCGCCAGTGGTATGTGGGATCATAGTTCCCACGGGGATTGAACGCCCGACCCCTGCATTGGAAGCATAGAGGCTTCACCACTGAGCTGTGAAGGAAGTCCCACTTACAGTTATTTTTAAAGCTCAGAAAGGAGGGGATGGGATATTTGTAAAAAAGTTCTGATGACTACCTTGCCTTCATGTGCCAAAACCACTCTTCTGTAACCACAACTCTGTTTTATTTTTATCACAGCTAGCTATGACAAACGTTTACCCTTGTTTACTTCTCACGGTCTGTGGCTCATTGATCCCTCAATCAGTTCAGTTCAGTCACTCAGTCATGTCCGACTCTTTGCGACCCCATGAATCTCAGCATGCCAGGCCTCCCTGTCCATCACCAACTCCCGGAGTTCACTCAGACTCATGTCCATCGAGTCAGTGATGCCATCCAGCCATCTCATCCTCTGTCGTCCCCTTCTCCTCCTGCCCCCAATCCCTCCCAGCATCAGAGTCTTTTCCAATGAGTCAACTCTTTGCCTGAGGTGGCCAAAGTACTGGAGTTTCAGCTTTAGCATCATTCCTTCCAAAGAAATCCCAAGGCTGATCTCCTTCAGAATGGACTGGTTGGATCTCCTTGCAGTCCAAGGGACACTTAAGTGTCTTCTCCAACACCACAGTTCAAAAGCATCAATTCTTTGGTGCTCAGCCTTCTTCACAGTCCAACTCTCACATCCATACATGACCACTGGAAAAACCATAGCCTTGACTAGACGGACCTTAGTCGGCAAAGTAATGTCTCTGCTTTTCAATATGTTATCTAGGTTAGTCATAACTTTTCTTCCAAGGAGTAAGCGTCTTTTAATTTCATGGCTGCAGTCACCATCTGCAGTGATTTTGGAGCCCAAAAAAATAAAGTCTGACACTGTTTCCACTGTTTCCCCATCTATTTCCCAGGAAGTGATGGGACCAGATGCCATGATCTTCGTTTTCTGAATGTTGAGCTTTAAGCCAACTTTTTCACTCTCCACTTTCACTTTCATCAAGAGGCATTTTAGTTCCTCTTAACTTTCTGCCATAAGGATGGTGTCATCTGCATATCTGAGGTTATTGATATTTCTCTCAGCAATAATGATGGTAAGTTTGAAGTGGAATTTTATTTGTTTAATGTCTGGAAAAAGGAAGAAGCTTCTTTCACATAAACAAAAAATTAGGGAAGGGTAAGTGAGGATGTTCAGAGCTGGAAGATAGAGCATGACGACAGACAGTCAATACAATTATTTATCTTTTCACTGAAGAGGGGGCTTTGGGAGGGCAAGAATGGTTACACTGCTTCCTCACAGCCATGATGGAAAAGAGAGATAAAAATACATATCCATTACCAGGAGTGGCAACCAGAAGACTTTAGTCAAGAAAAGGTGAATGCTTGAGAAGAATAATGGTATCTTATGTTTATGGTTAGATAGCATCACCGACTCAACTCGACATGAATTTGAGCAAACTCCAGCATACAGTGGAGAACAGAAGAGCCTGGATTGCTGTAGTCCATGGGGTTGCAAAGAATCGGACATGACGTAGGGACTGAAAAATAACAGCAATATATTGATATCTTTTCTGCTAAAATAATCCAGATTTTGATTGCCTAGGAAAGTACAGAGTAGGCAGAACCGTATATAGAATCAGCCTGCTCTTGGCAACTTCAATAATGGATCTTCCAGTGTTGGGGAACAAGACAATAGCATCTTATAGTGTTGAGAAGAGGGGTCCCAAGTCAGGGCAAGTCATGGTGAGTCCATATCCCCTTCACAATTCAAATTAGCAGGTGCTTTCAAAACATTAAGGGCACAGTGCATGGTTTTAACTCTATCTTTCAGTTATATGTGGGATCTAAAAAGACAAATGAACAAACTTACCTAAACAGAAGCAGTCAGAGATTCAGAGAACCAACAGGTGGTACCAGAGGAAAGACACATAAAGGGCTGGGCAAAGTAGGTAAAGGGGATGGAGAGATGTAAACTCCTAGTTACAAAATACATAAGTCATGGAGATGCAATGTACACATAGAAAATATGGTCCACAACGTTGTAACAAGTTTCTATGGTGACATCAACTGGACTTACTGTGGTGATCATTCTGCAGTGTACAAAAGTATCAAATCACTAAGTTGTACACAGGAACTTCTGCCCTTTCTTTGGTCTCTTAAAGTAATGAGGTATGGATCACACATTGAGGAAAAAATCCCTACTGCTGGCTTTATTCAGGACAAGCCCTCATTAGTAAATTGAAACCCAGATGAGACGGAAAATAAACTTTTCTTGCCTCTAGATGAATGAGACGTCTCTCTTCTGGGTGCCAGTATTTTTTCTGTAGGGGTGCCAGGCAAATGACCACACATTGGGTAGGTTAAAACAAAGCAAATTCATCCTCTAAAAGTTCTGAAGACCTGAAGTCCAAAAGTAAGATGAAAGCAGGCCCACACTCCCTCTGAAGGACCAAGGGTAGAATGCTTCCTTGTCTCTCTCAGATCTTGGCGGCTTCAGGCATGCCTTGGCTTCAGAAAACCTCACTCACCCCTGTGTCTGTGTGTCTTAAATATTCCTCTGTCTTTCTCTTATAAGGACACCCGTTATTGGATTTAGGACATACCTTAAATCCAGGATAATCTGATCTCAATATTTTTTATATAATTTATTTTTTTTACTTTACAATTCTGTATCGGTTTTGGCATACATTGACATGAATCCACCACGGGTGTACATGCGTTCCTAAACATGAACCCCCCTCCCACCCCACCCCCCCACAACATCTCCCTGGGTCATCCCCGCCCACCAGCCCCAAGCGTGCCATATCCTGCATCAGACATAGACTGGCAATTAGATTCCTACATGATATTATACATGTTTCAATGTCATTCTCCCAAATCATCTCACCCTCTCCCTCTCCCTCTGAGTCCAAAAGTCCGCTATACCCATCTGTGTCTTTTTTGCTGTCCTGCATACAGGGTCATCATTGCCATCTTTCTAAATTCCATATATATGTGTTAGTATGCTGTATTGGTGTTTTTCTTTCTGGCTTACTTCACTCTGAATAATCGGCTCCAGTTTCATCCATCTCATCAGAACTGATTCGAATGTATTCTTTCTAATATTCTTAAATATATTTTCAAAAACCCTATTTCTAAATAGGTGGTTCAGTGGTAAAGAACCTGGTGGTTAACGCAGGAGACACAAAGCAGGTGGATTCTATCCCTGGATTGGGAGCCCCCCTAGAGAAGAAAATGGCAGCCCACTCCAGTATTCTTGCCTGGAGAATCCCATGGACAGAGGAGCCTGGTGGGCTACAGTCCGTGGAGTCACAGAGTCAGACAAGACTGAGGTCACACATGCGTGTGCATGCGCGTGCACACACACCCCCCCCCAGTAGATACATACATACACAGATGCACTCATCCGTTCATCATTTAAGCTCTCCTCTATCCATCCATCCATGCATTCACACGCTCAGTTATCCATGTATCCGTGCATGCATCCTTCTGTGTATTCATTCATCTACATATGCAAACATACATAACATATATACATCCACCCACATCAACTCATCCATCCACTCCCCTTTCACACTGTAGGGTGAGGGTTGCATTCAGTGCTAAAGGTAAATAGAGTAAAGTAAGATTTATTGTTAAAGATTAAAAAAAATGAGGTGAAACTTAGTTCAGGTAGACAGGGTGAGACTAGGTATAGACTTGTGGATAGACTGGATAAGATTAAGTTTAGGGTTAAGAGTGGGCTTCCCTGGCAGCTCAGTGGTAAAGAATCCGCCTGTCAATGCAGAAGATGTGGGCTTGATCCCTGGGTCGGGAAGATTCCCTGGAGAAGGAAATGGCAACCCACCCCAGTATTCTTGCCCGGGAAATCCCAAGGGTAGAGGAGCCTGGCAGGCTACAATCAATGGGTTGCAAAGAGTTGGACATGACTTAGCAACTGAGTTTGAGCAGGAGGGTTAAGGGTGGAGAGCAAGGCTAAAGTTTAAGTGTAGGAATGAGTAGAGTAAGGCTCTCACGCTTCCCAGGTGGCGTTAGTGGTAAATAATTCACCTGCCAATGCAGGAGACATAAGAGATTCGGTTTCAGTCCCTGAGTTGGGAAAATCCCCTGGTGGAGGGCATGGCAGTTCACTCCAGTACTCTTGCCTGGAGAATCCTATGGACGGAGGAGTCTGGCAGGCTACAGTCCATGGGGTCACCAAGAGTCGGACACGACTGAAGCAACTGAGCACAGACACAAGTCTCCAGGGTAGGGCTTGCATGGGGAGAGGGAAGCCTAGGTTTAGGGAGACATAGATCTCTTCTGTGAGAGGTGATATGTGATCTGACTCTTGAGTAGTCAATATGAACGAGTGTGTCCACCGACAAGTGGATTCAGAATTACTTCCCTGCAGAGAGAACGGCATGATAATATAATCGAGGAGGGGAAAAAGAAAGATGAATGCAGGGAACTTCCCAGGGGACCCCAGGTAGGCTGAGGGTGTTAGGAGGTGATGAGGGTCAGGAAGCAAGTACCTGCAGTGGCAATAAAGTGTTCAGTGTAACCTGGAGATTGTGGACAGTGTGGGAGGATTTTAGACAGGGGTTAGCATCCCACACCTCCTTCTAGCTGTGAAGAATTCTTTCTGTTTCCTTGGATGAGTCCTCATTTGCCTCTGGAAAGATCTGCCAACATAGAGTGAGGGGATTTCAGAAACCCCTTTCCTAGCCAATGAAAGACTCTGAAGATATGAGTGGTCAGTTCAGAAAAGCTCAGTCTTCCCTGTTGCTGTACCTCTGGCTCCTGTTTGACCCCCTGTAACTCTTAAAGATTTTAGCAGGATTCCTTGCCAAACCATAAACGATTGGCATGTGTTCTTATTCCTTCACCCCTGCTTCCTTTCATTCTTTCTCTCACCTGTTAAGGAAGGACCAAGATATTCTTCCTGGTTATTAACTGGGGAGGAACACAGAGAACGCGAGCAGCCTGGCATCCTACAGAGTAGCAGGCAGCGTGTGCAGAGGCCCAGGGACACAGAGAGTCTGGGCCTTTGAGATATAAAATGAAACCCTTTCTTTTTGAGAGCGGGTACAGACTGAGTGTGAGGAAATGAGGTGATGGAGGCTATGAAAGCCCTATTAGTTCACTGGATTTAAACTTGATTCTCAGGAGGAAGAAGGTAGAAGACAATAACATATTTTAAACTTAGGAGGGAGATATTAAATTTGCATGTTGAAGTCTTTAGTCATAGCTACAAAAGTTACTGAAGATAGCAAAGGGGTGTGTATGTATACACACATGGCGTCACTGTTGCCATTTAGTCGTTAAGTCATGCCTGACCCTTTGTGACCCCGTGGACTGCAGCCCACCAGGCTCCTCTGTCCAAGGGATTCTCCAGGCAAGAATACTGGAGTGGGTTGTCATTTCCTTCTCCAGGGAATCTTCCTGACCCAGAGATGGAACCCATGTCTCCTGCTTGGCAGATGAGTTCTTTCCCACTGAGCCACCAGAAAGCCCATGTATATGTATGTAAAAGATAAATTATAGAAAGGTAGAAAGATACATAGATTACATCTTGGGGTGGATCACATCTTCCAAAGAAAATATATGAACGTTCCTCCCCAGAAGCCAAAAAGAAAAGGGTGGCATATTTGAATATATAAAAATGTAATTTTATGCCTCTGAAGATGCTATATAAGAAAAGACAACAGACTGAGAAAACACACTTGCCATAAATACATAAAAATATTATTTTTCAACAACAATTTAATAGGAAAATTAACAAGTGAATAGAAGAATGAGATATCAGTTCACAAGAAGAGAAATGCAATTAGCCACTATTACTCAGAGAAATGCAAATCAAAGCAATAAGACAGCCTTGTTCAACCACCATAATGTTTTTCTTCAAAAAAAAAAAAAAATACAATGATCCTAAACTGCAGAGAGCTTTCACTTCTACTGAAAGCTGCTCAGTGAAATTTTAAAATGAGTAAGGTCTTTTTGGGGTGCAATTTGTCAGTTAACTTTCACATATTTTAAAGGTGCACAACTTTTTATCCAGTGCTATGCATGCCCCAGAATGTATTTATTGCATCATTACTTACAAAACAAAAATGGCACCCAAACTAATTCTGATGTCTATCAATACATGAAAAAAAAAAATTAAAGTATCCTAAATCCCCAAACTCTGGAATACCTAAGATCCATTGGAAATAAGATATGGGTGGGGGAGAAGAAAATAAGATAAGACAGCCATATGAACTGATTTGAAATTCTCTCTCTACTAGTTGGAAAGAAAAGGCAGCAGAAATAGATGTTCACATTCATCTAAACACACAAACAGAAAATAGAGTGTGTATAAGTATTTCTCAATGAATAAAAGATGGTCTGGAGCCTTGAGGGGTTGTTTGGGGATGAGAGGGAACTCTTAATTTGCCCTAGTGATGGCAAATAATCTGCCTGCAATGCAGGAGACCCGGGTTCAGTCCTTGGGTTGGAAAGATCCCCTGGAGAAGGAAATGACAACCCACTCCAATATTCTTGCCTGGAGAATCCCATAGACAGAGGTGCCTGGAGGGCTACAGTCCATGGGGTCACAAAGAGTCAGACACAACAGCGACTAACGTACACACACATTTTACGGTGAGAAGGTATCTATTATTTATCTATGTGATTTTAAAGAAAAACAAAAAAACATGGCTTCAGAAATAGATCCTTTTGTTCTATTTAAAGTGGGGACACCAATATAGATCTCAAGGATTGCTGATGGGATTTTTAAATCAGATCATGTTGGTAAAGTCTCCTGCCTACAGTAAAGGATCCAGAAATGTTTTCTTCTCTCCTTTACTGGTTGACCTCTTTGATTCCCCATCCTTGTTCTGAGTTGGAATTTCCTACCATTTCAATGACCTTCCAATACTCAGCTTTTTATCTTTAAAGCTTTCCTCCAAATTATACTCATTCAGTCCAAAAGGCTTTGTTCAAGTCAGTAGATCAGAACTGAGGATCACAAGAGTCTCTACAAAGCTGGGACAGGGTTCTTGGTCATTTGACTTCAAAGTCTAGTCTCATTTCACCACACCAACCTAAACTTTCTAGCAAGGTCAGACATGACAATTGTATAGCTCAAAGATGATTGGAGAGAAAATATGGAGAGATAAAGTATTGAAAGAAATTTGACCAGCTTTCATGATCAGTTCAGTCTCTCAGTTGTGTCTGACTCTTTGCAACCCCATGGACTGCAGCACACCAGGCTTCCTCTGTCCATCATCAACTCCTAGAACTTGCTCAAACTCATGTCCATTGAGTCGGTGATGCCATCCAACTATCTCATCCTCTGTTGTCCCCTTCTTCTCCTGCCTTCAATTGTTCCCAGCATCAGGGTCTTTTCCAATGAGTCAGTTCTTCACATCAGGTGGGAAAGTATTGGAGTTTCAGTTTCAGCATCAGTCCTTCCAATGAATATTCAGGACTGATTTCCTTTAGGATCAACTGGTTTGATCTCCTTGCAGTCCAAGGGACTCTCAAGAGTCTTATCCAACACTACAGTTCAAAAGCATCTATTCTTCAGTGCTCAGCTTTCTTTATAGTCCAACTCTCACATCAATACATGACTACTGGAAAAACCATAGCTTTGACTGGACGGACCTTTATCACCAAAGTAATGTCTCTGCTTTTTAATATTCTGGGTTGATCATAGAACCCCATGAACAGTTTTAATTAGTTTTTATGACTTCCCTGGTGGCTCAGTGGTAAAGAAACCACCTGCCAGTGCAGGAGATGTGTGTTCAATCTCAGATCGTGAAGATCCCCCGAGAAGGAAATGACAATCCACTCCAGGATTCTTGCCTAGAAAATCCCATGGACAGAGGAGCTTGGTGGGCTACAGTCCATGGGATTGCAAAGAGTTGGACATGACTGAGTGAGCACATGACCATTCTTTAAACAAGAAAAATAATTAACAATTATTTATACATAAAAAGAAGTGGATACTTCTGGCAGTGATGCCCACAATAGATTGGAGGGATACGAGAGAGGAGGCAGGAATCTGGTGAAGAGGACCCTGTGGACAGAGTCTGAAGGTGTGTGGGGAAGAGCTTCAGAGTCTGGAGAACAGAAGCTGAAGTCACGAGATGCTGAGAAGGCAGAATCCAGAGCACAGGGTGAGGCACCTGTCAACCAAGATGCTTGGGGTTTATTTGGTATGTGGCAGCATGCAGGCAGTACTGTTAACAGTGATAGTCCCAGAGAATGTGGAAAAGCAATTGAATTCTGAGCAAATGTGTATAACATTATTTTAGGCAAGGGTTATACATAGGAAAGAGAAAACGACAACTGAGATCGAGGCTGGAGGAGATGTGTGAGCAGGTGGTCATTTTGTTTGGCCTAACTTAGGTGCAAACAAGTCGACTTAAATTGTCATGTGGCAAAGGTGAAATGGACAAAACTTGGCTCGGCTCCTAACCTAATGAAACTGAATGTTTTTCTAAAGCTGCTCAAAGATGCCAGGGCAACTCCTAACAGGTTGGCAGTGCTTTCAAAAGCCTAAAGGAAACCCCCTATCTATCTGGGATGAGGCTGCTCTCACTGACTAAACAGTCCTTTGCTTTGCTTTTGCCTGAATTATTCCACATCTCTTGCTTGCCTTTGGCAGCTTTAAAAGCTCTTAATGATTAATTAAATGGGAAAACGAAGAAACAGTCAAATATTTGTGGAAAACAGTGATCTACAAAGAACAAGCTTCATTCCAGACACCTGTGGGTTGGGTAAGATCATGGACCTCAAGGCTGGGAGACCTGGACTTTCACTTTGCTCTTTCCCAGAATGGCCAGCAAGTCTTTCAGGGCCTGTTTTCTCCTTGGCAAAATGGATTCTTTTAAGTTCATTTCTGGGCCTTCCCTAGTGGCTCAGCAGTAACAAATAGGCCTGCAATGCAAGAGACGCGGGCTCCATCCCCTGGTCAAGAAGATCCCTTGGAGAAGGAAATGGCAACCCACTCCAATAGCCTTGCCTGGGAAAATCCCATGGAGAGAGGAACCTGGCGGGCTACAGTCCATGGGGTCGCCAAGAGTCAGACATGCCTTAGTGACTAGACAAGTTCGCTTCTGTTTCCATGTGACAATGTACGATCAGCCTCAATCTGGCCCTCTCCCCTCTCGCACCCCTCTATCCGTGTATAATTTTTTCCTCTGAAGGGATAGTTGATTGATGGTAGAAGAGAGGATGGTGGAAAGAAAAATAAATTGAATTTATGCAAGTGGGGAGGGAATTGCCTCATTAACAGAATAATTGAGCTGTTAGTTAATTTTACTTGTTATCCTTAGAAAAGGGCAAAAATCTTCTAAGCAATGACTCCTCTTCTTCCAAATGATTAGAAGAACAACAAAAAGGTTTGTAGCTTAGATGTATCTAGTAATTATGTGCCTAACACTTTTTTTTTCTCTTTTTAAATATCATACGAGGCAGATGTATTTTTAAAATCCTGGCAATTTACACAACACTGTGAAAGTGTCAGCTCTTCCTAATCAGAAATTTTCTGCACTTCCCCCAACCTTATTAGCAGTAATTCCTGCTAATTGATAATTATTACCTTTTCTTAGTCAAATCTAGTTGTTGGTGTAACAACACTTCCTGCTTTGCTAAGATCAATATGTTTAACTATCACTGTAAATAATGCATAAAATTAATAAGAAAACTATGCTTGCTCAATAGAATGCAAACTTCATCTATTTTCATATCAGCTTCTTAATTTACAGGCATTTTATTTATTTATTTTTGTCACAGACTGGTAATAATAAGTAGTTCTTAAGTCCAGATAATGAAATTCTTCACACGTAAGCGTCGTTAGGATTTTGACTAAAGCCCACCGGCACAAAGATGTGAACCGTGGGCTAAGTTCCAGGGGAGAATAAATCTGATCTCTTCTTCAAATCAATTGCAATCAATCTTCATTGACGTGTATACGAGCATTATTCTTTAAGTACTTAAATTGGACGGGACTCAGCCCTGTGTGATCACTCACGGGTTTGTGAAGGCTAATTTCCTGGACATTGATGATGTCTTCATGGCAGTGAAGGGCAAGGCTAGCAGACAACCTAGGTCTTAGTCCAAAATGACTCCTAATACAGGAATATTGGCAAACTGCCTTGGAAGAGTTTCAGAGAGGGTAGCATAAACATCACATTATTCTGGCAAATGTCCCCCACCCAAATCTACCTCCTTCTCACAGTCTCAGTTAAATTAGAAACACATCAGACAAAGACTGTGACTTAAAAAAATTGAAATATAATTGATTTAAAATGTGTTCATTTCAGGCATACAGCAAAGTGATACATATAGAGAGATATATAAATGTGTGTGTGTGTGAGCATGCATATGCATGCTCAGTCTCACAGTTGTGTCCAATTCTTTGCAACCTCATGGACTATAGTCCACCAGACTCCTCTATCCATGGAATTTTCCAGGCAAGAATACTGGAGTGGGGTGCCATTTCCTCCTCCAGGGAGTCTTCCCAACCAAGGGATTGAACCCATATCTCTTGTGTCTCCTGTATTGGCAGCTGGATTCTTTACCAGCTGGATTCTAGAACCACTTGGGAAGCCTCATATAGATATAGAAATATACAGGTATACTTATATGTACATATATATATATATTCTTTTTTAGGTTCTTTTCCACTATAGGTTATTACAAGATACTGAGTAAAGTTATCGTTTGGATATAGTAAGTCCTTGTAATTTATCTAATCTATATATGGACATGAGTTTGAGTAAACTCTGGCAGTTGGTGATGGACAGGGAGGCCTGGCATGCTGCAGTCCATGGGGTCTCAAAGAGTCAGACATGACTGAGGGACTAAACTGAACTGATACACTAGTGTGTGTATGTTAATCCCAAACCCCTAATTGGTCCCTTCCCCTTTCCCCTTTGGTAACCGTAAGTTTGTGTGCTATGACTGTGAGTCTATTTATATTTTGTAAGTAAGTTCACTTCTATCCTTTTTTTATAGATCCCACATTTAAGCAATATTATATGATATATGTCTATCTCTGTGTGATTCTTTAAAAGTATGATTCAGAAACCTGAAAATACAGAAGGAGATCATAGATGGAAGAGATATACTTACGGAGTCAGGGCTTTCTCCTGATCTTGCAGCCGGGATACTGAGAACACTGCTCATGGTGGCAGGAAAGATGCTCTGGGTTCTGCATCATCTCCTTGTTAGAAAGGATGCTCGCTGGGTGCTGCAGTGGAAGAGCAGGACATGTCGGCTCCTGTTTTTGTGAACCTTTGCACCTTAGCTGTGTGACTGCACATGCCTCATTCTTTATGGGCCTCAGTTTTCTCATCTGTAAAATGGAGAGGTTTGCAGTATTAGAAGCTTCTCAGCCTCTTCCTACTCTCTCTGTTGTTGTTCAGTTGCTCAGTCATGTCTGACTCTTTGTGACCCATGGACTGCAGCATGCCAGGCTTCCCTGTCCTTCACTATCTCCAAGAGTTTTCTCAAACTCATGTCCATCGAGTTGGTGATGCAATCCAACCATCTCGTCCTCTGCCATCCCCTTCTCCTCCTGCCTTCAATCTTTCTGTTCCTTATATGAAAGGATAGACATCTCCCCTATGAGATAGATTATGTTCACATCCACACAGCAAGCTCTATACTCAATAAGGCACATAACTTACCATATACGACCCTCATAGGAAAGGAAATAAATCAAATCTGACTCTTCACCCTTCAGTCTGTTAATTGTTGGTTAATTTACTGTCTTGTCTTCTGTTGGATTTTGAGCTCCACAAGGGCCAAAATATCATCTCTGTAACCTCTATGCAGAATATTTTTCTGAAAAGTAGGAAACTAATAACTATTTATAGACTGCTGGTGAATGAAACCTGAGACTGCCTTATCATGTGGTTCATAACTAATAAAAGTCCCTAAGTTTACGAAAGATCTTAACATAAAGGTTATAGTCCGTGATTAGGGAAACACAATAAAAATAAAATTACTTTTATAGATATCCCGATAAAATGATCATGAATCTGCCAGATCCCAATGTCCATGGAGTTCTCCAGGTCAGAGTACTAGAGTGGGTAGCCTATCCCTTCTCCAGGGGATCTTTCCAATCCAGGAATCAAAGCTGGGCCTTCTGCTTTGCAGGCAGATTCTTTATCAGCTGAGCTACCAGGGAAGCCTGGTTAAAAAATAGGCTCCCTACAAATAAATAAAAATCATACTGCTTTGAACTCGTTCTCTCCAACACAAAGTGCACATGCACTGTTATCCACAGGCTTTGCGAGGAAAATCACTGTGGCCTAAACCTGTGTAATAGACGATGTTTTACTCCATCTAGTGCTTCCCTGGTGGCTCAGATGGCAAAGAATCTGCCTGCAATGTGGGAGATCCAGATTTGATCCCTTGGTCAGGAAGATCCGCTGGAGTAGGAAAAGGCAACCCACTCCAGTATTCTTGCCCCAAAAATGCTGTGGACTGAGGAGTCTGGCGGGCTACAGTCCATGAAATCACAAAGAGTCAAACATGACTGGGCGACTAACACTTCAACACACGTTTGTTGTTGTTGTTTTCATTTTAATTGGAGGCTAATTACTTTATAATATTGTACTGGTTTTTGCCTTACACCGACATGAATCAGCCATGGGTATACATGTGTCCCCCTCCCTCTGGGTTGTCCCAGAGCACTGGCTTTGAGTGCCCTGTTTCATGCATCGAACTTGGACTGGTGATCTATTTCACATGTGGTAATATACATGTTTCCATGCTATTCTCTCAAATCATCCCACCCTTGCCTTCTCCCACAGAGTCCAAAAGTCTGTTCTTTATCTCTGTGTCTCTTTTGCCATCTCACATATAGGGTCGTCATTACCATCTTTATAAATTCCACATATATGCGCTAATATACTGTATTGGTGTTTTTCTTTCTGGGTTACTTCACTCTGTATAATAGGCTCCAGTTTCATTCGCCTCATTAGAACTGATTCAAATGCATTCTTTTTAATAGCTGAGTAATATTCCATTGTGTATATGTACCACAGCTTTCTTATCCATTTGTCTGCTGATGGGCACCTAGGTTGCTTCCATGTCCTGGCTATTATAAACAGTGCTGCGATGAACATTGGGGTACATGTGCCTCTTTCAATTCTGGTTTCCTCAGTGTGTATGCCCAGCAATGGGATTTCTGGGTCATATGGCAGTTCTCTTTCCAGTTTTTTAAGGCATCCCCACGCTGTTTGCCATAGTGACTGTACAATCAACTTGCTTTTTTTACTCCATGTTGAAAGGCAGGAGGATGGCACCGTCATCTATCTAGACACTCAGAAAGGGTGCCACTCACTCATCCTTCTGGAAAAAGAAATGATGAAGAGAAACAAGTTTTCTGAAAGATAAATCCAATTTGAGATCCTCAACGATCAAAACATCATAGCTGTTAAAATATAAGATTAAGGTAGCTTTGTTGGTAGCCCCTGATCAGAGGCTGTTTTACTGCAGATAGAGTTGTAGGTGTTCTCTCACTCAGTTTAGGTCCCTGCAGTAGGAATCTATTTTGGTCCTATGTTACCTGTGAGACCTGAGGATGAATTTTGTCCCTAAATCAGGAAATATACTTTCTGGAGCCCATCTCTCAACCCACTTTTCTTGCCCAAATTTGATGAGCCCTCAGATAAGTCAGCTTTGCTACAGTAACAAATGAAACCCAGACCTCCGTGGGATACAGTAGCAACGGAGTCATGTTTTTTTCACACTGAAATTTACCCATGAAGTGCTGCAGGTGTGCTCAGGTCTGCTCTGCCTGTCTGCACGATAGGCTCAGGACAAAAGAGATGCTTCTCCTGGGACTTGTTCTCATGGCCGAGAGACAAGGATGAGAAAGCTGTGAAAAACCAAACCCATTATGGTTGTAGCAGCTCCTCCCTGATGGAGATCTGTATATCACTTCCGCTCATATGCCATTGGCCAAAGAACATTAGAAGGCTACACTCTGCATCAGCACAGCAGAAAAGTGTACGTCTCATACAGGAAGGGACTGCAAGCTACACAGCAATGCCTGGAGATGGTTTTTTTTTTTTTTTTTTCCTTTACTGGGAAGAGAAGTGAAAACCAGAACGTGGACTGGTGATCAGCAGTTCAATTCAGTGTGGAAATGAAAGAAAAAAGTGGTGAAGGGTCTACACGAGAGGCAAATTACTGAACCATCCAAGCTGCCCCCAGAAACTTCAGAATCTGACCCCAAACTACCTCAACTACTCTTTCTGGCCAGGTTTGCTGTATCCCCCAAATATCCTATTCTGCTATTTCCTTCTCTCCCAAAACCAAGCTGTTGCTATTGTTCAGTCACCAAGTCGTGTCCGACTCTTGGCGACTCCAAGGACTGCAGCACGCCAGGCTTCTCATTCCTAATCATCTTCCAGAGTTTGCTCAAGTTCGTGTTCAGTGAACTGCTGATGCCATCCAACCATCTCATCCTCTGTCACCCTCTCCTCCTTTTGCCCTCAATCTTTCCCCAGCATCAGGGTCTTTTCCTCTTCACATCAGGTGGCTAAAGGATTGGAGCTTCACCTTCAGCAGCAGTCCTTCCAAAGAGTACCCAGGGTTGATATCCTTGAAGACTGACTGATTTGATTGCCCTTCTGTCTTCTCCAGGACCACAGTTTGAAAGCATCGATTCTTCTGCACTCTGCCCTCTTTATTGTCCAACTCTCACATCCACACTTGACTCCTGGAAAGACCATAGCCTTGACTACACGGGCCTTTGTTGGCAAAGTGGTGTCTTTGCTTTTTAACCAAGTTAGACCAAGCAAAGTAACAGTACAATTTTATTGCCAGAGAATTTACTGAATAATTTTCTGCTTCTTTCAACTTTACACTGAATGACTTAAGTTAATTTGAATGACTAATAAACTATCTAGTGATAGATATTACTGCTTTAATCAAATCTAATTTAGTATCAATCATAAGAAGTATCATTGTTTCATGTACCACTAAGAAAAAAAAGGTGCCAATTAAACTATGATATGCCATTAATTATAGCATGCATCCCAATTTCAGAGATGTTAAAATGTGAAAAATATGTCTTAGATTCAATGAAATATGATATTTAGTATAGTTCTTCATTTCCAATTGTTTCAGATAAGACCTATGAATTTTGTACTAATCATAATTTAAAACCAGCTTATATACAAGATGACATCAACACTGTAAAAACTGAAAAATAAGTCAGCCTTAAAATATTCTAGAATATTCCAAGTGATTGTTATACCTGGATATTAATACTAATTAAATTTCAGTTTCTTTGCTATATTTTTGTGGCTTTCTATTTTTAATAAATTACTGTAAATTTCACAATCATTAGTACTATTTGTAGTTTAAAATAATGACATATGATTTTATATATGCTATATGATCAAAATTATTTTAAGATACCGGAAAAGAGTAATAGGGAGCCATCAGATTTTAATGTTTTTATTTCTGGTAATAAACTATGGCTATTATTTTTTCCTTTTCTCTACTTGTTCTCTTTTTTCTGAAAATTTTAGAAACAGGAAAACTTTTTTCCTTTTTTTTCCCAGAAAAGCAGGTTGTGTCCTTTTACAGAGATTTGAATGCACTCGTTATAAGTCAAAAGTGAATTAATATTTGCCACCAAAGACCCATTCTCTCCTTTCTTAAGACAATTCCATATTTATTCCAAATAGTAAAGTACTGAGCTAAAGACTACTTCCCTGTCAATCTTCTTCCACCACAAGTGGCCATGTGAATAAGTTCCCATAAATGAAATATAAGTGAAAATATTCAATGAGACTTCCAGTAAGCTTCTTAAAATCAAGGCAGGTGTTTCTTTTGTCTTCCTTTTTCCCTTTTTGAATACTGCCGTAATGGCCAGAGCTTCAGCAGCCATTTTGGGCTTTGGGTTAGCTTGACAATGGGAGCAAGGCAAAGTATGCTGATGCAGACTGCAAAGTAGCCTCGGTATTTGCTAATGTTGGAGTTATCAGACTATCCTCAGACTTCTCATCTTTGGACCACATATACAGGAAAAAGAAATAAGCCTCTACCTCATTTAAGCCTCTGTCAGTCATAACTGGTGGAAATTTGTAACTCATGCAGAAATGTAAATGGAGGTATAACTCAAGCCCTCCTCTGGCTCTACTCTATGTATGATGTTGAATGCGGACAATATTTTCCCAGATGATCTGAATTAAACATTTCTGAGTTCTGAAAGTTAGGTTAAAATTGGGCATGTTCCACATCAGTGTCTAGAACAGGAGGAAATTCTGAATCTTTCTGCAATCAGATGAACCTAGCTACACGGATGGCGTGATCTCTATTACAAATGAGTGTTGTTGTTGTTGGTTTTTTCTAGCCATTTTCACTATTCCCCATATGGGTCAGGGTCTCTGACCTCTTCTTTATTTCTTCCTGTGCTACCTTTTCCCTGAAGCACTTAGCTAATTTTGTGATCCAGTGACTAAGATGGGCATTTGTCACTTTCTTCAGAGAGAAATGAAAGCAGGTGAATGTGACATTCTTAGCCACACTTAACTGAATCTTGGCTCAAGTGACAGCCCACAGGCACTTTGCTTGAGTATCTATGTATCTAGAACATGGAAAATTTTCACAAGATACATGTGTGTGTTTCTTTCTGTACTTTCATAACAATGATCTTTTATTTTTTTCCAGAATACAGAGGATAAGATCTCAAAAAAAAAAAAAAAAAAAAAAGGGTGGGGGGAGTGTTCTAAAAACACTTGAAGAATTCTTTCAAGAAAAAGTCCCCATCTAAGAGCTCTGCCTTATTTAGGGAATCTAATGGTCAGGCCTTAGTAATGCCAGACAATTAAATCAATACACCTACAAAATGAATTGGCATGGACAGATTTCTAATACAAACAAACAGATCAACTTAGGTTTTTGTTGTTGAATTTTGTGGAAAAAAAATGCTCTCCCCTCTCATTCACCTTGTAAACTCTGTGGAGTTGATGACTAATTGAGGCATATGATTTAAGTTATCTGACACCACAGCTATGGTCTTTGGAAAACATGCACCTCTGAGTTGATGTTACTCACTGGGATTCTTGCCCAAGGGCAGCTCCCCACTATCTTTAGGAGATTGAGTGAGGCAGTCCACCATCAGTCACCATTCCCACCTGCTCCCTCCTTCTGGTCTTTAAGGTCCATACTTACTGAGCTGTTATTAAACTGTTTGCATAAGCTCTGCCTCAAGAACCACATTCCTGGAAGTCTTCTTATGTTTGTAGATTCTTCCCTTTTTATGGAATGCCATTCCTATTCCCTCTGTTTGCTTAAGGAACTACTGCCCAGTCTTCAAGATCCAGTCTAATTATTCCATTTTATGAAGGAGAAAATGGAGACTCAGAAAAGTAGAATTATTTGCCTAAGACCACAGAAGTGGTACCATGGTCAAGACTTGACTGTACCAGATTTTGTATTTGTATCTGCTTGTGGATGGAAAAAGAGTGGCTATATGCACTTATTGGATCACAGGATTATTCATTTATGATGTCATTTATTTATATCAAACCCATATCAGAACCCAGATTCTTTCGTTTATATTTAAATTGGGTTTAATTTTATCCTTTTAGCTTCTTAAAGTGGAAGCTGAGGTCACTGATTTGAGGCCTTTTCTCCTTTCTAACATCAGCATTTTAGTGACATAAATTTTCCTCTAAACACTGCTTTGGCTCCATCCAACAAATTTGTTAGGCTGTGTTATAACTCTCATTTAGTTCTGGTATCTTATAATTTCTATCTTCTTATTCTTTTTTTGATTCCTTCTATTTTCTGCTTTTGATTCTTTCTGCCTGGAGTTCATTGAGATTCTTGTGTGTATAGAACTATAATTTTGATTAATTTTTTAAAATTTCAGCTGATCATTTTTCAAATATTTTTATACTTTTCCTTCTTTCAAGGACTCCAGTTGCATATATTTTCCATGGGCCTCTAATACTTCATTCATTCTTTTTTCTCTGTTTCCAATGTTTCATTTTGGATGGTACTCATTATTATATCTTCAAGATCACTAATCTTTTTTTTCTGCAATGTCGAATCTGCTGTCAATCTCATATAACATATTTTTCATCTCAGACTTTATAGCATTCATTTATAGAAGTGTAATTTTGGTCTCTTTTCACATGTCTCATTTCTTAACATACTCACTTATTCCTCTAGATCACTGATCATATGAAATATATTCAAAAATAGTTATAAAGTTTGTTTTAATACCCTTGTCAATTAATTTTATCAACTATTTAATTTCTGAGCTTCAGCTGATTAATTTTACTTCTCATTATGACTCATATATGCCTTCTCCCTTCAATGACTTGTAATTTTTTTTTATTTGATATCAGAGACTGTGAATTTTACTTGTTGAGTGATGGATAATTTATAGTCCCATAAATATTATTAAGTATTATTCTGGTATGTAGTTAAATTATTTGAATACAGTCTGATTCATCTGGATCTTGGTTCTAGGATTCATTAGAGAAGACCAGAGAAGTAAAAAAAAAAAAAAAAAAACCCAAAAACCAAAACCCTCATTCGACTGTCCTACTTGATGGCCTGTGAGTTAGTTTTTCCACTCCTACTGATGGGACCAGGAACTTTTCAAGCCTGTGTGAGCTCTGGGGGACTTTCCTGGTGGTTCATGGGTAAAGAATCTGCCTGTAATGCAGGAGACGCAGATTCGATTCCTGGGTTGGGGAGATTCCCTGCAGGAGGAAATGGCAACCCACTCCAGTGCTCTTGCCTGGAGAATCCCGTGGACAGAGGAGCCTGGCGGGCCACAGTTCACAGGGTCACAAGGAGTTTGGCATACTGTAGCAACTGAGCACAGCACAGCTCAGAGCTCCAGGACGGTATTCTCTGATTATTTCAGGTGGATCATTCCTAGTCTTTTATAAGTTCCTCATGTGCCTGTGCTATCAGTCTTCAGTTGAAGACTTGAGGGAAACTCACTACATCTCCTCTCTGATACTCTGCCTGGTGAACTCTATACCTCTTGGCTTCCCAGTTATCTTTTGTCAACTCATGGAGACTGCTAAGCTCTGGTAGGTTGCTTTTCCTTTTGCTGTAGACTGGAAATGCTCTCTAAGCAATAAACTAGGACCATTTGCACCACATCTGATTTTATTCTCATTGCTCAGGGATCCCTACCCTACATTGCCTCACGGCCAATTCTTGAAAACTCTTGATTTGTATATTTTATTATTCTTTTCTATTTCTTTCACTTGCGACAGTACATCTGGTCTCTTTTACTTCCTCTGGTCATAAGCCAAATTTCGATTCAGCTTTCTATTGTAAAAAAATGACTCATTTTTGAATATTTGAGAAATGTCTGAGATACTCGTGCTGATTAGTAATCTTAATATTTTTGTAATATTGTAGGCAATTATTTCCTTAGCAGGGACCATGTTTCTTTGACCAGCACCCTTCACCCCTTGCCCCTAGTCCAAAAGACTAGTTTCACATTTCAATTTTCTCTTACAAGATACCTGGTATCAGGAAAATCATCTGAATTCTCTGACCTCAATGTTTTTTAAATCTGTAAAGTGGGAATACTACTATCTACCTAATGGACTTGTAATTGTTAAATAGCATATAAAACATTTTTCTCATAAGAAATGTCTGAAAAACAGTTGTATAATTAAAGACAATTAAAAGTTGTATGCTATAAAGTTGTATGACATTGTGTCAAAGTCAATTATATATATATATATGTTTGCATATCTATTTTGATTTTCATCAAGGATTGTCTGTAAAATGATTTCCCTTGTTAAAAGAACTTAAACTTTTTTCTTTTCATTGCTCTAATTAAAATGATGCCATAAAATATACAGAAAGAAAATATTTATTTGAGTTTGATGTCTGCAGCTGTGTGTTTCACATATAAATAGGATTGAACTTCCTCTTCCAGGAGATAGTAAATTCTTCAATTAATTGGTTTATCTTCATAAGATGGCATTTTATTTGAGAAACCTGTTGCGATTCAGTGGAAGGTTCATCATTGGCAAAGCTAGAAGTTCCTACAATTCTGCCTGGCTCTCACTGAACTGTGGGTACAGAGCTGCCCTCAAATCTCAGTCTGAAGACTGCTTGTTGTCTGTTTCCCCAGAGAGAGAGCATTTAAGATGCAGCCAGGCGCAATGCTCTCATATTCTGACCAGGGCATTTTGTGTGAAGGAAGCTTCCCATATTGGTATTTAAGCTTCCAGAGGTTCCCAGTGGCTTCCAGACGATGTTTTTGTATGACCATCCATATAGTTTATTTTCCTCCACTGTTCATTCTGTAATGACCTGCAATAGAAACCGAGATTATTTCCTTATGTCAGTGGAATCCCTGGTGAAAAAGGGGGAGGGAACATTCCTTTATTTTTATATTCTTTTATAATAAAAATGAGATTCTTCTTAAACTCTCACTGTAGTGGACATACTCACAGCCCCCTTAAACATCCCCTTACATGCAGAAGAGGTGCTTCAGAATCCATATTTATAAATGGTCCCAGTGGATTGGGCCAAGTGTGGACAGCAGACACAAGATGGGCCAACACAATTTAGAATTGACATTTATCAATTATTTGGGTTTTTTTAATTTGTTATTTGTTGTTGTTCAGTCACTCAGTCATGTCTGACCCCATGGACTGCAGCAGGCCAGGCTTGCCTGTCCTTCACTATTGTCCAGAGTTAGCTCAAAAACATCAATTCTTTATTGTTCAGCCTTTTTTATGGTCCAATTCGCACATCGGTATGTGACTACTGGAAAAACCATAGCTTTGACTGTATGGACATTTGCTGGCAAAGTGATGTCTCTGCTTTTTAGTACTCTGTCCAGGTTTGTCATAGCTTTTCTTTCAAGGAGAAAGTGTCTTTTAATTTTATGACTGCAGTCACCATCCACAGCGATATTTGACACTAAATTAGCTGCTAACAACAACAACAGCAGCAATATCTTTGAAAGCCCAGAGTTGTGATTTAGGTATCTTCTACCAGATGAATTCTATAAGCAGGAAACAATATATGCAGCTATAAGAGAAGGAGTTGGGTTGGAAAAGAGAAGCAGAAATATGACAAAAAAAAGTCCATTCGCCAGGCTTCCCAGATGTTGTTTCATCTTTTATCCAAGGATTGGCTATATTCCCAACTTAAATTTCTAGGAGGCGTGAGTATGTCTTTAAACCAAACACCAAAATTTAACTTTGGCTTATGTTAGTTTCTTCTGCTTTCAAACAAAATGCCCTAATGGAGCATGATGGAGTGATGAGAATTAAAGAACACTTGATATACCTCTAAAGAGAGAGGCAGGACATCTTGAAATGACTAAACATTCAATGCAGACCAACAACCTTGCTATAAACAGATTCATTTCATCCAAAAAGCTGTCCATAGGTGGTAGACTTAGGTACAATTTACAAAGAAGTAAACTAAGGTTTAGTTAATTTAAGCAATTTGGCCAAGATCATAAAGTTAGTAGATTCTGAAGCCAGGTCAGCTGGCTAATTCCTCCAAGAACAAAAAAAAAGTGATGGGTGTCATGAGGCTTCTAAAGTTCTTGACCACATGCTGGGTTTGGCTTATTGACAGATCATTGCAGTTTCCTCATCAAATCAACTTAAAAATCATCTCAAGTGTCACTTAAGAGGAGAAAGATACAGTAGGGACTCTCAGAGAAGACCTATTCCCTCCACGTATAATAATCAATTAGATGAGTTTTGTGTTAATTCAATCAGAGAAGCAGAGAAAGATTGCAACTCTTTGGATTAAAGTCTGAAATCAAATATTTTTTTACACGGTTGACCTTTGTCACTTTATTGTAAGAGGAACTGATGATGAGCCACTGAACTAGCAAATTAGCTTTGCAAAGCTGTTGACAGGGTCAGTAGGAAATCAAACCCATTTGAACAAAGATGAGTTGGTTTCTAAGCTGTAGGACTCAGTTTGGGAGACTTTAGCCATAAAGATATTCAGAGGCACTTTGGAAGCAGGTGCGAAAAAAAATGCAGATTTTTGTGTTTTTTTTTTTTTTGCCTTGAGATATTTAACTCTTTACTTCTCCTTCTAGAACCAGTCAAGAGTGTAATGTTGGCTTACTAAAATCTTCAGGAAAGCAGGACTCTTTCAACTACTTAAAGTTGAACAGAACTGTCAAGCACCTAATGTTTATCAGGTACCTAATAATGGCACCCCACTCCAGTACTCTTGCCTGGAAAATCCCATGGATGGAGGAGCCTGATGGCCTGCAGTCCATGGGGTCGCTAAGAGTTAGACACGAGCAATTTCACTTTCACTTTTCACTTTCATGCATTGGAGAAGGAAATGGCAACCCACTCCAGTGTTCTTGCCTGGAGAATCCCAGGGACAGGAGAGCTTGGTGGGCTGTCGTCTATGGGGTCGCACAGAGTTGGACACGACTGAAGCGACTTAGCAGTAGCAGCAATGTTTATCAGGCACATTCACTGCCATGGTGTATTGACTCCTCATATCATAATTAGAGGCCTTCCCTGGTGGCTCAGATGGTAAAGGATCACCTTCATTGAGGAAACTTGGGTTTGGTTCCTGGCTTAGGAATATTCCCTGGAGGAGGGCATGGCAACCTACTCCAGTGTTCTTGCCTGGAGAATCCCCATGGCAGAAAAGCCTGGTGTGTTACAGATGATGGGGTCACAAAGAGTTGGACTCAACTGAGCAACTAAGCACACATCATAAACAGAGGTTGTTTCCAATTCACAAGGGAAAAAAAGAAGGTATGGGAAAGTTTTGAAACTTACTAATCTCTTATCCCCGTGCTTATGTTAAAATTTAAGATCACTGTGGAGGAATAAGTTGTAGAAGTAAGGGAAAGACTAGATAGATGATCACGAATCCTGTTCTTTACATATCCCATGTAAAAGTTTCACTTTATTTCCCAGGGGATTAAGTTCTAGTCAATGGGCAATAAGCAGAATAAATATGTAAAAATCACTTCCTGGTGTATAAAACATTCCCACAAATAACCTTTTTTTTTTTTCTCTTTCAATGGCTTTATAAACACAACAAATTTGGATGCTCTGTGTTAAACATGAGGGAGTCACAGGGTGGATGTTGTCTGGGCCCCTGAATCACCACGTGGAAGAGAGCTCCTCACCAATTGGGAAAGTTTATTTTGGATTTCACAGGGCAAAGACAAAAAAATCAATTGTAGTCTGCTTGAATCACCAAGACTGTAGTGACTTAGCATGCGAGCACACACGCACACACCACAACATATGCTAACTAGTACAAAGACCAAAGGGCCGTAAAAGTGATGTGGGGGCTGATGGAAGGTCTTTTACACGGGCAGGAGGAGAAGCAAGTAACAGAGGATACAGTGGTTGGAAAACGTCACCTTCTCTATGGACCCGAGTTTGAGCAAACTCCAGGAGATAGTAAAGGACAGGGAAGCCTGGTGTGCTGTAGTCCACGGCATTGCAAAGAGTCAGACACTGAGCAACTGAGAGACAAGTTTTACAAAGAAACATAGTCCTTTAGTGTGATGAATAATTTTATATATCAACTTGGTTAGACCAAGGTGCCCATAGTCTAAAACTGATCAAATATTTGTTAGTCTAGATGTTTTTGTAAAGGCATTTTTATTTTATTTTTTTTAAGTTTTTTACTTGTTTAATTTTTTAATATCAAAGTGTAGCTGATTAACAATGATCTTATAGTTTCAAGTGGGCAGCAGAGGGACTCAGACATACATGTACACGTAACCACTCTTCCCCAAACTCCCCTCTCATTCAGACTGCTCCATAACATTGAACAGAGTTCCCTATCTCTGTATCTTTCTTTATAGACGTGTGTGTGGGGGGGGGGTGTGTGGGTGTGTGTGTGTGGGTGTGACTTTTAAATATGTCATCACAATTCTAATTGGAAGGGTTTGCAAAAGCAGGTCATGAGCTGGATTTGGATGCTGGGCATAACTGGTCAACCCCTGGTCCAGTCAATCCTATTGTGCCCATTTCTTTTGACTTACCTTATAGGAGATCTCCACCCACTTCTTTTCTGAAAGGAGCTAAAGACATATCACAGCCAGGTAGTCACCCCCCACACACTTTGTGCATACACCGTACTAGTCAGCACACTCTCCCTCAATGCTGACCATGGGTCATCTGCTCTTAGCTAGCTTCACTCTAATAACATGGTAATGATATAGCTACTTGGCCCCTGTCCCTCAGGAGTGAGGTGGTCTCATTCATTCCTCCAGTAGGTACAGCTCATGAAACTGATTCTTGCAGGGAGACCAAATTGTTTATTTATGGGGACAAACATTGATAAGCCACATTGCGAAGTAACAAAGAACTTCCAGTGTGGGTGCTCAAGGTTGGCTTGTTGGATGGGAACAGCATGTGGTTGGTGTGGATTCTGACCTAGCCCTTCCTGTGACGGCCACTGTGGTCCACAGAGGTTATGGATCCACTTGTTGAGGGTTGTTATGAGCATTGGATGAAGCAGATGTTTATGGGCCATTGTAGAAAATCCCCACTGCAGGTTAGTTTTCAAGACTGGCCCCTTCTAAGCTATGACCAACCTAGACAGCATATTCAAAAGCAGAGACATTATTGCCGACTAAGGTCCATCTAGTCAAGGCTATGCTTTTTCCAGTGGTCATGTATGGATGTGAGAGTTGGACTGTGAAGAAGGCTGAGCACCGAAGAATTGATGGTTTTGAACTGTGGTGTTGGAGAAGACTCTTGAGAGTCCCTTGGACTGCAAGGAGATCCAACCAGTCCATTCTGAAGGAGATCAGCCCTGGGATTTCTTTGGAGGGAATGATGCTTAAGCTGAAACTCCAGTACTTTGGCCACCTCATGCAAAGAGTTGACTCATTGGAAAAGACTCTGATGCTGGGAGGGATTGGGGGCAGGAGGAGAAGGGGATGACAGAGGATGAGATGGCTGGATGGCATCACTGACTTGATGGACATGAGTCTGAGTGAACTCTGGGAGTTGGTGATGAACAGGGAGGCTTGGCGTGCTGCGATTCATGGGGTCACAAAGAGTCAGACACGACTGAATGACTGAACTGAACTGAACTGAATACTTAACACAGTGATCCCAGCCTTCAAGTTCCTTTACAAAGCAATAACTGCCGTAAGCAGAATCATCTATTTCCCCAAGAAAGATTTCAGGCTGCCTTGCATCACTTCTCTGTAGGCATGGCCCTACATTGGTTCACATTGGCTGAATCTGACTATTTTGTAATCTTTTTTAATAATGTTGTCCAACTCAGCTATTGCCTCTTCTAGTCCTTGGCATTGGCTTTGTAATTCTGTTTGTCCATCTGTTATTTGTCCGTCTGGCATTGTTGCCTGCCCATTTTTTATATTTTTCTGGATTTTTTTTGTTTTGTTTTTTCTTTTTATTTCCCCAGTAATTTTACAAAGCCTGTCTACTGTTTGATATTCTGTCTTGCTGCTTTTCTGAAGACATGCTGTGAGAGATTCTAGAACTGGAGGGAAATACTGGGTCTTGTTTCTCTGAGGGTTTGTGTCTCAAATTGAGGTGTCTCTGGGCACATTAAGAATGCAGCTGCAGATTTGTGGAAGCACAAGAAAAAGTCTCCATATTTTCCCAGGGCAGTTTTACACCACAAAGACTTTAATCTCTTTTATTTTAATAAATGTTGATTTTACATAGAATAGGTCAACCTTTCTGTTTGTTTTTAAGTAAACAGAAGTGCCACATTGCTGAATGCCTCTTTGGGTTTTGAAGCAAGTTCCCCTCTCCTGCTGGTAAAGGACTTGGATGAAAAAATCTGAGAAACACTGATTAAGTAATGGGTGGTGGGGGGAGAGGCCCACCTCCTGTACCTTCCTGTGCATTGGCATTGCGCTCGATCCCCTGGTGTGTCTTTTTATTTAATCCTCATAATACATGGGGCCACAGTGATATTTGCACTTTTGATAAAATCAAGGTTGAAAGAGTCAAACTCAGAATAACACCGATAATGTCATCACCATTATATTAAGTAATTGTGCAAAAGGCACATCTTAGACCAAGCTGCAAACTGAGTGTCATTCTCTCACTTAGGAGGAGATATTCTTCCATGATATTATGGTCTGGATTGTGTCTCCCCTAAAATTCATATGTTGAAGACCTAATCCCTAAAGTGCCTCAAAGTGTGACTGTGTGGAGAAAGGGCTTTAAAGAGGCAGCTAAATAACCATGAGACCTCTAGGGTGGACCCTGATTCAATGACTGGTGTCCTGATAAGAAGAGACACAGACATACAGAGAAGACAATGTAGAGATACAGGAAGATTATCTAGAAACCAGAGAGGTGTCCAACCAACCAAATACCTTGATCCCAGACGTCAAGTCCCCAGAACTGTGATAAAATAAACTTCTCTTTAAGCCACCAAGTCTTTGATACTTTGTTACAGAAGCTGTAGGAAAATCAGTGCACATGGAAAAACTTTTTAAAACACTTATTTTAAATTGAGGAATACTTGTTTTGCAATATTGTGTTGGTTTCTATGATAGGCTCTTGATCATTCTTTTCTTTCTGTTGCTTCATTCCTTCTTTCTTTTTCCACCAAACTTTTTATCTCTCTATCTCTATCTATCCATCTATCTACCTACCTACCTACATATCCCCTATTTATTAGTCTATCATCTACAGCGCATACAAACATTCAATTCATATACAAAAGTCTACAGGAAATATCTTTATTTATCTTTATCATATTTATCTTTATTCCTGCTATCCTAAAACTGTTTCTGCTTTAATGGTGACACAGTCTTCTTATCTATACCTGCAAAATCACTGCAGATGGTGGCTGCAGCCATGAAATTAAAAGATGCTTACTTATTGGAAGGAAAGTTATGAAAAACCTAGATAGCATATTCAAAAGCAGAGACATTGCCAACAAAAATCTGTCTAGTCAAGGCTATGGTTTTTCCAGTAGTCATGTATGGATGTGAGACTTGGACTGTGAAGAAGGCTGAGCACCGAAGAATTGATGCTTTTGAACTGTGGTGTCGGAGAAGACTCTTGAGAGTCCCTTGGACTGCAAGGAGAGCCAACCAGTCCATCCTAAAGGAGATCAGTCCTGGGTGTTCATTGGAAGGACTGATGCTGAAGCTGAAACTCCAGTACTTTGGCCACCTCATGCGAAGAGTTGACTCACTGGGAAAGACTCTGATACTGAGAGGGATTGGGGGCAAGACGAAAAGGGAACAACAGAGGATGAGGTTGCTGGATGGCATCATGGACTTGATGGACATGAGTTTGAGTGAACTCCGGGAGTTGGTGATGGACAGGGAGGCCTGGCATGCTGTGAATCATGGGGTTGCAAAGAGTTGGACACAACTGAGCGACTGAATTGAACTGAACCATAACATGTATATACATACATGTGTGTAGGCTGTCATGTCTGACTCTTTGTGATCCCATAGACTGTAGCCTACCAGGCTTCTCTGTCCATGGGATTTCCCAGGCAAAAATCCTGGAGTGAGGTTTCGTCTCTTTCTCCAGGGAATCTTCCTGACTCAGGGATCAAACTTACATCTCCTGCAGCCCCTGCATCAGCAGGTGGATTCTTTGCCACTAAGCCACCTAGGAAGCCCCCAAGATGCACATACAAGAATGTTCTAATACTTCCCCTGATCTTTAGCACGTAAATATTGATTAAAATTTACAGAATATAATGAATCCTGCTAAAGTATATATATTTCTTTGTATATATTTATTGAATATTATTATACATTTAATTATTATTTTCCTGTGTTTATTCTAGAATCATTCTAGAAATGTACACAGAGTAGGAATATAATCTACAGAAGAAATTTAAACTCACTCATAATTTCATCATGCAGAGATATTTGATTTGAACTTTTTGCCTTTCATATTTTATTCTATATTTGCATGGATATAAGGACATACACAGAGACCTCATAAATATGTAATATACTTTATTGTGTTCTTTACATAGAAAATATAGCAAGTCATTATCTGTTACCTTTGAGGCAAATAGTCTCCCAGATTTCTGTTATTGTTATTTTCATTTAAAGAACTTTTAATTCTTACACATTCCATGTATTTAAT
Source organism: Oryx dammah (assembly GCF_014754425.2). NCBI lineage: Eukaryota > Metazoa > Chordata > Mammalia > Artiodactyla > Bovidae > Oryx > Oryx dammah. Next base: position 6,873,674 of record NW_024070200.1, on the reverse strand, counting down.
CATGTGGGATTTTTGTCATTTTCCTGCTCCAAACTTGTATCTCTATTCTGAGATGAGACAAATAGTCACCTAGACACTCTAAGATTTCATTTTTTTCCACTCAACTGTTTAATCTATCTGGAATTTGATTTGCTACAGAGTATGTTATGCAAATGCCACTGGTCTTCATAAGTAATTGATAAGCTGTTCTATTAATATTTGTTGGTAATACTACCCTATTACTATTCATTTTCAATTTCTGTGTTACAAACTCCACAAACATTAAGATGCCACCTAGTTATTAGCTCATGGTTTGCAGGTCAGAAGTCCTGGCACAGTCTCCTGCCCAGGGTCTCACAAAGCCAGGGTCAAAGCAGCAATGGTTACGTCTTCATCCAACAATAAACCTTTTCATAATTTAGTTAACCTAGGTGCCTCTCCCTTGCCCCCCATCATTTTATCTTTTTTTTTTCAAAAATAATTGTCTGTATTCTCTTTTATTACTTATTTATTCTCTCAGATGAACTCTAGCATGATTTATCAAAGGTTCAGTCTCCAACTAGATATACTTTCATTTGAATTTTGATTTCAAGATAGTTAAATCCATGCATTTGTATTGGGGGATAATTTGCCTCTTTATAAAATTAAGTTTTATGTATAGACAATGCTTGGAGAAGGCAATGGCAACCCACTCCAATACTCTTGCCTGGGAAATCCCTTGGATGGAGGAGCCTGATGGGCTGCAGTCCATGGGATCTTGAAGAGTCGGACACGACTGAGCAAATTCACTTTCACTTTTCACTTTCATGCACTGGAGAAGGAAATGGCAACCCACTCCAGTATTCTTCCCTGTAGAATCCCAGGGATGAAAGCCTGGTGGGCTGCTGTCTATGGGGTTGCACAGAATTGGACATGACTGACGTGACTTAGCAGCAGTATTTAACTTAATTAAAGGAATGTATGTTGTGTGTTTACCTTGCATCAGACATAGAAATGAACAAAAAGAATCATGTTCCATGGAGCTTTCATTTAAGGAAAGGAGATGGATGATAAACAAATAAATAAGTGGATAATTTCAAATAATGGTGATAGTTGACAAATAGAGTCATCATATAAAATGACTGGGGATGATAGCGGTCAACTTTGGATAAGGCATAAAGGAATCTTCCTTGAAATGACATTTGATCTGAAGCTCAGAAAAACTCTGAAGCATGAAACAATCAGAGGGGAAAGCATTTTGGGCAGAGGAAACAGCACCAGTGCCTCAGAACAGTGTGAGACAGAATCCACCAGGTGAGTAGGAACAAGATACCTCAATCAAGTCTTTGTTTCTATTTTTGATTAATAAATTTATGCAATGTTACCTCCACAGTATACGTAGTTCTAGGTTTGATTCTATAGAGAATATTTTTTCCCTGATATTTTCTACATGATTGATGCTAGGTTATAGAAAATTTATTGATTTTTAGAGTATTTCTTTTGAAATAGTCACATTACTTAACTGTGGTTAATTCTGCAAATTCTTTAGTTTATGCACAAATGGATTTTCCTTTCTTCTCTTGTGTTTTTGAGATAGACACCCAAAACAAATGTAGTAATACTATTTTTGCCGTCACGTGCATTTTGCATCTTCCTTTTAAAAGGTCATTTCACCTTTGATTTCTGTTTCATAGCCTAACACTCGTTTTATTTTCACACATCTCAGTAGGAGTTATATTTCCCTTCTATAGTTAGTTGCATTTTTGTTTAAAATAGAAGGCATGGTTCTTTTTAAAAATATATATATTTTCATGGTGAATATAGGAGAGTTTCCCTATTTGGATCTGTTATATGTAAAACCACTCTAGAGTATTTGCTTCTTTCAGCATTTATTTCTCCTCTAAATTATTCCCTTCAAGTGTATTAAAAGACCTCAAATTTATGGGTTAAAAGGAATCACTGGCTGTTGGATAGGGGTCACTGGGCTCTGGACAAAGTTTACTAGCTACTTGCCTTCAAAAACCTGTCTAGGAGTTTACATTATGGATAATAATTTGATTGTCTTAGAGAAAAAGTGAAACTTTACTACAAAGTTGGGGAGAAAAAGAAAACAAACAAACAAACAAGAAAGGCAGACTGGCCCTGTCAGCATTTTGAGAATGTGATTGGAAGTCTGTACCATCCCATTTTTGCTAGGTGGTTCCTGACTGTGAGGAATTGGCTCTCTCTGTCCCTGGGGAAGCTGTGCTGTATACTGACCTGAATTCAGACTCTGGTTGATTTGCTGTGCAACTTTGGACAAGCTGGTTAACTCCTCTGAACCCCACTTTTCTTCGAGGAGACTATATCCTGTAGCTTCAGGGGCTGCAAATAAATTAAAGAAGGTATCCTGTTTGAAGAGTCAAGCATCTTACCGTGGACAGAACAAGTCCTCAAATATACTAGCAGTTCCTTCTTTTTCCTTCCAAGCCAAAGGGACTTCCTATTTCCCATATAATCTACAGATGGTCTCCGTTTGCTGTCTCACATGGAAAGCAGCCCCTCGGTGCCTGGGAAGCATCGACACTGTGGATGCTTTGTTGTCACTGTTCTCGTCATCATCATCAGCTCCACGGAGATGAATCTAAGTCGTCTGGGTCACCTGGTGAGCACGGCTTCTTAATCTCCAGGCCAATTACGTATCTTGAAATATTAAAGCATGAAGGTAGTTACAAGCAAAAGAGGTGCTGTATTTCTCACACACTACAGGGGTGAGCATATTATTGAACAAAGTATCCCCTTTGCCTCTGTCTCTGCCCTGTAGAGACTCCTTCCCCACTCCACCACCTCAAACCCCCTCTGCTCACCAGCCTCTTCTGACTGAACAGACACTCCTGAGAGCAAACGTACCTGTATTTATCATAACTGCTCTTTACAAGCCCTGAGACTAGACTGCCACTCTCTCCTCCTCACCCCACCCCCAAGCCCAACACACCAAATTTCTGTAAATTGTATGAATTGGTGTCCAAACTCGGCCATAATTTTTAACCATCTCTTTGGGTGCCATGTTTCTAGAATTTATTATTTCCTTTTCCACATCAGTTCACAAAGAATGGGCTATGTACGAAATGAAATGTAAAATGTAAGGAATGATCAGAGAAATTTAAACCACAAATGCCATTAAAATTCATGTTCCCGGACCTGAATGGTTGTGTTGAAATGATGTGGGCAGGTTGTACTTCCTCAGGTACAGCAGTCCCTGCGCTGCCTTGTAGAGACTGGCTGATGGTGACTTGAGCACTGTCCATCTGCCACTAAGCACCATTCATAAGGGCCATTCTTGGCTGGCATGCGGACTGTCCACAGTGAAAAACACAAAACAAGCAAAAAGCTCTGCTGCCAAACTGCTGATCTCTGATGTCAAATAATCCGATAGATCGAGCTTGAAAGCTTGAAAGTTCTCTCCCAGAACTCAGTTTTCTACCTGGAAAATTGAGAAAAGAACATTTCCCAAAATAGGAGCTTTTTGAGGGTGTCAGTGAAATAGTATTCATTTTATACAGACTGGCACTTCGTAAACATCTAATAAATTATAACCCTCATGAGTTTATTTATTATTTCTTGAGTCCCTAAAATAAAATGATTGTCATCAGTTGAATGTTGATAGCCTGTACTCCGAGCTGTGGTTTCAAGGCCCAAGCCCTCATCAACACTTGTGAAGTCCATTTGCTTATTTAAAACTTGAAAACAATTTTCTCTCTAGTGAGCTAATTTAGGTGAACCAAAATCAACTTTCTTTTTGCAGCCTCTGCTTGCTCCATCTCATTTACCCAACCCTGCTGCTGAGGGCCACCAGCCTTTCTCTTTGAGCCAAAGCCATAGCACTTTAGGAACCAAGCCTGGGACAAAACAGGAGCCTCTTCTGGGTTGTTCAGCGGGGTCTGGATGATGTTCATTTGCCCCTGTTTCATTGTGTGCTCGCATTAGGGATAGATCTAGGACCCCAGTAACCAAGCAAACATACCAAAGATCAGCCCTAACTCCTGGGTGGTCAGACTACGTCACTGCATATCTTAGAGCCTGAGATGGAGGCTCTTATGCAAGGGACTTATTGAGAAAGAAACAAGAGTGAGGCAAACAGGGAAAGGACAGGGGAAAGAACTGTTCCTACAAGATAAAGTTGCAGTTTTATGTGGAGTCTAGCTTATGCCTAATCCCATGAGAGCTGTAGAGCATGAATTGTACTGCGAGGTTGATGCCCCTTGAGACCCAGGCACGAAGCCTTAGCTACTATGTGTCAGTCATCTGTTAGCTGCAGGTCACCTGTGTCCTGGGTGGGTGGGTGGAGAATGCAATTTTTAGGACAATTCTCCATAAAACCGTTCAACAGCCAACTCTTGGGGTAATTGAAGGATGGGTGCTCTGGCTCTGTAAAGCAAATCTCTGCAGAACACTCAAAGTGACCGCTAAACTGACCCTTCTACTAGGGTCCCTGATGCATATGTCTGTTCCCATTTTATGTAGGAACGAGGACTTGGTCACAATTCTCAAAAGAGTGCCCAGAAGATTCAGCAGCTTTTCAGAACTTGATTCTGCACTTGACAATCTGCTTCAATACTGACTGCTAAGAGCATTTATTACATTCATTTATCTAACTCATATCTTTTTCAGCAGATGATAAACTTCAGCCTGATAAGGACTCTGCACTGCAGGCCCTGCACCCAGACCATTACCTAGCTTATAATAGATGCTCAGTAAAAAATGGTGGGTAAACATATACAAACACACATGTCACACAGACACAACATTACAGAGACACGTAATATTCAGTGACACATAATTCTCATAAAAAGAGCAGTATAAGTTCATGTCAAGAGAAAATTGGCTATAACTGTAACATAATCTGCTTCTGTGTGCAGTGGAATTGGCACCATCCATCACGTACATCATCACACAGAAGAGACCTAGTCCTTTCAGTTAATCGTGCTGATTGCTGACCATGCTGGAGTTCACCGTGAACAAAAATGGACCCCACTACAAAATGACTGGTATCTCAGATATATAAAGACTTAGTAGAAGTTTGTAATAATGGATTTTCTTCATCTCAAGGGACTGTAGTTATCCAAGCGACCCCAACATGGCCAGAATAAAATCCCAAGGAAGATCTTAAGGCGTTTGACTTCCTCTTGGGTGGTAAACAGAAGCAAGAAAGAGCCATATCCCAGTACTCACACCATGAAAGGAAGTTGCAAGGGATCTCATATCCCTTCCTGGTATGCAGAGCACTCCTGCCTCTGGTCCACCCTCAGTGCCAAAGTCTCATTCCAGTCTATTGCTCCAGTCCAAATTTCCAAAACTCTCTTTTCTCTTCAGTTCTTTGATAGCAGAGAGTAGAATCAAAGTTCAGCCAGTGCAGCTCAGGATGATGGTATAGAAACATAATCACAACCCCATAGTTCAAGCTGTCCCCAGATGTGAATGGATAGACAACCATTTGTTGTTCAGTTGCTCAGTCGTGTCCGACTCTTTGTGACCCCATGAACTGTGGCCAGCCAGGCTCCTCTGTCAAAGGAATTTCCCAGGCAAGAATACTGAAGTAGGTTGCCATTTCCTACTCCAGGGCATCTTCCTGACCCAGGGATTGAATCTGAGTCTTTTGTGTCTCCTGCACTGGCAGGCAGATTCTTGCCACTGCACCACCTGGGAAGACAATCCTTTGCTTTGAGTCAAAAATCACCCTCCTTATTCTCCAGTTCTCATTCTCTCGCCTATATGCATACACAAAATAAGTTTCTAGTTTTCATGATTGCTGTCATTTCTGAGATGATGGCAAGCATAAGCATGTTACCTGCATGTGGTAACACACAAAGCTAGGAAGCAGGACTCAAAACTAGAGGCAAAAATAAAATATTGTTTAGATATAGGGAGGGACTGAGCAAACAGACCTTGAGATTCAGAGAATATAGCTTTTCTAGAAGGAAAGTCTGGAATCAGACCTTAGAATTTGCTACAAGTTAAAGGGTAATGGCCACTCTCAGAGCCAAAGGACTCATCTTGGTTAGGCTGCTACTCCTGAGGCTACAGAAGCATGCAGTGCCCCCGTGGCTCAAAGGGGCTGGTGCAACACGGCAACCTGGGAGACAGCAGCGCCTCTGATGGGCAGGCTTGATTTGGCAGCTCAGGCCATATGATGCTGGGTGCTGGGGCACTCATGCCTTGCTTTCAAAGGAGCTCCTGAAACCTGGCTTCCCACAGCATCCTCCCAAACTAGATCTAGGGATGCTGAGCCTGCATTTAGGGTTAAGTTCACCTGTGAGAAGCCAAGGGTATAGTGGGTAAGCCAGAAATTATCAAATTCATCTTTCAAGCTTTCAAAGGTAAATGTTTCTCAGCCAAAGCTGTGTCTTCACTATGCTAAAAATCTCTAGCCAGCATTGCCACTGCCTGTGCTTAACTCAGAAGTATTTATCCAGGACCTCCTGTTTTCCAGACACTGTAGAAAGAGCTGAGGGTATTCACACAAAGTCCTAATTCCTGCCTGTGCTGGTTAATTTTATAGATCTGCCTGATCTGATAACAAGACTTGGATATTAGGTCAAACATTATTATGGATATTTCTATGACACCATTAGTTGGAAGAGATTAAAATTTAATGGTAGACTTAGTAAGACAGATTGCCCTTCTCAATATAGATGGGCCACATCTAATCAGTTGAAGACCTGAACTGCTCCTCCTGAAATAAGTGGGAACTCCTCCTGTTTGTCTATGATTTGAGACATAATTTCTTTCTGCCTTTGGACTCTAACTGAAATGTGGCTTTCCTGGTTCTTGAGTCTGCTGACCTTTGGACTACACCATCAGGTCTCCTGGGACTGTAGATTGCAGACTACAGATCTCAGGACTTTTCAGTCTCCTTAATCATGTAAACCAATTTCTTCTAACCTCTCTCTCTCTCTCTCTCTTTCTCTTATTGGGAACCTTAAAGAACCCTGACTAACACACCATCTTCAATTTCATAGTCTAACTACAGATATTTCATGTGGGAGACATAGAATGCCAACAAAAAGCCTGTCAATGCAATAATCTGTGAAAAGGCTTGCAGTAGAGGGTAGTCCTGGTATGTATGGAGTTCAAGCTTCAGGAAGGCAGAAGATTCCAAATAAAAATTTTCCATTGCAGATGCAGACCCTTGTGCCTGGTGTGCAAGGACACCCCTGCATCTGACTGGTGCTTCCCTACCTCTTATCTCTGCAGCATCATTTTCCCTCAGCTAAAAACCTGGGCTTTCAAGTTGAGCCATGCTGTTTGCATGCCACCTCTCCTACTTATGAAGTATAGGACTTCAGGTAAATTACTTGACCTCTCTTTCCTTACAAACCTTAGTTTTCTTATCTGTAAACTAGAAATGTTAATATCCACCTTGCAGAATTTTGTAAAGATCAAATAAATGCTATTCTTAAAGCCCTGAATGCAATGGCTGATACATTAAAAATGACCCATGTTAACAATTTTCAACATCTTCGTTATCCTCATCACCACCAAAATTCTCAGCATCACTTTTACCATTATCATTACGGAACCACCCACTTTCCTCTTCATCGTCGTCTTCATGGTCAAACACCACCAGCATCGTCATCTATTCTGTTCATCATCTAGTTCGCACATTATATGTGTCAAATAAAATAAACCCCTCCTCAGATTATTTTAAATAAAACATACATCTTTGGGGCTTATATAGTTGTAGAATTCGTAGTCATCTAGTCTGAGGTGAAGAGTGATCCAGCAACTCAAACAATATCACATGGACCCATTTCGTCTCTGTCTTTCTGTTCTGACTTCCTGCCATAGTTCTGGCAGTCCTGGATCCTTCCCTGTCAGCTTAAAAATAAATGGCTGACACAGCTGTAGACCTTACAACCTCATACCACATTATCCAGAGAAAGCGTTCTGAGAGATTTGTGGAAGAGAGAGGAGGCTTGTCTTTCCCAGAGTGCATGTGCGCTCAGTTGCTTCAGTCAAATCCAACTGTTTGCGACCCTATGGACTGTAGCCTGCAAGGCTTTTTTGTCCTTGAGATTCTCCAGATAAGAATACTGGAGTGGGTTGCCATGCCCTCCTCCAGGGGATCTTCCCCACCCAGGGATTGAACCTGGCTCTCCTGTATTGCAAACAAATTCTTTACTGCTGAGCCACCAGGGAAGCTCCCTCTTTCCCAGAATTCCCAGAAAAGGCCTTAAGTTTCACTGGCTTTGAGTGGGTCATGTGCTCATCCACGAACCAATCACAGTGACCAAAGGTGTGGGGACAATATCTGATGAAAACAGTGACAGCCTATCCCTAAACCTAAGGATGGGGTGCTATTGTACTGACCTCGCAAGCCTCAGAGTGTGGGTGGCTCCCTGAATAACGTTCAGTGCTATCTCCAGAGGATAGTCGGATGGAGAGGAGAGCAAGCTCCACAGAAGTCTCACTACACTGACCTTCTCGGTTGTACCTTTGAATGTGCTTTTGTTCTCTCTGCCTCAGTCAACTCCCTTATCCTCATCTCAGACTAGCTCTTCCATGCCCAGTTCAGTGCCTCTCCTGACTATCCCCACCCTGGGCTACCTTACGGGTCCCCTAAAGTCTCCTAACAAATGCCTGCTTTTCTCCCAGCACTTATATCACAACGTATGCTGTGCTCAGATGCTAAGTTGTGTTTGACTCTTTGGGACTCTGTGGACTGTAGCCCACCAGGCTTCTCTGTCCATGGAATTTTCCAGGGCAGAATACTGAAGCAGGTTACCATTTCCTGCTCCAGGGGAATCTTCCTGACCCAGGGATTGAACCCATGTCTCTTGTGCCTTCTGCAATGGCTGGCAGATTCTTTACCACTGAGCCACGTGGGAAGCCCTTATATCACTATAAGTGCATGTTAGTATATTGAGTCACTGGTAATTGTTACCGTGACCCATTGGGCTATAAGTTTTGGGGAATAGAACAACTTGGTTGTTTTTCCTATTATTGCCAAGAGGAAACATAAAATCAGGATGTACTAATTAAGCTAAAAAAGATTTTAAAAGGGAACAGGGCTGGATGAACAAGTGACAGAATGATTGGGTAAATAATGCCATGAATGAGTGAAGTGACCTGGACTTCAGTCTTAACTCACAGAAAAATAAACGTCTTATTTCCTGCACTCTAGCAAGCCAGGGCAGATTGTGTCTTCCTGGCTACCAGTCAAAATTGATAGAGGCTCCTGCTTAGAATAAAAGAAATGCTGAAACTGGGGACAAAACCAATATAACACCATAAGAAAGAATTATGGATACAAAAATAGCAAATGATCACAACTAACTGTGATTTAAATAGTGGCCATATAGGAATCTTTTCAGCCTGAATTAATGTAGTGAATTCCAAACCAAGGGCCCTGTGTAGTCACTGAAGACTAACTGTGGGCCACGGTGCTGTGCTGGAGGACTGACTCAGGTCTCATCCTCCTTCTGGGAATGTCACCCTTGGAGGTGACATTCCAGAGACAGGCATGAGTCTAGAGAGACATGCAGAGGTGGAATCGGCATAGATAGAATCAGAGATGGAGCTCAGGAGTGTCACTGAAAGGGGTTTCCCCCAAAGCATGAAGCTGATCAGTAATTGCTACTGTGGAGCTTCATTCTTGCAATCATCCAGGTTGTTGTTGTTTTTAGTGGCTAAATGGTGTCTGATTCTGTGCGACCCCATGGACTATAGCCCACTGGGCTCCTCTGTCCATGGGAGTTTCCATGCAAGAATACTGGAATAGGTTGCCATTTCCTTCCTTCCAGGGGTCTTCCCAACCCAGGGATTGAGCCCTCGTCTCCCGCATTGCAAGTGGATTTTTACCACTGAGCCTGATACCCAAAATACAAGTCTATGTCAACATTGCAATATACATGAGAAGGAACCGCCCTGGCCATAGTCACAATGGAAATTAATCAGGATGCACGGCCTTGGCACCTTGCAGATGGAAGCCATGTCACTCCTCATGTCATTATTGCTCCTTATCCAACCAGCCAGGAGGAAGGCATGCTTCTCCCGTTTTACAGGAGGGAAAACTGAGGCTCAGAACACTAATGGGATTGGTGCGGGGCTACTAATAATTGTTCACCTGCTGATTTGAACTCAGATTGCTTTTTCTACGGTCCTTAATACAACTTGCTCACTCTCCTCTTATGTCAAATGTGAGCAGCATTAAATGGAACTTTCTCTAAAAGAACATTTTCATTCAGAAATTGAGGCAAGTCATTCATGGCATTGTATACACCTCTGTGTGTGTGTGTGCATGTGGGCATATATGTCTTTGTATATATACGTATGTGTATATACACGTGTGTATTCATATGTATGCTAGAGTATACAAACTGTATAAAAACTAAACAAACAAAAAAAGCACCCCCCAGAAGTCAAAACAGAGAATGATTTCCAGTAGGTTCCTGCAGAGCCCTTCTCTTTATTCCTGAGAGGTTCAATTAACGGGTGCAAGCCATAAACCAGTGCGTTTTCCCCCTGCTATGATGCATTGTTTTTAATCTCACTGCCTTGTATTATATTGCATTCCTATAATTCTTCCGACAGGAAAAGGCTTGTTTCATAAAAATATAGTCCGCCGCATTTGAAATATAAGTTCACATGCAGGCAACATATATATCACCGCGCTGGCAAACTCACTCACTTACTTAATCCACTAAACTTCAGGTGCTTCCTATATTATGTGAAATGGCTTGAAACAGGCAGCAGCTGCCAGGACCCATCACTGCTTCTTTGCTCAAGAGAGACAGGGAGAGTGGAGGTGGGGGAGTGGAAATCCCCTCGGTGGATGCCAAATAACAAGTCTTTCATTATCACCCAGTGTCAGGACACTGGGTAATGTTCATTGTGCATGCACAATAAATTACTATTTACCTGGCAGCGCCTTTGATAAGCCCGTCTCCTCTCCCTCTTTCTGTCCACGCAGCACGGAGCAGCGAAACCCCTTTGCCTATAATTCTTATTAAGGTGATACCTTTTCTGAATAAGAAAGTACACACTTCCAAAGCCTGGCGCTCTCTGGGGTTTTTGAGGGACATTGTTTTTATTGGTTCCCTTTTATTTCTCCCTCCCCGCTGTGTTTTAATGCTATAGTGACTTCTGTGTATACAACTCTCATATTGAAATGTCGGCGGCTGCAGATATATGCAATATTAAAGAGCGCTTATGAATTTTTGACATCTAATTAGTCGCTACCCAGTTAACATGTCAGGACTCAGAGGGATTAGGGAGGCAGCCCTTTCTGAATAAGTTACAGCGAGGCCCTTGTCCTTTTCATGTATTATTCTTTAATGTAGGTGGTGATTATTTGGCTGTGATTAATTGATGAAGCTCATTGGTCTGGCAAGTGGTACCGAATTCACCATTCTTCACTTTTATTTCTCTCAGTAGGGCTCTGCCACTTATTCAGAAGGACTCCCTTCCTTCCAGGCAGCCTGTCCTCTCAGTCCAGTGCTCTGGCTGTTCCCTGGGCCTGGCCTTGACCTCTCCCAGCTCTTGACTCATACATCGGCCCTGCCTTTTGCATCCTGCCTTCTGGAAGGCTCCTTCTGGTGGCCCCGGCCCCCTAGAAACCCCATGGGACCCCTGTCCCCGAAGAAAAGCTTCTGGTTGCTCTGCTGTCTCCGGGCCAATGTTTCAAGCCTTGCCCCGGTGCCCTTAACACCTGTAGCATCCCAGTGGGGTTCAGTTTCCACAGAGGTTCAGCTGTCTGCCGAGATGCCAGGTGACAGGCAGGGCCCTCCGGGGCCACTGCTGCCATTGTCTCCAGCGGTGGGGCCCTGGGAAACCCCACGTGCTGCGATGCGCAGTCCGATAGCGCTCTCTCTGCCCCGAAGGGTAAGTGACACCAGGCTCTGAAAGAGACAGCCTTGTAAGCGGAGGTCTGCGGGAGGAAGTGCCCCGGCTGCCCGGAGGGGTGCCTGCCCACTGGTGTCCGACATCTCAGCTGTCACCCTGAACAAGTGTGAAGGCGGGCCGGAAAGAAACACCTTAGCCTGTTCAGTGCTCACCAAGCCCAGGCTCTGCACACGACTGGGTCCTCTTTGGGCTTGTGAAAGTTGGGTTTCCATTGTCTTGGATTTGAAGATGGGCATGATTTTTAATTTTTAAGATAAAACAAGGAGGAGGATGGTTTGTGATCTACAGCCCTGTATTTATTGCAGGGGTGGGGGTTGCTATTAAGATTTATTCGTCTTCACTTTATGAATCTCCTTCAACCTACTTGTGTACGCACACAGCCACATACACACTCAAAGACATGCGTGTGAACACACAGGGTATGCACACAAGCACACACACATATATACACACACAGACACACACACCCAGTCAGAAACAAACATCTACACACACAGACACACATCCTATGCACATGTACAGCCACATACACACTCATAGACATGCATGGGGACACACAATGGATATACACAAGCATACCTACATATATACACAAAGACACACATACCCACGCAGAAATGGAGGCATCTGCACGCAGAGACACACATCCCATGGACACATACAGACACTCACTAACACACATACACACATGCACACACACATACACACTCTCTCCCCTGTGGCTTCTCAAACAAAGGCTCTGCCATCAGACTATCATACCCCAGCCTCCCGGTTTTATGGGCAAATAATTATTTCCTGCAAAGCAGAATCACCCCCCTTATGAACCCCCACCATTTAAATCTATAATTGGGGCAGGAACAGAGCTGTGGTGGATTCTCCTTTTTAAATGCACCAACTCTGGACAAACCATCCTAAAAAATGTATAATTATAAATAAACCTTCACCTACGTCAGCTGGCGGGGTTTTTAATTACCACACTTGATGTCAATCAAGGCCAGCACTGGGCGCGCGTGCGACGGGCAATTTCAGAGAAATTTCACGGACATAAGCTGTCGCCTTATTCCATTATCTATATTTAAAAGAGACGGGAGGAGATGAGGCGGCAGCCACCAGAATGGGAAAGGGAGAATGTGGAAGGCAGTTTCCCCAAAGGGCAGTGTCCTGCCCTGGAGAAAGCTGGACTCCACGCAGCTGACCGCTCTTTGTCTCCCCAACCCTTTTCCTCCAGGAGATGAGCTGGGAATGGGGTGTCTATTTGCTGATGGAAGGGGATGGAGTGGACGGACTTCTGCAGGGACAAGGCTGGATGAGTGGGGTGGTGAGGGACCAGGCAGAAAAGCGGGGAGCACAGAGAGCTAGAAAAGAGGGGTGCTAGCAGGGAAAGAAATCAACTGATGCAAATTCACTTTCTCCTTGACGGCGGATTCTCTCTGAAGGAAACACTGAACTTTGTAGTGTTAGCAGCAGCTGAAATTTAGAATTATTGTTTCCTTCTAACAGAAGACTCATTTTCCACGGCCGCATTTGCAGCATAATAAGCTTTTTGTTATTTTTTCAATTAGAGTCAATTGACCTAACAAAATGCTTGGCAATTAAGTGATTTTTGTAATGGTCCGGGGGTAATTTAGTCGAGCTTGTCAGCTGTGTTTCATGAAGCCGAGATGTCTTTTTTTTTTTTCCCCTACTGCCTCTCTCTCTCTCTCTCTCTCCCTCTCTCTCTTGAGCATAATGGCTCATAATTTCGAAATCTTTTCCTTCTGTTTCCCTCACAATAATTCGCAATTACAGGAAGTTGTTGGAGGTGATTTTTTTTTCCTACCTTGCCTTTTGAGTCAGTAATTTTAAATAAAATGTACATACTTATAAAAAGGCAGCTATTACTGAAATCACTTTTTGTGTAAACTCAATTATTTTATGAATAGTGACACCAGCTTATACTGGGTCCTGCTCCTGAAAGCTGAGGCATTATTATCTTCAGGGTAAAAGGTTTGGAACACTCAGAACACACTTTCTAAATCAAACCAACGTTCAGTAATGTAAACACAACTTGAGGAGACAGGAGGCATCAGGGTTACCTGGTCATGGAAAATGGCAGCGGCTACCTCTCCAGTCTCCTGGCCGCTCCCACCCCTCCGTTAGGACTGAAAAGAGGGTCTCAGGCTCTGATTTATGAGGGAATTCCTCATTTGCCTAATTGATTCATTTTCTTAAGACGACATCTGGAGTTACATTTCCTTTTTAAAAGGCTGCAGTTAGATCTGATGACTGGATCAGATGTTCCTTCATAGTACTATTATCTGTTTATACCTATATTAAAACACACACACACACAATATTCAGTTTGTAACTGCATGCACACGTACATATACAAACAGCCAGGAAGCCGTGCGCCCTTGTTCTTTCAGAACAAATTTGACAAAAGTCACTTTTGACAAGGCAAGTCATTATGGGGATGTGTGTTATCAAGGTTCATCTCTTTTACCCTTTAGGAGGCTTGAGTCTGCTCTTGCGTTAATTTTTTTTTTTTAAAGACAATCTCTGGTTTCTAGCCCTGAGCTAGAATCTCCTGTTGACTTCAGTTTGTGCCTTTGTGAAAAACAGCTCAGAAGCCGCGCACCTCACACCTTGGTAGGAAACTCCCCAGTAGGGGGCAGTAGAAGAGCAAGCCAACCAAACCCCATCTTGGCAAGCCCTACAAGAGGGGCCAGACCACCAGCCCTGGGAAACCCATCCCCTCCTGCCTCATGCGTGGACACAGAGCTCGAAAGATCCATTAGTACAGATCACTGGTTTTGAATTGGTCTCCCAGTTCTGTCTGGGAAGCATCTAATCAAATGCTGTTCCTTCTCTTCTCTGGGTGTCTGTCTTCCAAAGAGGCTCCTTGAAAACTGTGGCTGTTGTCAGCTGGGTACTACAAGCCTTGGATGCATTCCCTGCCTGGGTTGCTCAGGCCGCTTGGGGGGATGGGAGACTTCTTGAATCCTGGAGGCTTTTGCAAGGCATAGAAGACAAGTGTTCAACACTATTCAACTCACGCTGGTTTACTTGACTCTTAAATTTGGCTATCATTTCCTTTTCTTGCACCTCAGTTTCCCCAGTTCTAAACTAGGGAGAGCTCAGGAGATCAGGCTAGCTGCAATCTGCCAATCGATTATGTGTTCATTCATTCTTGGCTACAAGCATTTATTCTTTACTATCTGCATTCTTTCATTATTTACTGTATACATTCACTCGTTCATTCTTTAGAAAAGGCATATTCATAGGCAGAAGACATACTCCGTATTAACAAGGTTGTCATATTCTTGAATTTGATTTGATTATCTTTTGAAATACAGTCTTTGTTCAACTCTGAATGGTTCTTTTTTTTTTTTTTTTTTTTTTTGGTTGACTAATTTGTCCTTGGTGAAGGCATAAAGAGATTTTTGGAGAATTCTGTTTATATCATAGCTTTTAATGTGGTGTGTGCTTTCCACATACCACTTGTATTTAGAGACACTTGGGGATCTCTCCTTATTTCCCCAGTTGTCTTGGACAGCCTCGGGTCTGGTTTAGTTTAGATTCTAAGTTCTCCTGCATTGGTCTGGGCTGGAGCTGGGCCCAGCTTCTCAAGGCTTTGATTAATCCACTGCACCTCTCATTTCCCCGACTATAAAAGAAGCTACAGTTCTGAATAAGCATCTTGCAGAAGAAAGAAGCCAAAGCAGAAAGTATTAAACTTTCATCCAACACCATAGGAGAGATGTAGTTATTAAATTTCAGCTGCTTATCAAACTGATATGAAAGTCATTTTGCATGATTGCTTTGCATCCTCAAATCTTCTGCTTTTATTTGCAATGCATCTCTGTGCTTTCTTATTAGAAAAATACTCAAAGGATAAAAAAAGCTGATAATATTATTCAGTTTTGACAATTAGGTAGAAAAAAACATTCAAAGAAGTGCTTTTTTATTGCAGCTGGTAATAATATCAGGGGTCCTCTTGATAGCCATCTATACTCACTCTTCCAAGGTGACACTGGTTTTACCTTCTAATTGCTGCTTACTGGTTATACTGGCTCTAGGCAAGAGAGGCTATTTCTAGTCTTTTCACTGGAACATGCAAATCTGGTTTATGAGACATGTAGACATTTTCTGAGTCTCCTGCATTTGCCCACTTTCATCTTTATGGCAGGCCCACTGTGCTTATTGGACCCCAGAAAGGGACTTTTGCTATTTATTCAGTATTCCTTTGTCAAAAAATAACTATGTGTTGGGAAATGTGATCAGTCCTAGGGACAAATCTCCAGGCAGCAGTCTACCTACACTTGAATTTCATCTCTTGTTTATTAAATCATCATAGTTTACTTTTAAATATATACACACACAAAATTATAAATTATGTATATAGGTAGGGCCTTTCAATATGTTTTTTCCCCATCACTTCACTATGTTTCCATGGTCTGTAGAAATGCCAAAACAATACATCCAGCAGCCTACCTTATTTTATTTTGGCCTTTTTAAAGCTTTATGAGTTAGAGAGGTACTTTCTCATTGGATAGCAGTGGAAACTGAAGCCAACAAGTGAAGTGACTTGTTCAAGGTCACACGGCTGGTACATGATAGCTAAGTGTTTCAAGTTGTATCTGAGTACCTCTCAAGAGAGTGCTATGTTGACCTTCGTCTCCTGTCAAAGCACCTTCAGCCTCGTTTCCCTCATGGTCTCCATTACCCTTTATTTCCAAGTATTCAAAGACTTACACAGTTAGCATTGCCCAGTAAGAGAAGTGAGCACCAAGCCTTCAGAAGCAGAGAGGGGGCAGTGGAAGCCAAGTCACCAACCCCCATCCTCCCCACCTTCCTTCAGAAATTCCATCTACCTCTGCTCCTCTTACTTAGAAAAAAAGATACCCTTACCCTATCCATCAGACTGATACTTACAAAAGGGAGGTGCAGCTGAAACCCAATCCTGGAGCATTAAAAGAGCCCTCAGTGGAGGAAGTGATGACCACGCCCAGTGGAAGTCATTCTTACTGAAAGCCAAGAGAGGTCGTAATTAATTCAACAAGATTTACTGAGCATCTGTGAGTCAGACATGGTTCTTGGCACCTGGAACAAGGAAACAGACAGGCAAAACTGCTTGCTACAGAGAAACCTACCTTCCAACTGGGGAGCCAGGTTGGTAGCAACAGACATCATAGCAGGTTCGATGGCAGCGTGCATTGCAGACAAAGTGAAAGTAAACAGAGTGGAGGGGAAATATAGACCACTTTTAGAATTAAATAGCCTGGTCAAAGATATGGGAACCAACCTGGGTGTCTCTTTTGGGAAAGTGTTATCCCTCTGAGTCTCATATGTCATGATTGTAAAAGAGAAAGTTGAACGAAATTCAGTTCAGTCAGTTCAGTTCAGTCGCTCAGTCGTGTCTGACTCTTTGCAACCCCATGAATTGCAGCACGCCAGCCTCCCTGTTCATCCCCAACTCCCGGAGTTCACTCAAACTCATGTCCATTGAGTCGGTGATGCCATCCAGCCATCTCATCCTGTCGGAACTAAATTAAGAGTTCCCAAACTTGGCTCATAGAGGAATAATTTTTCTTTCAAATTTTCTATTAGTCTGAACTTATAGATTCAGACTATAAGATTATCATGTACCTGGGGCCTAGGAATCTGTATTGTTAAAAAAGAATCAAAAGAGATGAAGGTGTCCATCCAAGTTTAAGAAGCCCTGGACCAAGTGTCTGTGTGTACTCTAAGGATATCGGGGTGTCCTCTGTGACCTTGGAATTATTCCTCAACATAAAGATATTCTTTATTCTCACGGTTGTTAATGAGGGTTGACTGATCCAACAGCTGGTAAAACCCAGGTCTTGGCACATCACTGGAGCCCAATATGACCTTCCTATTCTTTCTGATAGTTCGAACATCAAATGATGCTTCTCTGGAAGAGTGAACACAAGACAAAGACATTTGAAGAACAACCAGATCTATGAGGGTTAAGAAGAGAAGAGAAATACAAATTGGTAAGGTGATTACCCTGCCAAGAGTAAAAGGACTCTAAGCCATAATTTAGGCAGAACCAGCTATATCAACAGTGTTAGCAAAACATGCCTGCTGTTAACTGAGGCGATGGAGAAAGGGTGGACTTCAGTACTTACCATAGTCAGTGCACCTTGTACTAGATGGGCTCTGATTTCCTCCAGGTTGCAGGTGATGGGACATGATCTCTGAGCCTAGTGGGTTCCATGCAAGAAAGCATCACCGAGCCTCCTGTTCACTTTCACAAAGCCCTGACATTCAACCTCTGCCCTTACATTGTCTCTGTGCTTAGAAGTTCCTATTTCATTCATCACATCAGCTCTTATAAGACTGACATTACATTTAAAGGGATAAAAACAAAGTAGAAACAGGAATGCCAGAAACCAAACACCACATACTCATCTACGAAGGGGTGAGATTATCCATTCTACCTTGGTTGCCTGTGAGGGCTCCCCTCAACCCATCACTCCTTATTTTCTCACCCCGTTCTACATTTTGTAGGGTTTATTCCCGCCTGGTAGGTCATCAGTTTCATTGTTGGTTGTCTTCTGTACATGGTTTCTTTTCCCCCAACTAAGTAAAAACTCATGAGATTTGGGACTTGGAATCCCATACATTTTTATGCCCTTACTTACCACATAACAGGTGCTCAATAAATGATATTTTGAATACATGATTTTCAACCTCAGTCAGGTTGAATGTCACCAATATTTTCTTTTCATTCTCTCCTTTCAATTCCCTTAGTCTTTTAAGCTGGCATTGTAATGGTATAAGCGGCAAGATGGTAGAAAAAGGAAATTCAATAAAGGAAGAGAATAAATTAAAGGAGAAAGAAAAAGCCTGGTAGAAAATTGAGCATAAAGGTATTTGACTCAGCACTGTCATCTTTATATATGAGAGTTGATGCCTATAGACTTTATAGATATTATATTTTGAATTTTAATTTGGGACACACATTTGTAGAATCCACCATGGTAAGGCCAGAACAGGATTTTAATGGTCAAAGGCAATTTGCAGATCCATTTCCAAATTGCCAGTTTCTGATATATTACAGGGAAATGAGAGGCTGAGATATATTTGCAATGAGTCAAATATAGATTTTATTTTTAAAAACATTCTTTGATTAATTTCAGGTACTAATTATCTCCTCAATTTAACAACTGTTTCTGTTTAAATGACAGCTTTTTAAATATTTGACTCTAATAAACCTCCCCTGGAAACTTGTTATGCTATTAATTTGATAATATTTTTAATGGAATGTTCATTTAGTAAAGAAAACCCAGTGCATATCTAAAAAAGTCAATCTCTTTGAAGAATGTGATCCAAAATTGTATTTTACCCTCTCACTACCAAAATGACTGTGCTGAGAGCATCCATCCCACCATGTGCTCTGATGGACTAGGGTGATGTCTTTTCTGAGGTTCGGGACTAGACGAGGGCACTGCAGACGGAAACCCATATGATGTCCTCTAGTCCACGTGGACTCTCGTTATGGGAGTGATCTTCATCGCAGTTCAATCTCATATGCAAATACAGCTTGGGAAACTCAGAATTCTACCATTCCCCACGTGTTCTTGACAATGATGACAAAGACGTCTATAATAGGTAATTATGCTTTCCTTTCATTAAATCATCATTTGTTCATCAGTAACAGAAGATTTAGGAGAAACAGTGACTAAGAACAAATGGGTTTCCCCATTCCTACAGTGTCGTGTCTGGAATTTTGGCCTGGGAATCAGAAGACCTAGATTCTAAGCCTAGTCTGCTAAAGACTGTACGCCCAAGCCCCCATATCTGCATCAGTATGCTGAGACTTTGGGATGAGCATTAATATTTGAGCCATTTACAAAGGTAAAAAGCATGGCTATGGAACAACTTTTGGACTTGTTGGAAATTCAAGCCAGGAGTCATTTATCCAGTGAGTGTTCTGTGCCAGCCCACTACTAAATCCCTTCTGGGGAGTGAAATTAAAATATACAGATACATGCATGCATAGGTGCACGCACACACACACACACACACACACACACGAGTGGTTGACTTCAGGAAAATTACAAATTTTTGGATACTTGCAACTGGAAAGAAATTATCATATAGAAGAAAAATGTAAATACCCTGTATTCTGAGCTTGACATCACCTTTAGCATCTCTGTGATCACCGGCAAGTGACAATCTCTTCGACCCACATAGTTTGCATCTCAGGGATGCCTATATGGATACATACATCATGGCACAGTTACAGAGATGAAGGTAATTTGCTTTAATAGGCCACAGAAGGCACCCAGGCACACAGTAGGTCCCTGGGGAAGAGTGGCTGTGATGACGAAGATGACAGTGATGGAGACAGAAAGATCCAGTATGTCATTCCCTAAATAGGTTCCATAGGACAATAGGAGATTTCAGCCCAGAAGCTCTAAGTCAGGGACCCAAAGTCTATGAGTCACCACTTTGCTTCGTGCCTGTCAGTTCATTTTTGAGAATCCACAGAAATAGAAATGTTCTATCAGACCAACTTGGATTGCCATCTGGCCCACACATTTTCCTGGCACGGCCCGAAGGCCAGCACTGCTATTCTCCCCTCCAAGCAAAACCCCAAGTTTAGCAGAACAAAATCTGCTGCTGAAATGCATCAAGCACAGCATCAGTTCATTATCATGATTAGCGTATGAGTAGTTGTTATAGGTAATTAATATGCATAATAATTTAATCTAGGTTATAGTAGTTAACAGAACTACTAATGATAATAAGGTCAACTGGAAGAATACCATTTAATGAAACAGCAACAGTCATTGGGAGGAATCCATATTTTCCAAGGGGTTTTCATATTCATTAGCCCTTTGGGTCTTCTTTAGAGGTATATGACTATCCTTGGTTTCCTTCTAAGGAAACAGGCTTCTAACAGTTGAAACTCACTCCACGTGATGCAGTGGTATGCAGAAAATCTAGAATTAGAAACTCTGTCTTCCATCTATTACTGTAGCAGGTCCTGAAGACAGAGTGAAGAGAAAAGAGAGAAATATTCATCAAATAAAGCATTCTTTGGCTGGATCGCTGAGTAACACAGTATGCCAGGGCCAGAGGGGCCTCAGCACACATTAAATACCATGCTTACGTTGTACAAATGAGGAAACTGAGGCCTTGAGAGGTGAACGATTTACCTCCAGTGAACAGAGCTGTGAGGCAGATTCCAAATTGCTTTTCTTTTTTAATCTCAGTGTTCCTTTGTGTGGTCCCAGTCTTGAAGTGGGAAAACAATCTTTCTAAAATTTTTATGTGAACTGAAAACCAAATAACCACATTTGCTAAAGATGCATATTGACTTAATCAGTTTAACACTAAACCATGATCTTGTGCTGTATTTCCAAATTGTGCCTCATTTAATTAATTTGGTAACATGCGTTCAGGTCAGTCGCTCAGTTATGTCCCACTCTTTGTGACCCCATGGACTGTAGCATGCCAGGCTTCCCTGTCCATCACCAACTCCCGAAGCATCCTCAGACTCATGTCCATTGGGTCAGTGATGCCATCCAACCATCTCATCCTCTGTTGTCCCCTTCTCCTCCAACCTTCAATCTTTCCCAGCATCAGGGTCTTTTCCAATGACTCAGTTCTTCCCATCAGGTGGCCAAAGTGCTAAGTCCCTTCAGTCGTGTCTGACTCTTTTTGACTTATGGACTGTAGTCAACCAGGTTCATCTGTCCGTGGGGTTCTCCAGGCGTGAATACTGGAGTAGATTGCTCTGCTCTCCTACAAGGATCTTCCTAATTTGGCAGCACAGTATTAGCTATTATGAGAAAAATAGTATTCCTTGGTCAGTTACATTTGGACTATTCTGGGTTAAATTGTGAACTAAATAGGCTTTTGTCTTACTGATCCTTCGGTTTTTTTCCCTTGTGGTGGTGGTTTAGTGGCCAAGTAATGTCCAAATCTTGTGACCCCATGGACTGTAGCCCGCCAGGCTCCTCTGTTCATGGGATTCTCTAGGCAAGAATATTGGAGTGGGTTGCCATTCCTTCTGTACACAGATAGTATACTGTGTTCTCACTCATCTTTGACCATGAAATCCTTGGCTCTCAGAAAATCCCTTGAGACTTGTATTTGAAAGATCCCAGGATGAGAAACTTGAGTGCAGTGGCATTTTCTCCAGGGTTCTTGTCCATTTGCTTTGTAGCAGGTATTCCTGATATATCCGTCTGCTGTTTACTTCTGAGTCTCTGGCAACTTTTAGAATGTGGACGCCCCTAAAAATATAAACTGCAGATATAAGGAGAGCCTTAACAATCTAGTTTCATTTAACTGCTGTGCTTTTCCAAGCAACTAAATCCACACTACATAAGATGATTCCAGACCTCTTTCTCTGTCCTAAACCTCTCTGTTAGTGACACTCATCTTCAATTGCTGTTTACCGAGTACCTACGATGAGCTGGTATTCACATGATTTCTTGCTATTTTAAGCTCTTACTTCTGGATCTGGGCTTCCTGTGGTGAGACACCTGAGGAGAAAGTCTTCACAGAAGGGTGAGTATTTATAGGTCAGGGGACTATGAAATTAGGTAGTTGTACTTGAACAAATCATTTCTAACAAATAATCATAATCCTCGAATATCATCATATCAAGTGAACAGTGAAGGCAGCCATATTTCCTAGGTGCCCTAGATAATATAACTACTGAAAAACAACAGACTTTGATGGAATAAAAATGTTTTTAATGAAAAAAATTAAGAAGGATGGGAGGCAATCAGAAAAGTCAAAGCATATTAACCAAAATCTTGGTAATATTTGCTGTTCTCAGAGGCGCATTTCCTCTACTATTAATCTTTAAAACTGATAGGCTTTGAGTTGGAGAAGTGAGTTCTTACCAGTGAAAAACATGACTCCAGCTGTGTCTGTCCTGAAAATCTGATTGTCTGTTTGCTTCTTCATGATTTTATTTTTAGGAAAAAATGTTGACTTTAAAAATTGCATGCAAATAAACAGATGCAGGATGGTTTGGGGTGTGGTCATCCTAACTTAAATTCAAAACATCACAATTCATTTAAAATTTCCAGTCCAGCATAGAAGCTCAATATTGTTTGCTCCATTTTGGGAAAGAAAAAAATAATAAGACTAGCCAAAAAGCTGAGGTAGAAAAAGTGTCAAAAGAACTATAACTTTCTTTCCCCAAAGATCTGCACATATGGATTTTTTTACTTTGCACTTAATGCCACGTTTTTCAAAGGCTGTTCCTCCCCTTGTCTCCTCTTTGAATATGTAAAACTGCGTGCATCTAATCGGTCCTTCAATTGTCCACTTGCACTTTCAAATTATGGGACAAGTGGCCAATTGGGCCTGCAATTGGCTAATTGCAGCGACAATTAGCCAATTGTGGGAATAATTAGCTGCATGTAGAATTAATCATACGCACAGAGTGGGCGGCCACTCTTTGAAAGCGTAGAACTAAATGCGTTCTAGATGCACATCTGTACCCAGACACAAAAGGGACACAGGCGAGGATCCTAGATGAATCACTCTTAAGAGAATCATTAAAATAAATCTGGCGCTTGGTTAGGAAGACCACACGATTAACCACTGAGTATCCAGTCTACTGGCTTTCTCTAAAGTTCCCGTGTGGAGTTCTGTGTGAGCAAGGCAAAGAAGATTCTAGCCTTGAAACTTAATTTAAGTTTAAGCCATCCTGGCTGCTGATGCCCTCCAATTAACTTTTTTAAAAACTAAATCTTTGGATGTATGGTATAGTTGGCGAGTTGTACAAGGCAGGCTCTAACTACAGTTCTCTATAGGGAACCTAATGCATTTTGGTTCAAATACCTACCCCTGTAACACATGAGTGATATCATCTCACTCATACCTAACATCCAAGCTGGTATGTGGGCATTCCTGGGGGGGACCAGGGACAATCCCAGGATAAGCACTATGTGTATCTATGAAGCTTCCATTGTATTTGGTGGTAAGCAATATAAAATAATGGTAAATGTTAACACAAAAGTTTGAAAACGGTTAAAGTCGTAGTAATAACCCACATATGGGTTTATTTACTTAATTTCTCTACCACCTAGTTTCTTCAACTATAAGGATAAACTAATGCAACTTAATGAGAACTCTCTCACAAGGATCTTTGTAAGGTTATATAAGGTCATATAAAATTATATACTGAAGGTGAAATTATGAGAGAGGGAGAAGACCTGGAATTCAAGACTCAATCAACCAAGAAATTAACACATTAAAACTTGAAATTTCATGTTATAAAGAATTCTTTGTTTATTTCAGCATTTTGCAGAACAAAAGTTACAAAACACTGGTCTTTTCAGGTCATACCTTTTACTTCATGCTGGGAAATGCCACTCCAGGTGAAAAATAATCAGTGGAGGACCTCTAGCTACAGAAGAAAGCCAGGTATGATGTCTGCTTCCATCCCTCATCATGGACCACAAACTTCCCTTCTACTCTAATCTTCCATTTATGGCAAGACCTTTCAGAAATCCACCCATTCTGCAGGTAGGTCTCTCCACTGAATGTTTTTATCTATATCTGTCAGCTCTTTCTACAATAATGCTGCTTAACAAACAGCTCCTAATTATTTCCCATTCCATGTTACATGTAAGTTGAAACATGGAGCTCTGTGCTCTGAAACTGTTTAATCTGTCTCTTGGGTCTTCTCACTCCAGGATCTAGATTAAAGAAACAGCCCCCACCCGCTGCCTGACATTTGCTCATGGTAAAGATCAGGCATAAATGAGTTGGCAGAAACCCACTGCCTCGGACGTGGCTGAATGACTAACACTTTCACTTTCACTGTGTTCAGTTCAGTTCGGTTGGGTTGCTCAGTTGTGTCTGACTCTTTGCGACCCCATGAATCACAGCATGCCAGGCCTCCTATGTTATGTACCTACATATTGTTTCCCCCACACTGATCAGAGCACAAGATACGTATCTGTCCTTTTATCTCATTACTAGTGTAGAGTTACTGTCATTTTAAAGAAGAGAAGAAGAAACCTAAGAAGACTTAGGGAAGCTAGAAAATTTCTCCACAGTCACACAGCTATGAAAGTAAAGACAAAAGAGCCATAGTCAGACTTCCTTGACTGCTGATTGTATGATCTTAACCTATAAGTTATACTGAACTCATCTTCTTGTTCTTTGGAGTACATGGTGAAAGGAGAAAACGGATGAAGCAGAGTAAGCTTCTACGATGATGTGCTAAGATATTAGAATCAAGAATAGTTCTACTATAGTGTATTTCTCTTGCTGGAAGATACAGCTGTGATGATACAGCATGTGAGGGTATCCTTGTAGAAATTAGCAGCAGACACACGTGGATGATGAAGTTGTAATCTAACAGTGCTTACCTAATTTTTTATATCAGGGCACACATAGGAAATGTTTTTATTGGTGTTGACACCAGGGTGAAAAATAGGAAATATGTGAGTGATCTGGAAAAAGGTGACTGGCCAGAGGGCTTCAGCTGCCACAGACCCCCATCTGACCATCTAAAGGCACTGGGGTTCTCTGCTGAGGGCAAGCCTATTGAACACGGCCCTGAAATTGAAAAGCACACATGTTCACTCTAGTCAGAATCAGAGGAGGGCAGGGCTGGAGAAATAGACACATCTCAACCACAGGTGGTGTAATCAATACTTTGCATAACATATTTCTCAGTGGTTTGCTAAGCACTCTTGTAGATATAGCAAATTCTCTATCTAAAATTCAACTGAAAGCATCACTGTTGGGGTAAATTATAATACAACAATCAGGTCTTTTGAGTCATTAATATTAGGATACAAAACTACTTAAATGTCAGTATCCTGACTCCTACTGCCAGACTTGAATATTTTTATCTGTAAATCACTCATCTGAGTCCTCAGCTCTCCACATCACAGCCAAGAAACTGAAAGGACTTCTCAGGCGCCAGTAACTTGAATCATGCACACATATGTGCATTCTAAGTTGCTTCAGTCATGTCCAGCTCTTTGCAACCCCATGTACTTTACCTTGCCAGGCTCTTCTGTCCATGGGATTTCTCAGGCAAGAACGCTGGAGTAGACTGCCATGCCCTTATCAACTTGCATCGTGTGTGTGAGTCCTACTCTGCAGACTCAATTCAGAATCAAAAAATACAATAATAATCACTTGCTTTTAAGGTTACTGAAAAGGACAAATAACTGAGATGGCTCATAAAGTTATTATTATTACACAGAAAATTGACTGCTAATAGGCCAACCTGGAAGAGAAAGACAAAAGAGAATTGTTTCTAAAAATTAGAAGGTGGAGGCAGTGACAAATTTTATTTTCTTGGGCTCCAAAATCACTGCAGACAGTGACTGAAGCCATGAAATTAGAAGACATTTGCTTCTTGGAAGTAAAGCTATGACAAACCTAGGCAGTATATTAAAAGGCAGAGACATCGCTTTGTCAACAAAGGTACGTGTAGTCAAAGCTATGTCTTTTCCAATTGTCATGTATGGTTGTGAGAGTTGGACCATAAAGAAGGCTGAGCACTGAAGAACTGATGCTTTTGAATTGTGGTCCTATAGAAGACTCTTGCGGAGAAGGCAATGGCACCCCACTCCAGTACAATTGCCTGGAAAATCCCATGGACAGAAGAGCCTGGTAGGCTGCAGTCCATGGGGTTGCGCAGAGTCGGACACGACTGAAGCGACTTAGCAGCAGCAGCAGCAGAAGAAGAAGACTCTTGATAGTCTCTTGAACTGCCAGGAGATCAGAGCAGTCAATCCTAAAGGTAATCAACCCTGAATATTTATTAGAAGGAATGATGCTAAAGCTGAAGCTCTAGTACTTTGGCCACCTGATGTGAAGAGTGGACTCATTGCTCTTGCTGGGAAAGATTGAAGGCAAAAGAAGAAGGGGGCTACAGAGGATGAGATAGTTAGGTAGCCTCATAGACTCAGTGGACATGGAACTGAGCAAACTCCAGGAGACAACGGACTGGGGAGTCTGGCGTGTTGCAGTCCATGGGGTTGTAAAGAATCAGACATGATTTAGCAATTGAAAAATGACAACAAAGCAGAAAGAAGTATTTCATTCTGGAGGCATTTGGTACAAGGGCAAATGGTCCTACAGTTCCCAAGTTTACAATTGTAACTAAGGGGTAAACACTATGTACAAAATGTCAGTTGAAGCATACTTAAGTAGTTCAGGATGTGCATTGGAGAGTTTTCCCATCATTTTTAAAATAAAGCAAATAAATAAAAAACAAAAATAGGGCAATAGGAATGAATTTGCCTTCAGAGGGAGAAAGGGAAGAAAGCCACCCTTTTAAGTTCCTATTTGTTATTGTTGTTGCTTAGTCCCTAAGTTGTGTCTGACTCTTTTGTGACCCCATGGCCTGTAGCTTGCCAGCTTTGTTCATGGTATTTCCCAGGCAGGAATACTGGAGTGGATTGCCATTTCCTTCTCCCGGGGATCTTCCTGACCCAGGATCAAACCCACGTGGCCTACCTTGGCAGTCGGATTCTCTACTACTGAGCCACCACGGAAGCCTTTCTAATCACAATGGAAAGAGTTTCAGATCTGCTTTATCTTGGATTTATCAATGAAGTTTAAGGATAGCTCCTTCGCTTAAAGTCCCCTTGTGAGTTTCAAACTCAGGGATATATTCTTTTTCAGTGCCCGTGTCTTGAGATGCTTAGATAGTCCTTCTATGGGACACTTCATTTCCTTGCTGAGGTAAGGTAAGTTGAAGTCCTGTTGTTAAATGCAGTGATTAAGGGGACAAGAATGTGATAGTGCTGTACACATTCACCAGCAAACCAACCGCAGAGACGCGTCCTTCTTTCACCGCCTGGTTTACTGCAAGCCCTTTCCTTAAGCGAGTACAGAGAAGGAAGCGCAGGCTGGAGTTCACACCTGGACCCCCGTGTGAGTGATCTGTAGCAGGCAGACCCAAGGCATTAACTAAATGTTGCTTTTCTGTATTTATAAATAATAGCAACTATGTGCCACTAATGCAGTGCCATTTCATTTAATGGCATCCAGCACTGAGCAATTTAATTATTCTTTTAGTCACTGAAACATTCATCATAATTTTCCTTGGTTCCAAAAGAGCCCGGTTGCCTCCTGAAGCCATTAAGGTAGACTTGGTGAGTTGCTTTCTCCTTGAAAAATTTGCTCAGCTGTGAATCTGGGAGAAGAGGGCCGATACCTTTCAAAGTTTCATTTCTATTTTTGTGATTCATGGATTTAAAAAACAAAACAAAGATTTATTGTGTTCCTGATACGAGTACCTATTGTGTTCTGGCTTCAGCATTGAGCTCTTTTACTTAAGTGTTCTCATTCGTTCATCACTGAAAACTGTGAGTCGGTATCCTTATTCCCATTTTATAAGTGAGAAGACTGAGGGTCAGGGAGTTATTAATAAAATGACTCTACCAATGCCACACATTGATTTGAGATTTAAACACAAGTCTAATTCAAAACCCTTATCAGGGCCATAAAATTTGTAGATAATTGCAAAACCACTGATAATAGTTACCCTTGAAAACAATATACCAGGCCTTTTACATTTACAGTATTTTAGAATCCTTCAGATAACCCAGCAAGTTAGACTACTGTATTCTCAGATAAGGAAACAGACTCAAGGAAGTTGAATGATAAACTAAAGAGCACATTAAAAAATGTACAGAACCAGGGCTTATTTGGGAGTCTAACTCCAAAGTCAACCTAGCACACATTAGTGTTAATAGAATGTAATAGAATTCTTCAACAGTTATTCTGAATATTACTCAACATGCAAAGGTAGTTCCCCCTTTTGCCAAAAGAGTTTGATCCCTAGTTTGTCGGAGTTTTGTGATGTTTAAAATGAAATCATTCATAATGTTTTTCTATCATGCATAATGATGAATATGTAACTATTTTTATTGGGTAAATGTAGGCATCTAAACCACTAGGCTTCATGGAGTCAGCCTAAGGAAAAGTCAGATGTATTTTTCAAAGGGAACTAAGCTACTTTAAGATAGTCCATGGCTTCCCAGGTGGTGCTAGTGAAGTCGCTCAGTCGTGTCCGACTCTTTGCGACCCTGTGGACTGTAGCCTACCAGGCTCTGTCCATGGGATTTTCCAGGTAATAGTACTGGAGTGGATTGGCATTTCCTTCTCCAGGGGATCTTCCCGACCCAGGGATCGAACCAAGGTCTTCCACATTGTAGACAGATGCTTTACCATCTGAGCCATCAGGGAAGCCAGGTAAAGAATCCTCATGCCAGTGTAGGAGGCTAACAGACAGGGGTTTGATCCCTGGGTCAGGAAGATCCCCTGGAGGAGGAAATGGCCAGCCACTCCAGTGCTCTTGCCTGGAGAATCCCATGGACAGAGGAGCCTGGTGGGCTACAGTCCACGGGAACTTGAGGAGTTGAACACAACTGAAGCATCTTAGCATGTATTCACAAGCTACTCTAGTGCCCATTTCCATCTAGACTCCGTTCTAAAACTAACTACATATTTCTCAGATCTTTAAAATGATCATACTATATAACACTGAAATTACATTTTAGGAATTTATTCTAAGCAAATAATCAGAGAGATGTGATGCAGTGTATAAGTATTCATTGCTAGGTTGTTATCACAAAAAATAGCAGAAACCATCCTACAGACTGTCATTGGTTATGCAAATGATAGTGCATTCAGTCAACTGCATTTCATGGAGTCCTTAAAGAGGATGATATATACAGACTCAGACATACGCACAGGAATACACACAGACACACACACACACCTAGACAAGAAAGTGAGAGAATACTCAGGAACAAACCACTGAAAGTGTCTTCAAGTTAGATGAGGAGGGGTACTGTGGATGTTTATTAGAGAGAGTATGCATGTGGGTGTGTGTTATGTTTACCAAGCTTCTATGTTGGCCAAGTTTTCCTTCTTGATTATAACTTCCTTTTTGTTGTTGTTTAGTCACTAACTCAAGTCTGACTGTTTTGCAACTTCATGGACTGTAGCCTGCCAGGCTCCTCGCTCCATGGGATTTTTCAGGAAAGAATGTTGGAGGGAGTTGCTATTTCCTCCTCCAGGGGATCTTCCCATCCCAGGGATGGAACCCACGTCTCTTGCTTGGCAGGCTGATTCTTTAACCGCTGAGCCACCTGGGAAGCCATGATTTCTTTCAGTTCCGTTCAGTTCAGTTGCTCAGTCGTGTCCAACTCTTTGCGACCCCATGAATTGCAGCACACCAGGCCTCCCTGTCCATCACCAACTCCTGGAGTTCACTCAGACTCATGTCCATCGAGTCAGTGATACCATCCAGCCATCTCATCCTCGGTCATCCCCTTCTCCTCCTGCCCCCAGTCCCTCCCAGCATCAAAGTCTTTTCCAATGAGTCAACTCTTCGCATGAGGTGGCCAAAGTACTGGAGCTTCAGCTTTAGCATCATTCCTTCCAAAGAAATCCCAGGGCTGATCTCCTTCAGAATGGACTGGTTGGATCTCCTTGCAGTCCAAGGGACTCTCAAGAGTCTTCTCCAACACCACAGGTCAGAAGCATCAATTCTTCGGCGCTCAGCCTTCTTCACAGTCCAACTCTCACATCCATACATGACCACTGGGAAAACCATAGCCTTGACTAGACAGACCATAGTCAGCAAAGTAATGAATGTCTCTGCTTTTGAATATGCTATCTAGGTTGGTCATAACTTTTCTTCCAATGAGTAAGCGTCTTTTAATTTCATGGCTGCAGTCACCATCTGCAGTGATTTTGGAGCCCCCCAAAAATAAAGTCTGACACTGTTTCCACTGTTTCCCCATCTATTTCCCATGAAGTGATGGGATTGGATGCCATGATCTTCATTTTCTGAATGTTGAGCCTCCTTAATACTTTAATAACAAAACATAAGTCTGTGATATTTGATTATAGATTATGTATAGACTATTATAGATTATGTTGATTAGGATCTGCTTATGAGTAAAAGATGTTGATGCATTAATTCAGGAATCTTTTTAAATGATTTGCTATATTTTAATCCCAATAGAGTCTAGGTATGTATATGTATACATATTTATTTATATATGCAAGCATGCCATATATTTCTGGGCTTCCCAGGTATTTTGGTGGTAAAGAATCTACCTGCCAGTGCAGGAGACCTGGGTTCAGCCCTTGCATTGGGAAGATCCCCTGGAGAAGGAAATGGCAGCCTCCTCCAGTATTCTTGCCTGGGAAATCCCATGGACAGAGGAGCCTGGCAGGCTACAGTCTGTAGGGTCACAAAGAATCGGGCACAGCTTAGCAACTAAACAACAAGAATGCTATATGTTCCTAGGTCAAGTGTAACAGTCGTTTGTATGGATCATGAAAACCAACTATTGAGCACTTACTGTATGTACCAGGCCTTGTGTTCAGTGCTCTGTCAGTATTATTTTGGTGAGTACTCATGGCAAACTCATGGGGTAAGAATGGCTGCCACTCTCTACAGCTGGGACACTGGTTGGAGGCGTTGGCCACATGACACGGTCATGCAGTGGATTTCATCCTGACCCTTGAGCACGGGTAACTGAAAGTTTCACAAAGTTTGTTTATTACTGCAGAGCACCACGGGGCCTTGGACTGTCTTACACTGATAACTCCTATAACAGGGTCAATCCAAATATTTTTAGAGAAAAAAAAAAAAAAACTCGTTGGGATAGACTCTGCAGGTGGCCACTTGCTGAAAACGGAGGCTTGAGTCCACCCTCCAATGCTCTGTGGTGCAAGGTATTTGTACAGCTGCCAGGACAGCGGAAACCTCCCTTCACTTGGTACCATCACCCCCAGCCAGTGAGATGCCCTTGAAGGAGCAAGCCCATGCCGGCTTCCTCATTGCTCACTGGGTTTATCGCTGTGGCGAGGACCTTCCTCTCTCTGGCTGCAGTTTCTTCATCAGTAAATGAGTTAAGTGAGAGGTTTGGACTGTGAGTTCCAAGCTCTTGTACCCGAGGATCCCTAGACATAAAAGCAATGAGGTTTTATTCCCTCTGGCGTTGCACACACAGGCAGAGGCACTTAAACGCCTCCATTTGAGATAAGACTATTTACAAAAAGATCCAACAGCCTTACCCTCTTAGAGGATAAGCTTTTTTTAGTGTCTTATTTTTGAGGGGTGGAGGGAAGGGCTTTTTTTTTTTTTTTTCTTTTTTCCAGATTCAACTCATGCTGTAAGAATTAGAGCTCAATTCTTTGATTCTTTTCAGACCTTCCTGGGACAGTGTCCTCTGTCTCCCTAGCACCAGCAAGTGGACTCTTTGTGTCCCAGCATCTCAGGAGACAGCAGGGAGAAAGGGCCACGGAGCCAGCCTCTGAGTCCTCCGTCGGGGTGGCGGAGGCATTCCTCGCTGCCAGTTCTAGGGGGCGAATCTGTGTAGATCAATGCATTCATTTCCCTCTCCCAGCCTCTCCCTCGGTTAACACCCCAGCACACACAATACCAACGAAGGTGATTATCTCTGCTAGCATAATTCCTCCCTAACATCTGCTTTCGCCCATAACACTCCACTAATTTTTCCCTCATTTCATTACACATAATTTTCTTTCAACACAATCTACATGTATTAAGTGGTAATGACTTTCCAGTTAAGAGCAAATCGACACCAAGGGACCCCCGTCCCCCCCACGGTTGCCTGCAGAGCCTGACTCTGGCTATTAGAGATAAATTCGGTACCTCAGGAAGCTGCAGTGAGGTAATCAATCAATTAAGCGGTTAGGACATACATTATCAAACTTCCACAGTGCGGGGGGCAGGGGGCATGCTGATCTACTTGCCATGATTTTTTTTAGGAATTCAAAAAAAAATGAATAAATAAGATGGAGAGCTATTATACAACCAGGCTATAATTTGCCACTCAAAGTCAGGGGCTGGTTTTGTCAGACTTAAGGCTCCAGAGTGAACGGGAGAGACATGCGCCTTGGGAGTGCACTGTCTAGCGGGTAGGAAATCCAAGGTCTGGTATTTACTAGGGTGTCCTGGGGCACACGGTGCAAGCGGTGGGACAGGGGAGTCTGAGAAACTTGTCCTTTAAAAAAAAAAAAGAAAGAAACCTGGAATTGTAACTCTTACCGCCCAGGTTTGCAACAGGGATTAACTAAGATCACATACACAGAAGCACCAGGCACATCACAGGCGTGTGGGGCGCCTTCATTATCTTACACCTCCTCATAGACTGTGAACTCAGGAAGTGTAAGGTAGCTGGAGATCGCCCAAATGCTGGCATTGAACTGTGCGTTACAGATCACAATCATCATTACCATCATCATGATCATTTTCCTCGGTATTTTCTTTTAATTTGTATTGAAGTATAGTTGCTTTACTCTGAGACAAATCTTTATCGAGCTTTCCTGGTGGCTCAGATGGTAAAGAATCTGCCTGCAATGCAGGAAACCTGGGTTCGATTCCTGGGTCAGGAAGATCCCCTGGAGAAGGGAATGACAACCCACTCCAGTTTTTGGCCTGGAGAATTCCATGGACAGAGGAGCCTGGTGGGGTATAGTCCGTGGAGTCCAAAGAGTTGGACATGACTGAGCAGCTAACACTTTGATTCACTTCATAACCGCTTCACAATGTTGTGTTAGTTTCTACTGGATAGCAGAGCACATCGGCTATATGTGTGCATATATCCCCTCCTTTGGGGATGTCCTTCCCATTTAGGTCACTCCAGAGCACTGTGTAGTTTCCTCTGCTATACAGGAGGTTCTCATTAATTATCTAACACGTACATAATATATGTCAATCCCAATCTTCCCATTCAGCCTACCTCCCTTTACTCCTTTTGTTTGTTTTTAAAGAAAAATAGCAAACTGTATAGCTTTTGAACTTACAATCAGAATATTTGCCAGACCCCAATTACCAACTTTACCTTCCTTTTGTGCCCGTCTCATTTACCTCATCTGTAAAATGGATGTTGTAATATTTCATCTACCACAGTAAGGCTTATGGGAAGACTCAAAAGCAACATATAGTAAGTGTTTTAAAAATTGTAAATCACCAAAAAAATAGGGTTATTTTAAATAAAATAGTCTACTTGTATTTTTTCTATACTTGATTTATCTTATAAATATCTTATGTTTCTGCAAAGTGTATTGAATGATACCTGCAAGATAAATCAGTCACAAAGGCAGAGGACAAAAGACAAAGCAACTCTAGGTAGATGTGTCAACATAAAAACAACATATTTCTGAAACAGACAAAATATTTTCTACATATGTGTCAACCAATGATATATGAATATGCATACATGGTATGTAATATTAAATTCTTACAAACCAATAAAAAGGAGAAAATAACAATAGAATATGAGTTACAATAATGGTGAATAATGCTTACTATTTCCCAAATATTACTAAAGCTTTTATGTATTTTAATTTGATTAATAAGAAAAGGAAAAAGACACTGAAATAGAAATGAACAAATGAAATAAACACTAAAATAATACATAAAATATTAAATATCCTCATAGAGAAATGCAAGATGCAATTAAGGAGAGAGGACTTTCCATCTATCAATAAGGTTTAAAAAATTGGTGCTAAGGCATCAGGAGAAGAGGTGATTTCTACACTATTCTTAGGAATGTAAATTGGTAAAAACAAATCAACAAAGACCACCTTTTGAGGAGTGGGAGAGAATTTCCATTATTCATGAAAAGCCTTTAAATATTCCCACCCATTGACTCAGAGATTATATTTTCCTGCACTTTATCTTTACACAGCTAGAAATGACTGTGTAAGTAAAAGATGTTCATCACAGTGTTATTTATAATCACAAAATATTGGAAGCATTAGAGTCCAGCATGGGAAGATTGTGGCCATTTATTAAGAAGCATTTCTTTAATAAACTGTCCTTGTAAATAATTGTAAAATCTTTAATATTTTTTCTACCATGTATTCACTTTCATTACACATCTCTATTCATTTTTATTATTTGGGTTCCAAAATGAGATTATTTTGAAGAAGATTTTTTTTTATGTGCTATCCATTTCAAATAAATCAATTAGTCAGTCAGTCAGTTCAGTTGCTCAGTTGTGTCCAACTCTTTGCGACCCCATGGACTACAGCATGCCAGGCCTCCCTGTCCATCGCCAACTCCTGAAGTTTACTCAAACTCATGTCCATTAAGTCAGTGATGCCATCCAACCATCCCATCCTCTGTCATCCTTTTCTCCTGCCCTCATCTTTCCCAACATCAAGATCTTTGCCAGTGAGTTGGCTCTTCACATCAGGTGGCCAAAGTATTGGAGTTTCAGCTTCAGCATCAGTCCTTCCAATGAATATTTAATTAGGAGAGCTGAGTATCAATTAGTAGAAATTTGTAAATGACAAAATTAGTGTCAAGTACTGTCAGAAAGGTATTGTTTTCATTAATAATTCTATGCAATAAAAGCTGATTATCCATAAAAACTAAAAAAGAAATAAATAAAAATGAAGAAGAAACATCTCTTGAGCAGCTATTTAGTGCCAGGCCTCGTTCCAAGGACTGAGAACGCAACAGAGAACAAGACTGGATAAGATTCCATGCCCAAGGATGCCCAATTATAGTGCAAAGACATCTAAACTGAACAAGTTATGATGTACACACAAGGTGGATGGTAGTGGATTTATTTGCCTAGATATTTATTTGGGGCCTTTCTCCAGTGTTCCAGACACAGCTTTAAATCTGAGAGATACAGCTATGTACAAAGCAACAAATCCTGTGCCCATAGAGCTTGCATTCTATTTGGAAATATTGGAAATAGACATCTAAATATGAATATGATGTTGCAGAAATGTATTCAATGACATTGGGGAAAAAAAGCATGTTCTAAGAAGTGAAAATGGTTATATGACAGTGCACACAGTATGAAGCCATTTGTGTAAATAAGTAAAAATATTCATATATACATTTCTAAAATATTGGAAAGATTATACACCAATTTTAAGCAGTAGCAAGCATCTCCAGAATTTATTTTCTAAATTTTCTTTATTTGCTGCTTTAAAATACAAGAAAATAAATTTAAAAACTACTGATAAAAATGGCAAGTCAAAGCTGAGCTATAGATTCCATTAACAAATAAATCAGTTGATTTACACATTTCAGCAGCCTCAAGATTTGATTTGACTTTATTTCTTAATAATGAGGATCAATAAAATAACGTGAGTCCTGGGTCATTTTCCAAATTTTGCTTTTCATGACATGGAAGAGTTCAGTGATAGGCTTATGACAGGAGGAAGGGATCTAGGGAATTATCCTCAGATACAGTAGAAAACTGAAGTCCCCAAAAGTCAGGAGGAGTCAAGCAGGCCTTGAGCCTAATTCAACTCAAACTGACTTCACTTTCCAGTGTTTTCAACGTTAGTATATAAATGTCTTCTATTGTGTGATCCTATTTAATCCTCTGCCTGCTAAGTAGCTAAGTAGCTTCAGTCATGTCTGACTCTGTGCAACCCCAGAGAGGGCAGCCCACCAGGCTCCCCCATCCCTAGGATTCTCCCAGCATGAACACTGGAGTGGGTTGCCATTTCCTTCTCCAATATCCTCTGCCTAGTTCTGCTCAATATCCCAAATGATGGAGGGCAACAAGAGGAGAAAAAAATATCCCCACATTGTTAGTCATTCCATGATACTTTCTCTGTTTCAACAAAAGCAGAACAAAGATAAATAGACTATTGCTAAAACCCCATGGAATAGATGTGGCTCTGGGTCCTGCACAGAATCAAAGAGAAAATGAGAACCTGTGGAACATAGAAACTCTCCATATGATTAAGGTGTTTTACCTCTAAACCAACATTGTTCAAGCCTATACTGATCAGACGTGGTTCTAGAAAATTGTAGATGAACCCTGAGTTACCAGAAAGCAGGGAGTTAGAAAATGTTATCATTAACATCAATGATAATAGGATAATTATCAGGTTATAGCTGTAGGTCCTACATTGCTGTTCAGTCGCTCAGTTGTGCCCAACTCTTTGCGACCCCACGGACTGCAACACTCCAGGCTTCCCTGTCCTTCACCATCTCCTGGAGTTTGCTCAAATTCATGTCCATCGAGCTAGTGATGCCATCCAACCATCTCATCCTCTGTCATCCCCTTCTCCTCCTGCCTTCACTCTTTCCCAACATCAGGGTCTTTTCCAGTGAGTCAGCTCTTTGCATCGAGTGGCCAACATATAGGAGCTTCAGCTTCAGTATCAGTCTTCCCAATGAATATTCAGGGTTAATTTCCTCTATGTGTATATAATCTTTATAGCTTACAAGTTCTGGGATTCTCCTGAGGATTATATTGCATCATTCTTGTATCCATTTCCTAGTTGAGTATGTTGAGGTTCTGATAACCTGACCCATTTACCTGCAGTCACGTTTCAGGAATGGAACTGAGCCAGAACAAGTCATCCGACACCTAGCCCATTGTTCTTTTTACATAAAAGAATGGGAAAACGCTTTTGTACAATAGACTTTCAACTTAAAAAATCTTGTCAGGAATTTGGAGAGGCAGTGCAAATATCAAATCAAGAAATTATTGTTTGCCTTTTTTTCTTTTTAATTAACCCAAAGAAGGCAACTGTGTGTATTCTAAACATCCAGCTGTCTTTTTTTTTTTTTGTCTTCCAAACCTTTTTAACTAAACTAAACCAAACTTTTACCTTGTTCGGTTTTTGAACTGAAATGTCCTTACTCAGCCAGATCCTCATGCCAAGTAGGGTTTTAATTTTTTAAGAAGTAAATCTGAACAAGACAATCTAAGAGCTCCAAAGAACAGTAGTCTATGAGAAAACACATCATTTGTTTATTTGGCCATTTGTTTTAAGACAGAAGTAAAAACACTGGGCTGAACAGATCAGGAGGCTTCAGGCTATTTCCTCTAAGACCGTAAGACCGGGCAGGATGAAACGTGAATAGAAAGCACGCCAGGTGCACACACTCCAAATACAACTTTCTGTCGCACACTGCTTTGGTTATTTCTTTTTTTTTCTCAGACGCGAAAGCCCCCAACACTCTACGGAGCTGGAAAATAGAGTTATATGCAAAGTGATTAAAAACACCCCTTTGCACCAAGCCAGTCCTGACACAAAACACCTTTTACCCCCAAGGGGCTCACAGTGCTTATCGTGAACTTTCTTCTTGGCTGAGATTAGTATCTTGAACGTGTCAGAGAAGAATGCTGTCTAAATGGCTTAGGAGTATGATTTTATTTTCTCCCATTCTGTTCTTCTATTTAGCCACTATTTTTCTTACTCCCCCTATGCTTCCCCTCCCCACTGCAAGATGTCTGGCACCCAGCGTCTGGCATGAAATCTTACGGGTCGACATTTTCCGCAGGGCTGTGACAACAGGTTTCAACTTGACTTGCCATCCCTGGGAACATGAAGTTACATTTGTTTGTTTCTGAGGATAAGTAGGTTTGTAGCTCCTGGTGCTGAAAAGGGACATCTTTATGTTTGATTGGAGTTTTCTAAAGAGAAGATGAATTCATCTGTTGTGGATTATTTCAGAAAAGTATTTTACTGTGTTATATATTGTGAAAGCACATTCCACTTATGCCTGACATTCTGTTGCTTTGTTGTTTTAAAGTTACTGTTAGTCTTGAGAATATCCACTGGCAGAAACCTCCACTTAGCCCCCTAAAAATGCTAGCAACACAAGGATGTAAGGAATCATGTCACCTGGAAATCATAGTGTATTGATTCAGTACACCCTGATTTCACAAGATTGGGAAACTGAGGCCAGAAAATAAAATTGATTTTCTCGAAGTCAGAGCTGGTTCATGAAAATGTTGGAACTTGAGTCAGAATATCAGGGTACCTCAGATCCCTGGGGTCTTTGACATGGTCCTGTGGAGGCTTTAAATATTCATTTTACTTTTGTAGATTTAGTCATTCTATTATATTTCAGCTAGTTATATTTTTAAATGTAGCCTTTCCATATAATGGTATCTTTATCGATGTGAACATATTACTAATATTTGATTATTTTGCAGAATTGAATATAATGATTTTCCCACTCTTCCCAAGTGCTATTGTACACTTTTATTGAGTTTTGAATTGGAGAATACCACCAATTTTATCCACTTCCAACAGACTGTGAGCTGTATACAGAAAATGATTTTAAAAGGGAGGAAAAAGGGATGGATGGATGGGTGGGTGACTGGATGGATGAATGGAGGGTGGTTGCATGGATAGACGGATGGATGGATGAATGGATATTATGGATGAGTGGATATATAGATAGATAAATACATATATAAGTCTTCCCTAGTGGCTCAGACAGTAAAATCTGCCTACAATGCAGAAGACCCCAGTTTGATCCCTGGGTCAGGAAGATCCCCTGGAGAAGGGCATGGCAACCCACCCCAGTATTCTGGAGAATTCCATGGACGGAGGAGCCTGATGGGCTACAGTTCATGGGGTCGCAAAGAGTAGCACACGATTGAGCAACTAACACTTTGACCTTCCAACATATATATTTATATACTCATGCATAATATGAGGATATATTGTATTGCTTTTCACGGAGATCAATTTAATAAACGCTGTGCACGTGCATCTCCTCAAACATCTTCAGGACAGAGTCATCTTCCCTTTCTGGCTGCAGTGCCTGGCACCCATTAGACGCTGAAAATGATAGTAGAACAATAAATATTCGAAGGGCTCAAAGTTACAGAAAAAGCTGAGCTTCAGGATTCAACAGGACTTCATCAGTTGAACCAGCTATAGCCTTGAATCCAGATCTTTCTACTTCCAAATGTGGTCCTCTCCCCTGTCTCAGCTTTTGGGGACCTTACACTCTGTTGATGTTTGAGGACAAGCTGATCTTTTTCTGCAAGGCGTATCTGGGGTCTACCTCGATGCCTTTCTCTCAATTAATTAATTGATTTTTTTGTCTCTCCTCTCCCCCTCCCCCCCATCCATCCCCCCCTCCCTGGTGTGTTTACTCGCAGCATCCAGAAAGACCACCTTCCGCCCGCTCTCTCCGCGGTTGAGCTGCACCTCTCTACTCCAATAAACCGTTTGCATTCCATCTGGCAAGCGTTTGCTCCGAAGACATTTCTCTGTCAATCTCTCCCGCCACATTAAAAATCTGTCATTACGATTGCATCGCCGCCTGGCTCCTGAGATTTCTGACTGCTTTATTGCTCTCCTCATTTTTTCTTTTTTTCTCTTCCCTGCTACAGCCGAGAAGCAGAAATAAAGGTTTGTTGTTGAAACATGGCCGGGAGGAAAGTAGGAGGCACACATCTGTCAAGGTATTACCTTTCTTCAACCAGGGATTAAGGTGTTTTACGGCACTCGCTACCGAGCATCACACTGAATAAATTTTCTCAGTAGAACATAAAACTGAACTCATACATTTTGAACCAAGATCCCTTCTTTAGAGCCAGCCCAGATCATTATGCAGCAGCACCCACGTGCAGGGGGGACAGCGAGGCAGGAAGTGCCTGCCACCCACCCCACCTCCCGCCGAAGCTGCGTTATTCAAATGCCAGTGGAGTCTGGGGCAGCATCTGGATCAGGGGAGATGCTGGTTGTGAATGCACAGCCTTCCCTGCCTCCTGGGAGAGAGTGGAAGGATCCAGAAAGGACCTGGCCCCAGAATCCACCTCCCCCTTCCTGCCTGGCAAAGAGGCATATTGAATCAAATCACATTCCTTGGGGAAGGTCCCTTGATTCCTCCTGATGCTTCCTTAGGATCTGCTCTGTAGGGCTCTGCTGTGATAAGTATCTGTCCCAGGTCTGATTCGCCCACTGGTCCATGACCTTCTCCAGGCCAGGGGCACGTCCTCCACCCTGGTGCCTTGTGTCTATAAGACGTGGCAGTATTAACTAGGAGTATCACAAGTCCTTTATTTTTTTTTCCGGTTCCCTCTCTGCATTCTACTGTGTGCATAGATTAATCCATTAAAAATTCCCAGTAATCTGCTTCAGTGGACTATTCATATTTTGTTTTCTGTAGACCAATGAACTGAAGCAGAAAGGGGGCTGTGTCTTTTTTTTTTTTTTTTTTTAGGGCTGTGTCTTGTTGAAGGTTAGACAGTTAGCGTGGCTGGTCTGGGGTTTGAGCCCAGCAGGCTCAGGTCCATTCTGTGAATGGCAGGAAGCACAGGAAGGAGGGGGTTGTAGTGTGGCTTTGAAACACCCTTGTGGCACAGCAGGAGCTCGGGAAGAGCACTGGTGCCAGAGAACACTGTGTCGTCTTGGTGTCCTCTGTCCCTCTGAACTGTCTTGGTGTCCTCTGTCCCTCTGAACTGTTACAGTCTCACCTGAGGTCACACTGGCTCAAGTCTGTGCAGAGCTCAGGATTGGTGCCGTGGGCTCTGGTTTCCTTTGTGCATCACCCCCCAACACACACAGGCCCTACATACACATATGCACACTCACACACATACATTCACACACAGACACACTTTATTATTCCTATATTCATTCCTCTCTGCCTATGATGTCCCTCTACATGGAATTATCTTTCTTTTTAAAGAAAACTCATATTCACCCTTAAAAACCTTTGCTTCTTTGTGCATTTATTCCTCATAAGCATTAGAGACTCCCAAAAGACCCCCAGAAGCCCTTTCTTCCCCTCTGGATAGTGGATGACACTCCCTGAGTTTGATTATACATCATCTGTTTGCATGTCAGCATTTCCAGTAATGATCAGAAGCCCCTCTGGTCTATTTATAAAAGGATAAATACAGTTAACAGTAGTCACTCCTGCTGCAAGAGAAACTTTTCCTTATATATCCCTTTTATGCTATTTGAAGTTTTTGTGGGTTTTCTTTGCAATGCCCATGTAATACTTGCAATAAATTATGAGTTGATTTTATTTCAAGTACTCTACTAAGTCCTGGGGGACCGTCCTAAGGGACTAATAATATGTAGAGCCAATGGCATCAGCTAAGGGGCTGTGACCATCCACAGACAAACCGCGTGAGAAGTTGGGATCTCCAGCTTGGTTCATGTGTTCATGAACATATGGGACTTGGGAACCCAAGTCAGGTCTCACCTTCTCAGGCTGAACCAGCCCTGCCTTAGGGACATATAGCTGTGATCTTGTCATCTTGGTGATTCAGGCACTGAGAAAATGTCCCTAGCTCCCCTGCCAGTTCCCTTTCCTTCCCTATTTGGTATGATTTCTGATCAGATAGATGGACCAGTTGGCATGACCATTGCAATTGACCTTAGCTGACCCCTGAATGAATGATCTTCTGAATAGTGGTTATTTGTCCTGTCCCAATCAGCCACGATGTAGAATTCCAAACATCACCCATACCCAACTGGGAACTCACCAAGGAACAATTACCCCATGTACAGGGTGTGGGGCGGGGGGCATTTCCCAATGGCCCTGGGAGCCTGACTCCACCTGTTAAAGGACATCCAGCTTGCTGAGTGCAAACCCAAGTCAAGTTCACCTTCTGGAGGAGCGAGGAAAAGGGAAAATGAGAAGCTGGCAAACCTTGAGAGCCTACAAGGCAGTAAGCACAGGGGTAGATCGACATATTGATGAGATAAAACCAATTCTTGTCCTAACAACAGCCCTAAGGAGTGGATTTTTCATTATCCCCATCTGCAGACGCAGAGGCTGAGCCCACCTGGGAGATGGTGAAGATGGTGTGACAGGAACGTCTCAGGCACTAGGGAACAGACTCTGTGACCCCGTGACTCCTTGCACTACATCTTCTGGCTCCACCTGGACAGTGAGGTGTGTGTGTGTGTTGGGTGGTTGGTGTGGAGTCAGCCTGCAAGGGCTGGATTCTCATCTTCACCACTGGAAAGCCAAGTCAACCAGGATGACTGCCTCACTTCTCTACTTTGGTTGTCTCATCTGCAATGAGGAACTTACCCTGCTGCGCTCTTGTGAGGAAGATATGAGATACTCCTTAGAAACCTCAGAGTCTGGACTGACATACAATAAATGCTCAATGAGCCCTAGTGATCCTAAGAATCCATCTTGCGGAAGTGCCCCTCTTTGGGTTGATTCCTTGCTGGGAATTCACACATGTAGAGACCAGGACTCTATGAAGTCTCCCTTTCTGCCTGCCTCTTCCTCAAATTTGTAAAATTTGTTCGGTTTGTACAATTATTTTGTGACCATTGTGTAAAACCGGTGTCCGAGCCCAAAATGCTGTCAACTTGAGCACGTGAATCTGAAATCCACATCAGAATATGTCACGTGATTTATAGACGTATTTTCTTCCACTTAACCATATCAGGTTCACATTACACTCACAGCCACTTTCGTCATCCTGCCACACTTTGGAGTTTTATGGTTGCATCAAATGAACTGCGGCTATATATCATCCCCATTGTCAGCCTAATTCTTTTGAATGAGTGGGGGCCTGCTGGATGGGGCACTGTGGACATACACTGGCCGAAGGGTTGTGAAGGCCAGTGTTCATCATCTGGGCCCTGAGAACTGCCAAGGCTGACGTGGAAGGCCCAGCTCTGCATCCCACCCGTGGGTCAGCCAGCTCTGCTCATCTCTTCCTCCTAGAAAATCCCCACCAATGATGCTTCCAAGAGGTCAGGTTTGCAAACAAGTCCTTGGCTTCCTTCTGCCAAAAAGCAAGCTGGTCTTCCTTGGTTTTCTACAACAATCATTGAGGAACCCACCTGGCTAGTGTCAGGGTCGTTTGCTGGCCCAAGAGAGATAACAGAGCATTTTCTTCAATCAAGGGAGAGCAAGCAGGATGGGATGCAGGGCTGGGTGGGGAAGGGGAGCTCAGCATTTATAAACCAAACCCATGTGGTCAACCTCTGGTCACATCTTAGCAAGCCTGTGGGGGAAGACGGGTGTGAGCCTTGATGTTGTACACCAAGTATAGAGACAGAATTTTCTAGAAAGCTCTGCCAAAGCTCAGCTTTCTGTCCACAGGCCCTGCCACACCCCACAGAAACAACCTTGGTGGACAGTGTTTTCCAGCTTCTGTCTACCTCCCTTGTCGAGCACCCGCTCTGTGTCTAACACCGTGGTGGGTGCTCCCATCTGCCTCTTCCCGTTCATCCTCAGGTTGGCTGTGAACACCCAGAGGCCCAGGACCAGATACCTGATGGTGGGAATGAGTGGGGGCCTGCTGGATGGGGCACTGGGAAATATGTGTCGAGGTCACTGCCCCCCACAGCAGCCCACATGGCTTCTCTCTGGTGAGGACCTCCCCTGGTCGCCATGATAAGTCCCTTGACAAACCAACTATTTCAAATGATATGCTTCTACACCCAGGCCTCTTTCAAAGAGTTGCTTTGAGAGTGGTTTAGTTTGAAAGAGGCAAGTTCAATTGAATGGCTCAGTGGCTGTGTCCTCTCTGTCCCTCTGTCCCCATTCTGGCCAGGGGAATCCTCCACGTGGGAGAAACCTCAGCCCCACAGCGGGCCTGGCAGCTGGCACAGGCCACCATCTTCTTTCTGGCCCCAAACCCCGTGGCCTCCAAACTCACATGCAGCCTCGCTGACCTCCGGGCCTGGCTGTGAGCGCATGCGCAGGTGGGGCCCCCGAGATGCCACCCGGGCCCCCGGAGTGAGTGTCAGCCGGTTGACACCACTGCTTGTGGTTTGCTCTGCCGAAGCCTCCCCCTGAAAGGGGCCTTCCAGGGTGATTTGCAAACCGGACCAGGGCAGAGTTCTAGCAGCAAAGGATGTGACTAACCCACAGTGTCTTCTTAAGGACCTGAGACAGTGGGAGTCTCCAGGGTGGGGCAGGGAGGCATATTTTCTTAGAATGTGTACGAGAGGTGTGTCTTTCAGCCCCGAATTCTCCCACCACATTAAAAAGAAATATGTCAAATTCGAATGAAGGTAAAGACATGTCCCTGAGTAAGAGGAAGAAGGGAAGTTGTTGGAAAGGTTGAGGATTAGACAGAAAAAACGGTGACCACGGTCTCAAAGACTGTTTGCTTGCTTGTCAGCGGGAGAAATAACTGCTGTTCTGTGTCTTGTGGGGACGCTTAGAGGTGGGAACAGGTGTGAGCGTTACTAAACTGCAGGGCGTGAAAAGGTGTGAGGATTTCACGTTAAAGTGTTATCCAAACTCACAGAAAGTAAAGGGGAGACTCTGAGAGGGGAAGCAGGAGGGAAGGGGAGGGGAAGGAATAGGTTCTACATGGGTCGCCCCAGCCCAGCCTCCACAGACCATGCACT
This sequence comes from Oryx dammah, assembly GCF_014754425.2. NCBI lineage: Eukaryota > Metazoa > Chordata > Mammalia > Artiodactyla > Bovidae > Oryx > Oryx dammah. The sequence goes on along the minus strand of NW_024070200.1, from coordinate 6,828,752 downwards.
GTGCTTAGAACCAGGCAGTGCAAAGACTCTAAAGATGCCAAGTTCCATCAGAGAGGCCCAGGCTGAGGCAGAGAGAGCCAGAATCAGCCAGAGTCAGAGAATTTAATCAGAGATGCTCAGATTTCAGTCAGAGATGTCCATGTGCAGCTCAGAGATGCCTAGTTTCAGTCAGAGACTTCAGAAATCTTCAGAGATACAGCGAGTTCAATCAGATGCTCAGAGTTTAATCAAAGTTGCTTAAGTTTCAAAGTCATGTGGCACCTTGGATGGGGGGGGGTTTGTGGGGGGGGTGGATACATGTACATGTATGACTGAGTACCTTTGCTGTGCACCTGAAAATACCACAACATTGTTAATTGGCTACACTCCAATATAAAATAAAAGGTCAAAAAAAAAAAAAGATGTCCAAGATCTCAGTTCAGAGACATCCAGAATCCAGTCAGAGGTGCTCAAGTTCAGCAAGAGACCCCCAAGTTCAGTCAGAGTTTTGCCTTCAGCAACGTTAGGAGTAATCCTGTTTTCAAGGGACTACAAGAAATATTGAAGGATTTGCTAACTAGATTCAAAGGACACATGTGTCCACTACTGCCATTCTGGGAAAACTTCCAGAAGTCCCCACCATCATCCAACCCCCGACTCGAGGTTAAAGTTCAAAATGAGCCATCGGTGCTGAGGGGAGGGTTCTCCCTGGATCCCCTTATTTATTCTAATTTTGGAGTCTTGTGAGTGTGTCTTTAGAGGGAGGCATGTTGGTTTTGAAGGAAGACTGTTCTGGGTAGAAACTGAGCTCTGTGACATGCAAGTCCTGTGATCCTGAGTAGAGCAGAATGTCTGCAAATGCAGGGAACAAAATATTTCTCTCAAGGGGCCACTATGAGGGTGGCGTTTGAAAACAAAGCTTCTCACAGAGACCCCAATGTAAATTAGATCCTCAACAAATAGGAGTCCTTCTTCCCTAAATCTCATACAGAGGCCTGACCTGTGTGCAGGAGGGCAGGCAAAAGGTGGGAGGAAGGAAGGAGCAAGAAGGGAGGGAGAGAGGGAGAGAGGAAAGCTTTATAAATAAATCTATATTTAGCATCTAAATCCCTATATTTTCCCCCCTTATTCTCCAGAATTTCTTCCCCAGAGAATATTAGCCTTAGGTAAATGGAGATATTGTGACAAGCTCTTTATGTACAAAATCTCTCCTAAACAAATACACATTTTTTCTTTATTTCTATAAATTTAACTCATCAGTGATCAACTACTACTGATTTGTTATCAGAAACTACCTATTTGACTGACCAAATAAAAATAGTATAAATTCAGTTTCCATTAAGAAATCACATACAGTAGTAACCCAGGGATGGTCAAGTTCAGAGCCAGCCCATCTCAAGATTTGAAACAGAGAAGTTCAAACAAAAGAGTCCTCCCTCTCTTGTGAGGATTACAGGGCAAGAGAAGCTGCGGGCACCGCCCGCCCCAGGGTTCAGGACTCTGTGGAGGGCACTCCAGGGATGGCGGTTGTTGTTCAGTTGCTCAATCATGTCTGACTCTTTGCAATCCCATGGCCTGCAGCACTCCAGACTTCCCTGTCCTTCACCATCTCCTGGAGCTTGCTAAAACTCATGTCCATTGAGCTGATGATGCCATCCAACCATCTCATCCTCTGTCACCCTCTTCTCTTCATGCCCTCAATCGTTCCCAGCATCAGGGTCCTTTCCAATGAGTTGGCTCTTCACATCAGGTGGCCAGCGTATTAGAGTTTCAGCTTCAGCATCAGTCCTCCCAATGAATATTCAAGACTGATTTCCTTTAGGGTTGACTAATTTGACCTCCTTGCTATCCAAGGAACTCTGAAGAGTCTTCTCCAGCCTCACAGTTTGAAAGCATCAATTCTTTGGTTCTCAGCTGTCTTTATGGTCCAGGTCTCACATCCATACATGACTTCTGGAAAAACCATAGCTTTCACTATACGGATGTGTGTCAGCAAAGTGATGTCTCTGCTTTTTAATATGCTATCTAGGTTTATCACAGTTTTCCTTCCATGGAGCAAGCGTCTTTTAATTTCATGGCTGTAGTCACTGTCTGCAGTGATTTTGGAGCCCAAGAAAATAAATTTGGGTCAGGGCTGGGCAGGATGATAAACCCCCATGGAAGATTCTGGACTTTGTGCAGGGGACACAATTTCAAGAATGAAGGGAATTGCTCTGGAGTGCCCATGCTTGTGGTTTAGAACCTAAAGGAAGATGAAAACATTCACCCATGAGCTCACATGATAGTAAAGTTCAAAAAGAAGTTGTGGAGGGCTGACCACCCCTGTCTGCTCTGATAGGATGGAGGCCAGGGCTGCAGCTGACATCTTAGTTTAGGGTGCAGAACAGACCCCCAACAAAGGATGATCCAGGCCCAAATGTCAACAGGACCAAGGTCTTGAACCCTGGCCTAAAGGTCACCAATAAACCCCTTTCACGTGGTCCACGTAACACTTTCTGTATTGCTGCTGACTTCCATCTTCTCATCCGTGGGTCCCAGACCAGATAGTGGCTACAGTAGCTCAGGCCTTCTTAGGCCGAAGCCTATGCAGACCCCAGGCCTGCCTCCTTGAGGACCAGAGAGCCGCCAACCCCTGAAATGAGCTGCTCTGACCGTGAGTCTCGCAGGGGCCAAACCTGGTCCATCTCCTTCCTGGGGCTGGCCGGGACCAAAGTCATGTATAATTAAAATGTATTGAATGGACTTATGTGCAAACAGAAGGACTGTCCACTGGGCAGGTTTGGACGAGCCTCCAGCTTTATTGGGGCCAGTCTGCGTTCCATCACACCTTAGCTGGTAACCTTGAACCGGTTGCTTCACCTCTTTCCATTTCTTCTAGAGAGGAATAAGCATGATGTTATCCTCAGGGATGGTTTCTGAGATCGCTGAAGTGTTTCAGTGAGACTTTGAACAGTTTGGGGGCCAAGCGTTTACACGTCGAGGTCTCTGAGAGCAGGAGCCGCAGCGTGTGGTCACAGAGTTTATCTAATGCTCATGAAGCTAGCTCATGCAGCAGCCAGGGACTGGAGGAACAAGGACTTCCGGGTGATCCCAGCCTGGCCCATGGCTTCCAACTCTTCTATCCCAGACCACGTGATGGATTTGTCCACACGTCTATACGGCAGGTGTTTCTGGAGCAACTAGTTGTTCCGCTTGTGGGGACATGTGGTACTGTGTGCCTAGGGGGTGGAGCCAGAATCAGTTCCTGCCTCAATGCCATGGGGCCCTCGTTTATGCAGAGAAACACAGCAGTGCCTTCATGAGTCGGGGAAGCCCTCTTATGGCAAGGACATCGGATCTTTCTGGCTTATTCAAAAAATGAAAGCCATCCTCAAGTCCAAGAGCATCAACTGTGATTATTAATCATTCAGGGGAGTAAGCCATGAGCAGTTGGTTTGCAGGCATAGAGATAGTGGGAAAATATGTACCTGCGGGGTCCTGAGAGAGAAAGTGCTGATCGCTGAGCTAGGACCATTTCACTGGTGTGTCTTCCAAGGAGAAACAGGACTTTGCCTCATCACATCAGCTGGTAGTTGGAGAAGACTGGGAAGGGCCTTCAGGGGGTAGGGATGGGGCTAGTAGGAGGCACGTTTCTGTAAGGCAGGTAGCAGATGTAGGTGGGAGACCTTGAGTGTTTCTGTTGCTGAAGAATAGATATGAGGGCAGATGTGGCCGGGGAAGTCAGTAGCGATGCAGAAAGTGCTACATGGACCATGTGAAAGGAGATTGTTGGTGACCTCCAGGTCAGGGTTCCTGACCTCGGCCCTGTTGATGTTTGGGGCTGATGACCTTTTGTTGGAGGAACTGTTCCATATCCTAAAGTAGGATGTCATCTGCTTCCATGACCTCCATCCGCTGGATACCCATAACATCTCTCCCCGAGCTGTGACAACAGAAAAAGTTCCTCGGCATTGTCACATACCCTCTAGGGGACGACCTGGCACTCTGTTGAGAATCTGGCTCTAGAAAAGAGACTGCAAGCATGGAGGGGCAGCTGGGGTTGACAAGAGGGACATGGGTAGGCAGTGAGCCTGCAGAAGCCAGGGCTGCCCGTTGCAGGACATCTGGCCTGGTTCCACTGCCTGGCACGAAGTAGATCCTCCATGAATGGTGCTAAGTTACAGAGAAGGCAAGACTTAAGAAAGCAAGGTTTAAGGTCCTTAAGAGAGCAAGGCCCTTAAGGGCCTTAAGAAAGCAAGGGCTTAAGGGCCTTAAGAAAGCAAGGCTACTGAAGATCCTCGGAGGCTCTAGGTGTCCATGGGATTAGCACTCAGCAGGGCCTGGCCCTTGTCAGGCTACCCTCCCCTGGGCTGGGAGGCCACGAGGGGCACCTCCTTGGGGGCCGGGTCATGCTGGGTGGCTGTTTATCTGTGTGCCCAGGGCTGCCTGCTGGGCGTATTAGAGGCCATGAAATAATGATGAGACCTAGGAGGGGTAATTAAAAGCCATGGTGACATTGATCTGCTGAGATTTCTGAGCGAACCCAGAGCACACGGGGCGACTCTCCATCTTACCTCATGCAGGCCCGGCCTGATTGGCCCCCTGGGCATTGCTGGGGCCACAGCATCTCACCTGTGGCCAGGAGACTCCCAGGGCAGCAGCCGGGCAGACTTCAGAGGCTGTACAAAACAGGCAGCCTGGGCCTGGGGGTAGCCAGCTGCTGGGCTCAGCCCTGGAAAGGCAGGAGCTGGCGAGTCTGTTAAAGACACAGGTCATCATTCTGCATAGTCTCAGAGGTTAACCTTCAGCCCCAGAGGTTCTCCAGATAGACTCTGAGATACTCTAGAGCCATGCTGTCTGTCTTGGTGAAGGGCTTGTCCACCTTTTCAGTTCAGACCCTTTTCAGCCTGCAGTTTCTATAGGAAAGGTTGCTCTCTGGATGCAAACTAAACTATTCTTGACCCTCTGTCCTGGGTTGAGAACCCAGCATACTTTAAAAACTGAGAACTTGGAATGTTTACTCATCTTAGTCTTTGTGAAGCTGGATGGTTTGATTAGAAGAATAATGCTTTTCTTCCTATAAGTACAGGTTATCAGTGATTTGCTTCTTAGTTGTTACTTTAGTTTCAAAACTGACCTAGTGAGTGGATTTAATACAGTATAGAGTCAGACAGCCCTGAGACGTGGTCTCAGGTCCACCAACATCTCCACGATCTCGAGCCAGTCACTTAAGGATATTGTGTCTTAGTGTTCCTGTTGGTAAATGGAGATAAAAATAATCAATACCACAGTGAGGATTGAATAAGATGTTTGCAAAATCATGAACAATGAGGAAGGGTTAGTTCATTAGGTGAGTTGCTATAGGCTTAAGATCCTTCTGTCTTCCAGGCCCTGTGAACTGGCCATAAGAAGCCCACTTCACAGATGAGAAAACTGAGGCAGCAAATTTTTTTATGAGCTGGGGTTCCATAGTGAGCCTCCCCACTCAGCCCATCTCAAGGACAGCTACCCAGGCGCTCTCTCTGCAGGAAGCCCCAGGATTGCCTCCCTTCCCACCCACCCGAGCCTGAACTGGCAAGTACCCTGCCTAGTTACGTAATCACAGCCTCCGTGTGTCTCTGTGAAAACCTGGCCTATTTTTCTGCTCTCGGCCTTCACCACGTGGCAGAGGGGTCGGGGGGTGGGGGATGGGAGCTGCATCTCTGCTCTTCGTACTGTAAAGGAAGTAACAACCCTATCAGATGGGAGGAAGGAAAAGTTTCTCAGGGCCTTAGCAAAATAGCCTGTCTCCCACGCGAGCGCAGGCCTGCGGTCAGATCACTAGTTTAAATGTAGACGGGCCTGTTTCTTTCTTGTAAGCTGCCTGGAGTAGGTTGAAAGAGTCTTCCGGATTTTGGAGAGGATGCTCTGAATTAAAGTCTTAGAAAAAAACACCACCTCCTCATGATTGCAGCCTCATGCCCCCCTTTGTAACAAGGGTGATGCCTGAGCTTTGATCGGCCAGGGGGACATCTGCAAACTGCTCCAAGTTAAATGCAGAGTGTCACCCAACGCTGATGGAGAAAAGCTTGGAGGAAGGAATGACCGACCGTGTTCTGAATGCCCTGGTCCATGTGTCTATTTATTTAATAGAAGTTTGATCTGACTGACACCAGGCTCTTCCGGGTGATGACAGTCACAAGCACCGTCTGCAGAATGTTTCCCGAGCCTCAGATCCTGGGCTGTCGCGGCCAGGCTGTGGCACTCTGCCGTCCACTGCTCTGCTAAAGAACCTTCTCTGCTTTGCATGTGTGCTCTGCTTGCGAATGACATCAAGTTGATAAACTGAAACTGTGCATGATCCTTGGGCTGCCATACGTGCCGTCTGTCACATGGAGAAAAGAGAGAGCATCCCCTGTCTCTTAGCTTGTACCAGTCCATAATCTTAGAGTCTGTTTCAAAAAAGCTTTGCAAACCAAAGTCATTTTCCTTGTTGATCTGGTGGCAAAACTGGACTTGAACTGATGGGACGGGCATAAGGCTATTTATAGTCCTTTTGCCCCACACAGTATAAATATTCATACATTTTGCTGCAGAAATCTGAATGCATGCTATCCCACGAGGTGCTGCCCCAGAGTCTTCTAGGAGGCGGGATGTGTTGGGGGGGCTGCTGTTGTATAGTATACAATTGTGACACACAGTAGCATTCTATAAAGGGCCAAATTCTGATTTCTGAAGGGCATCTGGCCCCACTAGTTTCCAAACAAGGATGGCGGGCCTGTGAATCACATCTGCTGCCCTCTTCAGAGTTGGCCTCTGCACACAGTGTAGGGTGGTGGCAGCTGTAGGCACTGGAGATCAGATCAACTTTGCCCTCGAGTCTGCTTGATGCAGGTGAGGCCTGCAGCATTCCCAGAAGGTGGAAACCATGGGAGCCTCAGTTTTCCCATCTTCAGGACAGAAAGAGATAACAAAGCATCTCCCTTGCAGGACTGCTGGGAGGTTGATGTGGCTGATGTGTGAAAGGACCACATATGCATGGCCTCTGGGTGCATGCTCAACTGGGTCCCCATTTTCATCTGCTCTGAGTAAGTGGCTTTCAGGCCTGATGCAAAGATGCAGTGAAACTCTCACCTCTTCCGAGATCACTGCCCTCAGCCTGAAGTCAGATGTGGCCCCAGGGAACTTGGGCAGGGGCGATAATGACACACTGAGACCTGCAGAGTCCGCGGCAATTAGCAGGAGGTACCAAGACCTCTTCAGTATTAATTAGCTGCCCCTGACCTGGTACTGCCGGGACTCCCAGCCTCTCGGGGGCACTCAGGGAGGAGCGCAGCCCTGACCTGGAGAGCTGAATAAATAGGACAGAGTTTGGCTTCCCAAGCGACAAGGGCGATGATGCAAGGCTCTCCCTGGGATCAGGTGTGAGACAGGCTCTCTGGACAGACAGACAGGGGACACCGGGAGGAAGGACAGTGGGGAGGGCAGCCTCCCTACTTCTGCTCTGATGGTTAGATTATGATTCAGCTCCTCTCCTTCTCTCTCCAGGCATTTCTCCTGTCTCTCTGTGGACGGTCACTGGAGGAGTGTACTCAGGCCACCAAGCACAAGCAGCCCTCTGGGCACAGAGCTTCGTGGATGGGACAGCCGAGGGTCCTGGCTCTTCTCCACTGAACCCAGGGTTAGCTCCCCAAAGAAGGTAATTCATAAAATGCAGGAGAGCTTGCCTTTCCTGGGTGACTTTGCTACTTTATGTCAGACATAGGTATTCAGTCAAGCCAGCTGCTTGCCAGGTACATTTTTGATCCTGAGGATGCAGTAGGGAACAGGAGAGAAAGTCTTTGATCTAATGTTGGGGGGGTGGGCAAGAGAGAAATATAGAGGTAAAGCAAAGAATTTCAGAGGGTGAAGAGTGCTACGAAGAAAACTAAAGGTGGATAATAGGATAGAAAATGCTGGAGGCAGGAGAGGATGATTGGGGAAAGGGTCTTTGACAAAGGGACACTGAGGTCATACCAGTGAAGTGACGAAAGGAAAAAAAAAGTCTTGCTAACTGGGAAGAGCAGCCCAGGGGCAGACAGAACAGAGAGTGCAAAGGCCCGGGGGCAGAAGCCTGCTTGGCATATTTAAGGACAATCAAGGAGGATGTGGGGCTTCCCTGGTGGTTCAGGTGGTAAAGAATTTGCTTACAATGCAGGAGACATGAGTCGATCCCTGGGTCAGGAGGATCCCCTGGAGAAGGGAATGGCAACGCATTCCAGTATTCTTGCCTGAAGAATCCCATGGACAGAGAAGCTCGCTGGGCTACAGTCCATGGGGTCACAAGGAGTTGGACATGACCAAGTGACTATCACTTTCACTCTTTCACTTCTCAAGGAGGATGTAGGAGAGATGAGGCTGGAATATAGAGTCAGAGAAGCCAAATGTTTTCTCAGTTAATCATTGCACTCTTCTACATAGAGGTCATCCATTCCATTTAACAAAAAACGAAACTGAATCAGAAAATGGAGTGTTTGCGCGTCACCAAAACTTTAAGTTACAAAAGAGGATCCTAACTCAAGTCCACAAAGCACAAACCGTTTCCCACAATACCTTTCTAGAGCTGGAGAATTTAGAAAAAGTTGTCTAAGCCCCAGCCAGCTAGTGATGCCTTATCTACTAAGAGCTGTAGGGACTTAGTAACTATCCCAACCTGCACGACAAGTGACAACCATGGAAATCCAGGCTCCACCTTCTAAGAGGAGCAGCCTAAGGATAGGTTGAAAGTAAAAGTGTTAGTCAGTCAGTTGTGTCTGCCTCTTTGTAATCCCATGGACTATAGCCCATCAGGCTCCTCTGTCCACAGAATTCTCCAGGCGAGAATACTGAAGTGGGTAGCCATTCCCTTCTCCAGGGAATCTTCTCCACCCAGAGATCTAACCCTCGTCTCTTACTTCTCCTGCATTGGGAGGTAGGTTCTTTATCACGAAACAAGCAGGCACTTAGAACTAGGGAGACCGAGGCTCAGAGAGGCTGAGCATCTCATCCAGGGCTTGTAAGCAGTGAGGTCTCCATCCAAAGCCTGACCATTCGCCACGTTGGATGGTGCTGGATACAGATGAGACGGGAAAGTCCAAACAAAAAAGACCAGAAAAAAAAAAAAGTCATCCTAGTATTTGAAAATTTCCTTTTATTGGATTGATCAGATTTCTGAGAAATCAGCAACTTCATTTAGCTGACAAAAGACCACTTTTCCACCGAGAGAAAAAAAAGAGTTATTATTTTAACCTCCCACCTGATTCCTTTTTAAAGAGTGAAACGTGATTTTGAAAGAGTAATTACATATATTTATATCCTATGAGTGGGAAGCAGAGCCCGTCAATGAATCACCTGCTTTCTACAACTCTGTGTCGGCCCAGACACGTGCGATAAACCTAAAGTTGATGTCTGAGGGGTGGGACCCCTGCCCTGATTGGATAGTCACTTGTTGGGGGAGGGTTGAGATGGAGGAAGGAAGAGGCTCCCACCTGCCTCCCCATCCTCCTTCACAAAGAGCAGTCACTTCACTCAGGGATGGAAGTGTTCATTCACTCACATTTTCTGCTCCTCTTTCTCTCTCTCCCTCCCTCCCTTTCCCCTTGCACAAATGTTTACCTGCTACCTACTGGGGTTCCAGCCCCTTGCTTGTATGAAAAGCTAAAGAGCAGCAAGAAGCCCTTGATTCTTCCTGAGTTAAATTTATTTATGAGAAACCAGCCCAGGTTCCTTCCCTCAAAACCCTCACATTCCAGCGATGCACGTGTAACTCGTGACATCAGGATACGGCCTGAGATCCAGAGAGAAGAAGCCGAGGTTCTCAAGACTTCGAGGACCCGGGTGGGAAGAGGCTCTGACTTGGAGAGAAGGGGTGCAGCCCCAGTCTGGGGGCTCCAGGGCATCAGAGCAGGACAGAGGGGCCAGCCAATGTCCGTGGGAACAGCGGTGTTTGTCAGAGTGGATGCAGAAAAGGATATGCACCGCTCTTTACATGGAAATAGTGATCACTCGAGGCTCTGAAACCCAGGCTGACTCACATCCTCTGGTAGGAAAGCCCCCACCCCAGTGCCTCCCTGGGGTTCAGCCAAATTGCTGGAGACAAACAAGGGGCCCCGGCACAGCAATCACAACGCCAGGATTTCTGTTCTGACCAGTCACGCCCTAAACGGGCCCTTAAGATCATATTCTGACTCTTGGGATTTTCTGAGGCCTCAAAAACCAACTTCATACAGAGGTGAGGGTATGGAGAACAAGATACTTCTGTGGGCAGGCCAAGAGTGTCTAATTAGATATGAGGCTTTGGGCAAATTGCATAACCTTTATTAGCCCATCTCATCACCTATGAATAAAGGACTATCACCCACTCCATCTAAGTGCTATGAAAAATGAGTTGCTGTATTACAACACTCTGTAATCTGTCATATTTATTATAAATAGGAGAGAATTAACATTCTTTAAAGAATTTTTGATATAATCACATCCAGTGTGTGTGTGTGAGAGTATAAATAATAAATGGATCTATATATGCGGTGTTATATATGCCAATACATGCAATTTGATTTTAAAAATGGGTCTTGAAGTATTGTTTTAACTCTCATAGCTTTCTGATGGGCCTGGAATCAAATTAGTCGACGGCTATGACTGCCATGGGGAAAGATCATTTCAGGAATGATAAGAATTGCCATATCAGTTAGTACCGGCTTGTTAATGAAACTTCAAAGTTGAAACCAAAGTAGGAGTCTTGCAGATGGCTCCAGAGAAAACGTCGCGCATTTCTGCAAATCTTCTTTCCGTCTTTAATGAGTGTGTCACCTCTCTGCACTTGCATTTAGGCATCATGGCCACTAGTCAAATTTTCACTTTAGTTCATGTATTTTTTTTTTCCCTCGTTTAATCCTGAAAATCTGTAGCCACATCATCAGCTCCTTCTTAATTATACCATATTCTTTACATCTGTCCTGCTAAATAACTCTAATTGAAATAGCACCGGCGTGAATTTTTGTAATGTTCCCCCCAAGACATCCCCAAAGTGACTCACGAGAAAACAGACTGAAGTCACAGCTGGAAGCACGTCAAGGATCATTTCCATTTTTACATGATTAATTTGAATTTAATATCTTAAATCAAAACCTGATTAATTTAAATAAAATTTTGATGGTGCCCTGCTTCTAATATACATTGCAGTAATTAGATTCGGCTTAATGTGATTTTTTTTTTACATAATTAAAAAAAAGGGGGAAGTCAAGTGTAACAATGCAATGTTGATACAAATCTGTCTAAATATATATAGGGGACCAGTGTTTTGGACATTATTCAGGTGAAGAGAGAGTGGTTAATGAAAGGGATGATACTGAGCTGATGATAAATATTCATATTCTGTGCTTGCCCATATCTCAAGAGAAACAATTCATCCTAAAATTAAAAAGGAGACAAAGTTTTCATTCCAAATATGTGAAACTCACCGTGTGTCATGGAACCAAGAAGTAAATCATGGACAACACACAATCTTGCTGGACTTTCCTCATGTGTCCATGTGTGTAGTCAGTCGTGTCTAACTCTTTGCAATCCCAGAGGACTGTATCCCGCCAGGGTTCTCTAACTCTGGAATTTTGTGGCCCGGTGATTAAGAGTTCACAACTAAGCCATAACCAGAAAGCCCATGAACCCCAACCAAAGATCCCACGTGGTGCTGCAAAGATCCTGTGTGCCGCTAATGACTCGGCACAGCCAAATAAATAAATGTATGTGGATATACGTGTATATATATTTACACATATACATGAGTGTATGTATTTATGTATATGTACATAAGTATACCCACATATATATGTGTATCCGTATATATGTATATAGCCACATATATTTATACATATATGTACATATACATATATAATGTATATATACAATCCCACTCAAGCCAAGTTACATTTCTCAAGTTCTTCAGATGCTGAGTGAATGCCTCTTATATCCCAGACTTGCAACACTGCAGACCCTGCCCAGGCCACTGGGAACATGGGGCTGACTGCTGGCAGCTCCCTGGCTTTAGAAATGTTATGCCCTGAGGACCCTGCTCGGCATGACTTCCTCCTCTCGGGAGAAGGAAAGCAGTCTGAAGGTTATTGTAAGCTTTTCATTAAACTCATTCTTCTGTTTACCCCAATTCTAGTTAGCCTAGATTTATATATTATGAAGTCCCCTACAAAGAGGGAAGCATCCACGTCCAGACATTTCAAGAGGAGGATCTCATTCTAGAGAGATCTACCTCAAACTCCCTCTGTAGTAACCAAGAGAAAGTAACCTGATAAAAGAGTCCTTCAGAGAGATTCTGAAAAATGTGTTTTCTAACCTGAGTCTTACCCCTATTTGGATGCGTGACCCTAGACCAGACACATCTCAGCCCAGAGTCAGTAGCTTTGGAAGATGATTGGACGTGATGAAAGTGAAAGTGTTAGTCTCTCAGCTATGTCTGACTCTCTGCGATCCCATGGGCTGTAGCCCACCGGGCTCCTCTGTCTATGTAATTCTCCAGGCAAGAATACTGGGGTGGGTTGCCGTTCCATCTGAGCCACCAGAGAAGCCCTTTTGGGGCTTCTCATGATAAGGGTCTTCCAAGCTAGTTCTGCAGGACCCTTGCCTGGAGAAAATGAGCCTCAGAGATCTCAGAGCTCAAGAGGATTGAGATGGCCAAGGTCTGTCCCATGCCAGGGTTCTTGGGTGGATTCATTTGACGTCCTGCAAAAGCAGAGAGTCCCTGTCTGAATGTTAAAGAACTCATGATTTTCAGAACCAAAGACGAAGGAGGCGGTGCAGTAGATGGCAGAGCAGAAGGCAGACTGATGACTCCTAGGTCTTCCAGTTATTTATTAAACGTTGCTTTCCTGGTGGCTCAGTTGGTAAAGAAATGGCCTGCAATGCAGAAAACCTGGGTTTGATCTTAGGGTCGGAAAGATCCCCTGGAGAAGGAAATGGTTACCTAATCCAATATTCTTGCCTGGAGAATCCCATGGTCAGAGGAATCTGGGAGGCTTATAGTCCATGGGGTTGCAAAGAGTTGGACACGACCGATCAACTAACATTTTCACTTTCAAGGAATCTTTGGAATATGACAAAAAGAGATGAGATAACACAGACCATGTGTTATGCAGAATAAAGGCTGCTGGTAATGATAAAAATTACTATTGTTATCCAAACTGAAATTTCACATTCCCTTTGAACCCTGGTGGCTCAGGTGGTAAAGCATCTGCCTGCAATGCAGGAGACCTGGGTTCAATCCCTGGGTCAGGAAGATCCCCTGGAGAAGGAGATGGCACCCCACTCCAGTACTCTTGCCTGGAAAATTCCATGGACAGAGGAGCCTGGTAGGCTACAGTCCATGGGGTTGCAAAGAGTTGGACATGACTTCACGTTCTTTTGAATGAATCACTGGTATTAGATATTTTCTATATGCATATCACTACTGTGTGCGGAGTGGTAAAAGTCCTGTTTTCTGTGAATCAGAAACTGCAAAATAACACTCTACATCGGTAAAATGCCTCCTACTATAAAGATTTATTCACCACCTCTCTTCTATCTCTTCCTTTTCACTCCCTCCCTTCTTCCTTCCCTTTTCCTCCTATTCTTTATTTCTTCCACCAATTCAGCATCCATACTCAGGGCTGATTTCCTTTAGGATTGACCAGTTTGATCTCTTAGTCAATCCTAAAGAAAATCAACCCTGAATATTCATTGGAAGGACTGATGCCGGAAGTGAAAAACTCCAATACTTTGGCTACCTGATGTGAAGAGCCAACTCATTGGCAAAGACCCTGATGCTGGGAAAGATGAGGGCAGGAGGAGAAGGGTGTAACAGAGAATGAGATGATTGGATGGCATCACAGACTCAAAGGCCACAGATTTGAGTGAACTCTGGGAGGTAGTGAAGGACAGGGAAGCCTGGTGTGCTGCAGTCCATGGAGCTGTAAAGAATTGGACACAACTTAGTGATTGAATAACAACAGCAAACAGTTTACTCAGAAGTTTGTCCAGGCACCATAACCCCACAGGATTTAGGGAAGAGAGAAATCACCAGGCGGGTCAGAGCACAGAGGCAGGAAAAGAATGTGATGTGCAGAGACTCAGGGAAAAAAGTCTGCCTGATTTTAAATGGCCAAAGGTCACACTTAGTCTAAGTTCAGTCATTAAATTGTTGCTTGAAGGGTTTGATTTGCATGTTTCATTGTGAGTTTTAGCTGCGATGAGGATGTTTGAGAGCTATTTAGAACAGAGCCTTGCCTCATGTCGTGAAAGGGAGGGAAAGCTTGACCTCAGACTGCTATTCATGACCTTTTGTCCAAACTGGACAGAGCACAGTTGGAAGTTACTTTCAGATCTCCCTGTGGGTTCCCTCCAGAGTCTGTAGTATCCGGTTACTGCAGCTGTCTGCAGCACTCCCCGTAATTACTGTAATTCTGATAGCTGCTGTGGATCTTGGACACCTACATAGCACGCTGTCCTCACAGTTTTCATACAACACCCCTAATCCTTTGTCCTCTCTATATAAGGTGTAGTATTCTAACCATTTTCCAGACGTGAAAACTGAGGTCCGCAGGAACAAAGGAACTTGGTTGGATCCCAGCACCAGCTGGAACCCGGATTCAAATCAGACTTGTCTGCCCCTCTTTGTGGCCCTGGATGGGGATATGCATATTGGTCCAGGTACGTGTCTGATGGACCATTCCCTCCCCGGAGGCCAGGCTGTACAGAACTCTCTGATGTGCTGCTGGACAGAGCTGCCCCGTTGGTCCAGGTACGTGGATGATGGACCAGTCCCTCCCCGGAGGCCAGGCCATGGAGAACGCTGACAGATCCGGAGCTACGTATCTGAGAAGCTCTGTGTCGATGAACCAGCTTGCGCCTGCCTCACCCAACACATCTTCTGATGCTTCCAATTGACAGAAGGAAAAGAACTCAAACAAGAATTTCAAGGAAATCGCTGATTTATTATTCATCACAGAGGGTCTAACACGATGACTTTCTAATCTGACAGCCAGGACTTTCGATGACAATCAACAATTTAATTTCTTTCTAAATTTAGATTTTTTTTTTTCCCTCAACGCCAAAGCCAGCTAAAAATAACTGAGTGGTGAATGTTAGAGGGGAGAATTTTACCGATTACAGCTTTTTTTTTTTTTTTTTAGTGTCAAAGTTAAAGTCAAAACAAAATTAATCAGAAGGGGTTATCTATAATGAATCACCATTCAGTTCAGAAGGAAGGGGGTTGGGGGAGATGTGCCTGCCAGCTGCTGAAGGAATGTTCTTTCAAAGAGCTACATCAGACTATAGACTCCAAGAGAAAGGTTGTGGATCTTTCACACCCAGCAGCACGAATCAAAACTCCTCGACTCTGGTCTAACTTGCATTTTTATTATGAGGCAGCAGCGGGTAGGGTTTGTATGGGCTGTAATTTAAATGGTTAATTGAAAGGGAGCCCTGGTGAGCCGTTTCAGGCTACAGTATTACTGGGACAATCTTATCTGGGTTTACAGAGTTATTTCCAATTTGGAAATGCTGTATACATGTCTGCCAGATAAAGCCCTCAAATGTCCCAGACCTGAGGAAAGGGGCCTTGCTCTTCTAGATCCTTCTGCACCTGCCCCTTTCATTGTCTCTCCACCTCCTCTTCTTCCCTCTGGTGCCCTCCCCTCCTCCTCCTTCCTGCCTCTCTTAGGAAGTCATTTCACTACCCAGAGCCACAACCTTCACTGAGTCTTAGAGCCGTGGGATGAATAGGAAACCAGCCTCCACGCCCCATTGGACAGAAGAGGAAACAGAAGGTCAGAGAGGTCCCTCAAGCACCTCTTACAAGTCCTTACAAGTCCCAATGTAACAACTTACAATGAGAGAGTGACATCGTTCAGATCAGACTCCAGGCTTTGCTCCTTCTAAGCCCAGTGTCCTCTGGGTAGCTTGGAGATCACCAGAGGTGTAGCCTCCCCATAGGATCCGATATGAGGTGGTGACCTGAGATTACATGTGTGATAGCTAAAACCACGCAGTCTGCTGACCATATCAACATGACTTGACTCTTCCAGAGATCCTTGCCCAGGAAGAAAAAAAGTTGTACATATCTTCATAATGAACTTCAGGGACAGAGAATGATTCTACTTTTTAATAGAAAGCATCAAACAATAGTGTACCCCCAAGATTTCAAAATCTTCGCCTTGCGGTGTCCACCCACCCTAACCTACTGTATCTGAACTCTTTCCATCTCCGGTAGTCAGCGAGGCACCGCATTGCAAGACCTGCCTTAAGTCAGAGTCCAAAGTCCTTGTAAATATCTTGACGTTGGCCCAGCTTCCTCCACCTCATCCTAGTCAACCACTGGGACCATGTCAAGGGCGTGCACTCGGGAAGAATGAACTCAGCATCCTCAGATCAACAGGGCATGTTTGGAAAGCCAGCATCTGGCCCTGGTAGGACCCAGGATGATAAATGTGATAAATGTGTGCAAGTGGGATGACGCACTAAGGGAACAACAGGCTGATGAACCAAAAAGCTTCCGTGCAGAGGGTAAGGGTAGAAATGAACTCTTGCTGCAGTCTCAACCCAGGGTGGGCGTGGAGCTTCTGGTAGAAAGAGGAGGTCTTGGCCCTCCTGGGCCTCCCACTTCCAATGATGCCCCACATCACAAGGGGTTTGATGAGTGAAACAGCAGACTGGGTGAGGGCAGATAGCATCTCTCGGTTGGTTGGGAAGATTCTGAGACAAGATGACTTGAACTTGACAAGGAGCATCCAGGTTGAGAGTATGGGAAGACCTTGCCAGGAGAAGGGCATAAGCTTGGCACTGGGGCCCCAAGCACCCTGCATCCAGGCTGAAGTGGCCCAGGTACACATTGGGTGCTGTGGGGGCTTCAGGCTAATGTTTTAGCCTTGCACATGTCAATGTCTTCATTAACTAAAAGGGAAACATACCAGTAGTACCCACCATGGCAGGTAACTTTCAGTGGTAAGCACAGAAAAATGATCACGTGTTTATTAGCTTCTTTGACCCTCTTTTTTGTCCTCTGTCCAATAGTGTTTAGGAACAAGTCTCCAGTTTGTAACGAAACACATTATTTGGGGAGCTTTGATGTGCTCCTAACAAACTTTTAATTAAAAAAACAAGAGCCAATAGCCACCATCTTATTAGAAATTCGAGGGTGGATTTAGAAGCTACCCATTCTACCATTCCTAAACAGTTGCCCTGTCCTCTATGGTTGCCCTCTCTCCCATTCCTGAACCTGTCTCCTTATTTATAAGGCGAGCTGGGTGGGGGCACAGGATGACTTAGAGAGGAGCAGGTGGTCTCGACACCAGCCCTCACCTCTGTAGCCCATCCCCCGCCTCATCATCTTTCAGGAACATCACCTTTGCGAACTCGTCTCTTGCCTGAGATGTGAGGAATATCTCCGGCTTTGTTTCTCTATTATAATAGATGTAAATTAATGTTTTGCCTTTGTTTGCCGTGGTAATCATAGAGGCAAGTATATATTCCTAACAGCTATCTTATTTTCAATTTGCAAAGCGTCCTGTGCTTAATCCCATGAGGCAGCCCATGGCTCCAGATATGAATTTTAAAAGATAATTAGCCCAGGGCAGGAAGCGCTCTCCACAACAAGGAGCAGGCACTGGAGCCTGGTCAGAGGGGTCCTCCAGGGGACCCTGGTGGGTCACGGTCCCCCCGCCATGATTTATTACTTTTTTTCATTGCTCCTGCCTTTGTGCAAACCAGCTGATTTGTTCATGAAAATTTAAATCATGTCCATACTAGAAGCTGAAATTTCTTTGGGGGGTTGTAATTTGAGCATCCCCACCACTGCCCTCCACCAATATTTCTTTTTATGCTATTCGTGGAAGGTGACAATTTATTTTCTTTTCCCTTTTCCTTTTTATTTTTTCTATTTTTTAAAAAATAAAAACCGTCTAACTGGAAGAGCACCAGGCCTATGTTGCTTATTTGTATTGTTTGATGCCAATGGCAGATTAAGTAGCCATCTATTAGAAACAGCCTCAGAAAGTCCCAGGTCCAGGAGACAAATGTTCTGCTCAGCCCCGGTCATGGATTGTTCCTGTGTGAACTTTATCCCCAGCAGGGAATCAGTTCTGAGAACAAGCAGGCACGTAAACAGGCTGAGGAATTGTGCTGTTCACTTGCATCTCTGGGACTTTAGTCAAAGGAGCATCAGACCCAAGCAGGCTTTACTGTGTTTGCCTCCTGGACTTGATGCCCAAGAGTGGCACTGCTGTGTACCTGGCAGTGTGCTGGGGGGCACGGGGACGTGGGCAGAGTCTGTGTTCTCGGAGACCAAAGGCAGGTGGGGGCAAGAGCTACAACAGAGGTACTGGCAACAATTTTCGCTATGATCAAAGGAAGCAGAGCAGATCCTTTCCCTCTGACAGAGTCTGAGGTGCCTGCCTGGAGGAGGTGCCACTTGAACTGCTCAAAAGTGGGTAACTCACATTTTAGTTGGATCAGGCTGCAACTCATTTGTCCCAACTCCCACAAGAATGAAACCTCGAGGAAAGGAACAGCTCACACACAGGGAAGGTCAACTGTACAGCAGGTGATTTCCTAATGAGCCCATTTCCTGTACATCATCGGGCTTCATCCCCATGACCTTGGACTTGTTCTGACATCTAAACGAGGACCCTGAGACACAGAGAGGATTGAAAGACACCCCAGGATCTTCATGAAGGGGCACAGGTCAGGATCAGAACCCCTGCAGTTTTCCCACAGAGGCCTTGCTGTTACAGATAACTGGTTCAGGGAGTGGTCACCCCCTTTGACCCCGACACCCTGATGGGGAGTCCAGAGAGAAATGCACTTCAAAGCTTCATTCAAGGAGGTATTGCATCACAGGACATGCTGGGCTGGGACTGAAATGCCTCCTTCACAGCAGTTTGCAGCTAGCTTTGGTTGACTTCCATATAGTCAAAGAGCTGAGCTTCAGTTTATGTGCTCGAATTCAAGTCAGGTTAATAAAAAATAAATAAATAAAGGCAACTTAAAGGCATGTTTCCCCTTTATTGCAATAAGCAGCTAGGGGACTTCCCTTGTAATGAGTGAGATGTCCCTTCATCTTTAATTCTTAGAGTTCATGGAACCCTGCTTTGGAAAGGCATGTGTGCGTGTGTGTTTGCGTGCACGTGTGTGCTCACTACTTATGTGGTATAAGTTTCCGTGAACTCTAAGAATTAAAGATTATATATATATATATTTATATATATATATATATATATATATCATCAGTGTTGCTCAGTCATGTCCGACTCTTTGTGACCCATGGACTGTAGCCCTCCAGGCACCTCTGTCCTTGGAATTCTCCAGGCAAAAATTCTGGAGTGCACTGCCATTTCTTCCTCAGGGGATCTTCCCAAACCTGGGGCTAGAACCTGGATCTCCTGCATTGTACGCAGATTCTTTACTGTCTGAGTCACCAGGGAAGCCCATATAAATACATATACATATATATGTATACATATATGTAAAACATAGACTATTGATGTATATGTAGGCATCCATCATACACATATATGACAGAGAATCACACTGAGATTTCAGGTCGACTTCAAAAGTGTTGAGATCCTTTTGAAATTTGTTCTGACTTGTCCCTGGCATTTGCTGTGATTTCCTCCTGGGCATTTCTGAATTTTTATCCTATGTGGCTGCACAGGGCACTTTGTATTCAAATGGACAGCTGTAAAAAAAAAATGAATACAACAACTTATTGAAGCTCTCTAGAAGGGAGAGAAAAGACAGTTCTGGAGCGTTTTGAAGCACGTCCTTCCTCCATTTGGGTCCACAAAGGCAGGGAGCCTCAGTAGACACATTTCCTCAAAATAAAAAGGATGGCTTGCAGTTGGCATCATTTCACTATAAATCTTGAACTATTCATCAGCAGTCCTGTTCAGAATCTCATTCTCTTATATTTCCATGTACTTTTGGTTTCAGGGAAGAAAAACATTTAGACCCTATGAGTGGGTATCTATAATGCCACAGAAAAACCCAATCATAAAATGAAGGGCCAGCTTCCAGTTGGTGAAATCTCATCTTGGTGTGACCAAAAACAAGCAAACAACAACAGAACAAAGGCTGAATGTCTCCACATAGTGGTGTTTTCATTTTGAATGGCAAGGAAATCCTATAAGACAGAATAGAGGCTTCATTGATGATAGTTTGGTACCCGAAAGCTTGGTTATCAAAAGTCTATGCCTTTGAGTCTCTTTCTCTTTTGCAAATACATTTATTTGGGTGATTTTTAAAAGAATTCCACAAATAAGTGATATCATGTATTTGTCTTTGTCTGACTTGCTTGGGAAGGGGGTTATGTGGTCAGGGTGAAATCAGTTAGGAGTCTGGGTTTAACATATACACATATATACAATAGATAATCAACAGGGAACTACTGTATAGCACAGGGAACTCGGCAGATTTTGTCATAACCTCTCTGGGAAAAGAATCTGCAAAAGAGTGGATATATATGTATGTATAATTGAATCACTCAGCTGTGCAGTGAAATTAACACAACACGGTTAATTAACTATGATGGTGGTGGTTTAGTCGCTAAGTCGTATCCAACTCTTGTGATCCCATGTCTGTAGGCTGCCAAGCTCCTCTGTCCATGGGTTTCCCAGGCAAGAATACTGGAGTAGGTTGCCATTTCCTTCTTCAGGGGATGTTCCTGACCCAGAGATGGAACCTAGCTCTCCTGCATTGCAGGCAGTGTCCGGCATGGCAGGGATTCTTTATCACTGAGCCAACAGGGAAGTCCCAAAATACTATAATAAAACAAAAATTAAATGAAAAAAGGGTTTATTTCTTACACTAGAAGCTAATTTATCAAACAATGTTGATTCTCTTGTATATCATGGTGATTAAAGATAGGCGTGACCAATGGTTCCTTTGCAAAGAGCTTTGTTTATGGGACATGAATATAAATTGCTGGAGAGGGAATTATGAAATAATTTCCAATAATCTTTCCTTGAAAATAGACTAAACAAGCAGAGTTGTTTGCTGACATTTAATGAACTCTCGTGACACTTCCTCTTGCCTTCTCCACTGGCCTGGGAAGCATGGCTGCCTAGAAAATATTCATTCAAAAAACCTTTCCTGAGGTCTGCCTTCTGTGGCCATGTCCAGGGCTCCCACCTGCCCCCAGGAAAGGCTGTTGCCTGGCTCCTGGGAGATTTCTTCTAGTTTTTCCTGCAAACCTCAAACACATGCTCTGGGGGTCTGTGATGTTCCCCTCTCATTGCATAGGAAGGTGAATGAAGGTTAAAGCCACGTGTGGTCACCAAACCAGATATGTTTCCTGCCACCTGCTCTTCCCCTCTGCCACCCTGGATGAATGTTCACACAACTTTGACAAAAATATTAAGAAGGAGCTAAAGCTTTCCCTGGGAAGACCCCCTGTACAAAGTCCAAAATCTCCGATACAGCTGAAGACCCCAGCATTCTTGGTCAACACTCCTGCCCCTGAGGCCACCAAGATGGGAGCTCTGCTGGAGTGCTGGGCATGCAGTGAGGACTGAGTGAGTTACTGTCTCAGGGCTTTGGGGAGCATTCAGAGCATAGCATGAACAGACAGTAAGCATTACTAGTATTATTATTATTTGAAAGAATGAGAAGAGAAATTCTTTGTCACTCTGCCTTAGAATTCACTCTTCTTTCATCATCTCCTTTACCGTAAAAGCATTCTCTTTTTTCAAAAAAATATATATTTTTTTCACACAACTTGAAGTTGAGTCATAGCAAGCCAAAGCAGTCGCTATAATCTGCTACGTAAACACGAGATCACAGATCAACTCCTTCACTTTTCTTTCAGAAGAAAACTGGCAACTGAAACCTAGATCCCGTGGCTTGTCCACCTGGATACTTTCAGTGAACAACCAGGAAAATCAAGAAAGCTAAAACCAAACGCATCTGTTCTTGGATCCTCAACACGTTTCTTTGGCTTCCCAACCAATAAGGAAAGATTTATTGCCTATGTGAAAGGCCCTTCTTAAGATGAAAACCTGTCATCTAGCAAAAATTCTGTCTTTATCCATTGTGATGGGAAGTTCAACACAGTTGTCTCATTCTTGGTAACAGTCTCCAAGACCTGTGAGGGCAGGGAATTTTTCTTCTTAATCAGTGGGTCCCAGCACCTAACAGTGGGAAGTTTCAATTGTCAATAACATAGCCTCCTAGGCTGGGAGGCATAAATGGTTGTTTTAAAGGTTTAGGTGTTTTAGAGGTCTATGATTTAAAGGGCAAGACCCAGGTTCCAGCTTAGCTTTCATTTTTAACTGTATTTCCTGAGGGTCTGTCCACTGTTAGATCTTCTTGGAAATTCTTGCTGACCTCGGAAGTATATTATGGTGGATTCTTTCAGAAGACGAAATTTGTTCATTACAAGAATTGACCTTCTTTCTGATATTATCTCCTTTGGACTTAACATTGATGAGTTCCTGCAGCCTTGATTTTTCACTCTCAGAGAACCAAGCTCCCCTTATTTTGTCAACCACTAATGCTAATTCTTAACCTTGAGTCATCATGGCAAGGAACCATGTCCTTCTTGTTCATGCCGTAATACTGGTGCTTAGCCAGGGGCTTAGTAGTTATTGATAGGTAGAGAAAAAGAGGGCTTCTCAGGTGACGCTAGTGGTACAGGTGTGCTCTGTGTCGCAAGAGACATACGTGCAATCCCTGGGTCAGGAAAACCCCCTATTGTAGGGAATGGCTATTCACTACGATATTCTTGCCTGGAAAATGCTATGGACAGAGAAGCTTGGCAGGCTACAATCCATGTGCTTGCAAAGAATCAGGCATGGCTGAGTTACTGAGCACACACAGCTCAGAGAAAAAGGAAGAAGGAAGGAGCAGAGAGGAGAAGGCTAAAGGAGACCAGTCCTGGGTGTTCACTGGAAGGACTGATGCTGAAGCTGAAACTCCAACACTTCGGCCACCTGATGCAAAGAGCTGACTCATTTGAAAAGACCCTGATGCTGGGAAAGCTGAGGGCAGGAGGAGAAGGGGATGACAGAGGATGAGATGGTTGGATGGCATCACCAACTCAATAGACATGAGTTTGAGCAAACTCTGGGTGATGGACAGGGAGGCCTGGCGTGCTGCCATCCATGTGTTCACAAAGAGTCAGACACGACTGAGTGACTGAACTGAACTGAAAACTTTTGAACTTCTTTGGTGATGCTTTGACAACTTTGTCTTGTAAGAACAGAACAAAGATCACTGGTGAGAGGGTTTGAAGACGTAGGTTTGGGTCTACAATCAGAATATTCCCAACAAAACTTTTTTTAGGAGGATACAACCTTAACTCCTATACCAAGTGCTAGAGAGACAGTATCAGTTACTGCCTTTGACACTGAGGACCCAGGAGTTCAAGATTCAGCTTCCTCGCCCAGGGCCTTAGAGTTTAGGAGTTTTGCTCCAGGTCAGTCAGCTGGCATCTCTCCCTCCTGTGTGAACATGTCAATGATGCCTCACTTACCAGGCAGCTCCTTAATAACGGGAGGTATGGGCCAGGAAGCTGCGTCCTCAACTCCTAGATCCTCGACTCCTCAATCCTCCACGTCAAGGGCAGTGACTGCTGCTGTTTCTCTAGCACTTGGCACAGGGGGCATGTAGAGTGAAGAGAGTCAGAAAGGGAAAAACAAATATTGTATATTAACACATATAGATGGAATCTAGGAAAATGGTACAGATGAAGCTATTTGCGAAGCAGAAATAGAGGCACAGAAAACAAAGTGTGGATACCAAGGGGGAGAGGGGATGGGGTGGGATAAATTGGGAGATGGGGACTGACATATATACACCATCAGAGCAATGTATAAAATAGTTAACTAATGAAGACCTACCATACAATATAGGGAACTCCGTTTAATACACCATCCTGACCTGAATGGGAAGGAAGACTGAAAGGGAGGGGGATATATAGACACACATACGGCTGATTCACTTTGCTGTGCAGTAGAGACTAACAACGTTGTAAAGAAACTATACTCCAATCAAAAGTAATTTAACAAGAGCTCTAAGGCTATGTATGAATGTGTGAAAACACTTGCTGAAGGGCTAAGTCTTTACAATTAAGAAGAAATTATTATGTTGTTCTTGCCATGATCACACATATTAACACTGTGTATTGTACGTTCTTATATCTACATGTCCACCTGATCCAGAGATTCTCTCTTGAAATGCAAGAGGAAGAGTGTCCCAGGCTTGTTTGGATGTCTCCTGCCCCGGAGTCTTCCTGAGGAACGAGTAGCTCTAGAGGGAAGTCCTTCCCTTGATTGAGCTTGTAATGAGCTCCTTGTCCTGCTCTTCCTGTTCTCCATGACCCCAGGGGCCACACATTACAGATCTTTGCATCTTCAAAAGGAGGAAATCTTTGCATGTTCCCCCTGGTGGATGGGTTACAAGTCACCCATCCCACTGATCTTGACTGGGTCTTGGCAACCTGAAAGTTAGCATGATTAGGGGACTCTAGTGATGGGAAATGGAGAAAAGACACAATTTCATGAGTACCACAGATTACCAGTTGAAGGGGCTTCCCAGGAGGCACTGCTGGTAAAGAACCTTCCTGCCACTGCTGCTGCTGCTGCTAAGTCTCTTCAGCCATGTCCGACTCTGTGCGACCCCACGGACGGCAGCCCACCAGGCTCCCCCGTCCCTGGGATTCTCCAGGCAAGAACACTGGAGTGGGTTGCCATTTCCTCCTGCCACTGCAAGAGACATAAAAGACATGAGTTCAATCTCTGGGCCAGAAAGATCCCCTGGAAGAGGTCATGGTAACCCACTCCAGTATTCTTACCTGGAGAATTCCATGGACAGAGGAGCCAGGCAGGCTACAGTTCATGAGGTCCCAAAGAGCTGGACAGGACTGAAGCGACTTAGCATGCATGCATGCACCCAAGTAGATTACCAGTGTGGTTGGGAGCCACGAAAGAACTTAAAGCTGATGTCCACT
Source organism: Oryx dammah (assembly GCF_014754425.2). Lineage (NCBI taxonomy): Eukaryota > Metazoa > Chordata > Mammalia > Artiodactyla > Bovidae > Oryx > Oryx dammah. Next base: position 6,803,815 of record NW_024070200.1, on the reverse strand, counting down.
TACGATTTGTAGTTCAGGGAAGTACATGCATTCAGCCCATGAAGGTGGGAAATCAAGAAATTCTTTGGTCACTTCCTGTTTCTAACCAATTAGTATTTGTGTTCCTCAAAAAGGAAGAAATTAGAGATCTCCTTGGAAGATCATTAAAGCTGCAACAATTAAATAAGGTGAAGGGTATGGAAATGGCACTGATGAAGCTGACATTGAAGAGTCTTTTCTACCTAAGATTCTTAGGCTCATGCGTCTTCGTTTCCCAGTGAGGCTGTAGGTTTTCTGAGCTTGGAGGTCTTGCAAGAATGCACAGCAGTTGTAGAACAGCTCCTCACCATACAGGACGACAGGCTCTGCAGTTGCACTAGCACTTCACAGTTTACAAAGCAGCTTCATACAAGTTACATTTTAGCACTGCAACCTTATAGCTGCCTGGGGCTAGAGGCTGGTGGCAGAGAGTGGGCACTGCTACTGTCTTCATCTTGTTTCTATAACAGAGGGAAGTGAGTCTCAGGGGAATTCGGGAGTGTCCCCAGGCTTCACTGCTAGTAAACGGTACCTAGATCTTCAGCATCTTCACTTTTCATTGGAAAAATATCTTTCTGCAGTCTGCCTATCCAGCCACATAGTCCTTCCCTCCTGACCCTGTCAGGGTGGGACATGCATTCTCTAATCCTTCGTCCACCTTCCTGGCCCATGCCTTGGACATCCAACTTTGTCCCGGACATACTCTGGAGTTCAAGCTCAGCTTCCCTGTCTGGAGGTTCAAAGGAATTGTAGTGAGTTCCCAGCTGAAATCCTGGACCCTTCTCTCACTAAAGCATTAAAACCCTGACATCACTCCTGAGACCAGCTTGGTCTATTCCTCACCTCTCCTCCCCGACATGTACCCCAGGGACTCAATTCTGCTACTGTCAACCTACATGTGATTTTCTGCCCATAATCATGGGCAGCTCCTTACAAATTACTGACCCTTGAAGACAAGTCAGTACGTTCTCAGTGAAGTGATTGCCTACAGGACTGCATTAACCAAGGTACTGTGTAGGCAAATAAACAGAAGGACAGACATCAAGTTCTATCCATGGTTTCTATCTTTCTTAGGCGATTCTGGGATGTCCTTTAGCCCTCTGAACTATTTGATTCCTCAGCCTGCAGCTTGTTAATTAATTTTTTGTTCTTTCAGGTAAGACTGAGCTTTCAAACTGGGCAGACCACCAGAGTTCTGGTCTTGGGGGAATAATTTGCCTTGTTGGGGACTCTCAGTCTTGAAGCCTGAGCTATAAAGATCGATGTGAATAACACTTTTCACAGAAAGGCCCCTCTGGGCCATATCCTGGCTCCCTTGGCCTATTGAATTATTTCCTGGGACCCCCTCACTCACAATACCTCCTGATCTGCTTCTAGTCATAAAATTTCAATCCATATTTACTAGCGGCTGACAATTTGGGGGTGGGAGTAGAATGAGGCCCTATCTGTGCCAGGGCCAGGTGTCAAGGAGTATCTACAAGGCAACTTGAAACCAATTTTAGTAACAAGCCACAGGAATCCTCTCCACTTCTGGGAGACAGGTATCTTGCACCTAAAGAAGACCCAGGCTTTGGAAAATTTGGGGAGTCATTTGGGAAAAAAAAGTAGCTCCAAGTATATATTTTCTTTGAAGAGGGTGATCACAAAAATAGAGTCACGCATGAAAGGAAGAAGACGAAATGAAAACATGCAGCGAAAGACAACATCCGCTCTCATTTCAGTTTCCTGGAAGCGGAATGTGGTTGCGCAGATGGTGCTCTTTTGTTTCACTAGAAGAAACGATAAGATGTAAATATGCAGGGCCATCCTTAGCAGGGCAGGATGGAGAAGGGGCCTGTGACCCTGTGCGCGCTGACCTCCAGGCCTGTGGGGCTTTTTCTTCTTTAAGTTGAGTTGGTCCTCCCCACTGAGTTCCAAAGATGCTGCCTTAGACGGACAGCTCTCAATCAGGGCTCAAGAGTTCTCCAGCTTTCCATAAACAGACCACCAAAGAACCTGTGAACCCCGTTACATGGTTTGAAAAACATTACTAGTTTGTGTGCTTCCTACAGGGGGCTTGTATTTTTCAAGAGAGGAATAGATGACTCAATGTCCATTGCCTGCCCGCCTCTTCGCTCAGCACCATTCACAGTTTGCATGAAGTTCCACGTGGCTTTGCAGACTTGTTTTGTACCATCACCCCACATTTGCCTTGTGGTGGAGGCTTTTCAAGACTCGTTCACATAAAACTGTCTCTTTTGATTCAGCAGCAGGAGCAGATACCGGTAGCCCCATTTCACAGCCCAGGAAACCTGGCTGGCCGTGTGGACCCACACATGCCGAGCAGGACAGGCATCATCCCTGACGTCTCTGAGTCCAGTGGTCCTTCCACCCCCGCTTTTGCCCTCATTTGGGGAGAGGGGCGTGGGCAAAAAATGGCCATTGATATTTTATATCATTGAGGATTGGGGCATTTGAGTCTAAGACATATATGAAATGAAAGAAAAGGAAAACAGAGAAAAATAGAGATCACCAGGCTTCTTCTTCTAGGTAATTATATATATACTTGTCTCCCTTCACAAAGTAGTTTTGAAGCCAAAATTCTATTTAACTCTGTATTTTCAGTGTCAGAACAGTATCTTCTGGTACATAATAGATGCTCAAATATTTGATGTATATGTAAGAATAAACAACTGGAACCAGTTGTACAAGGAATAAATTGCTTGGTTTCTAGGAACCTACCAGAATTCTGTAATGCATTTTCAGAAGGACCTTTGCTGAAGCGTTTGAGATGATCATACTAATTACAGAATGACGGCAAGGTTTGCTGGAAGGAAAGCTCACTGCTAGAATGGTTCCCATGTCTCTAGATCAGATGTATCCATGCCTTCGCATTTGGATGCTACTATTGACCTCTCTTATTAAGTGCTCTTAGTCAAATAAGCTGTTCTTAAACTAGTCACGGACATTCCCTGGTGGCTCCGACAGTAAAGAATCTGCCTGCAATGTGGGAGACCTGAGCTTGATCCCTGGGTTGGGAATATCCCCTGGAGGAGGGCATGGCAACCCACTCCAGTATTCCTGCCTGGAGAATTCCATGGACAGAGGAGCCTGGCGGGCTATAGTCCATGGGGTCACAAAGAGTTGGATACCACTGAGCAACTAAGCACAAGCTAGTCACACATCCCCTAGGTGTGAGAGTCAGAAAGGTCTCTTGCCTCAAATAGAGGAAGTAAAAACAAATTACCAAATTCCAATCAGAAAATGGATGAGATGGAGCTGTGAAAACATGTCCCCAAGAGCTCTTGAGAGAGAGAAATGGCAGGGGGAGGATATTGCGATGAATGTTCTATATAAGTATAGATTCCAGATGAAACAGGAGTCAGATGATGGCACATAGAATTTCAAGGACTGTGATACTAACCTCAGTTTGGCCCCTAGACCTAGAAGACATCTCAGTTGGGATACCCTTTTTCACACAGTTGGGAAGGTCAGTCTTACACATTTCAATGTGTCTCTGAAAAACAAATCATTTATTTTTACAACAGATCTTGGCATTAAATAATACAGGATACATTTCTAAATATGGACCCCTCGTTGAGAATTTCATGCATTTTAAAAGTAAAAGGTTTTCTTCCACCATTGATGAGCATAGACCTTTCTCTCCAGCACCACTTACTCATCAAGATGGGGCCACCTATATTAACTTTGGGGGAAAAAAAACCTTGAGAGTGAGACAAATTGTTTCACATCATTAACTGCGAGAAGCTGGTTAAAAGACCTGGTTATGCAAAAGGAAATTTTGTTGGAAAAACTTCACATTACAAAAAGGAAATTTTCCTGGTTGTAGATCTGTCTTCTGTCCCTTTGGAGGTGTTGGCATCTGAAAGTACCATGTCACTTCAGTTCAGTCTCTTTGCAACCCCAAGAACCACAGCACGCCAGGCTTCCCTGTCCATCACCAACTGCCGAAGTCTACCCAAACCCATGTCCATTGAGTCAGTGATGCCATCCAACCATCTCATGTTGTCCCCTTCTCCTCCTGACCGTGTCAACTATATATTAATATGTATATTAATATGTATATCTGTTTTACATAACTTAGAAGTCTTTGTCGGGCTTCCCTGATGGTCTAGTGGTTAGGACTTGTCACTTCCAATGCAGGGGGCGTGAATTCAACCCCCGGGAGGGGAGGTTCTGCGTGCTGCAGAACTGGTGCCGGTTAGCTGGTGCCAGCGAGCACTAACGTTAGTACAGCATGCAAGTGTCAACTTCTCTTTCTGAAGGACAACTTTTTCCTTGACAAGTATTTTGCCATGATAATACTAAAGACAACTCTAAGGCAACTTTCTCACCCTCTGGTCAATAAACTTAAAAGCTCAGAGCCTGGGACCAGATCACTATAAACATATTGAACTAGAATTTTCAGAGACCTAGCGTTGAACATACTGGCTTGGTGTGGGGGACACAGACTGGAACTGTTGAATTAGTTTTCCTAAGGAAATACTGTTATAAGAGCAGAAGTCTTAGAAAGCATCTTTTCTAAAACATTTGCTACTGAGTTTTCAGCCAATCCCCAAGGATTTACCAGAGCCACAGTGAAGAGGTACCAAAACTGAGGCGGTCACAGGGATAAATCCCCATTATCTGACTCAGAGAAGGCTCCCCATATTTCACATCTTTGATAATGTATTTGCTCCTGAGAACAACACAATGAGCTAACAACTCATGTTTACTCTCATTGTACAGGAAGGAAACTAAGGCATTGCCATTCATTCTTATATATTCTTGCCTCTATACTCAAGACTCTCTCCAATAACCTATGTAAGCATCACTTGCTTTCCTACATTTATTCCTTAAAATGAACCGTAAGGACCACCAACTCTTTATTCTATAGACATTGACTCCCAAGCATTTCTCTCCTCTTTTCTAAGATTGCACATAAGCTTGTTTTGAATAATATTGCTAAGAATTAGAAAACATAGTTTCTAGCACTTTGACTTGATCTCACCAGCTCAGAACCTGTTTTTTTCATCTGTACATTTGGATAATAAGATCTGGTTTTTACAGCTTAAAGGTCTTTGTAGGGTTTCCCTCATGGTCCAGTGGTTAGGACTTGTCACTTCTAAGGCAGGGGGCATGAATTTGATCCCTGGGAGGGGAAGTTCTGCATGCCTCCTGCAGCCAAAGAAAGAAAAATCTTTGTAGTCATCAAATAAAATACTGAATTCCATTTTCACTGTACAGATACAGATTAAATACCTATGCTGGGCCAGATACCATATACATGGCTCTGGAAGAACAATGGTGAACAAGACTTAGTCATTTATATCTTCTAATAAAGTCTACAGTCTAATGGTAAATCTAGACACTAAACATATGTCCGTATGCTTAAAGAATGCAATGCAAAGGTAGGTATGGGATAGCCGAGGGTCATAAGAGTGCAAAGGGCATTGACAATACTGAGAAGAGGAAGCTGAGAAGTTTTCCATGAGGAAACTAAGGGAAATTAAATCTGAGCTGAACCATTCAAGTATAGGAACATAACGCCATATTCTTAGTGTGTGCTAGCATTGGTCTCAGAAGTAGCCTTGACATTCTGTTAATACGAAAATCTCTATCATCTCAGTATCCTGTTCAGGCAACTCTCCGAGCACCTTCCAGTACAGGCAGGGGAGTAAGCAGCATGCTGTCTGATCCTCTCAACCCCACACCGACATAGAGGCTTGAGACTTAGAGAACTCAGGGTGGCTGGTGGGATGGCATGGTTGGAACCGCCCACTCCTCACTGGCATTCTCTGGAAGGGAGGAAAAGAGAATGTTGCAACACCCACACTTCCCAAAGGAAGAAATCTGTCAGTTGTACCCACTCGTGTCAACTCTGCTTAGTGACAGCGGAAGCACGCCCACTCCTGGGGGCCCAGACTCCAGAAGGAAAGGCTTGCCAAAGCTGCCCACATTCCCAAGGACAGCATGGGAGATGGGTCAAGGCCCTTCCCACCAGCTCCAAGGGCTGAGAAAAAGGAAGGATCTAAGTCAGGTTTCAATGCCCACCTCATTCTCTAAACTAGAGGATCCTTGAGGTCAGAGCAGACCAAGAATTAATCATCTCTGTAACACTGACATGAGACGCAGGACCTGGCGCAAAGCAGAACTTTAATGCAGATACAACAACAACCACAACAAGAAATGCTGTGGTTATTGTTGCTGAACTGAATCTGACACATGGTGAGGAAAGAGATGCATGAGAAGCAGGTCCAGAAGGGAAATTTTATTGAGAATAATAACTAATTTTATTTTAAGACTGTAACTTTATTATTATAATGACATTGCTTCAAGAGCATCACCAAAGCCCTAAAAGTTTAAAAGTTCATAGGAGAAGGCAGACAAAACAACAATGAAACTCGAAATTCAAATCCATGCACCTTTATGTGAGCAGGAGCTGAGGACATGGGGACAGGCAGCAGAGAGTAGAACAGACAGGCATGTCTTCTGTTAGGAGGACCGAGCTGGCCTCTAAGTGTCCCCCGGGGACATCCTGGCAATGCCACTGTGGCTTTTCATGGCTGGCAAAGGCTTCTCAACTTCCAAACTGACTGAGGATGTCTATGCCTGCCATTTGGTTACTGGGCATGTAACGAGGGTCTGGGTGTCTTCCTCATCAGACCTGGAACAACAGCCAAAGGCAACATGGGAGGCTGAGACACTAATGGAGGAATATGTGTTTGTAGGAATCGTCGAGAAAGATCAGAATCATTTAGAAAGATCAGAAAAAAGCACGGTGTGTTAGGAGTGGGCTTCCCCGTGGACTGTGGATCTGGCAGAAATGCCAAAGGCCCCAAAAGACAAGAGGAAAAAGAAGAGTCCTACTCTGTGGTTAAATTCAGCACTGAAGCCTCCTGCTTATTTGAAGAATCACAGAAAGGCTGAACTCTGTATGAAAAGTTGCCTTTATCATAAAGAGATCAACCCCTCACCTCCCTTAAAACACCATTAGAGATCAAATCATTGAGAAATCCTTTATCTGTCACTCAGAATTCCACAGAAAGTCCCTAGAAATGTACTTATAGGCCTACCACACCTGACTGACCCCACATGAGGAAGTACAGAAAACAAGGAGCCCGTCCAGTGACCCCAGTGCTATGTTTGAAGCATCCTGGGCTTCTCTTCAAAGCTTTGAGCTAGTGACTCAAGGCTGAGAACACCTAAAGAACAGCTGCAGGTCCTAGAGGTACCCACACTGCTCTGAGAAAATGGGCAGAGAGGAGAGGTAGCATTTAGAATAATATGGAGCTAAAAGAAGTTAATGACTGATTTTCACTTTTATTTGTAAGTTTCGTGAGTTTTTAGAGAATAAATGAATCATGTAACTACAATCTATGTATATAGGTCAGACAGGGGAGATAAATAATCACTTATAAGGGATCCTTTGACATTAGATTTCTTGTTATTGCAATCTAGGGAAAATTTTGAAAAGCAATGTCTTAACACTTTGGCTATTACTGAACACCAGGTTAGAAGCCTATGAAAGCAGGGGAATTCATTTGTAACCTAAGTTTCTGGAGCTAAGTTAATGTCGCTTTGTATTTGCCTCCTGTTGAGTCTCACATATTCAACAAAACTTTATCTAAAGCTACAGATTCAATGATAGTCATAAGTTCATTAATAAAATGGAGTCTAATTTGCCATATCCAACAGAATGGACCTAAAAGAATAGTTCAACTGAAAAGGGAAAGTCACTCAGTTGTATCCAACTCAATGTGACCCCATGGTCCATGGTATTCTCCAGGCCAGAATGCTGGAGTGGGTAGCCTTTCCTTTTTCCAGGGGATCTTCCCAGCCCAGGGATTGAACCCAGGTCTCCCACATTACAGGAGGATTCTTTACCAGCTGAGCCACCAGGAGAGCCCAGCTCAACTGAAAAGGTATTTAAAACTGTTGTAAGAGCAATAAAAGCAAGAGATATGTCAGTCGAGAGCATACAAGCTTCCTTCCATCTTGTGGGCCAAAAGCAAGTGTTCTGGAAGGAAGTGACATTTGAGCCGGGCCTTCCAGTTCAAACAGGCTTTTGATCAAAATGCAAGAGAAGGACACAGACAGTGGTGGCAATAGCATTTAGTGTGGAATATGGGGGTATGGAGGCTTCACTGGTGGCTCAGTGATAAAGAATCCACCTGCCAATGCAGGAGACATGGGTTTGATCCCTGGGTCAGGAAGATCCCATGGAGAAGGAAATGGCAAACCCATGCCAGTATTCTTGCCTGGGAAATCCAATGGACAGAGGGACCTGGCTGGCTTATAGTCCGTGGAGTTGGAAGAGTTGGACAGGACTTAATGACTAAGTCACCATCATGGGGGTTATGGTAGCACATCCAGTGGTCTAGTTGACCCGAGGATGTATGCGGGGCCCTGGACCCCTTGGACGCCAGGTCAAAACCTTTGAACTTCTTCCGTAGCTGGCAGGGAGTGCTGGGGTGTTTTCAGTGGAGAAGTGGCATGTTTAGAGATATTTATGCTTTGGGAAGATCAAGTTATTACTGATGGTGAGAACACTGGAAGAAGCCAGTCTGAGACAGGGCAGTCTGCCGTGGGGCTGTCACAACAGAACAAGGGAAAAGTAAGGAGACTCCAAGGTTTGGAGATGAAAATTCCAACCTGGTTAGACCCCAGACTCCTGATTCCTGGACACCCAAGGGGAAACACTGGCATGTCTAAGTTGGACTCCATGTCTGATTTTCCTTATGCTGGCATGATCCTTTCTTCTTGGCTGGATGGCTGTACCAGTAAATTTAGAACGGACAAATGAGCTGCTTTCCTGTCCCCTGTTCAGTGCAGTTCAGTCACTCAGTCGTGTCCAACTCTTTGCGACCCCATGAGTCGAAGCACACCAGGCCTCCCTGTCCATCACCAACTCCCAGAGTTCACTCCGACTCACGTCCATCGAGTCCGTGATGCCATCCAGCCATCTCATCCTCGGTCGTCCCCTTCTCCTCCTGCCCCCAATCCCTCCCAGCATCAGAGTCTTTTCCAATGAGTCAGCTCTTCGCATGAGGTGGCCAAAGGACTGGAGAGCTATTTCTACACCTCCTAGTTGACAGTCATGGGGTTTTAATCTGATATCTTGGTTCAGAATGCAAGCTTTAGAATTGAGGAGAAAGAGCAACCCACACTCTGCTAGTTACTACTCACGTGACCCTTGCTGACCCTCAGTTTCCCTGTTATGACACCAGGGTGAGGGCAGAACCAGCCTTGTAAGGCCCTTAGAAGGCGGTGACTGGGCACAGTTGGCACAGAGTCTGGCACTGGCTACGCATTCAGTGTTGGCTCTTGTCTCAGGTCCGCAGTCCCTCACTTAGAATCCTGAAAGTTCCAACACTCTGAAAGCCTACATTTTGTAACTAATTTGGCTACAACAACTGACCTGAACTGAGCTCATCCGACAGCAAAGTTTGACCTGGGCTGACACGTGGCTATTTATAGTCCTTATCGATCGTACTTCATGCTTATATTCATACATTTTCCTGAAGAATTATTAACGTGCTTTGATGGCAGGCTGTTGCCCCAGACCCCACTTGGTTTTAAATAAAACCGAGCATGCAACATATTACTGTCCGAAAGCTGAAACATTTCAGAAATCAAAGTGCATGTGGCTCAAGGTTTTTAATACGGGGTGTGGATACACACTGCAAAACTCATGTCTTCTCAAGGAGTGGTGGATGGCCTCCACCTTTAAATGAAAAGAAGAAACTGCCAATATTGATTTTTTTTTTTTTAATTTTCAGACACTTACAGAAGGAAAGAAAACTGGGCTTCTAAATTACCTGTGAGTAGTACTGGAAGAACAGAGTGTGAAGCCCACCTCCCACCTAAGAAGTTTCAGTTTCAAAACCCTGTCTCCATGTTACCCCTTCTCTCATCTCAGTTTCCTGTTGCGGGAGCATGAATGAGGAGGACGAGTGATGATTCCTTTTTATTTTTATTTATTATTGAAGTATATTTGATTTACAATGTTGTATTAGTTTCTGGCTTACAGCAAAGTGATTCCTATACATATGCATTCATACACATATATGTGTGTCTGCATATATATAGGGCTTCGCAGGTGGCGCTAGTGGTAAAGGACCCCTGCCAATGCAGGAGACATAAGAGCCGGGCGTTTGATCCCTGGGTCAGGAAGATCCCTTGGAGAAGGAAACGACAACCCACTCTAGTATTCTTGCTTGGAGAATTCCATGGACAGAGGAACCTGGGGGGGCTACAGTCCATGAAGTCACAAAGAGTTGGGCACAACAGAGCAACAAAGCACAGCACACACACACATACGTATAAGTATTCTTTTTCATATTCTTCTACATTACAACGTATCATAGGAAACAATATAACGTCCTGTGCTACGCAGTAGGTCCTTGTTGTTTATCTACTTTGTATATAGCAGTGTGCATCTGCGGATCCTAAACTCCTCATTTATTCCTCCCTCCTCCTCCTCTTTTGGTAACCACAGTTTTTTTTTTTTTAATTTTTTCTATGAATCTGCTTTGTATATTCGTTCATTTGTATCCTGTTTTAGATGCCACATGTAAGTGATAGCCTATGGTATTTGCCTTTCTCTGTCTGACTTATTCCATCAGCATGATCATCTCTAGGTCCACCCATGTTGCTGCAAATGGCAGTAGCCGGACTTCTTATGACTGAGTAGTATTCCGCTGAATATATGTGCCGCCTCTTCTTTTATCTGTTCTTAAGGTATATAAACCTTGTTTTCTAGATGATGTTGTTATTTATTCTCTGTACCTTCCTAAAGATGGGGAAATTGAGGCTCAGAGAATGATTTTCAAGAGACGTGGCCACAGGGCAAGGGAGCGGTGCCGGACAGTCCTAATTGCCTTGCAGTCTAACAACCAAAGGGAGAGGCAAGAGACCAGGAGCTCCAACCAGGCTGTGGTGCCAGAACCTTCTCCCTTTATGCCCTGGTCTGGCACTGCACATAGTAGGTGCTCAGTAAACACGAATGGGATCAAAGCAAGTCTTTCTGAGATTTTTTTTCTCCATCTCTCTTCTCTCCTCCCTCCCCACTCTCTTCAGCAGCGGGAGGAGGGATGCCGAGTGGTACAGAAGCAGCCCAGCTCTCTTTCATCTCTTGAAAAGCCTGCCAAAAGTTGACGGGGTGGCTTGCCTTGTGCAATCAGTACTTTGGCAAACTCTGGGTCTGCTGGCTGTTCTGCTCTGTTCTGTGACCTGAGCCACTGGCCAAGTTATGCTGGCTTTCCACCCTGCAAGATGGGCCTTCCACCAGACTCTTGGGCTAGAATCTTCGGTGTGTGGACAGGGTTGTCAGGAAACAAACATCTTAAGTGAAACAGTGTTCAAAGTGAAGACAACCTCGCTTTCTGGGGGAGAGTCAAGGTGGAGGACACCACGTGGAAGGGTCCGAGCCTGTTCCATTCAGCCCCTGTGTCAGCAGGGACTCGTGAAACTGTGTGTGTGTGTGTGTGTGTGTGGCAGGGTGGGGGCGGAATTCCTGAAACCCTGTGCATTCTGGTGTTCCTGGAATCTTTTTTCTTTCTATATAAGCTGTGTTTGAGAATAAGCCTGCCAGCATTATTCCAGGAACACCCCAAGCGCTGCCTCAACCGTAAAGCCCCGTCCCTTCCACAGCCAGTGTTTGGCGACCTAGAATTTCCCCCAGGTCTCAGCTCCCTGGAACTACTCTTGGGTCTACACTGTCCTGTGTTGTCACTGGTTTGCTCATCCACAGCCCCCACATCCCAGTCCTTGGCTGGACCTGGTTGGTGCCTCTTACTTTCCCTGGAACATCACCTTTTAAATATCTTGCTGTCAACCCACATTTCTGGATCATCACTTATTTAATCAGAAGTCCTTGTTCCTCTCATACCACCCTGAGGCCACTCCCACGGGCAGGGCCACCACATTCCCCAAGGAAGACAGCCCCTCACTGTTGGAGTCATTAACAGCTCCCCATCTTTTCACCTCTGTGTTCTGGGTCTAAGCTGTTTTGAGATCAGAGGTCTCTTTGGGACTCTGTGACACCCACCTGAAACACACACAGGGAATTGTTGCTGTTGCTTAGTCGCTAAATTGTGTCCCACTCTTGGGCAACCTATGGACTGCGACATGCCAGGCTCCTCTGTTCATGGGATCACACAGGTGATAGGAATCCTCTGAGCTTCATCCAGGGACCCCCTAATGCAACGCTTCTTAGTATGTTCGTGCACGACTGCCTCAACCCCAGGTGGGTTTGCTTGTTTAAGGCATATTCTCAGACCACCCCCCAGACCTACTGAAACATGGGCACTCAGGAAGGTTAGATGAGCTCCCCAAAGCACACAGCCAGATCACGGGGATGCTGCCAGGGGCTGACTCGCAAGGTCATGTTCTGATGAAGGAAGCAATCTGACGTTTTGCTGGTTTTCCAAGAAGGAAATTAACAGGATGAGGGAGTGTGTATGTGTGTGTGTGGGAGGGGCAGAGTTAAGATGACCCAAGATTTGAGGAGGAAATGGGTGCTATCAAAATATTCCCGGGCTCTGTCCCAAAATGTCTGAGCCCCAGGAAGAAAAAACACAGGTCAGACACCCCATGCGGGGGTGCGCTCCCCAGCAGGTGGTTTGCCCTAGCCCTCTTAAGCTTGCCCAGTGAAAATCAATGGCGGCCACTTTTATCTGAAAGGCCAACATCCTTGAAACCAGAAGTCACTGAAAGTAAGTCTTGTAAACATTAAGGATTCAAGGTCGGCAGTCCCTGAGGGAAGCGCACCCGGGGGGACACGTGGGGCGTTGGACAGGAGCAGAGTCCTCGCCAGGTGGGACTTTCCAGGCTCGTCTCGGAGGGAAGTTGACAGATAACCGGGCCGTGCGCCACGGGCGAGGTGCCCAGAGCCGCGAATCGCTGCGTCACCCTCTGCTCCCGCGACTCGCCTGCAGGCTGCTGGGCTGGGCGTCAGAGGAACTGGTGGTTAGTTTGTGGTCACCCAGCAGTTTTATGAAGGCCCTTGAGGTGCTTCAAGTACCAGGTGGCCCCAAGCGTGGTTTAACTGTCTGGGGGCCCAAGCTCTCTCAGTGGCCAGCTAAGTAGCACAGACAATCTTGCTGTGAGAACTGTTCAGTTGACTGTGACAATTACATAATGCACCCGAGGAGCCAGTTTCACCTTAGCTGAAGAAGAATGTATTATAAATGCATATATTAGGAATTCATGCATTAGTCAGCACCCCTGCTGCATCTCACTGTCGATAAAGCACTCAGGGTCGGGGGAGGCATGGTCTCATTGAGGGAGTCATTGGTGCCTCACTGGTCCCATTTCACAGATGTGGGTAGTGAAGGTCATCAAAGTCAAGGACCCGTCCTATGTATTGAGCAGAAAACTGGCCAAGAGACTATCCCAGCTGAAATGACATTATTTGTCAATGACCCCTCAAGGCTGAGAGTGTTCCCACTTTGCAGACAATGACACGCCCAGCCTCCAGCCCAGTCCTCTTCCCCAGCCAGCACCTCCTTCTCCCTGGAACATCTCTGAGCCACAGTGGCTTACAGCTCCTCAGCAGGTAGGAACAAGATGGCTATATTTTCTCTTGGTCTTATTCCCAGATGCTCTGACAGAGAGCAATTTTTAGAACAAATGCAGAATACAAAATAACTCATACCTCTTCAAGAGCACTCAGGAAGCTTGGGGGTGACATTTTAACTGCCTTGTCTCTCATCTAGGCCCTTGCTTTCCTTTCCTTAAGCATCCGTCATAGTGAGTGCCAAGGATATGGCCGGGTGTCAACCAGGAGCCCTGGGAATGCAGGGGAGATGGAAGACATGCCCAAGCACAGCTACCTGCACACACACACGCACACCTTCCACCCGGGAAAGAAGGGTATAGCAGAAAGACCAGCCAACCAGCTCACTGAGCATTCATTATACACAGCTCACGTTGTGGAAGGTGCTTCACTTTTTGTACACGGAACTTTATGCATCCTTACTACGGTAACTCCTTCTACCATTCTCTGTCATAAAACCAAACATCTCGGTGTGTGTAGATTTGTTTATAGCTCTGTTTTCCTCACCAGGCTATGCACAAGCTTTGGATGGAAGAGCCCTCTCTTAATCATGACATTTTTGCTCACTGAGTCACCCAATCAATGTTTATTGAGTGTCTAGTATAGACCAGGTTGATGCCAAGCCGGCTTGGGGACATGCTTTTGCACCAGTAAATAAATGAATGAGAAAATGAATGGTTTGGTGACTGCTGTGTGCCAATAAGAGGGGGTGACCAAGGGGGTTCAGTGTGTGCAGGGTTAGGAGGGATCTGGCTCCTCACCAGGAGCTCAGGGACCATCAGCTGGCCTGTCCCCTTCTGTCACCATCAGGACTCACAACTGTAAATTCATGGGGATAAGAGTCCCTACCCTATGGAGGTCACTTCAACATTAAGTAAGCTCATGCACGTGAAACAGCCTGGGGCCTAGAAAGTTTCCACTCAAATCTAGCAGTTACTCCGAGTGTAAGTAGATACAGAACAGACTAAGCAGGCATTTGGGAATACAGGCATATGCATAAACATTTTGGTAATTAAACCCAAAAGCAAAAAAAAAAAAAAAATAGAGAATGATGTAACCAGATCTGGCCTTTCATGATTACCACTGTCTCCCATCTTCTAGATGAAGTCCTTGTGAATTCTGCAAGAGGCTCCTGGCCCATAATGAGAAGCCAGGTTTCTGAAATCATCCGGGTGTGCCTGGGCCCCCTGCCCCTGCCTGCAGCAACCCCCTTGGGGACAGGGCCTTCCCTCCTTTCAGGCTGGTAGCCGGAGCCATCTAGGTGCAGGTCCCCTGAGCTGGGAGGGTAATCCAGCCTGCCAATTATTGGAAATTAAAGCCAGGTAATTTGAGCCCATCTGCTGGTTGCCTGACCACAAACCACCTCTTAGCTAACCCTGAACAGGATCTTGTTACTCCCTCAGCGCCTGCCCGGCTTCATTACCACGGCCCTGGGAAGGAAGGAAACCTAGAGGTTACTGGGGTCTTCAGTTAGAGCTTTGTCATTAGTGTGGTTACGACCCAAGTCCTCTCTCCCTGGAGACCTCAGGATGCAGGCGCTGGGAGACTGACTTGGTAACAGGACGACCGGCTCCCAGGTCTCACCAGATGGAACGGGGGCCTCATCAGATGGGCCAGCAGTTTGGGGTAGGGGGTGTCACTTGCCAGGGTAGGCAGATTCCAGGAGGCCAGTCCACAGTCCTGCTGGTAACTCAGTGTCTCTGGCTTCAGTGCACTGCAGATGGCTCTTATGGGCAATTATGTTGACCATGTAAAGCTTGGACAATGACATCAGGCAGACTTGGGATTGAAAAATAGATCTGCTCCTTGCTAGATCTTGGGGAAGTTCCTTAAACCCCAAAGCCTCAAGTTCCCTGACAATACAATGAAGATAAAATCTCCATCACAGTCAGCTCTCACCGTTGTTAGCTTGAACTACCTTTCTAGAGGCTTCTCTGGTGGCTCAGTGGTAAAGACTCCGCCTGCCAATGTGGGAGACATAGATTTAGCTCCTGGTTCGTGAAGATCCTCTGCAAGAAGAAATGGCAACCCACTCCAGTATTCTTGCCTAGGAAATCCCATGGACAGAGGAGCCTGATGGGCTACAGTCCATGGGGTTGCAAAGAGTTGGACATGACTTAGCACTTAGCGACTAAACAACAGCAACAAAGATTTCTGGAACCAGAGTAGGATTAGAAGCCCCCAGTGAGGCTGAGCAGACCCTGGCTGTATCATAGAAGCTGAGAGAGTTCCAGCCATCTGACGGGCACATCAGATGAGCCTCAGCGGCTGCTGAAACCCCCCTCCCGGGATCTTCCTAAATCCCACATCCACTCTTTGCGGGAAAGAACGTCTGCTGCTGAGATCCAGATAAGTCCATGCCAGGTACCAGTCCTGAGGGAGAAAACACATACCCGAGTCTGGAAAAGTAGCTAAAAATGATCTGGACAAAATATCTGCTTCCATTTTACTCCACTAGTGTTAGAGGGTCAGACAGGTCCTCAATCGGTGGTCCCATTCTCAGAAGCAGAGTTTTCCTGGGGAAATCTTCAATTCCAAGTAAGTATGAGAACGCCTCTCCCCAGGGTGATGATCCTTCCAACCACGTCCTTCGTTTCTTTTTTCTCTAAAAAAGTGAGCATTTTGTGCTGAAAACTGATAAAATCCATTTGCCTTCAGAGGGGAGAACTAAGAAAGTTTTTTTTCTTAATTATGAAAGTATGATAACACATTTACAGAAGACTTGGACCATACAGAACAAAATTACATATAGTTCCACTATATATTACAATTAAGTTTTTAACTAGATAACAAGATTTCTATTTAGAGTTTCAATATCAAACTCTCCAAAATTAATGGAATGAACAGAAAAGTAGAAGGTTACAGTAGATCTGAAAAGCACTATGCACCAATTCAACATAATTAAGATTTATTTTCACTCCACAGCAGGGTACAAAGTCTATTCAAATTCCAATAGACTATAAACCTGGACACACTGGAACATATCCAGGGACATAAAGCAAGGCGCAAAAACTTCATGGTCTAAAGGTATTGAAATCATACAGAACTAAGGGAACCTTCAAATCGAAATTAAGTGATGTATCGGGAGCGGCTGTCGCGGTGACATGACATCAGGAGAATCGTCAGACATGGCTCTGCCTGCCAGCACCTGACCAAAGCTCTACTCCTGGTGCAGAGGGCTTTTGATCAAAGAGGTGGTGCTGTCTTTCAAACTGCATTTAAATTCTAATATCCTATCATCAGTGTAGAGTAAGGGCAGAACTGAATACAGTCTTTTTAATTTACTGATTTGTCTGTTAATGGTTTTAGTAATTATTGGGAGGAAGCACTGAAGGTGGCTATGCAGTCTAAACGAGGCATGTCGCTAGCTCCCCTGATGTCCACCATATCCGCTGGGTGATGTCCAGTCCTCTTCTTGGTTGGCATTTGCAGTGCCACCCACTACCACCACACCACGGTAGCTGTGCCCCAATGTTGGCTACATGTCTGATCACGTCTGCTAGGAGATGAAACCTCAGGTGTCCCCAAATCCTTTTGAGCATTTCTATGGCAGACTTTCAGCCTTTGCCCTTGAATCCCTTTCTCAGTCTCCTGCATCTAATATTCAGCTCCCTCTTAGACACATCAGAACCATGATCCTTCTCTCCTTGCATTCTTCCACGGGTGGGGAGCTCACCACATCACGGAGATCCACCCTCCCTGTAAGCTTAGGTGCTGCACGAGTCATCATTTGCCCATCTTTCCAACCTTACTTCACACCACTTCCGTAAACACCTGGATTTCCAGCCACGCTGACTTTGTCCTCAGCAAGGCTGAAGTTCATCCAGCCTCAGTGAGGGTGAATGAGGGGCTCCCGGCTGGGGAAAGCTCTGGCCACGGCCGTTCACTGCTGCCCTTTGGTCTCAGCTCAGGCGGCACGTCTTAAGGGACACCTTCTCTGACCACTCCATCTACAATGACCCCCCCACTTCCCATCACCTCCACTCATTCCCCATTCTGCTGCCACATCTCATTTCTTCCTCTCATGGCACTGATTATGTGCCAACTGATTTGACTAACATCCTTATGTGTTTACATGTGTGCGACCACCTACAGCTTATGGTTGTGTTTATCTGTGCACTGTTATGCTCTGTTTATGTACACATTTGCCTGTGCACCATTGCCTGCTGGGTATGAGTATGCACTACTCATGCATGAATTTACCTGCATGGTCATGTTAGTATTTCTTCACCCACTTACCTGTGTGTGATCATATACTAATTTTGCATGTGTTGACGTGTGTGCCATTATGCACTATTTGTATACTGTATAGCACAGGGAGATGTATTCAGTATCTTGTAATAATCTGTAATAAAAAACAATCTGAAAAAAGAAAATATATACACATATATATGTATATATGGGGCTTCCCTGGCAGCTCAGAGGTAAAGAATCCACCTGCCAATGCAAGAGACACAGCTTTGATCCGTGGGTCAGTAAGATTCCCTGGAGAAGGAAATGGAAACCCACGCCAGTATTCTTGCCTAGGAAATTGCATGGACAGGGGATTTCCACACTGGCAGGAGCCTGATGCGCTATAACCCATGGGGATGCAAAATGTCAGACACAACTTAGTGACTAAACACAACAATGTGTGTATATATATATATATATATATACACAAATGAATGAGTATGCTGTACACCTGAAGCTAACACAACTTTGTAAATCAACTGTCTTCCAATTAAAAATATAAAAACAAAAAAATAAAACATGGTGTTAGGATCTTAAGTTTTCTGAGGTTACTTGAAGAAAGGATACCCCAAATATTCAGTCATTTGAAAAGACACAATAGAAGCGAAAGGACCTGACAAGCACATGGTTCAACCGCACAACTTTGCAAATAAGAAAACCATGGTCCACTGAGAAGTTGATGACGTGCAGATGAACAAGGCCAAGGCCATGGGCAGATGACTGCTGGGTGGGAGGCAAGCTTGAAGTCTGGGGTCATGCCCTACAGCAAAGAGGGGTTGACCTTAAATCTGGAGGCCCAAAGAGGCCAGGGCAGAGATTGAGAGCAACCGTCTCTCTTGCTACAGGACTGTGGGATCAGGAGTCAAGTTCAGTTCGAGCACACTGAGCTTTAAAGCTGCAGAAGCATGCCTTAGATGCCAACCATTAATGATTGCCTAGGTTTGGTAGAGGGAGCTGAAGTGCAAAGTCAAGATCAGAGGTCAGGGGTCATGGGTGAATGAGATGCTGGCATTTAGGGACGAATAGCAGAGACAGAGGCTGCGGCCAGCGCTGGCCAACACCAGCAGAGTCTGGCACAGAGCCATTAGAGGCAGATGAAACTGCGAATCAGTTTGCTGAGTCTTAACCACCAAAGAGACCTCGGCTGACCTTTTGGAGGCCCCTGGAGACCAGTAGAGAGAGGTCAGAAACTCAGATGCATTAAATCAATAGAGTGTGATTCAGGAGGTTGGGCGTAGGGGGAGCTGAGTGTGGAGTGGCTAGAGGATCTCGGAGTTAGAGAGGATACTTGAAGTATGAAGACGTGTAGACTAGCCCATGAGTAGGGAGGGAGGCCACCCAGTGGAGCGGGGGCACTGCAGAAGCAGAGATGCAGAAACAGGATGGAAGGGAAGGTACTGGAGGGCACGTGGAGTGGAGCCTGGCAGGGGGTGTAGGAATCTTCCTCCCTTACCTTTCTGCCTCGGCCATTCAGATGCAGAGAGCTAACTTACAAATTCTCCTCTTCTTATTTTGGTCACAGCTTGAAACTTCAGCCAAGAATTGAAGGGAAAAATTAGAAGAGAATGCCATTCATTCTTACAGACATGGAGAGAAAGGTTATTGGATATTTTCACCTTTCCAAGACAAGCTGCAAAAGAATGGGATCATCAGTCAGCCTCCATGCCTCCCCACAACATCCTGCTCCCAATTATCTCAGTCCACCTGGGGCTGGACAGGGCATGTTCTCAATGTCTGTGTCCTTGGTTCTGGATCCACACATCCACAGCTGGACCTGTCCCATCAGGTGGGGGCATCTGTGAGCATCAGTTCTTCTGGACATTCCATGGACCGACCTGGGCAAGCTTGACATCTCATCAAAGCCAATTGGACCTCAGTTTCTAGATCTGTAAAATGGGTGTAATTCCTTCCTTCCAAGATGGTTGTAAATGTTATATGAGATTGTATGAAGTGCTCCATGACAGTGAGAATCTATCTCATCTTTTTTCCCCCATGTTTTTTCCCCACTTGCCTCTTTATCACTATTAGTGAAACCATTAGCTCTGGGAAAAACAAAAGAGGATAAGCATTTACAAAAATAACTCCTGGCATCCTCTGGGGCCAGACCTTGGGGTGCAGCAATAGCTCATCTAACTCATCTTGATCCCGAGAAGCAGGCGTCATTCTCTCCGGAGATGAGAAAACTAGTGCTCTAGAATATTCTTGACCTTGCCCTATGTCTGTCCCTCTGTGCACATAGAACTGGAGCCACACCTGCCTGTTTGTGTCCCCCCCACTCCAGGCTACTTCATGCTGGATGTTTGATATAGCATTTTCCTTGTGCTCCCATGAGTGGAGTCTGTACCTAGGAGGGGGAGACCCTGTCCCCCGTTAGAGGCAGGGCCTGTCGCTGTTGCCATCAGTTTCCACAATGGAGATCCTGAGCCCCATGGACAAGATGAGAAAGCCAAGGGCAGTGAGCTCTACTAGCTTGGCCAATGCCATTTAGCTAGGACACAGCAGAGCCAGAAATCAGTTTCAAGCCAAGCTCTGTAACTCCTCCCAACATCCCTTGCCCAGCTGGGGTCTTTGATACAGCTGGGAGGCAGTAACAAAAGGCAGTGAGAACAACCAGCAACAAAACGCCTTGTACATCCAGGGAGAGAGAAGAGACCCTGTGCTTGGGATGGCCTTTGAGAGAAGGCAGGGATGGGGCTGGCCCTTGAAGGATGGACCATTCTTGGAGAGGAGACCAAGACCGACAGAGTAATTCATTGCTGTTTATTTGAAACGCAAGACATGGACACATCTAAACAGAACATGTTTTAAGACTCAGCACTCAGATTCCTGAGAGCATAGAACCGGAGATAAGCCAGCGCTCTGCCGGCACACCTAGCCCCACACCCTGGTTGGTGTTTAGTCGCTAAGTCATGTATGATTCCTTTGCGACCCCGTGGACTGTAGCTCACCAGGCTCCTCTGTCCATGGGATTTCCCAGGCACGAATACTGGAGAGGGTTGCCGTTTCCTCCTCCAGGAGATCTTCCCTACTCAGGGATCAAACCTGCGTCTCCTGCGTTGGCAGGCAGATTCTTGACCACTGAGCCACCTGGGAAGCCCATACCTGAGCAGGAATAGGAAACTGAGTTTGAATAGGAAACTCGGGTTAAAATCGACCGGATCAGAGAAAAAGAGAGAAAGAGGTGAAATAAATGAAGAAAATGAGAGTAGAAAGAGAGAGAAGTGGGGAGAGAGAGGTGAGGAGAAGAACAAGGAGGAAGAAGAGGGGGGAGCAGGAGGAAGGGCAGAAGGAGGAAGAGGAGAAGAAGAACGTCTCATTCCCACTCTACCATGCCTGCTGGACTCCACTTAGCAGGAGCAAATGGTCTGAGGTCAGAGGGTAACGAGGCAGTCGGTCCGCTCTAGCAGCAGGCTGAGACAATCTTCTAAGGCTACTTCCTCCACTGGCCATGCACATCTGAGGATGTGTATGTGTGTGTCTGTGTGTGGGGCAGGGGGAATGATTCACGGGTCATCTCCTAACCCACCTGGTGCCTTAGCCAGTGTGCCTGCTCTAGCAAGGAGCCTGAGGATATCTGCTAATGGGACCAGTGGCCAGACCTCCTCTTCCTTCTCTCTATGCACTTGGAGGAACCAAATTGACTGCAAAAACACCCTTCCTTGACTCTGCCATCAAGATGGATGTTCGGTTCTCCTTTCCCCCTCTGGGCACCTCCAGGACTTCCAGCACTTGGGAGCTGCCCACTGGACAGGTCACTAAGACCACTTCAGATCAGATCTTGTGAAAGCTTAAAACTCACTTTCTGGCTAAAGTGTCCTTTGGTGTCTGTAAAAGAAACAGGGCAGGATGCACCCCTCTCCATCCGAGCCCCGTCTCATACCACAAGGATTTTCTCAAACACTCCAAGTTCAATAAAATTCCCAACTGCATTAAGCCAAGTTCCTGTGCCCTGATTTTAAAAGTCATGTGCATTTTGATCGAAATATAATCCACATGTTCCTGATTTATTTACAATTAAATCATCAAAATATTATTTTAAGGGTTGTTTGATGTCTAGGAAACCTTTTGAGATTGTTTCAATAGGATTTTAAAAGTCCCTTTCCTTAAAAGCCAGAGACTTTGCTTTGCTGAGTGTAAATAAACCCACTGGAGAGGAGTGACTTTCGTCTAGAAATGTCAAGGCATTTGACAGAGGTTTGGAAGCAGCTGAAATCCTCGCTGCACTCAATAAGAACCGCAATCAGACCCACAGAATTTTCCTTTGTAATGTTCCCTGTAGCCCTTAGTCAGGTATTCAAAGGCTACCATTCATGCTAAATGTTTCATCAAAATCAAGGGTTGTTTTCCACGGGGAAGGGCAGGGGATGACATTTCCTGGATGCCCTGGGCCCTGTGTTTGGCACTTCAAACATAGGCTCCCCATCACTGCTACTGACAGCCTGATGCCATGAGCATTCACGATTCTGTTTCACAAAAAGGAAGCAGGATCTCCAGGAGGTGAAGGACCCTGTCCGTCTGATCCCATGTCATCCGTTTCCATCGTTTCCATGCAGTTGAATCTCAGGTCGTTCAAACCCCAGAGTGCTTCATCACTCACTTTACCTTGACAGCACCTCTCTGTGGGTGTGGTCAAAAAGCAGGGCTGTTCGTGCAATGCTGGTAGTGGCCACGAGTCTTGCATTTGTGTGGAGCTCAGAAAGTGTTCAAATGTCTTAAAACAGTCAGTGTGGAGGTTCCAGGGGAGAGATGTGCACGTAGAACACACTGCAGAATGCTAACCAAGTGGTGCTGCTTATTTGAAGGCTGATTACCTTCATTCTTGTTTTCCCTGGTGGCTCAGATGGTAAAGAATATGCCTTCAATGCAGGAGACCTGGGTTCGATCCTTGGGTTGGGAAGATCCCCTGGAGGAGGGCATGGAAAATCCCATCGACAGAGGAGCCTGGTGGGCTACAGTCCACGGGGTTGCAAAAAGTGTCTTACATGACTGAGTGACTAACCCACTAGCACCTTCATTCTCAATTATTTTATTGATTATCCTTGTGACTAGTGGTTATTTCACTGGATTCTCCCAACATTTTGTGAAGAAGTTAAAGTGAAGATTATTAACCTTGGTTTGCAGATTGGGAAACTAATGAATTAAGAGCAAAGAGGCCAGTAACTGCTCTGATCATTAGCAAGAGGTCAGAAAAGAGATGTGATCAGACTCACAGGGGTGTAGCTTCCATGTGGGCACCTGGCAGCAGATTCTGTATCCGTGCTAATTTAGTACCTGCTACTCATATGTGGTTATCTCCTTGTTAATTAATTAAAGTTAGAAATTGCATTTCACAGTCACATTGATGGCATTTAAAGTGCTCTGTATCCACATGTGATGGGTGGTGGCGACTCTATTGGGTATCAAAGATGTGAAGATGTCCACGATGGCAGAAAGTTCTATTCGAGAGCCCACTAGGGCCACTGGTCCCAGGCATTTCAGGACAGACTCGTGGTTGCCAAGGGGGAGTGAGGTGGGAGAGGGATGAAGTGAGAGTTTAGGATTAACTAGCATATAGGGCTTCCCTGGGGCGCAGAGGTGAAAGCGTCCGCCTGCAATGCGGGAGACCTGGGTTCGATCCCTGGGTCGGGAAGATCCCCTGGAGAAGGAAATGGCAACCCACTCTAGTATTCTTGCCTGGAGAATCCCATGGACGGAGGAGCTTGGTGGGCTACAGTCCATGGGTCACAGAGTCGGACACGACTGAGCGACTTCACTTCAGAGAATAGATAAACAACACGTCCTACTGTATAGGAGAGGGAACTATATTCAATATCCTGTGGTCAACCATAATGGAAAAGAATATGAAAAAAGAATATGATTAAGAATGCATATGGAAAGAATACAAGGCTTCCCAGGTGGCACAGTGGTAAAGAATCTGCCTGCTAGTGCAGGAAAGGCAAGAGACTCAGGTTCCATCCTTGGGTAGGGAAGGTCCCTTGGGGAAGGAAATGGCAGCCCACCCAAGTATTCCTGCTTGGAGAATCTCAGGTACAGAGGAGCCCGGTGGGTACAGTCCATGGGGTGGCAAAGGTTCAGACATGACTGAGCATGCAGGCTGTGACTGATACATATACATATACAATTGATCCCTGGGTCAGGAATATCCCCTGGAGGAGAGCACTGGCAACCAGAATGTGTTCTTGCCTGGAGAATCCCATGGACAGAAGAGCTTGGCAGGCTACAGTCCATGGGGTCTCAAAGGGTCGGATATGACTGAAGCGACTCAGTGTGTGTGTGTGTGTGTGTGTGTGATATACACACACATATAAGCATACATATATGCATTGTTGTTGTTAAGTCGCTTCAGTCGAGTCCGACTCTGTGCGACCCCATAGATGGCTGCCCACCAGGCTCCCCTGTCCCTGGGATCCTCCAGGCAAGAACATTGGAGTGGGTTGCCATTTCCTTCTCCAATGCATGAAAGTGAAAAGTGAAAGTGAAGTCACTCAGTTGTGTCCGACTTAGTGACCCCATGGACTTTAGCCTACCAGGCTCCTCCATCCATGGGATTTCCCAGGCAAGAGTACTGGAGTGGGGTGCCATTGCCTTCTCCGACATATATGCATATGTATATATAAATATACATACACACACACATAGCCTGGTGGGCTACAGTCCATGGCATCACAAAGAGTCGGACAAGACTGAGCAACTAAGTACACACAGAATCACTTTGTTGTACAGCAGAAACTTACAACATGTAACTCAAGTATACTTCAATAAAATAAATTTTAGACTAAACACATATGCATAAATGAGTCCTGTTGTTCAGACCGTCCCCGTCCTTCCCGAGCTGCCTTCCTGACTACCATCAGGGGTTCCTGTGGTCTCCCCTCCTGCCCCTCCTAATCCGCAGCACCCCGGGCGCTACCCAGTATCTAAACTGGGGCAAGAACACCAGTCTGGGCTGTGTCCCCCAGCAGCTGAAAGGCTTCGAGTGGAGCGCTGCGGTCCCGCGCTCTGCCTGACCGGGTTTAAGCTCATCTTCGGCAACATGGGAGGAGGGGCTCCGGAGGACGGAGGAGGGCCTGGGGGAGGAGGAGGGGAGGAAGAAGAGGCTTCTGGAAGGTGAGACACAGCAGGGAGATGAGGCGTCTGCCGCGCAGGCAGACATCTGTGCCCAGACAGATAGAGTTCCACCGATACGATCTCTGTCAGTATCCTTGTGAGAGATAAACAACTTGCCAGAGCCGCGCGCCGGAGGAAGTGCCCCGCTGAGAAAGTGGTGCTGGGGGCCAGACTGTCAGCCCCTGCGGTCAGAGACCCAGGGCGAGGAAGGCGGGGGAGGGCAAGGAGCAGCCGGGCTCCCTGCAGGTGACGGGGCCACAGGGCCCAACGCCACAGATGTCAAGAGAGAGAAAGGTGTGAGCGTTGGCACAGAGAAGGGAGAGGTTCTGTGAGAAAGAAAAAAAAAACAAACAACAAAAAAAAAAACAGCCAAAGGAGAGAAGGTGGTGGTGTGAATATTTAGCTCTGTCTCTTGTGAATCAAAATAGGGTGTGTTTTGAGAGTGAGGTTTTGGGATTTATATCCAGAACTGGCTTCTTATCCGTCCTGCAGGGCTGAGTAGCTTTTCTAAACTCAGCTCTACCATCCATAACATATCTATATTAGAGATGCATCACAGGAGTGTAGCCAAGCTTTTTTTCTTGATGCAGAAGCAATGAGGTCTTTTTCCGTGGATCACCTGAAGGTGGAGGGTAGAGAGATGGATCATGATTGGATGGATGGATAAGTGAACGGATGAGATGGTTGGTTGATGAACGAATGGATGGATGGGTGGATAGATTTATGGGCTGATGGACAGATGAATAAGTGGGTGAGTGGATACATGGATGAATGATGGAAATTTGGCTGAAGAGTTAGGTATGTCTTATCTTAAAGTACTTCTTTAGGACATGCCTTTCTCTTCTGGGAGACTGAGAGCTTTCCCAGGAAGGAGGCAGGGACTGTTTCAGTTTTAAAATTTGGAGCAGCAGGAATAGAACAGATTGATGTACAGCTACTCAGTAAAACTGGAAAGAAGGAAAAGAGGGGGCAGTGGGGAGACCAGATAAGAGAGAGGAAAGGCAATGGAAACAGAGAATTTAAACCTGAATTATTTGATAAGGTACTTTCATTAGTATTTTATCCATTTAAAACAACTTTAGAAGATGATGCTATCTGGAGATTTGAGTTTGGCTTTAGGGTAGTGTTGCAAATAAAAACACAGGACACCTAGTTAAATTAGAATTTCAGGAAACCAAAGGACATTTTTTCCTTAGTTTGTTTTGTATAATATTTGAGAGACACTTATACTTAAAACATGTTGCTTATCTGAAATTCAAATGCATTCTGGGTGACATATTTTGTATGGGAATCTTAGCTTAGGGAAAGGGGGGGAAAAATAACAGGCCTTTGGGCTTGTTATTAATATATGCATATTGGAGCCCATTTTACCAAAAAGCTACCCAGTGGGATTCAGGGCAAAAACTTGGTGAATAATAAAGACACACCTTTTCCCCGGTGTTCACTGCACAGACATCACCCAAGGACAGCCTGCTTAGTCAAATAGGTGTAACATCACCCTAAACATAGCCAATGGTTCCTAACACCAGTGACTTGAAACTTCTCGAGGGACTTGGGACTTGCTGTAAGAACGGGGCTGTTGGAGTGAGTGGGCCTTTTCAGAATGAATGGAAATGTTTAGCATGCAAGAGGATGACCAGGATGGACCGTGTACTAACCATTAAGGGACCAATCAAGTCTCAGTCATCCCAGTCTTCACTTTCAGGGGTGCCCCCCCCCAGAGGCAAAAGGGACTCAACAGACTTATGGAAACAGCGGAGAGTTCTAGAACATTTGTTTTGATTTAGTTACCGTATTTCTTTACAGTCGACCCTTTGTCACGTCAACCTGGTACTCGGCAGTACTATTCCTCCTTCCCTTACCTTTTTCACTTTCTTTTTTTTTCACATTTTATTTTTTATTTTTTTAATTTATTTTTTATTTTACTTTACAATTCTGTATTGGTTTTGCAAAAGTGCATTTCTCTATCACATTCCCTTTCTGATACAAACAGTTATTTCTAAGTTGGTCTTTCTGTTCTGTTACTACCGCTAACTACCTCTCTAATAGCACGGGGTCCTAATTTTTCAGGACAATCCAGCCAATATAAGTACACCATTTATTTCTCCCCTTTAGTCTGTGATATCTTCTCCAAGGTCCTGTTTGTGAAGAGAGGTTAATCAGAGAATTCCCTCAATATAAGGAATAATTAAAGGTAAACTTTCTTTTGAATGATTAGGAATAACAGAAGCATTGTTTATGTTACAGCAATGTATAACAATGTATAATGTAAGTGTGCGGAGATATTCACATCGCTTACTAACCCCCTTATGATATACTACTTTTTCTGGCAGTATTTGATCCCATATAGCCCTTTTGTCAAGACACCTCTCCTTCCCATTCTGAAATGATCTTTTGAGAGAGTGGCAGTGATGATACAATAGATAGGAGTTGCTATTATTAAAAATTACTACTTTTTTTTTTTTTTCCACTCTGTTGCTTTTGTGACCCAGCGGGATTTTGATTCCAGACATTCTACTTGCTCGACATCCACTGGGGAAGTGATGAAACCATTCATTATTTAAAAGTTTGGAAGCCACAAGAACTACAGTATCTAACCAGATTGGATTGACTTTTTAGCTCTTTTGATTAATAATTCATAAACCTAAGGATATGTGAATTGGGTGAGGACTAACCTGCTAACAAAAGGAGAGTAGGCGATGAATGTTAACACGGCTTTGTGTTATTCTACTTAACACTTCGGACCAACAAAACAAACCCATGTGTCATGGAACCTGTTTCATAGTTTCAATCCACAATCAATATTTCATGATTAATGGGCCCATATGCTCACACAGGGCCCCTGCCGTACAAAATTTGCACACGTATCTCCCGTGTAATGACTTACAAAATTGTCTTCTCTGAAAAAAAAGAAAAAGGATTTTGCTTTCTCTAATGAGGACGCCTGTTCACCTTGTTTTCCAGATAGTTTTGTTTTTAATAGTTCCTTTCCAGATTTCATAAAAGGTAGACACCTCCATTGTATCAAATCAGTGTTTGGACCTCAGAGTGGCAATTTACTCTGGAAAACCATTGGAAAATTCTGCAAATGGTAAAACATATAGACAGAGTTATATAATTTGCAAATAATACATATCTAAACCTGGCTAATAAGATGCAGTGTAAACGTTATTTCAGTTGTCATCTGAGGACTGGATTTTGTATTCTGCCTCTATCATTTACTGTGTGCTACCTGGATGGAACAACTAATTGCTTTATCTATCTGAACTTCATTTTCTTAATATAGCATGTGATTAATAAAAATCTACCTTTTGCTGTGACACATGAAGCAAGATTATCTAAACAACATACATTATATGGATTTTTATAGCACTTTCTCCCTCATTTGATTTGAATATGTGTGAAATGCTCAATATTATTAATATTATTAAATATTATTGATGTTATTAAAATATGTTATGAGTCAACAATATGTTATTTAAAATGTGTTATAAGCCACACTGTTGGTACTATGTACAGTGTATAAAAATCTTTTTATAAGCTATAATGTGTACAAACATCATTTTATAGTTATAATGTTTTAAAGCAAGAAGTATCATTAGATTTTCTCTAGCATCTAATGTGGTATTTACGTGAAAGAGATGTAAATCTTTCATTTCTAAGAGAATTAGCTTAGTCATTTATTAATGTAGGGTATTCTAAAAAAAAAAAAAGGCATAAAAAATTTCATTCTACCAGTTTCCTCAGAAAACTTCCACCTTCTGATTGTTTGAGGTCAATTTTAGCTGATCCCTATGAGGACTTGCCAGGTGGCACTAGTTTCTGCCAAGAATGTTTCTGCCAATGCAGGAGACAAGAGATGTGGGTTCAATCCCTGGGTCAGGAAGATCCCCTGGAGGAGGGTTTGGCAACCCACTCCAGTATTCTTATCTGGAGAATCCCATGGACAGAAAAGCCTGGCATTTTACTGTCCATGGGTTGCACAGAGTTGGACACGACTGAAGCAACTTAGCATGCAATAGGAGGACTTCACATCAAAGTCCCTACTTAGGAAAATCTGATAAACTGACCCCAAGATTATGTTGGTGCGGTCACTATGGAAGTCCTTAAACAACTTAAATAGAGTTAACATATGAGCCGGTAATCCCATTCCTGGGCATATGTCTGGAAGAAATTCTAATCTGAAAAGATACATGCACCTCAATATTCATAGCAGCACTGTTTACAATAGCCAAGACAAAGAAGCAATTTAAATGTCCATTGGGATACACATGGATAGGGCTTCCCTAGTAGCTCAGATGGTAAAGCATCGGCTTGCCAAGCAGGAGACCCAGGTTCAATCCCTGAGTCAGGAAGATACCCTGGAGAAGGAAATGGCAACCCTCTCCAGTATTCTTGCCTGGAGAATTCCATGAACAGAAGAGTCTGGAGGGCTACCAGTCCATGGGGTCGCAAAGTGTTGGACATGACTGAACAACTAACACACACATATATGTGGAAAAAGATGTGATATAAATATGCAATGAAATGCTACTGAGTCATAGAAAAGAATGAAATAATGCCATTTGCAGCAACATGGATGGGCCTAGAGATTATCATACTGAGTGAGGTAAGTCAGACAGAGAAAGACAAATATCATATGATTGCACTTATGTATGAAATCTAAAAAAAAGTGAAACAAATCAACTTTACAAAACAGAAATAGATTCACAGACACAGAAAACAAACTTTTGGTGACCAAATGGGGAAGGCGCAGAGGGATAAATTAGGACATTGGGATTAGCAAATACAAGCTACTATACATAAAATAGATAACCAAAAGGAAGCACAGGGACCTATACTCAATATCTTATAATAACTTATCATGGGAAAGAATCTAAAAATTGTGCATAATATATGAATCACTTTGCTGTACACAGACACTGACATAACTGTGCAAATCAACTATATTGAGGAAGCATTTAAAAATAAATAAATAAATTTAGAACTTATTTATATGTCACAGATTTCAAATAAAACAACAGCCACCACCTGCCAAACACCCTGACATAGTGAGACTCACATCCTGAGCCCTTCCTTCAGAAGAGCTGTGGCTGGTGAATCCAGTCACCCTGCCTGCTCTCTGCCCAGTGACAACCCTGAGGCCTCGTGAGAAGGGGGACTGGATTCGGCCCATTTAGCGCACCAGAACTGGAAATGGACTGGGTTTTTCTCAGAGGAAAAGCATCACAGGAAGACAGCTTGGCTGGGAATCTGTTGCCGTTGTTTACAAGTGCGTACATTGACATATGAACACGGGAAGCTCCGACTTCTCTTCTGTCAAACCTGAAAAAGTGATTGACTCCCACATTCCACACCCAGTGTCCTCAAAACTAAAAGTGGAAGGCTTCGATCCTGCTCCCTTCAGCCAGTGAACTAGAGGGGAAGCAGGATTTTTAAGTAAGCGTGCCTCAATTTTCCAGAGTGTTTTCTTACCTAGGACTTCCATTCTCAGAGCTTTGAGGTGGGGTGGTGGTTTCACAGTGGCCTTTTGTCTGTGTGATTCTTCTATCTGAAAATCCCATGGATCTGGGGGTTTGCAGGGTAAGATGAGGTCTCCCCAAACACGTGGCCTTTTCTTAGCGATGGACTCGGTCTTTTCTCCTTTCCCTGAGATTAGAGAAGCGGGGGCAGTCGTAATCCTTCACGTCTCTGACACCTACTGCACAGGCAAACGAGGATGAAAGGAGGGTTCGAATCTGGTTCCCAGCAAATAGAAGGAGCGCAGTTCCCCTCGGCTTTGCCCACGGGAGCTGATGGCATCCTTTCTGGCATCAGTGTGCTGTCCCCATCCTCCATTGTCAGGTACAGAGACAGAAGCCTAGAGAGGATCAGAGTGCCTTTTGCCCAAAGTCACACGCTCTGGGGTTCAGCCCTGGCCTACAGCTAGCATCCCCAGGCTGCCTGTCCCCAGCAGGGCGAGAGAAAGAAAAGACAAACTTGTTTGGAGACCCTGCTAGGTGCCAGGTGATGTGCTGGGGACATTCTTGCACTATCTGACTCCACATATTCTGCGGGGGACACTTTCTCTATCCTTTTGTTGGGCTAGAGTCCTGCTTCCCCTTCTGGATCTATTTTGAACATTATCTGCCAGCCTTTCTGCCCCAGCCTGGGGAGCTGTCTCCCGTGGTGAGAGGCCACCCTTGACTCCCAGGCAGGTTTCTGTCACTGCAAATTTCAAACAGCATTTAACAGAAATTACCAACATTTGTCTTGATGCATTTTTTTTTTCCATCAGGGATTAGGAAGAGCAATCATCTCCTGCCTCTCATCAATTACTTTCCCCCATATCTTTTGCATTTTCCTGCAGAACCGTTTTGCAGGTACAACAGAGCGATCTTTAGAGATAATCTGGTGATTATTACAAATTCAGCCTCTTACGCTACAGGCATTAAGAGATGAAAATTGCCTGCAGTCCACTGTTGTACACCCAATCTGTACCTCTGGACTCCTGTCCCGAGGTGAAAATGCAAACAGAGGAGATATTTAGAATCATTTTGACAGTTCATAAAATTAAGCAGGGATTAGGGATTCACTTTTTTAAAAAAATAATGCCAGAGGGTGCACACAGTGGTAATCGTATCATCCCACAACAGGTCCAGTCAAAGTTGAGCGGACTGTCTAGGAAGAGAGAGGGAAAATGTCACGTTATTAAATCTGCCATGTATCAGCTGTTGAAAATCCATTTTTTAAACTTTAAATGAACTGTCTGCCTAATGGAGACGCTATCCCCAGCTCCCAACACCAATCCGTCCTTCTCTGGCGTCTGTTTTGTTCAGACAATACATGATTTAGCTCCAATGTCTGTGCACATGACTACATCTAGTCAGAGGGGATGATTGTATAAATATGCATGTAGTACAAATAGTTTAATTTTAATTGGGGTAGAGTAGCTGATGTTGAAACTATTTGCATAATTTTGAATATTGAATGTGATATCAAGCATGTGACTGGCTCTCTTAAATATAAAAAAAAAATACTCATTTTAATTGCATTGTGGGACAGGAGCTTAAGTACCAAATCATGTGCTTCTGGTCCTTCTTCTAAGTGTTAAATAATTGTGACCAGTAGATTCTTTTCCCAGGGTATTAATTTCTCTTAGTACTGTTGGAGGATTTTTAGACTAAAATGTCTTTAAAGTGCTATTTTTGAAAGATCAGTGATCAAATTCTCCTTCATGGGCCAAAGAAGAGCTCTTGGTTCTTAGTGTATTAGTCAGTAAAATCTAAGATAGGCTGCAGTAACAAACACTCCCAAATCTTGATGTCATACCATAATGACTCGTATGTTTTGATCAAGCGCTATGTCCTGTGCAGTTCATTATGGGATTTCATCCAGTGACCTGCACTTACACATATTCCATCAATTTGTCACTGTTTTGTCTAAATATAGCATCTTTTCATTTGCATGGTAGGGACAGAAATTGCTGAAAGGTTGCACATGGAGTCTTCTACATTTTTTCTAGACGTTTCAAATGTCAATTCTATGCATAAGCCCTGTCTAGAAGTAACCACATGGCTCTGCCTAATTGCAAGGTGGCAGTGATGTACAGGGAAGCAAGTGGAATGTTTGCTGATTCCCACTGCATCTGCCATAATAAGGTCATAAACTATTCTCTTCTCTTTGATAAAAGAAGATGAAAGTAACAAGTTAAAATAGAGTGGAGTGAGGTTTGAATGGCCCCCAAATATACAAGTTTACATTTAAAAAGGGATGAAATAGTGAGTGGTCTTCATCGTTTCATATTCTGACTAAACTTCCCACCCAGCCCCCAGTGAAGTGACTGAATCATTGTTGCATCACTGAAGTTCACAGATACCCAGAGGGGATGAGGGAAATCAGGAGAACACCTACTCTCTGGTGTTGAAACCTGGTTGTGAGAAGCATCATTTGAAAGAGGTCAAGTGGGGCTGCTGGCATTATTGCATAGAATAAAAAGGTAAAAGCTCACAGATTTTAGAAACCTACCCAAAATCTTGAAGTTATTTCTCTTCTCAAGCTGGGGCCACATTCCCAACACCCACAATCTTCATTGGCACCATATGCAGTCCCTGGTGAAATCTCAAGAGTGCCAATGTCCAAAGGAAAATCTAGAAGCACAAAATTAAGGTCGGAGAGAAGGACATTAGAGTTTCAGTGTGATCTCCAACCTTGCAAATAAGCTTGAACTTGGTGTTTTAATTGTATTTCTAAACACACACTCAAGGTAGCGTAGTGCTAGTTGCTCATCATGTCTGACTCTTTGCATCCCCTTTGTAACCCACCAGTCGCCTCTATCTATGGGATTCTCCATGCAAGAATTCTGAAGTGGATTGCCATTCCCTTCTCCAGAAGATTTTCCTGACTCAGGGATCAAACCTAGGTCTCCTGCATTGCAGGCAAACTCTATTGTTTGAGCTACAGGGAAGACCTGTAGCTCACACATCCAACACACATAAAATTGATTCAAACAACTATTCTGGATCAAAATGCTACAAAAAGTTGAACACCTTCCTCATTCTGCACCCCTGTCACCACCTCTGAATGCGAGCCTTTTCCTCCAAAACCCTGCAGAATGATGTGATGAATTGGAGGGTCCACCCTGGGAGGAGAACATAGACTTCATCAAGGACTTCCCTCATCCCTAGAGCAGGGAAGTGTCTACATGTCTGCCCAGTGAAATTTCAGAATTGGTAAGAGCTAATGTACTGGGTGCTTCTTACTCTTCCCTTCTCTAATAGGCGTGTCATTACCACTCGCCTTCTAACACATTTGTATTGTCCTTGGTGCTGGGTTTACAGCTAACTCTCAGAGTTAGCAAGAGTAAGAGCCATCTTCAGACTTCACATACTGACGGTATGTGACCCTGGATTTTGATCCCTAACACAGAGATTTGGCTGAGATTTTTAGAGCACCTCTCTTGGAGGAGAGATGAATCCACTTTGCCAGATTGAAGGAGGAAGGTGAATACTTGTGACCAATGTGGAAGATGGTGAAAGACTACACGACTGTGAAAATGTTTTCTACTCTGAAATAATAGTTCTGTGGAAACAGAATCCTTCCTGCCACAGTGATACCAGCCTCAGTCACATCGCTTTTGTGGCCAAGAAAATGTGAGTGAGAGTGACATGTGATATTCTGAATGGAAGTGTTTAGAATCCTCACGCGGCTCTTCTTCTTTCCTCTCATCTTTAAGACCAGTATGTCCCAGATAAAGAAGGGGTACTTCAGAGTCATGGCACTCCTATGGTTCCTGTGATGAACATAAATATTAGCTACCAAAAAACTGTTGTTGTTGTGAATCAATATGGCTTTATGATTGTTTGTTACTCTGGCATAGAAGAAGTAGAAGTGAAGTTGCTCAGTCGTGTCCGACTCTTTGCGATCCCATGGTCTGTAGCCTACCAGGCTCCTTGGTCCATGGAATTTTCTAGGCAAGAGTACTGGAGTGGGTTGCCATTTCCTTCTCCAGGGGATCTTCCCAACCCAGGGATCAAACCTGGGTCTCCCGCATTGCAAGCAGACGCTTTACCATGTGATCCACCAGGGAAGACTGGCATAGCTGACTAATACAAGCCTGGCATATGTTTCCCTGTCATCAAACCCTTCCCTTCCATCCAAATTCCCATTGTTTTGGTTCAGGTTGGCATCAAATTCTTCTTGCATTTTGCAAAAATATTTTGTTTAATTTACTTTCCTCTGGGCTTGCACCTCTCTGCTCCACTATCTGCACATAGCCAGAGTAATTTCTGAAAAGTACCATATCTGTCTTTCCCCTTTTCTCCATACAACCCTTCAGTGTCTCACCATGGGCTTCATCAGCTCAGTTCAGTCGCTCAGTCGTGTCCAACTCTTTGTGACCTCATGGACTTCAGCATACCAGGTTTCTCTGTCCATCACCAACTCCTGGAGCTTGCTCAAACTCTCCACTGAGTCGGTGATGCCATCCAGCAATCTCATCCTCTGTCATCCTCTTCTCCTCCTGCCTTCAGTCTTTCCCAGCATCAGGGTCTTTTCCAATGAGTCAGTTCATAGTGGAATGCAAATTGCTTCTCCAAAGCACCTCATTATCTAGTCCCTGCCCCTGGCCACCATTCCTATCTCCTGCTCACTGTCTCCCAGCCCTCACATACAGGCTGCAGTTGTGCTCAATTCACTCTTTGCACATGCTTCTGTTTGCCTCATTTTCTCCTGCACACTGTGTGACTAAGTCTCCCTCAGGCATTAAGGGTCAGCCCATGCTTCATCTCCCCTATGTGTCCTGCTCTAACCAGCCCTCCCTCAGGGACAAAGCGTGCTGTCCTTTTCTGCAGTCTCTTGGCATCCTGTGCTCTGGTACCGTGTGTTCTGAGGAAGAGCACACAGGTGGGTCAATCCATGAGTCTTCAACTATTCATAAGGTTACAGTGATGCTTATCTGCAAGCTTCTCTTCTCAGCAGGTCGGGACTTGGGAAGAAAGGCTCACTGTGCCTCACGTAAGAGCTATAATTGACCAGACTGACAGATCCAACATTATCCCTCCAGATTCTAACAGGTACCTAAGAGAGTTGACCCCAGATGGGCTGTTGAGGCATCATCTCATAAGTGCCCTGGAGCAGGGGTGAGCCAGGCAAAAGGGATCCTTCAAACAGTGACCCAAAGACATCAACCCACATGCACATTTATAATCATGGCTCGTGACTATGTCTTTGAAGTTTGCACCTCAAGCTCAGGTCTTGCCATGTCTTTCTTTAGGGGAAGCTGTGCCTTTTCTCTGGGTCTTAGTCCCCTCAACTGCAATACAGGGACGCTGAAAAGAATAGGTTAACATGTTGAATGGACACTTAGTGGGCACCAGGTCCCTCTCTCAGTTAACCACCCTGTGACTGTACAAGAAGAGCCGTGGTTATCTTATGAGGAACTCGATTATTTTCTCTCATTTCATAGATGGGGAAGCTTAGAGATGTTAAGCAGTTGGTCTATGGCAGAGTACTAGAGCAAAGGGTGAAAAGTCAAAACGCCATGATCACCACCCAAACCCTAAACGTTAAACCATCAGCACCTGCCTGCTCCTCTCAGTCTTCCTTGGCTGACTTCACCCATGCCTGTCTGCCCCCACCTGAACCTCCCGAGCCATCGCATCTCCTGGTTTCATCAGTCGCTCCCACATCTGAACACACATGTAACTTTCTATGGTATGAACCGCTTATGAGCTCTCTCTTCACTAGCTCATAACCTCCCTAAGGCCAGGGACCTATACCAGCTTTGTTCACTAATATATTCTGAATACCTAAGAAGAGCCTGAGACTCGGTAGGCGCTCATGACTATTGAATGAACGCAGGAATGATGATAAACTGAAGTATGACCCAAGGTAAGGGCTTCCATAAATGGCTCAGAATCCCACCAGAGTCTCAGAAGTAGAATAATCTATATATCCTACAGTTTATAATGTTAGAACTGCCATCGAAGGTCACAGGTTCGTCTTCCACCTGGAAATCGTCTCCCTTCGGCAGATCACTTCTGGGAATTGTGTGTGATAACCTTTGAGGATAAACAGCCAAGAAAATAATGATGATGATGATGATGAAGGTGATTTTCCTTGGAGCTCATTGGGAGAAGGGCATTGGTAAGACCACTAGATGCTAGACTCCAGTGGTGTCT
Source organism: Oryx dammah (assembly GCF_014754425.2). NCBI lineage: Eukaryota > Metazoa > Chordata > Mammalia > Artiodactyla > Bovidae > Oryx > Oryx dammah. The sequence goes on along the minus strand of NW_024070200.1, from coordinate 6,767,257 downwards.
GAACCCACTGAGCCTCTTACCTGGTACTGGGAGGATGTCTCTCACATTGAGATAAGCAGACCCTCTGAGAGTCCCCTTGGCCCACGTGTGAAACCCCATACCACCAGCTACACAAGCACCTTCCTCTTGCTTGAGAACAAATGACAGAATGTTCCACAGTGTTTGATGGGACCAGAGGGAGGAGGTGAGTGCAAATTTCAATATGAATTGATAACACTTAGTCAGCCAGCTTATAAAGCAAGGGGGTGGTGAGCTCTGAGGACAAGCCTGAGAAATATGTTGACCTGCTCTCATACAAGGTCAGATCTGGGAGGAGAGGATGGGGGTTTCTCAGTAGCTACCAGAGAATCCATATGGCTGTAACTTTGGTTATCTCCAGGATGCTGAGTTTAGGGAAGTGATCCAGAGGGAGGTGTAATATGTCTTACACATCAAAGTAGAGGTCACAAAGCTCCATGCCTATTTGTTGTTGTTCAGTAGCTCAGTCGTGTCCAACTCTGAGATTCCACTGACTGCAGCACCCTAGGCTTCCCTGTCCTTCACCATCTCCCAGAGCTTTCTCAGACTCATGTCCCTTGAGTTGCTGATGCCATCCAACCATCTGGTCCTCTGTCATCCCCTTCTCCTCCTGCCTTCTGTCTTTCCCAGCATCAGGGTCTTTTCCAATGAGTTGGCTGTTTGCATCACATGGCCAGAATATTGAAGCTTCAGCTTCAGCATCAGTCTTTCCAATAATTATTCAAGGTTGATTTCCTTTAGGATTGATTGGTTTGATCTCCTTGCTGTCCAAGGGACTCTTAAGAGTCTTCTCCAGCACCACAGTTTGAAAGCATCAGTTCTTCTGTGCTCAACCTTCTTTCTGGTCCAACTTTCACATCCATACTGGAAAAATCATAGCTTTGATTAGACAGACCTTTGTCGGCAAAGTAATGTCTCTGCTTTTTAATATGCTGTCTAGGTTTGTCAGAGCTTTTCTTCCAAGGAGAAAGCATCTTTTAATTTCACGGCTTAGCATTCAGCTAATACAAAAAGAGTGGGGACTGAAGCATACATGGAATGCAGGACATCTCTACATGGGGCAGCAGTTTCTCTGCTCCAACCTGTCTTTGCCAGAAAAACAAGGAAGAACATCACTTACTGTTTTGTTTCCAATGATTATTATTTTTTATGAGAATGTTTCCAATCTGTAGAAGTGACCAACTGGTTGCATAGCATCACAAACTTAATGTATATGAATTTGAGCAAACTCCTGGAGATAGTGAAGGACAGGGAAGCCTGGTGTGTTGCAGTCCATGGGGTCTCAAAGATTCAGACACGACTTGGCCACTGAACAACAAAGCAAGAGTTCAATTCAGAGGAAGGTGGTAAGGAGAGGGCAAATAATTCTCTGTTGGATATCTGCTAAGCTGTACTGACATTTGTTACCTCTTTTCATCTCCCCAGCTTTTCTCAGAGCAATGTATCTTTCTCTTTCTTTACAGCTGAGGAAGCTATAGCCTAGGTTGGAAAACTTGCTCGCTGAAGATGCCATGGCTGGTTGAGTGACTGAGACTAGTGCAGATCTTTCTGACTATAATTGCATTCCTTCCAGCTTTCAATTGAACACTTTCCAATAAACTTGCCTCACAATGGACTGACCATTCTTGTAAAGTAATGAACTCCCTGTCACTTTGAGCAGTCAAACAGGGTCCAGATAACTTTCCAAGAATGTTGTAAGAGACAGTCTAGCTTTGATAATGAAATGAGACCAGATGATACGTAAGATCCCTTTAAGCATTATGACTCAATTCTTTTTCTAATACTGTGTAGCTTTTGACACTGTAATCTTTGCTCCATAGATTCACTTTGAGTAGAATTTAATATGAAAAGTCTACCTTGAACATAGAATTTTTTATATCCAGGGACGTGATAGAGATTTTGGTGTAAAGGTAGTATATTAACTCCTGATGATTTGTTTTTTTCAATGCAGACATTTTTGCTATTTTAAATCCTTTGAAGTATGAGTCTGTGAATGCACAGAGGGTTCATCTTACAGTTTGCAGTCTTGTAAATTCATGTTAGTGGCAGCAATTAAACCTACAAGTATAGATGACAGCCTCTTAGAAGGGAACCAACAATACATGTATACTGTATTTTATATTGAAATCACTATAATTATTATTTCTGGAAAATAATGTGTCTGAATAGGGTTGACTAGAAAATGAATCATAAAACAAGATAATAATATTAAATAGACCACATTAAATTATTTCTGGAATAAGACAGGAGATAGATAACTAGCTTGTTATACAGACAGAAATAGCAATGATAAAAAGTAAATATATACAGCAAATTCAATGTACATTTCATTTTTCTTCACATCTGCTAGTTCAGTTAATCAATACAACACATCTGGGCTTTGTCTTTGCCTAATTTATAGGGAGCTTGGCATTGTGTTAAAGATTTTAACCAGGAGCTTCATACTCAGATAATTGTGTGAGAAGGGCATTATTACCATTTTTAGTATTATCATTACTATTATTATTATTGCTATTCCTTTTTGAAGATGACTGAATATAGCCTCAAAATGGTGTAATGCCTTAATCAAAGATACTAGATTGGTTTGTGGTTGAACTAATCCTAGGAGCAAAATCTTTTAATAAGTCTAATCTCTCTCTCTTTTTTTTTTCCAATAACATAATGTTCTACCAGGAAAGAGAAAACATTTTTTATTATTGAATTGCTAATAGTTGTACATGGATTTAAAGGCTAAATAAGTATTGGGCTTCCATGGTGGCTCAGACAGTAAAGAATGTGCCTGCCTGCAATGTAGAAGACCCAGGTAAGATTCCCTGTGTTGGGAAGATTCCCTGGAGAAGGGAATGGCTCCCCATTCGAGTATTCTTGCCTGGGAAATCCCATGGACAGAGAAGCCTGGTGGGCTACAGTCCATGGGATCTCAGAGTCAAGTCAGACACAACTGAGCCACTAACAGGTATACAGGATCACAACTATGTTTTGATGTCATGCCAAAACTACTACTATGAGAATTAGGAAAATTGACGTAATCAATTTTGTTGGGCAGTGCTCTCTTCCATGTGTGGAATAAAATGTTTCAGATGTTGAAAAAGATATCTAGCATCTCTTAAAATTTCCAATGGATAATTTTAATTGACTCTACATATGCTAATTTTGAGATATTAGACATCATAAACATTTGTGAAGTGAATTAAAAAAAAAAAAGATCGCCCTTCCGACATGAGTGTTTAGGAAAATCTATTTTCCCAGTGTAAAGGAAAAAAACCCAGTCCTCCTCCTGTGCATCTGTCCTTCAGTCTCACATAAACACCACACTCATAACACTTCCGACATCAGGTATGTGGGGGTTTTCCCACACAGAGCAATTCTGCAACATCGGTTGGGTAACCCATAATTTAACTCAGGTCTAATACTATCCACTTGGAGATCCCACAGGTAAAGGGCTTAGTCTCACAAAAGTGACCGTCACCCCTCAGATGCCAATCATAAGTAGTAGTTCTCCAGATTACCCACAACTTCTGTCATAAGTGGCTACAAATTTGAGGTTACCATGACTAACTAAGCCTTTGATTCAATTATTTGCTAGAACAGTTCACAGACCTCTGGCAACATTTACTTATCTATATGAATGCCAGATTAGTAAAGGATATGGTCAAGTTGAGTTCAGTCACTCAGTCGTGTCCGACTCTTTGCGACCGCACGAGCTGCAGCACGCCAGGGCTTCTTGTCCAACACCAACTCCCGGAGCCCACCTAAACTCACAGCCATCGAGTCGGTGATGCCATCCAGCCATCTCATCCTCTGTCATCCCCTTCTCCTCCTGCCCTCAATCTTACTCAGCATCAGGGTCTTTTCCAATGAGTCAGCTCTTTGCATCAGGTGGCCAAAGTATTGGAGTTTCCGCTTCAACTTCAGGCCTTCCAGTGAACACCCAGGACTGATCTCCTTTAGGGTATGCCAGATTATTAAAGGAGATGATCAAAGATGTAGATAAACAACCAGCTGAGATAGATAAGATTAAGTCTGGAAGAGTCCCAAGCACAAGAGCTTCCACCCTCGCGGAGTGGGCTCTGTAACCATCCTCATATGTAGAGGTGTTCATCCACCTGTGAGTTCTCCAAACCCCATAAAACTGGGATGTTACGAAGGCTTCTCAAGGAAGACATGATCACTTATTGGCTACATTCCCAATTTCTCTCTTCTCTCCAGAGGATGGGAAGTGGAGCTAAAAATTCTAGGTTTTTAATGGATTGGTCTTTTTGGTGTCCAGCCCCCATCCAGGAGCTCACCGAGTTCATCTCATTAGAACAAAAAACACTACTATCACTCAAGAAATTACAAAAGTTTTAGGAATGGCAAATTATTCTAATTCAACTGAGAAACCAATACAGGCTCAACCTAGTTCCTCAATTGTGTGAGAAGAAAAAACTAAATGAGAAGTCATTTTAGAGATAATCACATTAAACAATTTCAGTGGGAAAATTTGCAACCTGTGACAACATCTTTGTTCCAAACTTTCTAAACCCACTAGCTCCCAGGCATGTGTGGTCAACATGGAGTCCTTAAATCAGAAAGATGCATGTTTTTCTAAGAATTCCATAAGCCTGATTCTATTTCATATACAAAATATATTTTATTTTATTAATTAAACTTGTCTATATATTAAAGATATCACTATGTATAAAATTATAACAGAATAATATAAAAATACAAAATAATATATAAAAATTACAAAATTGATAAAATCTATGAAAAAAACTTCAGTGTACAACTAACCTTTATTTAATAAATACTATGAAAAAATTCAAATTATTTTTGAATCGTTATCAGAAAACACCAGGGTTTGATACTATCCCATCATAGGTTAGCAGACATAAGTAGACAACTACCTGAAGAAAAATAAATAGCAATTATAAAAAATTACATTGAATAGTCAAGGGAGGATCAGCATAATATTACCCAAAGAGATATTTTTTGGAAAATACTTTCAGAGTTTACACACGCACTTTCATAGTCAGTGGCCCATCCATTCCTCAAAATCATCTTTTGTGGCTGAACTATTTTTGATTCAGTTCTGCCAAAAAAGAAATGGATGCTTAATCAAGTTAAGTGATTTGCCAACAATCTCTCAGCTAAAAGTAGCAATGATGTATAGAAAGTCCAAGCTCATAGATTCAGAGAAAAGATTGATGATCGCCAGAGATGCAAGGTAGAGGGTGGGCAAAACAGGTGAAGAGGGTCAAAAAGTACAAGCTTTCAGTTATAAATTAAATAAATCATGATGATATGATTTGCAGCATGATGACTATAGTTAATAATACTGTACTTCATAGATGTAAGTTTCTAAGACAGTGACCATAAAAGCTCTAATCCCCAAAAATATATATATGGTGATGAATATTAACTAGGAATACTGTGATCATTTCACAGTTTTGCTGTTGTCAATAAGTCATGTCTGACTCTGGAACCCCATGGGCTGCAGCGCACCAGGCTTCCCTGTCCTCCATTATCTCCTGGAGTTTGCTCAAGTTCATGTCCATTGTATTGGTGCTTTTATCTAACCATCTCATCCTCTGCCGCCCCCTTCTCCTTTTTCCTTTCAATCTGTCCTTCAGGATCTTTTCCAATGAGTCGGCTCTTTACATCAGGTGGTCAAAGTATTGGAGCTTCAGCTTCAGCATCAATCCTTCCAATGAGTATTCAGGGTTGATTTCTTCAGGATTGACTAACTTGATCTCCCTGTAGTCTAAGGGACTCTCAAGAGTCTTCTCCAGCACTAGAATTCAAATGCATCAATTCTTTGACACTCAGCCTCCTTTATGACCCAACTCTCATTGTACATGACTACTGGAAAAACCACAGTTTTGACTATATGGACCTTTGTATGGTACATACAAATATTGAATCATGTGTTGTGTTGTACACAGGTAGGTAATATCGTGCTATATGTTGATTATACCTCAATTAAAAAGTGCCAATGAAGCAAGAATATACAATTGAAAAAAGACAGTCTCTTTGCAAGTGGTTTTGGAAAAGCCAGACAGTCACATGTAAATCAATAAAGTTAGAACACTCCCTCACACCGTACACAAAATAAACTCAAAATGGCTTAAACACTTAAATATAAAGCAGGACATCATAAAACTCCTAGAAGAGAACATAGATAAAATATTATGTGACATAAATAATTTTCTTACATTAGTGTCCCAAGGCAATAGAAATAAAAGAAAAAACAAACAAATAAGACCTGATCTAACTTATACGTTTTTGCACAGAAAAGGAAACCATAAGCAAAATGAAAAGACAGCCTACAGACTGGGAGAAAGTATTCTGCAAATGATGCAAATGACAAGGCTTTAATTTCCAAAAGATACATCAGTTCATATGACTCAGTAATAAAAAGACAAACAACCCAATCAAAAAGTGGGCAGAAGAATTAAATAGACATTTCTCCCAAGAAAACATACAGATGGCCAATAAGCACGTGAAAAGATGGTCAACATAGCTAATTACCAGAGAAATTCAAATCAAAAATACATTGAGGTATATCATCTTACTCCTGTCGAATGGCCATTACTATAAAGTCTACAAACGATGAAATCTGGGGAGGATGTGGAGGAAAAGGAACCTTCCTATAATGTTGGTAAGACTATAACTTGGTGCAACCACTATGGAAGACAGCATGGAGATTCCTTAGAAACAATAGTTACAGTATGATCCAGTAATCCCACTCCTGGGCATATATTCCAAGAATATTCTAATTTGAAAAAATGCATGCACCCCAATGTTCATAGAAGCACTATTTACAATAGCCAAAACATGGAAGCAATCTAAATGTCCGTTGACAGATAAATGGATAAAGACAACGTGATCTACATGTGTATGTGTATATATATGCCTATATACACATATATTTGTATACCTTTTGCAGCAAATTGGATGGACCTAGAGATTATCATACAGGCTTCTCTGGTGGATCAGACAGAAAAGGATCTACCTGCAAGGCAGGAGCCTCCTTGGGTTGGGAAGATTCCCTGGAGAGTGGAATGGTGAACCAGTCCAGCATTCTTGCCTGGAGAATTCCATGGACAAAGCAGGCTGGTGGACTTCAGTCCATGGGATTGCAAAATAGGCAGACACAACTGAAATGACTAGCAGTTTCACTTTCATATATATTACACATATATGTATATACATTATACACATATATATGTATATACAGATCTGAATCACTTTGCTGTACACCAGGCACAGCATTGTAAATCAACTATACTTCACTGCAAAAAAAAATTGCCTCTCAGCCATATATTGGTTTCACATCTAAATTTGATGGGCCTTCTGCTGCTCTTTGTTTTTAGACGCATACTGCATAGTAGTTGATTAATACTGAGGAATAGAGGAAATTTGGGGCTGCTAAGGAGCTCTATTTATGCCACCAGATCAGAAAGCCAAACCGTTCCCAGAAGTGTGTCACATGACCACATCTGCTGCAGATGGTGGTTTAGTCTCTTAAGTTGTGTCTGACTCTTGGGATCCTATGGACTATAGTCCGCCAGGCTCCTCTGTTCATGGGATTTTCCAGGTAAGAATACTGGAGTGGTCTGCCGTTTCCTTCTCCAGTGGATCTTCCCGATCCAGGGATCGAACCCGGCTCTCCTGCACTGCAGGCAGATTCTCTACTGACTGACCAACCAGCGAAGAGGCTGGGAAAGTGCGTCTTTGACAAAGCAAATCAGCTGACTCTCCTGGCCTGTGACCAATCAGGAGCCATCTCCTGAGACTGGGTACACTGGCATCTCAAAGCAATTGGAATCTTTTAATTTTAGAAAGAGGTGGCCAGATGGTGGTTGGGTAGATGATTCCCAGTGACTCTCACGGAGGATTTTGTTTCTTCTTTTACAGTCCCTCAGCTCCCGACACCGTGATTTCCATGTGCTTCATTCTTAGTACATAGGAATTCATAGAATTTAAGCACATTGAACATTGAATCAAATGGCTCATCAAGGATCCCTCTTGTCTCATAGGTAAACTTGCAAAATTTACAGCAAATGTTTTGGAGGCACTGTAGTGAGTGTATTACATGAGATTTCTCCAAAGTCACTCGTTGAACTGGGACTGGCTGATCCCTCAGACCCCCACCCTCAGGCTGAGACTCAGCTCAGGCACGTTTCAACCACTGGGCCATCCCTGGCCCTTGCCCATGTTTCCTGGTGGTAGGTGCTTCTTCTTGGTTCTGCACAGGTTCCCAAGTTTCTCCCCCTCTCTCCTCCCTCCCTCTATGATCTCTCTGCCTCCCCTCTTTCCTTTAAAGCTATCAAGAGACTTCACGTTCCGGTGTCTGCCGCCCCCCCTCCTCTTCCTGCCTAACTTGATAATGATCAGCAGAAGAAAGGGACGCGGTCCCCTTTGCTCTATCATCTCTCAGCCTCTCACCCCTGGCACAGCACATGGTCGGAGCTGGGCACCTGTGTCTGTTGTGTTGAATAGAGTAATGTTCTTGCAATCAGTAAGAAGCTCGGACTAGAACCCACATGCTGGATTGGTCTGCCCATGGCAGAACTGGGCCTCATCCTCACTAAGGATGCTCCAGGATAGAAGTGGTCATAGAGATTCAAAGGCAGCATAGGGTTTCTGGACACAGGGCAGGACAACTGACACCAGGCTGGAAGGGCTCTCTGAGCATCTCAGGTCATCTTCATCACAGGACCATCGTCATCGCAATTCCGCCCCCCCGCCCCGCCGCGAGTGCTGCCTGCCCAACTCCGTCTTTCTCCCCGTCCTCCTTGTCACTGGACACCCTCCGCACAGATGCCAAGTCATCTCCTGCCCAGTCACCACGGCGTGTTCCCTCTCTCTGTTCTGATTTCCCACGCTCCACTGGCTTGGGACTGAGTGGCAGCTCGGCTCCAGAAAGCAGGTGTTGTGGAAGTGAAGCGCGCCCGGCAGACAGCGCATTAGGTAGCATTCGTCTCCTGGGAGCCCCAAGGCTCCAAGCTTTCACGGTCCCAACTGTGCCTCCAAGGGGCAGGAGGACCAGGCCTGCCCAGCCCTGACCAGATGTTGGGGGAAGTTGCCAGGCTGCTGCCAAGAAAATTGCTGTTAATTTATCTAAGGTATAATAAGTATTAATGAAGCCCTTTCTCATGTTTTTGTTTACAAGAAAGTCTCAAATCGAAGTTGACACGGGGGCATCCGTGTGCACTACAGGGTGTGACTCAGATGGAACTCTGCTCCGAGAGCTTGGAGAGGTGGGTTCTAGCTCCTGTCCCACCACTAACTTCCTCAGTAGCCTGGAAACATCCTTGAGCATTTCTGGGTTTTGCATCCTCCTTTGTAAAATGGGAGAAAGAAACTAGAAAAATCTTGAAAGTCTGTTTTAGGTCTCAAAAATGATGGAAAGAGTAAAACCTGGGACTCTACATTCTGGGCTTCCCAGATGGCTCAGTGGTAAAGAATCCACCTTCCAATGGAGGAGATGGAAGAGGCGCGGATTCTATCCCTGGGTGGGGAAGATCCCTTAGAGGGGGAAATGGCAGCTCAATCCAGTATTCTTCCCTGGAAGATTGTATGGACAGAAGATGCCTGTCTGGCTACAGTCCACAAGACTGTGAAGAGTTGGACATGACTCAGCGACTAACACACACACCACATTCTACTCAGCCTTAAAGATGCAGCCTTAGAGCAAGCCCCACACATTATTAGAACTTGAAGACCTTGGTAGTCCTAAGCTCTGCCCTTTACTTGATAGAATGGAGGCCTGAAGAGGCTTGTTGAGTCCCTGGTAGGTCATCATGTGGGTGCAGGCCCTGGGCTCCTGGATTTCCAGACCCAGGTCTGGTCCTTTCTCCACCTTTCAGACCAGAGCTTCTCACCTAGGACAGCTGACTTCTCAGCCTGCATTTCACAGCCAAGACCAGCTCACAAAGAGAGAAAGAGGAAAGGTTTTGTGTGAACCACTCAAGACTGAAACTGGAAAGGAGGTGACTCGAAACTTGAAACGAGGTGAACTGACTGTGTTCTGGCCTAGAGGAAGCCGTGGGCTGGCTGGCCTTAGACCCAGAGCTGGAAGCCCTGGCCAGCACCTTTGATGGGGCCCAGCAACTGGGCCCAGCTCAGCAGTTTCTGACAGCTTCACCCCCGACCAAGCAGAATTCAGGCCAGATTTCACGTGAAATGCAGAGCTCCCATGAACACCCAGCTCAAAGTGAAACACAGGGCAGTGAGAATTCACACAGCCTGAAACCAAATGGGGGAAAAAAAAGACCTTCAATGAATTCCCTCCAGTTCACCAAAACTGCCTCCCAACCCTATAGTTCACTTCCACTTTTCAGCCCAACTTGACTTTGCAAGTCACAGTGATCTCAAAGGCAGGGACTTGTGTGGGATGGAGCCCTGGGGTCTCAGAGACCAGGGTTAGAATCCTTGGCCCTGGGTGTGGTGCTGTGCATCCTCAGGCTGGTGACTTAGCTTCTCTGAACCTTAGTGTTTGGATATGCAAAGGTAACAAGACTTGCTCTCCAGGCTGTTAGTCACAGTATGAGCAGCAGAGACAGTCACTGACCTCTCTCTTTTTGCCAATGTGCTGTGTGATTTTTATTCGGTATCCTTTTTAACCCTTAGTATAGTATTATCAAGGCCATATAGATGATATCTGCATTTTTCACAGCTTTATTGAGATATAATTTATATGCCGTAAGATTCACCTGCCCCAAGAGTGCTAAGATCTTCATTTTATAGATGAGAAAACTGATGCTCAAAGAGGTTGAATACTTGGGACCCCTCTCTCTGTACACTTATTCTATAAAGGGCCAGGTGGTAAATATCGTTGGCTTTGGGGCCACGTGTTCTCTATCACAATTACTCAACTCTACCCTTGTAGCTCCACAGAACCACAGATAAGTTGCAAACCAATGAGTGTGGCTGTGGGCCAATAAAATTTATTAAAAAAAAAAAAAGTGCTGGGTTGAATTTACTGGCCCGTGCTGTATAGCATGCCCCTGTTGAAAACACTACAGTTATCGCCCAAGGCATTCAGAATTCAGTCTGGCCTCTTTACCCTGTTGTACAAAACCCCTCACCACCCAGCCTCTCCCCTCCTAGGGCACCGAGACACCCTTGCTGTGTCTCAATTGTGTGCACTCCCCCTCCAGCCCAGGGGGCTCAAGTCCTTCTGCAGTTCCACAAGGTCCTCCCCTCTTTTGCTTGGCTGGCCTCTCTTCCCCGCTGAAGTCTCAGGTTAAATGCTGCTTCTTTATAGAGCCCTTCTCAGCCATTCCACAAAGGATGGTTCACCTTGCTTGTCCCTTTCAAAGTGCTTGACGTTCCCTGCAGTCCTTTGATGAACTGGTGCTTTGAACTGTTTTCCATCAGTCTCCCTGCTGGTGTGGGAAGTCTGCGAAGATAGAGGTCCTGTGTATCTTGTTCTGGGCTTCCCAGGTGGCGCTAGGGGTAAAGAACTGCCTGAAAATGTGGAGACATAAGAGACATGGGTTCAGTCCCTGGGTGGGGAAGATCCCCTTGGAGACGGGCATGGCAACCCACTCCAGTATTCTTGCCTGGAGACTCCCATGGACCGAGGAGTTTGGTGGGCTACAGTGCCTAGGGTCGCAAGTCAGGCAGGACTGAAGTAACTTAGCATGCCTGTGCGCACACACACACATGTATCTTGTTCTACAGGCTCCAGTGCCTGGCATGGAGGGGGGCACCATACACATTTGTGAGATGAATGGAAGGGATCACAACCCTTCTCTTGGTTTCACAGTCATGCCCTTGGCCATTTTCCTGATGATCATACATGGGACCCTGTGGTCAGGACAGAGCAGGTACCAGGGCATCACTTAATTCCTTGCTCCTTTCTCCCACTAAAACTAGCAGACGCCTTGCTTGGCAAGTGAAGACACTCATCTTCAAGTGATATCAGTTTCTAAAGAGATTGAGAGATGGTCTGAAATACAGGATTGGAGCTATGGAGAAAGTTGCCTTCCAAAGATCCAGGCAAATACATATATGTGTGCTCTCATACTTGGGGACCTAGGGGGATATCTCTCAGTCCCAGCATAACCTTTGCTCCCTCCTCACCAACAGAGGAGAAAAGGAAAGGTACCACTCCCGCCTTTATAGTCATTTATTTTCAAATAATGTCTGAACAACCGTGTTCGTCCTGGAAACATTTAGAAATCGTGCACGTGCTCTTTGTTTTCGACCCTTTTTTTCCCTTTTTTTTTTTTGCTCATTGAAACCTGCTTGAAAGACTAAGGGCAGGCTGCCAATTTCTCTAACCGTGAACAAAAAAGAGAGCAAACACACACACACACACACAAACCTCAGAGAAACGTGTTTAAAATGCAGACAGTTGTTTGGTCCATTTTTGTCTTGAGTATCAGGCAGGAGCGATCAGGAGCTGAGCTTTCTGGGCTTTCATGCTAGCTCTTGATCTGCAATTATGAGAGTCGCTTTACTCAACATCAGGAAACCAACGCAGACCCTGCTCCGAGGATGAAAGCAGAGCCCTGGTCAAACTCTGCTCTTGAGGATGTATTTAACGGAGTAGCGGAAGATGATTAAATAAATCAGGGAATGGTCCTGTCTCATCATGGATGTTCTGTAAACTCTTGGCTTCTGAATATGCCCTGTTGATCCAAAATTGGAAACAGGCTGGGAGAGTTGAAAGAGTTCTGCTTGGAATCACATCTACTTGGGTTTAAATCCTGGCTTCGTGGCTTGCTCTCAGTCGCAAGCTAGTTCAGTTTTAAATCCCTTGGATCTTTAGCTTTTCCTTTCAGCTAAGTGGAAACAAGAGTACCAGTCCCACAGAATGGCTTTGGTAAATAGAGGTATAGTACTTATGGGGTCAGTACATCCATCTCATATAGGGTCATCAATACAAGGAAACTCATGTTATTACTACAGCATGTTCTCTAGTCAGTGGCCTTGGCTGTGTAGAGTTTGCCTGCATATCGTGCTTACAAAATACCCCATATGTTTGATGTGAGCTCTGGGGTCTGCAACCAACCATGATTTTTAAAAGCAGATGTTATTAATCTTCTAAGTACTGCACACCAGCCATGGTGTCATTTAGGACTGACAATGGTTGGTCTGCCTTGTTCCTCTTGGAGATAATTATTTCAAAGCACTAGGAGAGGCTGTTTGTTTTTTAAGAGTTGGGGCCAATTTGCCTTGTGAGAACCCAGTGGCAGCCTGTAATGAAAACAGGAAAATAAGTAAAAATAAGCACAGGCCCCAAAGCTCAGTGCTGAGCATTCAAGGTAGGAAGGCTGAGAGTCAAAGCAAAGCTCACTGGAGACCCAGGAGTGCCTGCCTGCAACCTACTACAGAGTTGGGGATGTTGATGGAGAAACAGGGTCCCAGGAGAGTCTCCCAGTAAGAGGGCATGTGTAACAGAGTCAGAGAGTATGTCTCCCAGAGTCCACACTTTGGAATCATAAGGGGACAATTTCTAGGTTCTGTTCACCCAGGAATAATGTTCTATTCCTAACCAGGTTAGGATGTGTCCTGCCTCTCGAAGAAACACAAGAACTTAATTCACGTCAACAAATGTTAATTATGCACCTTGCTGTTTTTCCGTCACTAAGTTGTATCTGACTCTTTGCAACCCCATGAACTGCAGCACACCAGACTTGCCTGTCCTTCATTATCTCCTGGAATTTGCTCAAATTCATGCTCATTGAGTCAGTGATGCTATCTAACCATCTCATCCTTTTCAGTCCCCTTGTTTTGCCTTCACTCTTTCCAAGCATCAGGGTCTTTTCCAATGAGTCCATTCTGTCCATGGGATTTCCCAGCAAGAACACTGCAGTGGGTTGCCATTTCCTCCTCCAAGGGATCTTCTCAACCCAGGGATCAAACCTGTGTCTCCTGCAATAGCAGGCAGGTTCTTAACTGAGCCACCAAGTAAGCTACAAATTGACTTGGACAAATTAATACAAAGACAAATAATACAACAATAACAACAAAATGGACAGCAGATATTTAATAAAAGAATACAGACAAATAACTAATAAGGAGATGAAAAAGTGTTCAGCACTATTCATTGTCAGGGAGATACATATGAAAACCATGTTGAGATATCACTATATACTTGCAGAAATGGCTGAAATTAAAAATATAGATGATGCTAACTGTTGGTAAGGACATGGAACAAATAGAACTCGTATTACTGGATAGTAGCCAAAAATGGTACAGCTAAAATGGCAAAACACTAAGTGTACACCAAAAATTCCAGTACAAATGGAAAAAATAAAACACAAAAAGATTTGGAAGGATATGGTTGCTGTTGTCCATTTGCTCAGTCATGTCCAACTCTTTGTGACCCCATGGATTCCAGCAGGCCAGGCTTCCCTGTCCTTCATCATCTCTTCTGTTGATTATGAGGGTTACTCCATTTCTTCTAAGGGATGGTTGCCCACAGTAGTAGTACATATAATGGTCATCTGAATTAAATTTGCCCATTCCTGTCCATTTTAGTTCACTGATTCCTAAAAGATGTTCACTCTTGCCATCTCCTGCTTGACCGCTTCCAATTTACCTTGATTCATGGACCTAACATTCCAGGTTCCTATGCAATATTGTTCTTTACAGCATCAGACTTTTTTTTTTTTTTTTTTTTACCACCAGACACATCTACAACTGGTTGTTGTTTCTGCTTTGGCTCAGCCTTTGCATTCCTTCTGGAGCTATTTCTCTGCTCTTCTCCAGGAGCTTACTGGACACCTACTGACCTGGGGGGTGCTCATCTTAATTTATAGTAGCGTCAAACTGGAAATAGAGGAGGAGGGCCTGGAAGGACAATGGATAAATAGAAGGTGCTATCTTGGTACAAGGGGATACTGAGAAACAAAAAGATACAGGCTACTGATATATGCAGCAACATGGATAAATCTCAAAAGCATGTCGAGGTAACAAAGGAGAATATAATATATGATTTCTTTGATACACAGTTTAAGAACAGGTCAAACTAGCATGTGGGGAAAAAAAACAGAATAGTAGGTGCCTCCAGGTGGGGTGGAGGTGGGGAGTCACTGGAAAGGCGCATGAGGGATCTTTCTGGGGTGCTGCAGTGTTCTATATCGTGATGGTATTTTTGGCTATTTGGGTGTATACACTGGTTAAAGCTCATCAGTTCAGTCACTCAATCATATCTGACTCTGCGATACCATGGACTATAGCACACCAGGCTTCCCTGTCCATCACCAACTCCCAGAGCTTCCTCAAACTCATGTCCATCGAGTGGGTGATGCCATCCAACCATCTCATCCTTTGTCGTCCCCTTCTCCTCCTGCCTTCAATCTTTCCCAGCATCAGGGTCTTTACCAATACGTCAGTTCTTCACATCAGATGACCAAAGTATGCTTACGATTTGTTCATTTCATTGAATGTAAATTTGATCTCCAAAGAAAAAAGAGCCATAAACAAATATAGACAAAATATATACTTTTTGCAAAGCAGAGCTTTAATGCATTATGAAATATCTACATTTAAGGAAGCTTTCCAGGTGGTGCTAGTGGTAAAGAAGCTGCCTGCCAAAGCAAGAGAAGTAAGGGACAGGTTAGATCCCTGGGTCAGGAAGATCCCCTGGAGAAGGAAATGCCAACCCACTCCAATATTTTTGCATGGAGAATCCCACGGATAGAGGGTCCTGGCAGGCTACAGTCCATGGGGTCACAAATAGAGATGACTGAAGTGACTTAGCATGCATGCATGCAAGAAAGATAGAGAATTTGTTAACAATTCAGATTAATCTTAAAAGCGTGTGATATCTATGTCCATTACATGGGGCACAACACAAAAAATTTGGTTTTAAAAATTGAAAATATTCCTTAACCTTGAAAACAATTACTCCATAAATCATATAAATCACTCACATTATTCAGGAATTAAAAAAAAAAAATCCCAGAAAGCAACTTGAAAAAATCCTTCTGAGTGCCCCAAACAATAGATGTTAAAAAAAAAAAAAGAAAGAAAGAAAGAAAGAAAACACAGCAAGGACTACCACTTTTTGAACAATGGAGATAAGAGAAGACCCTTAAAGCTCCCCAAAGCACCAACGAGCTGGGATGGCAGTGAATGGTGATTTAGAGTCTGGGGGTTTATGACCTACGGTACACGCAGTGTGGTCCTCACATGGACTATTCAGAGATGTTGGCCTGTGTCACCAGATTTCAACCTTACATGGATGCCATTGAAAGTGAAAGTGAAGTCGCTCAGTCATGTCTGACTCTTTGTGACCCCGTGGACTGTAGTCCACCAGGCTCCTCCGTCCATGGGATTCTCCAGGTGAGAATAATGGAGTGGGTTGCCATCTGTATTTTCTCTAGGGAGAGGTAACAAAAGATGAAAGAAATTAATAAACAGCTTTTCATTTCAGTTGAGCTATGACTTGAGTCTGACCCCATGGATTCTGTTCTTTCCACATTCCAAAAGTTTCAAAACGTTTTCTTATCCGCCCCACCCCCGGCCCCCAACTAAATGTTTAGGCTAAACTTGTTTTGTTGCTAAGTCCGGTCTGACTCTTTTATGACTGTAGCCTGCCAGTTTCCTTTGTCCGTAGGATTTCCCAGCCAAGTATACTAGAGTGCATTGCCATTTCCTTCTCCAGGGGATCTTCCTGACTCAGGGATCGAACCCGTGTCTCCTGCACTGGCAGGCGGATTCTTTACCACGGTAGCACCAGGGAACTGACTACATACCAGGCACTGTGTTAGTACTTACCCACGTTAACTCATTCTTCCCTCACAGAACACCTGCATCGGTTTGTGATTACCTATTTCTTAGTTTAGGGAGCTGAGGTCCTGAGAGGTTGGGTGGATTTCCCAAGGCCATACAGCTAGTTAGTGACACTGCTTGTATTAGAACCCAGGCAGCCTGATTCCCAAGCTTTCCACAGAGCTACTCAGA
Source organism: Oryx dammah (assembly GCF_014754425.2). NCBI lineage: Eukaryota > Metazoa > Chordata > Mammalia > Artiodactyla > Bovidae > Oryx > Oryx dammah. The sequence goes on along the minus strand of NW_024070200.1, from coordinate 6,750,325 downwards.
TCAAACCAGCCAATCCTAAAGGAAATCAGTCTTGGATATTCATTGGAAGAACTGATGCTGAAGCTAAAACTTTGGCTATCCGATGTGAAGAACTGACTCTTTGGAAAAGACCCCGATGCTGGGCAAGATTGAAGGCAGGCGGAGAAGGGGGTGACAGAGGATGAGATGGTTGGATGGCATCACTAACTCGATGGACATGAGTTTGAGCAAGCTCCAGGAGTTGGTCAAGGACAGGGAAGCCTGGCGTGCTGCAGTCCATCGAGTGGCAAAGAGTCAGACGCGACTGAATGACTGAACAGAACTGACTCAGCAAATTGGAATGTGAGACTGCACCGTCTCCATCTGTCCCCTCCCCCTTTTCTGGAAAGGAATCTTTTTAGGTTTGTAAACTCTGCTGTGTTCTACCCAGGCTATTTCTTGATCTAAGGCACAGAAAACCTTTCCTCCACTTTCTCTGAGCTGATAAATGCAGCCATGTTAGTTTCCCTGAGCTGCTGTAACAGATTACTATGAACTCAGTGACTCAAACAACATGTATTCATTATCTTAGAGCCCAATAGGTCGAAAGCCCAAGACAAATTTCACTGGGCTAAAAGCAAGAAGTAAGGCTGTATTTCTTCCTGGAGGTTTTAGGGTAAAATTTCTTCCCCTTGCCTTTTCTAGCTTCTGGAGGGTGTCCCCATTCCTGGCTTATATATTTCCCTGCATCTCCAAAGCCAGCAAGGCAGCATCTCTCCGATCCGGCCTTCGTGTTCACCTCTTTCTCTTTACTAAAGCAGTGAAGTGTTCTCTACTTTTAGCCGGCATATATGATTAGATGGGGTTTGCCTCAGTAGCCTAGGATCATCTCTCATCTCAAGGTCCATATCCTCCATCACATTGACAAGGTCCCTTTTGCCACGTGGGGGTGACATGGTCACGGCTTTCAAGGCTTATACGGGCACTTCTTGTGGGGTCTCTTAATCTTCCTACGACACTACACAAAACACCAAGTCACCCAGGACGCTGGACACGTCACTGACTCTATCTTCAGATTCAGGCAACTCTCACAGTATCCGAGAATCCATCGTTCAATAAAGAAAGTTTTTACGTGCATTATTTCCATGAACATTTCAATGCCTGACCCATATAGCTTGTTTTGTCACTACTCTCAATTTCATATGAGTATCTGCAATAATATTATGGCCGTATTAACTAGCATCTGAACATCAATGCAAATGTTTTTCACATTTATCATTTGATGGGATAAAGTGGGACTGTGTGTGTAAAAGGACTTTGTCAACCCTGAATTTCTGAGCGAAAATCAATTGCAATGAAAGACTAGTTGATGGAGGGCTAGGAGAAAGCTGGGGTCCTGGGAGATGCTCACCAATGTGTGGAAGGGAGAACAGAGCACCCCCCTTTTGCTGTTACTTAAAGGGAACAGAAGGATCTGAACTTAATTTAAGCTTAAGAAAAGTTGATGATTTTATTGCTCTCCAGATTTATAAAGCTACTAGAGATTCTTGCAGAATGAATTATTGAGGATGAAATTGAACCCCAAGCACAGCTGAACAGTGGAAAGCACTGTTGGGACAGGAAAGGCATCTTCACTCCAGAACAGGAGAGGAGGTCATTTTGAGCAGCTCTGAGCTCTAGGCACGTAATTTTCTCCTCTACACTGACCTGAGCACACAAGGGTGGAGGGGCGGGGGCGTGCATTTTCTAAGGAAAGAAAGAACAGAGGAGAAGGCAAGCTGGCTCAAGTTCACAGTGTGATGGAAAAAAGGACCCCTCCTCTCTGGACTCTGAATACAGAACTGGCTTTGAGATTTCCAGAGCTTCTCTTTGCGTCCCTAGGCCTCAGTATTTCCATCTGTAAAGTGAACCTAAGGGACCAGATGAAGTTCTAAGGGGTCTTGTATCCCCAAACCACACCACTTTGTCTCAATAACATGAATCCAGAGAGAAGCTGGGTTTTTGCTTCTCATTCCCGTCTGTCTGCACCACTGATGTATACCAGCACACGTCACCAAGCCATTTCATTGCTGTTTAGATCAGTGCTTCTCTCATGTTAATGCCATGTGAATCTCTTGCAGAGCTTATGAAAATGCAGATTCTTGTCCTGAAGATGTAGCATCAGCAATTCTGGCAAGTCCTCAGATGATGCTGAAACTACTAACTGGATGGGTCTAGAAATGATCATACTAAGTGAAGTAAGCCAGACAGACGAAGACGAATATACAATACTGCTCATATGCAGAATTAAAAAAAAAAAATGGTAGAAATGAACTTATTTACAAAACAGAAATGGACCCATAGACATAGAAAACAAAGTTGTGATTACCAAAGGGGAGATGGGGAGGGCTAAATTAAGCATTTGGGGTTAACATATACAACTACTGTATATAAAATAGATAAAACAACAAGGAAAACTGGGTTTTGGCATCAGACACATCGGCGATCACCTTCCTACTATGAGATCCTGGCAAAGTCACCAAAGCTCCCCCAGACTCAGTCTCCCTCTGATAAATGGGGTGTGTCCTAAGTCACATTGAGCTCTTTGAGACCCGTGGACTATAGCCTGCCAGGCTCCTCAGTCCATGGGATTCTTCAGGCAAGAATACTGGAGTGGGTTATCATGCCCTCTTCCAGGGGATCTTCCCAACCCAGGGATCTAACCCCTGTCTTTTTGTTTGTTTGTTTAATTAATTTATTTTTAATTGGAGGCTAATTACTTTCCTGGCTTCCCTCGTGGCTCAGGGGATAAAGTGTCTGCCTGCTGTGTGTGAGACCTGGGTTCGATTCCTGGATCGGGAAAATCCCCTGGAGGAGGATATGACAACCTACTCCAGTATTCTTTAATGAGGTGGTTTGCACCCTACATAGACAGGGATCAGTCTCTTATATCTCTTGCATTGGCAGGACGGTTCTTTACCACTAGCACCACCTGGGAAGCCGCGGAGTGCTGGGAAGATAATATTAGAACACATTTAGCCTCAGGCACAGGACCGATGCCTCCTTTCTGTTTATCTGTACCTTCAGTTTTGACCGCTACTGCCAGCCCCCAAGCTCAGACTCCGACAAGCCTGGGGAGCTCACCCTCGTGTCTGTGCGCATTGCTCCCTGTTGGGCCACAACTAAAAGACCTCAGTCTTCAGGCCTATGTCTCAAGTGGCTGCTATCAATTCCTGTTTAAGATGGGGAATGATTTGACTATCTTTGTTGTTGCTACTATAAATCCTCTTGGAGTCACATCAAATGGGACAAATTTCAAATTTCACCCATGAGACCGTTATCAAGTTTGCATCCCATTTAGAGACCCACGGTGGAAAATGGATTGCAAAATTGTGTGCACTGCATTTTGAGGCTGAATATTTTAAAACCTGAATGCATAACCCAAAGTTGGCAGAGGGCGAATAAAGCATAGTGACCCATATCATTGAAGGATATCAACTCCACTTCTACTGGGAGTGAGTGGAATCACTTATGAAACAGCTCACTTCCCAGATTCTCCTAAGTTACAACAACAGACAGGAGAGACTGGACTCTTTTCTGCTATTTCCTTCTGCGTCTTCCCTGTGCAGCTTTCTGGTACTCTGGCCTATGAAATAAGATTACAGGAATTCGTAAATCATTAGAAACTTGCCAGCTGTATGTCTGTGACTTAGAAACTGGTAAATTAAAGGGGAAAAAAGCTTTATTTTATATTTGCAAAGTTTTCAATGGACATCAGCTTAGGTTTAAAATAGGTTATAAAACACAGTTTCTGACTCAGACCTGCAGATAATCCTTTCACAGTTGAAATGGTTCATATAACACTAGAAACATCACAAAATACCCTATTATGAAACATGGGCTTACCACCATGCCTTTTACAGTCTGCAGCATTGCTGAGTCTCATTTTTGTTAAACATTATCATGTTGTCAATTTTCTGATCTCATCCCTAATCTTGAAAATGTGCCCCTGATTTCTATTTCACTTACACCAGTAATAAGACATTGTTTGTTCTTTCGTAGTCTATTTTCCTTGGTGATCATGACATCACCATTTACTATTGTTTATGGCTCCTAATATACATCTTGACATCCGGGGCATATATTGTAAAACTCAGTGAAAATCTGTCTAAGAAGGGCTAGAGGATGGTGGAGTTGTTATCGTATGTTATCTCTTCATAAGGCATTGATAACATAAGATAATGTGACGACTTCTTGTTTTTTCAGATATTTCTCCTTTGGTGGCTGTGTGTCAGGTCTGATGTTGTAGGTTCCAGGGCTTCAGCCTTCACCTGGCAGAAACTGAAGTCTGGGAGGGGGCGGGCAACACACGTAGGAACAGACACACACTATATTGAGTGATTATGGCTAATCCTTGTAATTGTGTACGACTTCAGAGATGACAAAAGGCTTTCACATTTATTATCTCATTTGATCTCTGCAGTAGCTCTGGGAGATGTGCAAGGCACTTGTCATTAACCCTATTTGCCAGACAAGGAAGCTGTTGGGAATCGAGGTAGCATTTTGTGGTGTTTGATGATGTTTGGACCAGGGACCTGTTCATGACCGAATCCCAGCAGACGGGTCACACCTCCCCCTGGCAGACATGCGAGAGGAATGAGAGGTGGGCGGGGTCCCCTGCTGGGTGGATGGCAATGGTCCCAGGAGGCCTCTGAGTGGGGCCGGGCAGAAGGGAAGGCCTACGCGTCAGGACTGGGCAGGGCACCTCATTGCCCAGAACACGTAAGTCTTCACTGCTATCCTGGTCAGGCCACGTGGGTAAAGAACGTCCAGAAGGGATGAATCTGAATCTGGCCAAGACCTTCATTCTGCATGGAGCTCTCACATGGACCAGGCTTGGGAAGAAGGAAACACACACACACACACACATTCTTTATTTAATCCTTAAGGAAATTATATTTAGTTATCTTCATTTTAGAGATTCTTATTCTGAAATTTAGAGAGAATAAGTTACTCCCGAGGTATACAATTAATAGATTTTATTGTAATAAAGAAAGATGTAAAGGGAATTCCCTGGTGGTCTGGTGGTTAGAACTCCATGCTTCCACTGCAGAGGCCCTGGTTCACTCCCTGGTCAGGGAATTAAGACCCTGCATGCCATGGCATGAGGCCAAATTAAAAACAAAAAACCAAAAAAAGTTTGTTTGACAATGGATTGTTCTTTCTACGTATAAATATAGATGGTCTTCCCAGGTGGCGCTAGTGGTAAAGAACCTACCTGCCAGTCCAGGAGATGTAAGAGACACAGGTTCAATTCCTGGGTCAGGAAGATCCCCTGGAGGCGAGCATGGCACCCCACTCCAGTATTCTTGCCTGGAGAATCCCCATGAACAGAGGAGCCTGGCGAGCTATGGTCCACAGGGTCGCAAAGTTGGACACGACTAAGGCGACTTTGCACACATGTGTAAATATAGATACAGATCATACATTTGTATATGTGTGTATAGCACTTTATATAGATCTAATGTATGTATACAGATATAGATATTAATATAGAGAGACAGAGATGGCTAGATTCTTTACTTTCCTTGAAGTATACAGCACAGGTGTGGAGAAGGACAGGTATAAGCCTAAAGCTTATTTCCTCTTCACACCCAACTCAGGAAGCCCGGCATCACCACCCATCAGAGAAACCCTCCGCAGACTCGCTCCATCCTACCCATTCCTACTTCTCACAGCCCAGATTAGCTCTCACTTAGCTCCCAACCTGTATATCGATGAATCGAGCTCTGTTGTGTCTGGATTCTTTCACCCAATGCATTGTTTGCCAGATTTAATCTCATTATGTATTTTGCCTTGAGGATTCAATTGTGCTCACCCATAAGTGAGCTTTTAACTTAAGAACTTGATTTCTTGGTCTGTAACCGTGGCCTGATATTTCATGAAACTAAAACTGCATGTAAGCACTAGAAGGTGTAGGGGATACCAGCTAACGGAAGACCTGGGTTTGTGTCCATGGCAGATCTGTAACTAGCTGTGTGGCCTTAGACAAAGCTCTTAACTTCTCTGTGCCCCGAGGCTCTGGTAACTTGGCAGGGTTTTTCTCCAATACCCACTTGATATGACATTTCTAGATCTTGTGTCTGAGAGGTATAAATCAGGATATCTCCCTCAAGAGCCAGACATGTTTATTTTGTCCAGTTATCTCTCCAGAGGTGGAAGTTTTTTTCTAACCCATCTAATAATTCATTACATTTTCTGTTCAATAGGCGCGCATGCTCAGTCGCTCAGTCACTCAGTCGTGTCCGCTCTTTGCAACATGAAAGAAACATGTTGTGGGAAAGAGACATGGGCCACAGCCCTCCAGGCTCCCCTGTCCATGGAATTTTCCAGGCAAGACTACTGGAGGGGGTTGTCATTTTCTGCTCCAGGGGATCTTCTCGACCCCGGGATCGAACCTGCATCTCTTGTGTTTCCTGCGTTGGCAGGCCGATTCTTTACCACTGAGCCACTGGGGAATCCCTATGCTTTTGTCAATTTAAGAACTCATTCCGGCAAGTTCCTTCCTCTGGACTAGCCTGGCAACGTCCTTACTGGCCCTTCTGAGGCTGACACCTTTCCTTCCAGCCTCTTCTCCAGACAGAATGGGCATTTATCACCAGTGTGATCTCTCTAAAATCAAACCCAACCGTGACTTCCCCTAAAGAATGCTTTTCATCAGCCCCTAGTTGTCGATGGAATAGATTCCTAGTTATTTAGCATGACATGCAAAGCCCATTTTAATTTGGCCCAACTTGCCTCATATTCCAGGTGGCACTGGTGGTAAAGAACCTACATGCCAATGGAGGAGACATAGGAGATGTGGGTTTGAACCTTGGGTCAGGAAGAGCCTCTGGAGGAGGGCATGGCAACCCACTCCAGTAGAATGGCCTGGAGAATCCCGTGAACAGAGGAGCCTGGAGGGTCATAGTCCATTATGTCACAAAGAGTCGGACTGAAGCAACTTAGCACGCATGCGCGCACACCTCATATCCAGCCATTTCCCTAACCAACCTTCCTGTCGGTGCCAGACCCCAGATTCTGATTCTGACCTAGCAGCTGCTTTTTCCTCTGCTTGACGGGGGACTGGGAAACCGTGCCTTCTCCCCGCAACTTGGGGCTAAATACAGCTCCATATTCTGGTGGTACAGCCCATGAGCTAAGGATGGTTTATGGTTGAAAAGTTAAAAAAAAAAAAGAATATTTCATGACATGTGAAAATGACAGCAAATTCACATTTTAGTGTCTATAGATAAGTTTTATTAGAAGACAGCCATGCCTGTTCATTTAGGTGTTGTTCACAGCTGCTTTCAGAAGACAATAGCAGAGTTGCCTGCAGTGACAGAGCCAGTGTGGCTGGCAAAGCAGAAAATACCTACTAGTTAGAGCGTTATAGACAGTCTGTCGTTAACCTCTGATCCCTATTAACAGCACTTTGTGTAGGTAGATATACATGTATGTATATATGTATGGGGGGAGGGCTTCCTAAATGGCTCAGTGGTTAAAAAATCCACCTGCCAGTTCAGGAGATGCAGGAGACTCGGGTTCGATTCCTGGAAGAGCCTCTGGAGAAGGAAATGGCTGCCCAGTCTAGTATTCTTGCCTGGGAAATCCCATAGACAGAGGAGCATGGCAGGCTGCAGTCCTTAGTGTTGCAAAGTGTTGGACGTGGCAGTGACTGAGAATGCACTTATGCACGCATATGTGTGTGTGTGTTGTGTATTAATACATATGTATACATAGTTGATAATTTTTTATCTGGGTAGTAATGCTTTATTCACTTTTGTACCCTAACCTCTAATACAGAGCTTGACACGGCAATGTGCATACAAGTGTTGTTAAATTGCCTCAGTTGCTTTGGTCCACTGTTCAAGTCAGTGACTCCGAGGTTTAACTAAATAACGGTTAGTGCATTTACCCAGAGGTTGTATGTAGACTTCAGCTTAGAACTCAGCATGAGTGGGAGTAGTAAATCCAGGTCAGTTGCTCAGGAATTTATGGTTGGCTCTTGAGTAGTGGGCATTGTGTTAGCAATACCCAGTTCAAGGCTGCAAGAGATGACCAAGGTATGAATTCTCCCCTGAGGTTTACATTTTAAAGGGTGAAGACAGATGATAATGGACCATTTGAACATGCTTCTGGTTCGGTCTGTGTTTTAGGAGAGAGAGGACATTCTTAGAAATGGAAGAGATACAGTTCTTTCTGTGAACATTCCCCAAGCAAATCGTTTGACTTCACTAACCTTGACTTTCACATTCAGAAATGGGCTTGAGTCTAAAACAGATCAAGCCTGAAGTCCCTTCCAACTCTAAGTCTACAGGTTTATTTTATTTTTCAATTTGACTGTTTTATTTAACTTTTCAATAGGTGTCTTTCTAACCAATGGCATCCAAGAGTTTGGCTTATTTTATCATGTGTGCGTTTATCTACTCTAAAGGCATTATTCAGAGGCTTTTCATCACAAAACCCGAGGGAGACCTTTCGATCTTAAAAAATACTAGAATATGTAAACAAAAGACTCTCCATATCAAGGAGAAGATAAGGCTGTATTTCAAAGTTCATTTTTTTAATTACCAAATCACTTCAAACAGTTTCCAAATGTAATAAGAACAATATGGTGAGACTCTTGATGTTGGCTTCAACAATTAGTGTGTTATTAATTAAACTCTTGAGTAATATAATAACTTGACGGTTAAAGCCCCTCTTTGCATTTAAAGTGCATGCAAACTGTGGCTCCAATTATAAATAAACTCTACTGCTATGGGCTTAAAACTGCAAATTTAATTATTCAGAGCAAATTGTTCAATCGCTGCTCTGTTCTAGAGAAATGCTTCCTGAATATTCTAGTGGGTTCAGTACAAATGTGTGTCTAAAGGAGAGTTCCATAGAATAAGCTCCCTTGTATATCACTTGGTCACCCCATCCTCCCCACCCTCTCTGTTTCCGCTCCAGATTGAAAATCCAAATGGGTTCTACCAGACTCCTGGCTCTTCCTGTTCCATCTACCACCCTCTCAGTTCTTTGCTGCTAGGATAAACTCCGCACTAACCATGATGTGAGCATGTCCCTTCATCATTTAAACACTAACAAATATTTCCATAAGTTTCAGAATGAAGCTTAACCCCTCCCCCCATAGCCTTGTACACCTGCCCCTGTAAGGAGACACATCACCCGCCATGTCTAGCTCCTTAGCATCTGTCCCTTACTCACCCATTTGTTCGTCAGGCTGACCCTGTGATTTCAATGAGAAAAACTGCTTTGTGCCTCCGGTCCTTTGCACAAGCAATTCCTTTCTCCCGGAATGCCTCCCTTTTATAGTGAACTCCGGTTTGTCCTGTGTTACCCAACACTGTTCATTTTTAGCACTGGAAAGAGAGATACCTCTTGGAGCAAGCCTGGGTCAGAGTGTTGAATAGCCCCCAAAAGCAGAAAGTCATTGCAACTTCCAAGGCCATCTCAGAAAAAGGACCCAAGAACCCTAGTTCAGGCCAGTAATTGATATCACTTGGGGATTCCAGAAACCAAGTCACTCGTCCAGATCACTGTTTTCTGTGACTTCTATTTGCTTCGTATTAGAGGAAAACTCCAGTCCAGAGTGAGCCTTGTGAAGAGCCTCTGAGGTGCCATTGTCTCTCTATGTAAAGGTCTATAGAGGACCATCTCCAGGAAGGAATGGCACTGATTCAATACGCCAACTTCCCCCAGGAAGACCATCAGAGAAAATGACGACCACACGAAGATAACTTGCAAGAAGTTAAAAGTAGTTCAGTAACCCTAAGAATGGGTGCAGACAAATGGTTATGGGGATTTTAAAAAGAGAATAAGCAGCACTGGCTGGGGACATGTTCAAAGCCTTCATGAAGGAAGTGCCACTTGTGATAAAGGTATGAAGACCAGTTAGTCTAGTCAAGACCTGTAGCTATCACGGGCTAGTCTCCATACAGCATCAGGTAGGACACTCACTTCCTGTCCACAGACTCTCTACCTTTCATTCATATCAAAGATTCTGCAGTCTTCTTGGTTTGTTGGAGGGGCTCTTAATACAAAGCAGTGATTTCCAAACTTCCATTGCAGCTCTAGACAATCTATTTGACTTTCGCTCTATCTAATCTATCATATATGCTATTGTCTCACTATTGCTCCCTTTAATGGAGTCTTTTTTTTTTAACTTGGATGAATCTCTTTTTTTTTTTCCCACAAATCTATATTATATTTTTAAAGGGATGGCAGTATCCCACATCATCAATTATAAATGAAGATAAAATAAAGACAATGATAATAAAACATTGCTATGAAATTCTAGCTAGATGCTGTAGCCTACCAAGGCTTGAACCTATGGCTTGCCCTCTCTCTGTTAAGAAGAGAGATTGCAAGTCTGTGTAGAAAGACATTAAAAATATACATGCATGTGTCTCCAACCTTAAGCTTTCTCCTTGAAGCCATTGAAATAAAATTGAAAGCAATAGACACATTTCATCATGAGATTTGGTGCTATCTGACGACCCTGATGTGCACTGCCTAAAATCATCTCGGGTCCCATCTGTGTAGAGCTGTACACTTGGAGAATCACTGATAGGAAGGTAAGAAGACTGATCCCATGTTCAGAGATCCCTGGTTCCATTTCCGGGTCACACGCCCTTGAGCAAGTAACTGAACCAGTGGGACACGATCTCCACGTGTCCACAATTAAGATAATAAGGCACATTACATTTATTCCTGTGGAGTCATTCACCCATTAACATTGGAAATAACCACTGTGTACCTACTATGTGATAGGTCTTTTCCTGGGCTTTAGGCTGTTTTGAAGAAAAGGGGAGATATTGATTGTGAAAACACACTGGGAGGGGATAAACAGCCCTTACCATCATTTCCATAGCAATAAGCTGGGGAAATGAGTCCTTCAATGGTGCTCTTCCAACCTGCCTGGAGGAGGCTTTCTTGGCCCAGGAATCTGGAGAGGCTTGAGTTAGACCTTCTGCAGGTCCCCTGGAGCCTGGTTCTGAGGTCTAGGATGCTACCTTGTTTTTTGGGCGCTGTCTGTACTTCAGGGCAGGTACTGTTACTTTAAATCTCTGCCCAATGTAATTAAAATGCCTGTGAGATAAGATCAGAAGCTAAAGAGAACAGCTGAAGGGCAGTCAAATTATTTTAATAATGTAACCATGCTTCAAATTTTAATTTGACTTTACTTTACATGCTTTATTATCTGAATGGGACAAATGAAAATGCAATAAACTTTAGAGGTCTGATCAACTTGAGCCTTAAAATTCTTAGTGATAGTTAGAGTAAGACTCCCTGATGCTTCTTGATACTTTAAGATCAGAATCACAGACAGCTCTGGATTTTAGGTCAAATCTCACCTCTGACCCTGATGCAGAGGCATGCCCTTGCTTCCTCTTCTGCCAAATGTAAATAGTGTTTCCTGCCTGGCCCATGTCTACTGAAGGTCTCCATGGGCTTCAGTAAGTATGTCTCAGAGACATACCTGGACAGTGTACAGAGAAGACAAGCCAAGCCCAGCTTTGGAAGACTCCAGAACCTTGCCACAAACCATCTTCTGTTGTTAGCTCTTTCTAAAAGGGAAGACTTTACTGACATTTGCACATATGCTTTCTTGCCTCTATGTGTTCTCATTTGTTGTATAATGTTTCAAAGACCACTTTTCAAATTCTATCATCTGCACATGACCTCGCCCCTGTTTCCTCCACTGCAAACTCCACTCATCAAACAGCTCAATCTACCAGTAAAAGAGCGGTTAGCTGCTCACCCTTCTCTCTTCTTCCCATGCATGTAGATGGACAGCACTTGCTAAGTTCCCTTGCAGGTATATGTGGCCATGACTGATCTCTAGCTGATGGAATGCAAGCAGACATGATGCACGCCTCTTCCAGGACTGCTCCAGGAAAACCAGGACTTCCTGGTGAGCATTGCATGGAGCTGTTGAGAAGGCAGAGACTTAGACCTTCCCTGGTGGCTCACATGGTAAAGAACCTGCCTGCAATGCAAGAGACCTGGGTGGGGAAGATCCCCTGGAGAAAGGAATGGCTAACCACGCCAGCATTCCTGCCTGGAGAATCTCCTGGACAGAAGAGACTGGTGCGCTACAGCCCATGGGGTCACAAAAAGTCAGACATGACTGAGCAACTACGCATGCGTGCACAAGAGGGGCCTGAATTTAAGTGAGAGTCCACACTGCAGATTTATGCTTGGGAGTTGATATTTAGAGACATCTGACTGGATAATACCACCCGAGGAAACCAAAAGGTAAAAGAAAATGCAAGTGTCTGTAAACAGGGTTCTAAGTACCGCCGTGTCTAGAGATCTGAGTGATAGAGACGGGTTAGTGAATGGCAATAACCCAGCGGAGGGAAGGGGTTGAGAATGTGGGCAGGTCAATGGAATCCTAACACTGATGCGTCACATCACATGGGGGGAGGAACTGGCGCCAGATTTCACAATCAGCATCATGGGTAATATGGGGGAGAGCTGTCCAAGCAGGATGATGAGGCTGGAAACTTGGCTGGAGTGTGTCCCTAGAGAGGAAGGAGACCTCAGGGCGCCAAGTGCACGGATTTTTGCTGTCATTGGAGATAGAAAATACCAGAGGATCAGTCTGCTTATAAACGTTAATGGAGTCTGCTTGGAAGCTTGACTGGGTTGGGGGTAGAAGAGTCGGTTCTAGTTTGTTCAACTGACTCCTCTTTGTTCCTTTGCCTCATTCCTTCCTTCCCTGGCCCTTGAGTGGCTGCTCACTGGAGTGGCTCTCTCAGAGAAACCTCTGGACCATGTGGGTTCAGCTGGAGCCCTCACTGTGCCTGCCCAGCACCCTATTGCTCCCGCCTTATCCTGGACACCCTTTCACTGCCTGTTGATCAGATCAGGAACCTTGTGAGCCCAGGCCATGCTCCTTGTTTTTGCCGGTGTGGAGTGGGGTGCAGAGTAGGTCCTCATCTGGTGCTTGGCAATGGAATGGTTGCAAAAATGACTAAGATGAAATTCCTTGCTGTGGAGTGGCTCAGGGTCACGTCGGGAAGGGAAGAAACTATTAATTGCAGTTCGGAATGGGAGGGGCTCTGAGAGAGGTGGTTAGTGATCAATGAGGCAGGGAAAAAAAAGAAGAGCTCATTGTTCTGAGATGGAACAATGATGCTCAGCTGGGCTGGAGAACATTCTCCTGGCTGGGCTCTCAAGTGGGCAAGATGGGGCCTCTGCTGTGTCTTACGGACAGGCTTCCAGAACTGTATAGGTGTGCACTCAGCTTTCCCCCAGCCCCCGGCAGAACACTGCATGGTCCTACTGTATGTGAACAGTACACAGCTCTCACGCAAACCTCAGCATCTGCTTCTACAGCCAGCACCGGCTTCGCGGGTCTCTGGGTCTCAGAGTGCCCAGCACTTGGGTCCATGCTCTGTAGTCGCCATCTTGAAATTCTTAGGTTTTTAATGAATGGCTCTGCATCTTCATTTGGTGCTATTCTTTTGTATTATATGCTGACCACTGTAGGCGTTTATTCTGTTTAAAAGGATGAGGCCACTGATATCCATCTGGATATCTGGGCAGGGTCAGATTTCTAAGTTCATGCTTGGTCACTTGTTTGGATGGTAGCCCACCAGGCTCCTCTGTCCATGGGATTGTCCATGCAAGAATACTGGAGTGGATTCTATTTCCTCCCCCAGTGAATCTTCCCAACCCAGGGATTGAACCTGAGTCTCCTGCACTGGCAGATAGATTCTTTACCACTGGGCCACATGGAAAGTCCAGATTCCCAAACACATTTCTAAATCCTGACTCTGTCTCTTTCTGCATATATCTCTTTATATGATTCCATTGCCTATGAGCTCTGAACTGCAGACCCCATGTGGAGTAGCATGGACCCAAAGGATGGCTGAGAATTGGGAGGGTTATTTTCTACCTGGAATAAGCTAGAAGTTAATCCAGGTAGAGGGGACAGGTCACAATTCGATTCATCAAATATACATATATGATGTATATGAGAGAGACAGATATATGAGAGAGACAGAGAGACCATCCCAGGCATCTGGTGTGGAGTCAACAGTGTACCACGTGAGCAATGGATGCAGGTTCCATATCCTGTCACTTAGACGACAAGGGATACGCCTTCCTTGTGATGTTCAGGGCTCCAGCATAGTCACTTATGACAATAAATACATCTTTCACATCCGTGGCAAGGATCTTTATAATCCTTCCAACAATGTGTGTGAGGAGTGAATAAGCCTTTGACCTATTTCCCAGGTAAGAGAACTGAGTCCTGAAAGGTTTAGTGGGCTGCTCTGGGCTCAGCAATCAGTCTCTTGAAGCCAGACTCCCCGAAGCTGAAAGAGGCCTGGGACCCACTCTCTGTCTGTTGAGTATGTAGACTGCAGAACAGTCTTCATTTCCAAAAATGCATTTAGCCCTTTTATTTCTGAGTGAACAAGCTGTCATTTTAGCAGGAGCCAGAAAGGTGACTGGTTCTGTGAAACTTTCTATAAAGAATTTATGAAGATGAAGGCTTTGCAGACCTAGCCTGTCTGCACTGGAGTCAGGAGGAGCTCAGGAAGGCGCAGACGGCCCCCTTTGCCCAGGCTCACCATCTATTTACCTTGGGTTTGACCTCCAGCTAGAAGCCTTGTGCTTGGGGAAAAAGATCTTTCTTTCTCATTTTTAACGTCATGATCCCTTTCAGCAAGTTCACCCTGCAGGGTTAGGCTCGCCTGCTGCACCTTCTAAAGCCCAGGGCTGCCAATGGGAGTCTGAGCTTCTATGGGGAGTTCGTTTCAGCTCAGAGGCTCCCCTTGAATCCAGACCTTAATAGGGCAAAATGCACTCTTCGATTTTGTGGCTTTAAAGAAATGCATTTAGCCAATAAATGTCCCTTCCGCCACAGATATTTCACACAGGAACTAGAGTGCAAAGGGGAGCTTAATTAAAAGCTAACAATTCCCAGTTCCAGCGTTGGCATGTGGAGTCAGCCTGAGTATGGAGGTGAGATGCCTGCTGCCAGTCTGGGGTGTAAAGCGTGTGACGTGGAGGCCAGGACAAGAAGGTGTCCTTTGAACAGGCACCTGTGGAGCAGATGCTGCATTGCTGTTGGGAAAGGAGCCGAGGGAAGGCTCCTCCGGCTTTGAAGAACTGCTCACTGTGTCAGAGGAAGTTTCACTCTATGTCAGGCCCTGGCATCAGTACGCCAGGCGGGGATAAGGGAAGGGAATGGGGGGTTTCATCCATTCACTCATTCATTTAGTCAACACTCAGTCATGACTGTGTCATCACTTCACCTAGAGCATCTCCCCATGGGTTACTCCAGGGACAAGAGGAGGGGACAGGGGGCTGATGGCATTCATTCACTCACTTCTTCATTTAGTCAACACTCACTCAGACCTTCTCCCCTTGGGTTCCTTTGCGTGGTCATCACTGTGTCCTTCCAAAGATGTTGAATGTGACCTTATTTGGAAATAGCATCTTTGCAGATGATCAAGTGAAAAGGAGATCATGAGGGTGGGCGCTGACCCAATATGACTGGTATCCTTATAAAAAGGGGCCTTTGGGACACAGATGCACATATAGAGAAGAGGCTATGTGAAGATAAAGGGGGAAATCTGGGTGATGCTTCTACCAGCCGCAGAACACCAAAGGTTGCCAGTAAACCGCCAGAATCTAGGGAGAAGCAGAGAGTAGATTCCCCCTCAGAGCCTTGGAAGGAACCTGCCAAGGTTTTGATCTCAGACTTCCAGCCTTCAGAACTGGGAGAATAATTTCCATTGTCCTAAACCATCCAGTGTTTGGTACTTTGCTACAGCAGTCCTAGCAAACCGACACAGCAGTCTAGTGGAGATGAGCAGAGCCAGGCAGGTTTTGTAAACTGCACTGTGGAGGTGGGCATCGAAACACTGAGGATGGGGGGTGGGGCAACTTGTTCTGTGTGAGGGTAAGGGGGGAATTCCCAGCGACGATGCCCTTAGCATCTGAGAAGACAGTCCCGCCCAGCAGGTGTTGCAAGGCCAAGGCTGAGGACAGTAAAAGTTGTGCTCAGTAGCAGGGGGTATATAAGGCACAACGTTGACCCTCAGCCTCTGTCCCCAGTGGTGGCAAGCTGGGAGGGAGACAGAAAATCAACAGAAGTGTATAACAAAATGTTCACAGAAGACAGGAATCGACGAATCTCACAGTGTTTGGGAAGGCAGTATGTCAGCCTCTCTACTCTGAACCACCCCCCAAATATCCTTTTCTCACTAGGCCTTTCCTAAATCCTGTGTTACACCCCTTGTTAATTTTATTAATGTCATTCATCTCAAGCTCTCTTAGAGGCAATATGGGCTCTCACTTTTAGTAGATGTCAGCAATAATAATGATCCCTGTAAACCCATCTCAATCAAAGGGCAGCTTCAGGATCTGTAAGGAAAAGAGCACCGATCTATTTTTACTTCTAGGTCCTATGTTACTCAATGACAAAGAGTGAAATCGATTTATTTTCAATAATTGTGCCCAAACATGGCAAAGCCTAGGGAAAGTTATTAGTCTTGTATATCCTGTCAGGAAAGTGTCGGAGGTTGAGCAGCTAGGCCAGGCCAGGGCCAGGTGTAGGATCTGTGTCTTCTGTATGTTGGACATTCACGGTTACACTCAGTCGTGGGCATGGTCTCCAAGTACAACTGCACGCAGGTGTGCCTCTGTCTCTCTGCTTCAGTTTGAGTGGTTGGATCGCCATCAGCAGCAGTGGCAGATGTGACTTGCCTTCACTATGGAACTATTGATCAGTGGGTCTAGAGTTCCACAGGTCACTGGTGTGAGGCTCTAGGACCCAGGTTGGATCCATCAGGATCCTCATGGCATCTCGGAAGGTCATTTCCAATTCCTTTTTGGTATTCACCTTAGTCAGGTTTTCATCACATTTGTTGCAAAAATCGCAACTCATAATTGTCAGAGAAGTATTATGTGCCAGAAACATATACAGATATGTTTTCAATTGCCCTTTGGTAATCATATGCCCAGGCACCAAACTTTCATTTGTCAAGAAACCTGGCCTCCAAAGACAATTTTTCATTTAATCTTTCTGACAATCTATGACTTAGATCATCCTTGTTTATGAATGACGAAATTGACATTGAAAGGATCTGGCTAAACTGCCCAGCCTCATAGCTGAGACCATCACTGCCTCCACAGTGTCTACATATTTTCACGTCTTCCTTCTCTGGGACCCCATTGCTCTACAATTAGGTCATATTGCTTAAGCCAGTGCTACGTCCTTTCTGGTTAACTGGCTGAGTTTGCATAATGAGATAAAGAAGACCTTGAGAGGAAGGGGTGAGGATGGATCATAGCCTCATTCACTGGTAAGTGGGAGGCAGAAAGCAAAATTTACCCAAGAATTAGAAACCAGTGAAATGGGGTCTGTACACACCAGCCACCACTCTGACCCTATGCTCATGAAAAACCAAGAATTATAGGGAGAAAAAAAATCCTCATCCACCATAACAGCTAAAAGACAATATTGGTTTGATTCCAGAAAACAGCTGCCTGAAGAAACTCAGTGGACACACTGCAGGAACCTCCTGTGTGTAACTAATTTCCACGCCCTTGTGGATTTCTAGCCAGTCCAAGTTGGCAGCTCAGACTTCCAAGTTTTGCTGTGTGCTTGCTATTTAATACCTAGCCTTGCTCCCAGCTGTGTTCTGCAGACCAGCAAAAATCAAGCAAAATTCTAATAACATAAGTGAGGAAAAAACATTTAGCCCTGCCATGTCCAGGGCAGGCCTGTTGGAACCATAAAATAGGAGCTGGAGGACTCCGGTTTGACTCTGAGTTCTGCTACTTACTCAGTAACCTTGTAGAATTGATTCGTCTTCCCTGAGCTCCCACTTCTTAATTTACCAAAAGGGCTATTGTACCACCCAAGACCTGGAAAGCAATAAGCAATGTGTGTGAAAGCCAGTATTCAAAGCTTCCATACCATTTTTCTTTCACATGTAGTTTAAACACTCCTCTTGGCTTCCCCCTTCACCTTTTACACATTTCTCAGAACTCGTGCATACACCTTAGCACTTTATAATGACCTGTGTACTTGGGCAAACTCTAGGAGAAAAAGAGGGACAGGGAGGCCTGCATACTGCAGTCCATGGGGTCGAGAAGGGTCACACACGACTTGGCAACTGAACAGCAACAACTGAGATCACCTGTTCTTGTCGCTGGTGTGTGGGCAGATACTGCAGAGATAAGTATGTGTGTGCCCCAGAGGAGTCCCCAGGCTAACAGAGGGGTTGATGTAGTGATGCAGATGTCATCAGTGCAGCGACTTATGCTCAGAGCTATTACAGATGCAGAAACAGAGGCTGGCAGAAACCAAGAGCAGGAGATGAGTCCTGCAGCCTGCGAGCCTGAGAAGTTGCTTTACATCTGCAGAGAGTCCTCCATGAGCTGAGCCCCGAGGGGCAAGTGGAAAGCACTAGACTGGCCAGTGAACAGAGTCACAGCACAGTTAACACCAGGACACAGAGGTGGAGCACAGAGGAAAGGGTGGCTGTCTGGGATTGGTCACAGGGAAGTGTATTTGAGTCAAGGCATGGAGGGGAAACGGGTTTTCCTGGTGGCTCAGCTGGTAAAGAATCTGCCCGCAATGCAGGAGACCCCAGGTTCAATCCCTGGATTGGGAAGATCCCCTGGAGAGGGGAATGGCAACCCACTCCAGTATTCTTGCTTGGAGAATTCCATAGACAGAGAAGGCTGACGGGCTACAGCCCATGAGCACACAGAAAGCTGGACACAACCCAGCAACTTTCACTTTTTTTTTTTTTTTTTTTTTTGAGAATGAACAAGGTTTATTTCAGGTGAACTACTGCATTTTTCAATGAAGGGGGGGTGAAAATAAATGATTCTTCACAGGTTTGATGGTGGTTAAAAATTAAGATTACAGAGTTAGTTGAAGGGCATTAAGCTTGGACTTCTTTCTGGGGAATCTGTTCAGGTTCAAGGGGAGGAAAAGAAAGTAACCTGTGCTTCACGTAGCTACCTCGGGCTCACGGTGGAAGAAGCAAGGATATTTTGAGATAGTAAAGCCAGAAAGACCAAACGAAAGGTGGCATTTGACCCTATGTCATATCCAGTAACAAATGTTCTTCATTCATTTTCAGTGGATAAATAAGATAATATGAAAAAAAAGTGTTAGTCACTCAGTCATGAATGACTCTTTGCAATGCCATGGACTGTAGCCCGCCACACTCTTCTGTCCGTGGAATCATCCAGGCAAGAATATTGGAGCGGGAAGACATTCGCTTCTCCAGGGGATCTTCCCAACTCATGGATCAAACCCAAGTCTCTTATATTGCAGACAGATTCTTTACAGCCTGAGCCACCAGGGAAGTCTGGTAATATATATGATGCATATATATGAATATAATATATTCATATATATGCATACATGTAATGCATATACTTTATATGTAATATTAATATATGCAATGTAATAAATAGTAGAATGTCATTCAGCCATATCAAAGAAGGAAATTCCCCCATCTGTGATGACGCATATGAACCTGGAGAGAACACTGGTATAAATAAACCAGATAGAGAAAGACGAATACCATGCGATCTCAGTTATCTGTGGAATCAAAACAAAAAGTGTTGAACTCAAGAATCAGACGGTAGAACGGTGGGAATATTATATACAGTGTGGTGAGTGCAGTTAATAACACTGCATTACAGAAAAAAAGGAACTATGTGATGTGATGGATGGCTGCGGTAAGCACTTCACAATATATTCATATACCAGATCACCACATTAGTTACCTTAAATGCATAAAATTATATTTCTCAATTATACCTCAATAAGGCTGGGAGAAAAGTAAACCATGATCACTCATAGAAATTGCATTCTCCTTGCTGGTGATTGGCGAGCTGGGTGTGTGTGACCCAATGCTGACCAATGAAAGGTAAAAGGAACATTTGTTATTTCTGGAAAATATTTCCCCTTGTATTAAAAGATACACAAAGCAGAGATTACCCTTACTATATGTTGAATTCTTTCTCCAAAAGACTTACGTCACAGTCCTAACTTCCAGTAGCTCAGAATGTGACCTTATTTGAAACAGGGTCACTGAAGATGTAGTTAGTTAGAATGAGGTCATTCTGGAGTAGGTTGAACATTTAATCCACTATTTCTGATGTCCTCATAAGAGAGGAGAAGAAACAGAGAGAGAACACCGTAGGAAGACCTGGAGATTGACAGAGAGAAGACCGTCATGCAGTAATGGAGATAGAGGTGGAAATGATGCAACAATAATCCAAGGAACAGAGGAGATGGACAGCGAAGCCCAGAGGCCAGAACGGAGCAGGGCTGCTTTCCTGGAGGTTTCAAAGGGGGCATAACTTCTACCCTCCAGAACAGTGAGGCAGTGCCAGTTATAAGTGTTGGTATTTTATTACAGCAGCTATGAAATGGATACACCCCTCTTCGTGAGGTCTGCTTTTTCGAAGTGCTGATCTTTGTGGGGAGCTGGCCTGGGGACACTCTTCATGAGCTCAGAAAGGTTGGGAAAAAAGCAGAAGTATCTTTGGTTCCTTGGCTGGGCTGATCTCCCCAGACTCTCTCTACCATCCAACTCCTTGGAGCGTGATGTCATATATCACTCAGTCCATTTGAATTGTGGTTCCTATTATTTCCTGGTAAAAACATCCTGTTTAGCCAGGTTGATACTGCTTGCTCCAGAAAGGTGTACATCACACTTTCGAGAGGGACTTCTTAACCTAATGCTTTGAAAAGACAACAAAAGCAGGTTTGGGGAGTCAGCATCCTCTGATTCCTCATGAGAACATGATGTAACTCCTCGATGGGCTGGTGTGCAATGAGTTCAGCGTCACTCCCCATTTCTTCTTCTAAAATAAAACACATATTGCCGGGAATCTGTGCCAGGTCACACTAGCTTCTCAACTGTCTTCTGGTGCATTCTGAACCCTCGCCTCTGAAAGGGTTGCTCACTCAGTGGTGTCCAATTCTTTATGACACCGTGGACTGAAGCTCACCAGGCTGCTCGTCCATGGGTTTTTCATGGCAACAATACTCGAGTGGGTTGCCATTTCCTCCTCCAGGGGATCTTCCCAATCCAGGAATCAAATCTGGGTCTCACACATTGCAGGCAGACTCTACCGCCTGAGCCACCAGGGAAGTTCTGACCTCTAACCTCTAGTAAAAAGGACAAATTTGCTTCAGCGCCTTCACTTATTAAACCACATTCTTTACTTAAAATGCAGTCCTTAGTAAAGTGCATTTCTACAGACAGTATTGATTACCTCTCTTATCTTCTGCAAATGACCAGCTCTCTGCTTGACTCCTTGACAACAAAGGACCTGGGACAATTGGCTGTTTTTTTCTCTCCAAGTTCAGGGCCCATTGGACTGCTGTGGTTCCATTTTCTCTGTACGAGGACAGTGTTCCGAGGTGGCAGGGTAACTTGAAGGGTAGGGTAAGCCCCTCTGGAAGGAAAGAAGCCTCTCACGCTTGGGGATCTGATGGAAAATGGATCCACCATTGCACAGATCCAGAGTACCTCCTGGGGGACAGAAGTGATGTTCTCTTACTGAAAGCATCAAGCTCACCCGACCCCACCCCACCCCTCTGATGCAACCATTGAAACCCAGGGACAACTCAGATATGTGGCTGTTTCATCCTTGTGCGGCCAACCTTGTGTGGCCTACACAGAGCACAGTCCGTGAGAGTGTCTGTGTTCACTGAAGGTGGGTGTGGTCCATGTGCTTGCTAGGGAATTTACATCAATAATAGGAAATATTGCCTCAATAGAAAACAAATGTGATAGGTGCCATTTTATCTATAATTTGCAGATGGAAAAACTGAGCAATGAAGATGCAGAACGTTTTCCGCCGAGAATACACAGGTGGTTTGTGATTGGACTTTGGGTTTGTATTTCCTGCATATGTAATTTAGAGTAAGTTAGATCAGAGAAAGGGCTTCCCAGGTTTCACTAGTGGTAAAGAACCCACCTGTCAGTGCAGGAGACATAAGAGAAGCAGGTTCGATCCCTGGGTAGGGAAGATGCCCTGGAGGAGGGTATCGCAACCCACTCCAGTATTCTTGTCTGGAGACTCCCAGGGACAGAGGAACCCAGCGGGCTCCAGTCCATGGGGTCATAAAGAGTAGGACATGGCTGAAGCAACTTAGCACAGGCAGATCAGGGAAAGCAGGGGCAACAGGCAGCTCCAGTGATCAAAGGGTACAGAGAGAGGAGAGCCACTGAAGACCAGGCACTCAGCTCTGAGAGGGAGGGGGACAGGCGGCCTCGGGCATTCTACCCAGGATTGTAGGGTTTTCTGGACTCTTGTGAGATGGAGACTTGTTTTATTCATAAATTAAAAGGAAGGAGAAAACTAAAGTGCTGGGGGTTGTAGAGACTCCGACGAGTTTGACGTACCTACTGAATACAAATGGGGCGGAACTAGCATTTTAAATGTCCAGTGCCGAATACAACACTGTCCTAGGGATCCAACCTCATTTCTCTCCACTTTCCTTTCTTGGGTAGAGAGATCAAAACTTAGGAGGGTCAACAAGAAGAGTTACTACAAGTATAATAGCCAGAGGGACAGGAAAAGATGCCAGGATGTGACCTGTCCCCACTTACCGGGTCACCTAGCAGGAAAGCAACCCCATAGCCCGGGTCCTGCACACAGCTCCCTGACCATAATTTGGCCAGAATTCACCCTGTTAAGAGCAGCCCACTCCTAGAAAAAGACTATGAGTTCCCCTGGGGAGCTCCTAAACGCTGAATCCTTCCTGAGTGTGTGTCTTCTCTGGGACATGACTACATGCCTCTTAAGCTGGGATGCCTGGGGAGGACCCAGGCGAGCTGAGCTCAGCATTTGAGCTGAGCAGGTTCTATGACGTGGGGAAGAGCAAAGCCACCTGGGGTAGTTGCCGAGGGGCCAAGGTGCCTCTGCCGTGGGCTGATTGCATTGCTCTTTCCGCGTCCGAGAAGTGGAGAGGTGGGTGGCTTCCTGGGGATCCACCCTTCTTTCCCTCTCTGGTTATTACCTCTTACTTTCTCAGCCTCTCTTGCTTTACCTTGGTGTTTTCTATGGTCTCAGTGAAAATGTGATTTATCTCTTTCCATGTTTTTCTCTTCTCAAATCGTTCTTTGTTCTGAAAACATGCTGGGAACACTGGAGGAGGGAAACTCTAGATGATTTAGTGCTAGCATGCCTGGTAGATGAGCAGTTTGACCAGCTGACCCATCAACAGATGATCGGGAGATTGACAGATACATTGACGTGGCTAGAAATGGGTACATGCATATCTATTCATCTGTCTATCCATCCATCCCATCTATTCACCCTATCTCTTTATCTATCATCTATCACTATCTGTTTATCTTCATCTATCACTATCTACCTGTCATCTCTAACTATCTGTCTGTCCATCTATCATCTCTCTGTCATCTAGTGGAATGGGAGTTGCCAATATCTTCCAAGCATCTATCTGTGAAATAGGAGGGAAAATTGAGTTCCTACCTTTGTCACATGACCCTTCTGCTTCTCCTTGTGTGTCCAAGCCAAGCCCCATAATGCATCTTATCATTGTCAAACTCTCCAGCAAGCAAACCTCCCTGGGACCAGTGAAAGGATATGCACTAGGTCTTTTATATTTACTTTTTTTTTTTTTCTTTAAGACTGAGTTCAACACTGTTGGTGGCACCAAAAGAAACCACTGCCACCAGTTGAAAAGTTAATTATGGATTGCTCCTTGAAATAAAACATAAGTTTTATTGGAAGTCAAGAGATAAATAAAACCAGCTGGAGGGAAGCTGTCATGAAACGGCTGTGACGAAGCCCATGATGTTCTACTTAGAATAAACAGTCCTTTTATTTTATTTTTTTAAAACCCGGGTCGGCCGCGTTAAAGTCATCATTCCTTTCATGTGGGACAAAAGAGGATTTGGAAAGGGAATTTTCTTAAATCTGTGCATTGAAAATGCAGCTTATGGAAGCCTAAAGAAAATACATTTTGCCTTTTTCTTACAGTGGGTTCCTCTTAATTGTGACTTTTATAAACCCCTTCTGCAGCCATCATAACCATTCAATTAACTAACTTCATTTTTGTATGATGAAAAGAGCCTCTCTCACTGAACATACGGCAATTATTAGAATGTCTCTGAAGTCCTTTTTTTAGTGATATGAGAATCTTCTAGATAAAATAAGGTTTTATTTATACAATCCTAAAATATATGTGAGTGTGAGAGCTATAAATAAATACTCTATAGTAGATGCAAAATCTCATTATAAGTAACACTTTTATTAGCATATCCATTGAGCAAAAGGCCTTATGATGTTAATGTTAACAAAATTAATCTGGAGCCATTCCATTCAACTAATAATTCCTGAGCTCCACCAACCAGGCACTGTGCTAGATACTGCGTCCATGTACATACGTGTGCTTGTGTGTGTGCGTGTGTGGTTTTTTTTCAAGTATTCTCATCATTGGGGGACACTATTTTGTAGCTAAATCTATACCATATTAAAATTGATGAGAACTTTCTGTGTGCTAGGTCCTATTCTAAACACTTTATATCTACTAAGGCAATGGCACCCCACTCCAGTACTCTTGCCTGGGAAATCCCATGGGCGGAGGAGGCTGGTAGGCTGCAGTCCATGGGGTCGCTGAGGGTCGGACACAACTGAGCGACTTCACTTTCACTTTTCACTTTCATGCATTGGAGAAGGAAATGGCAACCCACTCCAGTGTTCTTGCCTGGAGAATCCCAGGGACGAGGGAGCCTGGTGGGCTACCATCTATGGGGTCACACAGAGTCGGACACGACTGAAGTGACTTAGCAGCAGCTTACATCAATGCTGAGAAATAAGTATCATCACCTAGAGATGAAGGTCCTGAGAGCAGAGAAGGAAAGCAAATTGTCTATATCCACCTAGATACCAACTGGTTCAGCTAGTGCAGACAGTAAAGTTCATCTAACAAAACAGTATCTGAACTGATAGACATCTAATTAGGTATCAAAGTCAGAAATGTTTTTTTTTTTTAAAGAAAACTTTATTATACTTTGAAGAACCAAGAAAATTTCACTGAGAAGATAAGATTGGACAGAGGAAGAAGGAGTAATGGAGACTAGAGAAAACAATATAGGCATGGGAGTGTTTTTTTTTTTTTTTAATAAATGAACAAATACAAAATAAAAACCTAAAAACTCAATGAGAGGTGAATGGTAAATAAATTCTTATATAGCCACAATGGTCAGCCAGTCATAAAGAGTTGCATCTCATGAATATAACATGAATATACCAAAGAATTAAGGGACCTTGTATACTTTGTCACCCTTTTCCTGGCTTTGAAGTGAAAATGAAAAATGTCATGTCTGACTCATTGTGACCCCATGGACTATAGTCCATGGAATTCTCCAGGCCAGAATACTGGAGTGGGTAGCGTATTCCTTCTCCAGCGGATCTTCCCTACCCAGGAATTGAACTGGGATCCTCTGCTTTGCAAGTGGATTCTTTACCAAATGAGCTATCAGGGAAGCCCCCTGGCTTTAATGCACTATTCAAAAAACATGTAGTATATTGGCAAAGCACAAGTTTAGACCCAGAAAATCAGCATCACTCATAAAACGGGCTTCCTTTAGAGCTCAGAACTTTCAGGTACTAGTGTCTGTCATTTAAAGCTGTTTTGTGCTGGTGGTGTGGCCGTGGATGGAGGTAACAAGGGGAGGCTGTATTGACTGCAACTGTGATACATCCATGGAGCAAAGCTATGAAGAGGGAGGGGTGGCATGGATGGGACATTCCATTGGTTTCCATATCTGGTGAGATAGTAGCACTATGGTAGTGAAACCAGGCATAGAGGTAGAGACGTGGATTTGAAACTCAGAACGCCGCTGAGCCAGGCTGGTTGTCCCAACACTGGTGCTTGGCCTCTGTCTCCGTTTCTCTCCTCTTGGAGATTTTCCTACGGTTAGAGATTTGCGCCCCTCCCCCGCACCCCAGTCCTACAGTCTGTTAGAGGCAAACCGAACTCGATTCTCTTTCTTCTCCATCTGCACTTTCTACAACCCATTAGTGAAGCCCGGCAATTCTTTTCTTTTTGAGCTCTTCTTTCCATCCTTTTCTTGCTTTTCAACCATTCATGTTCTCCAGGGCAGGTGGCTGATTCTGAGCTCCAAATTTTGCACCATTTAAAAAATTTCGTGGAACATTTTTTTTTTTTTCCTACTCTACTGGGAACCCTTGAGTAATGGGTGAGAAAAACCTTCCTGAGTCTATTTTTCTAATTAAATATAAGATGAAAGTGAAGTCGCTCAGTCGTGTCCGACTTTTTGCGACCCCATGGACTGTAGCCTGTAGCTTATCAGGCTCCTCCGTCCATGGGATTTTCCAGGCAAGAGTGCTGGAGTGGGGTGCCATTTCCTTCTCCAAAAGGTCATGCAAATAATCATGACATCTCTGAACCAACTCTTGCCCAGTTTGGGATGACTACAAAGGAAATCATCTCCAATACCTGGAAAGGTCCAATAAAACTGATTGCAGTTTGAAGAAGCATTCAGAGTCCTCGGTAATTTAAAACTCAGCTTCTTAGTCTAAAACCACAAGGGGATTTTTTTTTAAACTGTTTTACAAATGTAGGGTTTGAACCAATGCTATAATGTCAGCAGTACATAAAAAGTGAATCTTAACCTGGCAAGAAGAACGTTCCTCTGATCAGAATTTGTGTGAGAACAGATGTATAACAACACATTTAGTATTATATTTTCCTCTTATTTTCATAATAATTTTAATTTATATGAATTCCAAATTATATTAATCATAACACTGGCAGTTTATTCTTGGTGACGAGATTACACTTCTTGGACATTTTCAAACAGCCATCAAGATGAACAAGGTGGAGGAGAACAGCACTGTCGGATGCCTGTATTACACGTTACAATTCCATTTTTGTAAATTAATTTTTTCTTCAAATTAAAATGTGAGAAGGTATGAAATTCTTATTAGCTTTATATTAATGAAAGGGAACATGGCTTACAGAGAATTAGGAAAATTTAATAGTTCAGAGGATTTAAATAATTAGATCATTTCTAAGGCTTGCCTTTTTGTAGTTCATTTTTCCATCCATCCGTCTGTCTATCCATTTATCTCTTCTTTTATTTCCATGTCTGTATAACTGTGTATCCTTTCTCTCTCCACACATAACTTATGAGTGCTTGATTCGAGTCTGCATAGATAAAAGTAACACTCTATTCCAACTAACAGGCAGAGTGTCTGCTCCAGCGGAGCACGGCCTGATGATCCAATGGTTTGGACAATGTTAAATGGACATGAATGTCAACGTCCATAGTGATCTTGTGTCTTCTTTTAATACTGTGGACCAAGGGGAACATCCTCAACCTGATAGCTATGATCCTGGGAGGGTCCCCAGGGGGAATCATATGTAGGGGAGAAAGTCAGCTCGATGTGAATGATGGGGTAAGGAAGAGAGGATTCTGAGGTGGGCCAGGACAAAGCAGGACTAGAACACTGCTCTCGTAGTCAAGACAAATATTCATGCAGCTTTTGGAACAGTTAGAAAGCAGAGCCTGAGAAGGATAGACCGAACCGTGTGATTTCTACAATGAAAGACTTCCTGAGGATCTTGCCTGGAAGCCTGGTGGTTAAGAATCCACCTAGCAGTCCTGGGGACACGGGTCTGATCTCTGGCACAGGAAGATTCCGTGTGCCACAGAGCAGCTAGGCCTGGACCCCACAACCACTGAGCCAAGGCGCTTGGAGCCCTGGGCCACAGCAAGAGAAGCCACTGGAATGAGAGCAAAGCCCACATGTAGCAATGAAGGACCAGCACAGCCACAAATAAGTGCATAAATAAATACATTTAAAGAAGGGGTCTCTTGGACCAGGGGTGGTAAACTGTGGTCCTCAGGCCAAATCTGGCCATCAACCTGTCTGTGTCAGTAATGCTCTATTGGAACCCAGCCACTGCTATCTGCTTATGTGTTCTCTAGGCTGCTTTCCTACATGCAAGGGACTCCTCTGCCCTGGAAAGCTGGTAAGATTCACTCTCTGGCCCTTTACGGAAAAGTTTGCCAAGCCCTGAGGAGGGCCAGTTGCCCAGAGAGGCATCTCAGCTAGCGAGCACCTTTGCGTGTCAAGTTCTGGAAGGACGCTAAACCTGGTTAGTGCCTCAGATAAATAAAATATTACAGACCTTCCCAGTCAAAGGCACAGAGTACAAGAAAGGAAGAAAAAAAATAATAATAAAAGGTAATCCCAGCGGATTTATTGTTTCCGCCCTGAAGCAAGGCAGTGCATCTGAAGAGCCTTTATCCTTTGGGGACAGGAACCCACCCACCAGAGTTCACAAGAAACGAAACTGGGACAGATAAGAAGGCTGAGGGCTCAGGAGAGGGGACCCGGGAACCCACAGCCTCAGCCTCCCCAGGTCAGTGCCAGGACAGAGGCCGCAGCTCTCTGAAGACTGGCCCTTGCTGATCAGGGCATCTTTGGCTCCCCACATCACCTCCCCACTGATGTGGGAGCGATTCTCTGTTAAAACATGATTTGCAATTGAAATACGATCAATGCATTATTAACGCCAGAAGCAATTCCAGGGCAATTTTATTTACTCTCTCCTGCAGTCTGAAGATTCACAGGAGAGGAGGGAAAAAGAAAAAGAAGGACAGGGGAATGGAAGAAAGAAAAAAAAATAGAGGGAGGCAGATAGAAAAAGTGGGAAATAAAAGAGATCGGCTGGCTTTTTTTTTTTTTTTTTTTTGATGTGTTTGCCTTCACGACTTCGAAGTTCTCGCTAATTCCATCTGTCCACAACAGAGCCATCGACGGCGAGAAAAAGCATTTCCATATGTGCAAATTAGCATCCAGGCTCCCTTAATCTGTGCCGTGGTCCTCTGAAGTAGATGGCGAGCCTGCCTGCCAAACCCGCTAATGGCATCTGAATAGAGAGAGACAGGACTGACGGAAGCTGCTGCTCCCCTCCAACTCCAGGCCGGCCCTTCCCTCTTCTGTATTTTCCACTCTGTTCTGAGGGTGTCGCTTTGCTCAGCTTCCAATAAACATGTGGCCCCAGCAGCTCTGCTCCCTTAATGAACGTCCACTTCCCTCCAGACCCACCTGTCTTGCTTCTAATGAGAGCGGACCCTGGCTGAGTGACACAGCAATCGCCAGGATTTGCAGGGTGTGGCTGGCTCCCTGCGGTCACAGGGAGTTGGCAAGCGCTGCCCAGGGGTCCCAGCTGGGCATTCACAGGCATGCCAGGATGCCACATTACCAGTCCCTGGCTCTCTCTTGGCCCCACTCTGCTGCCCTCTTGCTCCTTAACCTGGGCACTTCATTCCTGCCTCTGAGTCTTCAACATCCATTTACGCAAAGAAACAGCAGAAAACAAATCTGGGTCCTTTACTCAGGAAGCATTGACTCTCATAGAGACAGCAGCTCAAGAACAAGTCAGGAGAAGGTTGGGGTGCCTTACAAAGCAGCTGCATAAGGATACTGAGTAGCATCAACAACCCCCCACTCACATTATGATTTTGGTTTCCTAGGTCTCAGCCTTGGTGTTCCCACAATATTTTGGCTTGGGCCTCCCTGGTGGCTCAGACAGTAAAGAATCTGCCGGCAATACAGGAGACCTGGGTTCTATCCCTGGGTGGGGAAGATCCCCAGGAGAAGAGAATGGCAACCCACTCCAGTGTTTTGCCTGGAGAATCCCATGGACGGAGGAGCCTGAGGGGCTACACTTCATGGGGTCACCAAGAGTCAGACACAACTGAGTGACTAACCCTTTCACTTTTATTCTTTCATCCACCCTATCGCAAGCCCTTACAGGGTTCCAGGAGAATGCTCCCATGCCTGGAGGCTATGTTTTTCATAAACCATTCTAGAAACCTCCACCTCTTCATCAGCTATGGAGGAAACAGGACAGACCGAGAAGGTCACAGAGCTTGACAGCGTCCTCCCTGCCCCACACTGGGCAGCTTTTCCATGCACTTGTTGGGAGTCCCCACACCGCTGGTGGCGTCCATCGCTGTTCTTTGCTGTTGTTACAGAGCAAAGTGCCAGGGATATGCTGGGGTGGGAAGTGAGACATCTCACTCACTTTTCTTCTGTCTTTGCCATTTTCATTCCTTCTAGATATCAGTAGACGAGACTCAGTTCAGTTCAGTTCAGTTCAGCTGCTCAGTCGTGTCCGACTCTTTGCGACCCTATGAATCGCAGCACGCCAGGCCTCCCTGTCCATCACCAATTCCCAGAGTTCACTCAGACTCATGTGCATCGAGTCAGTGATGCCATCAAGCCCTCTCATCCTCTGTCGTCCCCTTCTCGTCCTGCCCCCAATCCTTCCCAGCATCAGGATCTTTTCCAATGTGTCAACTCTCTACATCAGGTGGCCAAAGTGTTGGAGCTTCATCTTCAGCATCAGTCCTTCCAGTGAACACCCAGGACTGACATGAGACTCAAGATCAATGTAAATAAATAGATAAAATGTTGGCCATTGCAAATGCCTCTTGCTGAAGAACAAAGGGGTTTCCAGTGATGGGGGGGAGACTCATTCACAAGGTGGGTGATCCTGGGTGCATTCAGGTCTCCTGGCTCAGAAACCCTGGGCTGTACTTCAGCTTGTGTCTTCTAACACCATCATCAGCCTCTATGGGATCTCCAGACACTGAATCAGCCACCATGCTCTGATTTGTCTCCCTGAGGGCTACAGAGGGATGTGAACCCTCCCTCTGCCTGAGCTCCTACACAGTGACCTCTGGTGCCTTCTTTCTGGGTAGCCCTAGATTTCCACCCAGAGGAATCCCCTCCAGCCTTGGAGAACTTCAGAAATGAAGCCAGAGAATTCCAGAAGGTGCAGGCTGACCATGTGTGGGAACAGGACTTGGCAAGCATACTGTTTTCCTTTCCAATCTCTTATTTTATAGGAGAGAAGAGGACTTCCTGAAGAGGTAGATGGAGTGAGACAAGTACCTTCCTTCAGGGAGGCCTTGGACAGAAATCACATCGCTCTTCAGTGCATCCAAATTTGCTCTTTGAGGACCCAAGTGCAGTTTGGCAGAAAAAAAACAGAGAATGTGGGAAGAAAGAACAGCATCCCTTGGACCCACAGATGGCTCCCATGGGGAAGAAGAATCACACTTTGGGAAATCCTGTGGAGACAGGTGACAGGGGTCAAGTTAAAGAATTAGTCCCTGACCCTCAGACTAGTCACAATATGAAACCAGTGGTCTTGGGGTGAGTCTTAAATCATCACTGCCGTTAACAATGGAAGTTGACAGATGCCTGCTGCTCTGTGGCTGCTGTTCTTGTTTAGTTGCTAAGTCATGCCTGATTCTTTGCAACCCCATGGACTGCAGCACACCAGGCTCCTCTGTCCTCCTCTACCTCCCAGAGTTTGCTCAAATTTGTCTCCACTGGGTCGGCGATACTATCTAACCATCTCATCCTCTGCCAGCCTCTTTCCTTTTGCCCTCAATCTTTCCCAGCATCAGGGTCTTTTCCAGTGAGTCAGCTCTTTGCATCAGATGGCCAAAGTATTGGAGCTTCAGCTTCATTCAGCATCAGTCCTTCCAATGAATATTCAGGGTTGATTTCCTTTAGGACTGACTGGCTTGATTTCCTTGCAGCCTGAGGGACTCTTAAGAGTATTCTCTAGAACAATAACTCAAAAGCTTCAATTCTTTGGCACGTAGCCACTCAGCCATGGTCCAACTCTTATATCCATACATGGCTACTCTTATTTTCAAAGTGCTTTATAAACCACTGAGCCCATTTCATTCTGATGTGTACCTTGATCCTGGTGCTGTCCCCATCAGGCAGTTATGAGTGTTCATCCACCTTCAACAAATGAGGAAAATAAGGTTTCCAGGGTTTAGAGAAAGGTGTAAACTCTCACAGCTAATAATGAGCTGGTTCAGACTGGCTGAACCTCCTTCTGCATTCAAGTTTGAAAGTAGTCAGTATCATGAAAACTTAATCACCAACGGGGCTCAGGAACACAGTGGACAGGGCTGAGATGATGTACCAGACTCCAGCTTTGTATGGGTGCCCAGTTTGGAACAAGGGAATGTTTCTCCAGAAGGCTAAACGTGTGGGGCTCTGTGGATGAACCAATGATGAAACAGAGGCTCTCAGACAAGCTGGGTGAAAGATACTCATAACTCCTAATACACCACCTTTTTTTTCTGTATTATATACAGGAATTCTGCATAGAGTTCCTTTTGTCTGAAGTCTTCCTCCCCTCTTATACTTTATAGGATTCTTAATAAATTGTCACTGAGTATAGACTCATATGGAGAAGGCACTGGCAGCCCACTCCAGTACTCTTGCCTGGAAAATCCCATGGACCAAGGAGCCTGACAGTCTGCAGTCCATGGGGTCGGTAAGAGTCAGACACGACTGAGCGACTTCACTTTTTTAGCTTTCATACTTTATTAGAATATGGGTGCTTTGAAGGTAGAATCTAGGTCTTCTGTGTCTTAAACAACTCTGTTCCTGGAACAATGTAAATGCTAAATTTGAATGAATAAATGAATGATGTTTATACTCAGCCTTTCAGAACCTGATTGCCTTGGGATGTCCAGTTTTTCTTCTCTCTCGTATGCCCACAAGACTTGAGTTGCTCGTTAAAAAGAGGTACCCACACATGATGGCCTGGCCTTCTTAGTTCTGAGAAGGTGCCCCTGGTTGCTAATCCTGACTTGCCTGGAGGTGCCAGAAATAAAACCACAGCCTCTTGAGCATAGCAGACTCCATATGCTAGCCCCCTCAGCCAGCCTAAATTTGAAACATTTCTAAAGTGTTATACAATGTTGCAATAATGTTTTTACAAAACAAAGGCTGAGTTACTGGAAGCCATTTTCGACCAATCAGCATCTTGTTGGAGAAGGAGTCCTGATGGGCACTATTGGTGACTCAGTGGAAAACTAGACATATATATATATGCATATACATGTATACATGTATAGATATACACACATATATATATGTATTACAGGCAAGGCTCAGTCTGGAAACATCTTGTTTCTAAGTGTGGAGGAGGTGGTGAGGGGCTGTGGTTGAAGTGGACCTGGGGAGGTGCCAAAGAATGGGGGGTGGAAAATGGTTAAATGTGAAGAATGTCAGGTCAGACTCCCCTCCTGGGTCTTGGGGACCAACTGCAC
Organism: Oryx dammah; assembly: GCF_014754425.2. Lineage (NCBI taxonomy): Eukaryota > Metazoa > Chordata > Mammalia > Artiodactyla > Bovidae > Oryx > Oryx dammah. The sequence continues at coordinate 6,717,176 of NW_024070200.1, read as the reverse complement.
AGAGATAAAATGGTAGATAAGACAGGTACTAGAGTTGGGAAAACTTAAATCACACTCAAACTTCATTCACATGGAATTTAGTCCGCTTACAATGGTTCTGTTCTTCAGCTTTATTAACATTGGTTGAGTTTCAGGACAAGGAGGTGACAGCTCTGACTTGGTCTGTGTGGGTCAGACCACATTGGTATTTTGTATTTAATTCTGAATGCAGAGCTTCACAGAGGACACAACTTGAAACATCAGGAAATGTGAAGAAAAATGCAAAGGGTAGTAAAGTCAACTTTGTTATCTTAAATACTAAAGTACTGTAATGGAGGACCTGAATTTTGTTTGCCCAAAATTCTTTTTCATGAGGATTTCTATTCAGTATTCCATTATATTTTTAAATAAATTGCATTTTATACTACAAAATATATGCATATCTCTCCTTGATACCCTGTTTGAATTCTCTAGTTGTTTGAAGATATCCAGAAACCAGGCTTGTGTGTCTGTGTGCACACAACCGTGCACATGGGCTTTTAAATTATTTTTACACAAATGAGAATATATTACACACATTTACCTCTGAACCAAATTCTAATCCACTTGTCAATAGGTCAAACATTCCATATCAGTGTGGTCTGTGTCTGTGTGAGTACGTACGTATATACACATATGCACATATGTATATGTACAAAGATGTGAAATGTATATATAATATATATGTAACTGAACTGATACATCCAGAAAATATAGGAAGAACTAAACTTCATTTCTTCATTCTTTTTAAGAACTATTACTCCCCATGTGTGTGTTTATGTGTATGTGTGCAAAAAACTTAAACAACTTGCTATCAATGTTTACAGCATATATCATGCTTTGATTCTAATGAAACTATTTCGGCAATTATCTTTACACAATTTTCTCCATATGCACTTTGCAGTAAAATCATCATGTTCCAGTGTCTGCGGATCTTTCTCTTTTTTTGGCTTATGAATCTTTTTTCTTTTGAAGTATAGTTGCTTTATAACATTGTGTTAGTTTCTGCTGTACAGCAAAGTGAATCAGCTACACGTTTACATATACCCCCTCTTTTTCTAATTTTTTTTCTCATTTAGGTCACCACAGAGCCCTGAGTAGAGGTCCCGGTGCTGTACAGTAGCTTCTTGTTCGTGATCTATTTCATACATAGGATCAGTAGTGTACAGATGTCAGTCTCAGTTTCCTGGTTCATCCCTGCTTCCCCCTTGCTACCTAGGCATTTGTTCTCTATCTGTGTCTCTATTTGTGCTTTGCAAATAAGACCATCTCTACCATTTTTCTAGATTCCACATACATTTGTTAGGATACCATGTTTGTTTTTCTCTTTCTGACTTAACTTCATGCTGTCTGACTGTATCCAGTTCCATCCACATGTCTGTAATTTGACTGTGGATGTTTATTCTCACAGCACTCACTGCCCCGTCTCCCTCCACTGAGGTAGCCATGGTTACACTCTGAGCAGTAGTGAAACACTACATAGAGCTCTCCAGCCCCGGCCCACACTGTGTTTTATTAGACTCAGACTTTGGCCAATCTGATAGATGAAAAATAATATCTCACAATAGCTGTAATTTGCATGTCTCATCTCCAGGAAACTTTGTGTATTTTCATAGGCTTAAAAGCCATGTGTATTTCCTTTTCTTTCAACTACCTGTTTAGCCCATCCTTGAAAACTTATTATAATTCCTTAGATGACTAAGCCCCAAAGAAACTAAGCCAACTTCTTGGTCCTGTCTCTCAGATCATGAAGCCTTCTGGAAAGTGTGCACATGTGCCACAGTTCATATATCGTCCCTGTTCTGTGGACTCGGGAGCCATGCCCAGGCAGGGGTCGTGGGCTCTTGTCTTGTCTCCACCTCAGCTTTGAGTTGGGATCTGAGCGAGTTCTAGCCACTCTGGGTCTTCACCTTCCACTGGGAGTGGATAACAACCCCCAGAAGCATCACTGGTTCTTCATGGGAAGACTGCAAGGCGACCATGAGTGGGAAAGTTCTTCCACAATTTAAAGCTCGGCACGGGTGTCTAGGCTGTAGTTTGGTGTGGTTAAGATGAGCAGATTGAGCATATGCTGCACTTATTTCGGTATCTTCTGGGCTCATCAGTTGTCTCATCAGGTGTTCAACCACAAAGGCCAAGGGTAAGGCAAAGACCTTGAATAAAGGGTGCCAGCTGGCAGACTGCCTGGACTGACCCCTTTGTTGAGAGGTCTTGCTCTCAGACTTGATGAGTAGGGTAGTGTGATCCAAACCCCTTGAGTCAGTCTCCCTCACTCTATCCAGTGCCTCAACTTTGACTCCATCCCTCAGAACATGAGCTCCTAGGACCACCGTTCAAAAGGCACCAACTCCACACCATCAGAGAGTTTTCATCACCTGCATCCCCAGTTCTCACTGGGCAGAAGTGGGTTCTGAGCAGAACAACCAGCTATGGCCTGAGTCTGAATCTTTCCAGCTTTCCCCGTTTCAGGACTTATGAATTATTAACGAGCCCTCTGTTTGTAATGCTGGGCTCTCTGCTTCCTCCAAATTAAATTACTGAGGGATATATTTGATTATAAACATACTTAGTAAATGTTTTCATTGTTGCTTTCTGTAGCTTTCTTTGTACTAAAGTGTTATAATGTCAAAAAGTCAACCACAAACGTCTACAGCATGCGGTGGAAAACCATTTAAAGCAAATGCTGGGCAAATTAAGTAATCAGAAATGAAAACCACTTTAAGACAATAGTAAATATAATTTGTCATCTCAAAAAAAAAAAAAAAAGGAGAGGGGGTACACTTCTTCCAGCAGCTAAGTATTTCTGAAAAGAGAGCTGAAATTGACATGAAATCTGAGTCAGGGTCTAGCATGTTCCCTCTTTCTACTGATGTGACCTTGACTAAGGCAAGGCTTCTCTGTGCTTCTCTTTCCTAATTTTCAAACTAGGATAAGTCTCTCCTACCTACTCCATCAAGTCTTCAAGAAAAGCAGTTTTATCAGCTGTAAATAATCTATAGATGTGAATGTTAATTACTGTTATGCCAAAAGTCAGCTAAAAAAATCTTCAGTTGAACAAATAATAAACAATGACTGTGTGTTAACTGGGCTGGGGGTTCAGGGTTTAGTAAATTTAATGGGTGTGTATTGCATGGATCTTGTCCTCCAGAAGCTATGGTCTCACAGAGGAACATGCACACAAAACTGTAGCTGGGGTTCAATAGGGAAAGTTTGGCTCTGTATGTACAAATGAGCCATTCTAGGCACAGAAAATGGTGTTATGTTAATTATGTTGGGCAAACGAAGGGATGGAGGTCCAATTGAAGATGTGGTAGCAAGAAGAAATTGGAGCAAAAAGATTATAAAGATGCTCATGGGTGGACAAAGCAGGGGCTAGAGTTAAGCTGTATGTACATAAGCCCAGGGGTCAAAGAGGGCCCTGAACTGAAAATCAGCAGCCCAACCGTGTTTTAAGGGTGGTATGGAAAGAATAGAACTTGACAGACTTGTCTGGGGCAGATGTTAGAGTCTTGAATGCCATCTTAAAGTCTGGATTCTCTTCTATAGCTCATGACAACCTTTGGGGTTTTTCAGAAACACATCGTCGTCACAGCTCTTATCTTTCAGAATGATAACTCAACAACTAAGAGCAATGAAATGGAAAGAGAACGGGTGTGGAAGCAACAGAGATCTGAGCTGAACTTCTTAGAAGTTCTGTGACCTGAATGGAGAAGTTAACCACTGCGTCTCACTTTCTTCATCCATGCAGAGGAGAAAACCATGCCACCTCCCTGCGTTGTGGTGAGGATACCGAGACCACAAGAGCAGTATTTCTAGCCTGCGCCTTACAGAGAGCCAGATGAGAATATGTTTTTGTCTTCCTTTCCCTGTGGAAAATCCGATATCTTGTCCCCCAATAAGCATAGGAGGAGAAAACTATGAACACGAGAGGAAGATGGAGAGACCATGAAACTGCACAAAAGTCAAGTTTACCTGCGCAGCCTCGGTTTCCCCAGACCTAAAGCGGAGGGGTTTCGAGCAGATTCATTTGAAGGGACCATCCAGCTTTAACTGTGTCTCATGATAACACACGGACCATGTGGGAGGCAGAGTGTGTTTAAAGGGATCAGGGGCCAGGGGCCCTGCTAAGACCATAGCATGACAAATGGCACTTAGTACAGGCTACAAAGGCACCAGATGCAGACTTTAATGAAAAGAAAATGGTGTCACCATATCATCACAAATTAACTCCATCTATCTGCACAGCCCAGAGTGCTGAAGTCATAGTTTGAAATTCAGCGACACTTATGGTTAACACATGCTGGTTTATTCATGTTTTCGTCTTCATCAAACATTTACTGAGCACCTACTAATGCCAACAACCGTGCTTAATCTTGGGGACACCAAAATGAAAGAGGTTTTCTCTTCATGTGCATTAACCAATCTCCCTGACCTCACCGGAACTCCTGGAGGGCTTGGATGGTGTTTCGTCAGCCTCTGCTGATATGGTCCCAGCCTGGTGCCTTTTGGAAGCGAGCAAATCGGTAGCGTCATTGTTGACGATGGGGATGGGGATACCGGTGGTGTGACACCGCTGGTGGTGGTACAGAATAAGTGGTGTTAGCAGTGGTGGTGGTTGAGGTGATGCTGGTTTGGGTGGTCATGGTGGTTGTGGTGTAAGACGGATACTGGTGTTAGGCGTGGGGGTTTTCCTTGTGTTGATGATGTAAATTTTCACTTGAAGAATTACTTTGTTGTTCCTACTGTTATTGAAGGCAATGTTTTCTAAATAATTGTGCTTTCACAAAGAAACACATGTTCATCATAGAGTAATATAAAATACCGGCCAAGAGAAGAAGATGGAAACCACCCATAACTGCACTACCAATATTTTGATTATGTGATTACAGTATAATATCAGTATGAAGCTTCCCTCTCTCTCTCTCTCTTTTTTTTTTTTTTCTTGCCACATTGCATGGCTTGCTGAAGGCTTCCCTGATAGCTCAGTAAAGAATCTCCCTGCAATGTAGGTGATGCCGGTTCGATTCCTGGGTTGGAAAGATCCCCTGGAGAAGGGAAAGGCTACCCACTCCAGTATTCTCGCCTGGAGAATTCCATGGACAATATAGTCCATGGGGTCACGAAGAGTCGGACACAACTGAGCGACTTTCACTTTCTATGGCTTGCAGGATCTGAGTTCTCCAACCAGGTTTGGTTCAAGCCCTTGGCAGTGAGGACTTGGAGTACTAATCACTGGACTGCCAGGGAATTCCAATGAAGCTTTTGATATATTTAAATGTGCACATACATTTTATAGAGAACATATTCTTTTATACCCATTTTTTAAAACTACATTAACATCATTTCATTTCCAGGAAATAAAGATGTAAATTACAGACGTCATTCCTGTACAAGAAATAATGTCTTCACCTATTCTTAAAGACATCATATTTTCCATTGTTGGAAATTAATATTCTTTGCTAAACCTGTTCTTTAGCATCTGCTTCCTAAGAGTGATTTGTATGGACTTGAGAAGGGAAGGGCCAAAATCAAAGTCCACTTAGAGTTGGGTCGCATTGGAGCAGGCTCCTTTATCTTGTATGGTCTCAATTATCTAACATAGCGATGAGAATGCTGTATCCATAGGGATAAGGGCATTTTGAGGCTTACCTATAATGTTTATATAAAGCTTCAAGCCCACTGATTCAGACATAGCAGATACTTGAATACCTTTTTCCATTCATTTCTCACCCCTCACTGGGTCACTTTTGCCTTGGGTTCACTCATTTGGAAAAGGGAGGCAGTTGCCAAGAGGAAGCTGCTCGCCCTTCAGCTGAAGGGTGAGACCGCAAGTGAACCAGGAGAATCTAATCTCTCTGTGGCTCCCCTCTTGCTCTCCTTCTGTCTCTGCTGTTCTATTCATCTCTGCTCTGTCTTCTCCCACCCCTCGCTGCTACATCCTGCGTAGCAGTGGGGACCAGAGTGTCCTTTCTCTCTGCCACCAGCGATGTGCATACAGTGAGGAGAGGCGCGGGGGTGTCCATCACTGAGGACGCAGGAAAAGGGGAGAGAAGTTTCAAGCTTACCTGAAACACGTGCTGAGTTGGGACTCAGAATGCATTTTGTCTTTTTCTTTAAGGAAACCATATGGTAAGCGATAGCTAGGTTCCTAGGCTAGCCCTCTAAAGCTGTTTCCATTCATAAAGTCCCTAAATTACAATGTAAACAAGACTGTTTAATCTCACAAGTGCTGAACTCAGGTTAATTTTTTTTTTAAATATGTTTTACCCCTGCAGTTGATTCAGTGCTATGGAATACACATCACAGCACAAAACAAATGTCCTTGATGACAGAGAAACTTGAATACATAGGTGACATAGTATGCAAGCTTCCAAGAAGCAATTGTATCTTGGAAGGGTTTTCCATGGTGAGGGGTGATCCAGACATGATTGAGGAGAAATAATGTCCTGGCAGGTACAAAAGCACTGAGTGAGGAAGACGGGAGCATGTCCTGAGATGAGAATAAAACAGCATGACAGAAACATGGGTCTCTGTTGAGTGTGAGAGGGAATAAAGAGGGATGATAAACACCATGAGATGAGGTCACAGATACCGCTGGACTGCATGCTAAATGTCTGGACGGTTCAGTTCTATAAATGTGCTTTATGAACATGGTCTACAGACAATTTGTACCTCTTAAGAGGCAGCTCCCTGGTTTCTCAGGCCTTGCAGATCAATCCCTATGTGACAGTGTGAAGGAATTGCATTTTCAAACCGCTTTACTTTTCATGTACACTCAGATAGGCAGACCTACTTCCTGAATAATGATGAGCCTTCAGAGGCCATTGGGCAGTGGAACCACAAGGTTGGTAGTCATTTATAGTAATTCAGCTAAAACACATGAATACTGCAGAATAACCTTTAAAGAGACTTCCAGAACCACACACAGAATATGGCCTTGGAGTTAACATCTGAGTTTCAGTTCAGTTCAGTCATTCACCTATGTCCGACTCTTTGCAACCCCATGGACTGCAGCACGCCAGGCCTCCCTGTTGATCACCAACTCCTGGAGTTTGTTCAAACTCATGTCCATCTAGTTGGTGATGCCATCCAACCATCTCATCCTCTGTTGTCCCCTTCTCCTCCTGCTTTCAATCTTTCCCAGCATTAGAGTCTGATCCAATGAGTTCTTCACATCAGATGACCCAAAACAACCTTAATTCTTGCATCAACCTACAGAGCTGGGAATTAAAATTTCTGTCTTATGGATGCAGAAATCTAGGCCTGGTAGCATAGTCAGTTCAAGGCTAAAGTCTTAGATGGAGAAGAGGAAGAGTCCACGTGAAACTGAGCAGGAGCTTGTGGGGATCCTGGGCATGGAAGCATTTCAATTTCTCCTGTTTATTTGTAGGAAATAGTCTTCAGCCTCCACCACCTTCTCTGAGTTCCAAAAGGCAGGTTCCAACAATAGGTAAGCAGGGAAGAGAAAGGATCCTGAGAAAAGGTGAGGCAGTCAAGAAACAGTAGTGCAGCCTTGGGGCAGGGTCCTGATTCTGCCTCAACAGATACACGTAGCAACACTGATTTGGGCTCTTCTGTAGAACTAAAAGTGAAGTGAAGTCGCTCAGTCATGTCTGACTCTTTGCGACCCCATGGACTGTAGCCTCCCAGGCTCCTCTGTCTACAGGATTTTCCAGGCAACCGACCCAGGGATCGAACCCAGGTCTCCTGCATTGTAGACAGACACTTTACCATCTGAGCCAGAACTAAAACTCCCGTCAAATGGAAGATGTTAACTACTTGAGGAAGCATTCTTCAGTCCAGAGAAGGTCACAGCTTGATAACCTTGACAACTCAGAAACTCATCAGGAGACCACCTGAGGTCAGATTAAAGGAACCACAGAAGCTCATCAAGAAACCATCTGAGGCCAGATTAAAGGAGTATAGACTCTGCGCACACCCTGAACCTTATCAGCAGCCCCATCTTGGAACAACTGCTGTAAAACTCCTCACTAAATCCCTCAGGTTGGACACACAGTTTTGAGGACCTTACCCTACTGTGTCCCCCTGCCCCACCCTTTGCCTGGCAAGCAGTAAAGCTATTCTTTTATGCTTCACTCAAAACTCTGAGATTTGATTTGGTACTGGTGCTCAGAGGCTAAGTTCTGGTATCACTAGGGCCCTGTTCTCTGTACTTTACTTACATAGAAACACTCCTTGGGAGGACTGGTCTGGATGCCCAACCAAAGACACTTTGTGAATTGAGGAAAACTGAGGTAGGTTGACTTGTTAAAGTTGCTTGGTTGTTCACCAGCAGACTCAGGACGAAACCTCACATCTCCTGCTCACTGGCCTCAGTTCCTCCACTTTCCACAGCTGCCCATCTTAGGTCTCCCCTTGAATCTCCCTATGACTACTGCCTTCTGGCTGAGTGGCAACATTCCTGATGACCAGCAAAAACTAATGACTGTTGGACCCTCCTCCTTATCTCGGTCAGAAGGAAAAAGAACCATGGACTGTACACCTCTGCTATTCCTCTCCAGAATCTTGGGTGTTGCGATGAGAGAAGATTTTTCGGCCAAATTTCTATAAAAGGACATGGTTAACTATAACCACCATGTATGCTCATAAAATGTGTCACTTGAAGATGTTTTGGTTGGCACTAGGAATTCTGAAATCAAAACCAAGAAGCAGTTTAATTCAATTACAAGTAGAGAAAGCTTAAAAAAAAAATAAATTGAACAAAAGCTGGCTTCTTCCAAACATTCACATGATGAAGGAAAGAAACATGATGATTATGTAGCTTCACTAAACCATGACGCATTTCTCACCCCAGTGTCATTCAAAGTCTGCTTCTGACGTGAGAGAACCCTCCTTCTCAACTATTTGGTAAATAATTCATGTTTTCAATTTGGTTAAATATGCCCATTTAGCTCCTACAACCGATCAGACTCTCGGGGAAACATGATGTATTTTAATAAACCCAATATTTAGCTAAATACAGCAAAATCCCGTAATAACACCCCACCCCACCCCCGCCAGAGGGTGGGAAATGAAAATATATAAGGTGGGAAATATCATGTGTGTGACCAACCAACCATGTCTTGAAAAGGTAAATGCTACATGTGGGAAAAAGATTATAAGTGTGATAACTGAGCTTGGATGCCTATGTGGGGGAGCCTTTCAAAAGGAGGAGAAGGGAACTTTCATGCCTGGGTGAGCAGGGTGGTAAAGGGGGGAGACTAGTAGTGAAAGTCTTAGACACTCAGTTGCGTCCGACTCTTTGCGACCCCATGGACTGTAGCCTGCCAGTCTCCTCTGTCCATGAAATTCTCTAGGCAAGAATACTGCAGTGGGTGGCCATTCTCTTCTCTAGGGAATTTTCCTGACCTAGGGATCAAACCTGGGTCTCCTGCATTGCAGGCAGATTCTTTACCATCTGAGCCACCAGAGACGCCTGGTAAAGGAGATAGGGGGAGGAAAGGGGTTGCCAATCAGGGATTTTCTACCTGCTGCAACTGTTCCAACCATTATATTGGCTCCAAAGCAGAGGTCCCTAACCTCCAGGCCATGGACTGGTACTGGTCTGTGGTCTGTTAGGAAATGGGTCACACAGCAAGAGGTGAATGGCAGGTAAGGGGGCAACACTTCATCTGTATTCACAGCTGCTCCCCACTGTTCTCGTCACCACCTGAGCTCCACCTCCTGTCAGATCAGCGGTGGCATTAGATTCTCTTAGGAGCACAGACCCTAATACTAAAGTCAAGGTGGAATATCCTGCTATTGCCACAAAATAGAAATAAAGTACGCAATGAGTGCAATGCACTTGAATCATCCTGAAACCAGTACCCCAACCACAGTCTATGGCAAAATTATCTTCCATGAAACTGGTCACTGGTACCAAAGGTTGGAGACTGCTGCTCCGAAGGACTTTCAAGGCACTTGGAAGTGAGTGGTGGGATGAGGTAGGGTGGCCCATGGCCTAGTACCCACTTCCCAGCCTGCCAGTTCTCCAGCCTTGTCCCGTTGGGCAGACCATTTGAGATCCCTGGGCCTCCTTAGAAGCAAGAGTAAAGGGATTTAAAATACCCTAGTTTCTTGAAATGGGACCATGAAGTAAGGTACTCTTCAAGCCCTGCCCCAATAGCCCAAATCAGGTTATCTGCCATTTACTGAAAATGCCTCTGTGTAAACAGTGAAATGCACTTATGAGCAAACTCAGTTTATTTTTTTCCCTCCAGGGGCAGTAAGTGTTCAAGTATATTATCTAAATGTGCATGGCAGTGTTTGATAGGCAGCATAGAAAGTTACAGATCAGCTGTCATGGGAAAGGGAAGGAGGTCAACAAATGTAGCTGCTGGAAAGACTATCCAGGCCCCAGTGTGCAGACACAGACAAGGTCTATGAAGTTGGCTGCAGGCTCACACTGGCCTGCCATTGCAACAGACCTCTAAGACTACATATTTTTTTGGTCCTGGTCCCCACATCCCAGAGGAACTTGCTTTCCAACCAGCCTGGAGTTACCTGATGCTGCCACCAGAACAAAACCTACTTCATGCCCTCTACATTGCTGACATCTCAGAAGCCAGGGCCTCCTTGTCTTCAGGCTCATAAACATTTGGTAGTGAGCTGCATAAATGGCCCTATCAAAAAGTGGACCAAAGAACTATACAGATATTTTTCCAAGGAAGACGTACATATGGCTAACAAACACATGAAAAGATGCTCAACATCACTCATTATCAGAGAAATGCAAATCAAAACCACAATGAGGTACCATCTCATGCTGGTCAGGCATTTATCAAAAAGTCTACAAACACTAAACGGTGGAGAAGGTGTGGCAAAAAGGAACCCTCTTACACTGTTGGTGGGAATGCAAACTAGTACAGCCACTATGGAGAACAGTGTGGAGATTCTTTAAAAAACTGGAAACAGAACTGGCATATAACCCAGCAATCCCACTGCTGGGCATACACACGGAGGAAACCAGAAGTGAAAGAGACACGTGTACCCCAATGTTCACTGCAGCACTGTTTCTAATAGCCAGGACATGGAAGCAATGTAGATATCCATCAGCAGATGAATGGATAAAAAAGCTGTGGTACATATACACAATGGAGTATTACTCAGCTATTAAAAAGAACACATTTGAATCAGTTCTAATGAGGTGGATGAAACTGGAGCCGATTATACAGTGAAGTAAGTCAGAAAGAAAAACACCAATACAGTATATCACCACATATATATGGAATTTAGAAAGATGGTAATGACAACCCTATATGCAAGACAGCAAAAGAGACACGGACAGAAGGAACAGACTTTCAGACTCTGGGAGAAGGCAAGGCTGGGATGATTTGAGAGAATAGCATGGAAGCATGTATATTACCATATATGAAATGAATGACCAGTCCAAGTTTATTGAAACAGGGCACTCAAAGCCGGTGCACTGGGACAACCCAGAGGGATGGGATGGGGAGGGAGGTGGGAGGGGGGCTCGGGATGGGGGACACATATACACTATTCATGTCAATGTATGGCAAAAAACCACCACAGTATTATAAAGTAATACTTTATAATAAAGTATATAAAGTATAATAAAGTATATAAAGTAATTAGCCTCCAATTAAAATAAATAAATAAATTAAAAAAATAAATATTTGGTAGGTTCAGGTTGAGACTAAGGCTCACTTTCACTGACACAGCTCCTGGCAACCAATCTGCTTGGGAGGAGAAGTAGCCCACTCCCTGGAATCACGATAGACTCCTCAGTCCAGTTCAGTCCAGCCGCTCAGTCGTGTCTGACTCTGTGACCCCATGAATGGCAGCACGCCAGGCCTCCCTGTCCATCACCAACTCCTGGAACAGTTACCAAAAAAACCCATAAATGGTTGAATGACCAAAAGGGCTTAGCACCATTCTCAGTGTTTCCAAGCCATTAGACCTTTTGCTACCCGTTCCTGTCTCTGAGTCTGATCTCCGAGCCACCATCTCTGACTCAATTAAGACGGAACAAAGTTCTGGATCCCTTGGTTTCTCATTCAGGACTTTTGATCCAGGCAGAATCTGTTATTTTCCCATCTAAAAGGATGACTGTTGCTATGGAAAGAGACTTAGTTGTCCAAGGCCCCTTTTGAGCTTACCATCCATCTGCATATGGATGGCGCACTAAGTCCTAACTCAGAGGGCTGCAAGGCTGATCAGTAACGGAACGGTGGGCCTAGGAGTCGTCCTGGGACTTGGTGTAATCCAGTGATGCTCAACAGGGGTAACCTTGGGTGCATTTGCTAATGTCTAGCTTTGTTGTCATGATGAGCTGGGGGGAGAAGAGGGAAACTTCTGACATTTATTGAGTGGAGGCCAAGGATGCCACTAAGCATCCTATAATGCTCAAGACCACCCCCCATGACAATAAAGAATATCCACAAATGTTCATATTGCCAAGACTGAGAAAGCCACATCTAAATCGAATCTTTTCTCAAAGACTTAAGGCTATTTTATCATTTAAAAAACCATGAAATTCGTAGAAAAAGGGAATCAATGTTCTTTTTTTCTCACTCTGTATGTTCTACATTCTCTATAATAATTTGATATATAAATATATATGATAATTATACATATTTTGTTATAACTATATATGTTTATTAAATATGTATAATTGATGGCAAGTAATATAATTATTATAATTATCAATGTAATTAGGCATATGACATAATTTTATAGATAATAATGCAATGATACCATGATATGTGATCATTATATATCCAGCAAAATGGAGTAAGAGAGTGGCCCATTGAAAACTAAAGAGTATTACATCCCTCTTGTTTGCCATGATTATCCAATGACCTGCAGGAAAATCTCCTGGGCTCCTTACCCATTCCTGGACCCCACCCCAGACCTGCTGAGTTGTGTCAGTGGGGTCAGAAGTCAAGATGCTGCAGAAATTCTTCCTAAGGTCATTATGCAAAAGTTTGAGAATCACATTAGCCCTTCAAGTTTCAAGAAATAAAAACCATTTCACAAGTCTGAGTGCAGTTGATGTCAGAGTCAGGTCTGAGCAATGAGCAGGAAAGGCCCAATGATTGGATGCACAAACACTGGGAATTAGAGTTGTCTTTATTCACCAAGTCCAGGCCGTATGTTCCAATGTTCCAACAAGGACCAACACCCACACGACTGCTGGCCCTTCGCCACCGCTTCTTCTTTGCCTCAGGGCCTCCTGCCCGAGCAACACTGAGAGACTATCCCATACTTCACCAGAGTGTGCCCGCCATTTTCTGGGAATGGGACATCCAGTTATCTTTCTTACTGTCAGTGTTTACATATTGAGAGAAAGTCATAGTGAGTCTTAGGCTGAGGATGAATCAGGCAGTCTTAACTCTCTCACTTCTGAGTAGAGTGCAAAAATCAAATCAATTACTCATAAACACTTGTGATAAGATTAATTTAATTTTTTTTCTTAAACAAAGAGGGTAAATTAAAAGAATCAGCTTGCTCCTTCCCACACTGTAGTGACAAGATTAAAAATTAAATTTATACATATTTCATTTCTACATAATAAAGCCTTTTTGCAAAAAAGAAAAAAAAAACTGCCACAGTTCATCTAATTAAATCAAAGAAAATTGCCTGCAGCGGTGTTATAGTATTACAATTAAGCCACTGCCAAAGCAGCCCTCGGAATTCTTAAACACCACTCTGGGTTGAAAGACAAATCAGCTTTCCGTGTGTGAATTTTGGGGGTGACTTCAGGAAAATGCTGAGCCTTTTCTTCCATGGGTACATAAGGGAGGGAAAAAAAGAAAAAGATTTTCAAGCTATTCTGGAGTCACTATTATATTGAAGATGCCAATGGGACCTAATTTTGGTTTTTAAAAAAACTCTGAATCTTGGAAGAAATAATTAATCAAGGAACCATGGATGTTAAGACTCCCTTCTTTTTGCCTCCCAAATGTTAAGACCACTGAAGTTGAGAAACTTTCAATAAAATCCTTGAAGTGGGGAAGTTTCTCAAAGTCCGCCAAGATTGCCTTGGAATTGTTGATCTTGTTGTTCATATCGATGTTGTCAGTGTGTGACTCCCAGTTATTTTAAGAACTGCAATGTCCAAGCACAGCTAGAAACCCCTTGCCTCCCTTCTTGGATTCAGAGATTTGATAAGAGCTGGCATTAGAGGGACTTCATGATGAGATGGCTGAACAGGTGGGTGGAGGTGGCTGCGACCCCTACAGGAGCAAAAAGGTGTGGCATGCGCCTCCACCCCTCCCACCTCCCTACCCCCCCATCCCCAACCCTCCCTTCCCACCACACACAATAAGGTCTATGGGAGGTTCCTCATCTGGCTTCTGACATTCTGGCAGGACTGAATTTCATTCTTGGGAATCAGACCCTGGAACAGGGAGAGACTCAAACAAGCCTTGACCTGGAACCTGGTTTCAGTGAATCATTCATGCCTTCTTTTAGGTCAAAACAATGCTCCACAACAAGTACTGGGCAAATGTCAATTGAGTAGATGCGTCACTCAGCAGCGGACTGGCGAGCAGCACAGTGGGCCCAGAGGAACCTGCGCGAGTCATTACAATCTTGGTTTCCTCTGCTTGATGGTGGGCAGGAGTCTGAGCTTGAGACCATATGTTTACTCAGGAGCTAATAATCCACTGTCGTTCACGGCAGAGCCCAGCTACCACGGGGCTTTTCAGCTTTTTAAGAATATTCTCCTAGCACCTTGTCATTTGATCCTGACAACATCCCTGGGTATGGGAGAAAAGTCCATGACAATTTATCTGAAATCCCCAAATCCAGAAAGCATTGGAAGACAGATGTTTGTTCATAAATTTGGTGCAAATATGACAGCAAACTCTAAACTGAACAAATGTGATGTTATTTATGATTTCTGCCTATCACACATAGGTTTGGGCATAGAAATATAAATGAGTTTACTTTAGGATGTAAAAGTAAGACCCAAACCCCTCTGGAGGTAGAATGCGATACCCTACATATGCTGTATCATTTCAGTAGCATTATCAGCTGATTCATCTATAGACTCTTTTACTCTATAGATGAGAAAGCTGAAGTTCAGAGTTTGAGCAACTTGTCCAGGGCCACACAGCTGGTGAGTCATGGGACATGGAGTCAAGACTGTATAAATGAACTGCAGAGCATGTTCATTTCCCCTAGTCTATCCTGAACCACTCTGAGGATGAAGCTCCTTCACTTGTGAGTTTCTCTTCTCCTCTGTTCACTTGTATCAGTTACTGATTGTTGAGTAACAAAGTAGTCCAAAACATAGAGATTCAAACAACATGCACTTTAAAGAGAGTTTATTTTATTTTATTGAAGTACAGTTGACTTCCAATATTGTGTTAGTTTCAGATGTACAGTGTTAGTTTCGGGTGTACAGCAAAGTGAATCAGATCACATCAGATCACATCAGATCAGATCAGTCACTCAGTCATGCCCGACTCTTTGCGACCCCATGAATTGCAGCAAACCAGGCCTCCCTGTCCATCACCATCTCCCAGAGTTCACTCAGACTCACATCCATCGAGTCAGTGATGCCATCCAGCCATCTCATCCTCTGTCATCCCCTTTTCCTCCTGCCCCCAGTCCCTCCCAGCATCAGAGTCTTTTCCAATGAGTGAACTCTTCACATGAGGTGGCCAAAGTACTGGAGTTTCAGCTTTAGCATCATTCCTTCCAAAGAACACCCAGGGTTGATCTCCTTTAGAATGGACTGGTAGGATCTCCTTGCAGTCCAAGGGACTCTCAAGAGTCTTCTCCAACACCACAGTTCAAAAGCAACAATCCTTCAGCGCTCAGCCTTCTTCACAGTCCAGCTCCCACATCCATATGTGACCACTGGAAAAACCATAGCCTTGACTAGACAGACTTTTGTCGGCAAAGTAATGTCTCTGCTTTTCAATATGCTATCTAAGTTGGTCATAACTTTTCTTCCAAGGAGTAAGCGTCTTTTAATTTCATGGCTGCAATCACCATCTGCAGTGATTTTGGAGCCCCCCAAAATAAAGTCTGACACTGTTTCCACTGTTTCCCCATCTATTTGGCATGAAGTGATGGGACCAGATGCCATGATCTTCGTTTTCTGAATGTTGAGCTTTAAGCCAACTTTATCACTCTCCTCTTTCACTCTCCTCAAGAGCTCTTCAGTTCCTCTTCACTTTCTTATACTCACCCTTTTCCAGATTATTTTCCCATATAGGGCATTACAGAGTACTGAATAGAGTTTCCTGTGCTATACAGTAGGTCCTTGTTAGTTGTCTACATTATATATAGTAGTGTGTGTGTCAGTTGCTCAGTCGTGTCCAACTCTTTGTGACCCCATGGACCGTAGCTCACTAGGCTCCTTTGTCCATGGGCTTCTCCAGGCAAAAATACTGGAGTGGGTTGCCATTTCCTTCTCCAATATATAGTAGTGTGTATATGTAAATCCCAGTCTCCCAATTTACCTCTACCCCTACTCCCTGATGACCATAGGTTTGTTATTGACATCTGTAACTCTTTTTGTTTTGGAGATGCACCATTTACAATAGTCAGGACATGAAAGCAAACTAAATGCCCATTAACAGAGGATTGGATTAAAAATATATATATGGTACAAATATACAATGGAATATCATTCAGCCATGAAAAAGAAGGGATTGATGCCACTTGCAGCATCATGGATGGACCTAGAGAGTCCTACTAAGTAAGTCTGACAGAGAAAGATAAATATCCTGTGATACAGCTTATATATAGAATCTGAGATAGGGGCACAAATGAACTAACCAGCATGCACTTATTATTCTAGATTTTCCCTGGGTCAAGGATCTGAGCCCTGCTTAGCTGGCTGGGTCCTCTGCTCAGGGTCTTTTTAGAGGCTGCAGTCAGAGCATTGACCCAGATCTCTCATATCAAGGCAGTAAAGGGATCAGCAAAGGCCATCACCATCTCAAGGCTGGACTAGGACTGGACCATCTTCTGAGATGACGCATCTTGTTGTCAGCGGGATTCAGTTGCTTCTCATGATGCTGCACAGAGGGCTTCAGTCACTCACTGACTCTTGGCCTGTTTCTTCCCAGGTGGTCCTCTCCATTAGAATGAGTCTGTGAGAAGGACCAGAGAGAGAAGTGTCAGTAAGAGGAGAGTCAGAGTCCTCTGTAACCTAGTCTCAGAAGGTGACATTCATCTCCTCTTCCGTGTCCTCTTGTTACATGGAAGTCACTAGGTCTAGCCGATACTCGGGGGGAGGGGACTTCACAGGATGTGAACACGGCGGGTGGGGACTTTGGGAGCCACGTCACAATCTGCTGACCACATCGTCTTTCAAGATCTGAATCCCTGAGGGACTTTCACTACAACAATCCTTGACAAGGGGTAATAAGCTCTGGGTGGTTAACGTTGCCTCAGGTCTTAAGACTCATGAGGGATGAGTAAACACTTGAACTTGAGTCCTTCTGCATTTATCTTTTCCTTTCCTGTGTGATATGCCTCTAACTCCATCCTCAGAGTGGTCAAGTCTAACCCAGTAGAAAGTATAGACTCTGGCGCTCCCATAAATCTCAGCCAGACTCCATCACTTCCCAGCTGTGTAACCCTGAACAAGTCACTCAGATTCTCTGAGCTGGAGCATCCTCATCTTTGGAATTAATGATATTGCTGCTTGGCAGACACCACTGCCAAGAGGAGTTCATGAGAATTCATATGTGAAGTGATATGGTTGGTATCTGTGGCTCACAGGTGCCCAGTGAGTAGAAACTCTTTCATCTCCCAGGTTCTCCTAACCTTCTCTCTCTTCTGCTTCCTGTGACAGTTTTGAGATGACTGGTAGGGGAAGTATGATCATCCCATTTCCCAGATGGGGAACCAGAGCTCAGAGTATCTTATCTGCCAAATACAACCAAAGTCTCCACTGTCTGATGTTATCTAAATAATCTGGTTATGAGTTTATTTATTGTCTCCATGATAAGAATATGTGCTCTGTGGCTGAAGGAAGCTCATGGGTTATTTATTGCTTCACCTCCACCACTTCAATCCCTGGCTGCACGGAGTCTTGCTTTATACACAGTTGTTGGAGAAATCAGTGCATGAGACCTAGTTTTCCTCCCTAGACCTGGTCCTCATCTGGACCAACCTAAAGCCTTACAGCACTTACTTAGTGGCTTGGAAAGACACACAGGAACAGTGATTTCGACAGCTTGTGTTCATTCATTCATTTCTCATTGCTGGTCCTGGAGGAATCTGAAAAGGTCATCAAATGAGCATATTTTGGGTAAAAGTCTCACAAATTCAGAAACTTTTCAAAAGGCTTTTAAAGGCTTTCTGAAGCCCATTCATCGACCCCTGGGGTAAGAACCCCAATTTTAGAGAGATATCTGGGTAGAAATGTGTTCATGCTCATATAAGTTAACCCCCATTTATCCAGCATTGCTCTTTACTCAAACAAGCCCATGCAGCTAAAAGAGACAGAATTTGAGTTTCTACTGTGCCCGGTTGTTTTGGCCACTAGCTTGGCTCTTAAGAAAGAGCCATGTGGATCCCACTCCTTGCCACTCTCTTCCCTCCAGCCCTGACAGACACAGCCTGGTGCAGGCAACCTGACCCTTGCCCATGTGGTTTTTCTCCACATCCAGTGCCCCCCTCCCAGTGAATGTTCTGTGGGGGAGGGGCAATCGTGAATATTCATTAGAAGGACTGATGCTGAAGCTGAATATCCAATACTTTGTTCACCTGATACAAAGAGCTGACTCATTGGAAAATACCCTGATGCTGGGAAAGCAAAAGGAGAGAGGGGCAGCAGAGGATGAGATGGTTAGATGGCATCATCAACTCAATGGACGTGAATTTGGGCAAACTCTGGGAATTACTGAAAGACAGGGGAACCTGGCGTGCTGCAGTCTGTGGGGTTCCAAAGAGTCAGACATGACTGGGCGACTGAACAACATCAGTGCCCCCCTCCCAGCCCACATTACCTCCTGGGCCTGCTACTGGCAGGCAGGTTCCTTCAGGGATCCTGGTTGCAAAGCCAAGGAGGCGACTCCCACCAGGGATTCCCAGGTAACACTCCCCATGCCGGGGTTCAGATGTGGGGAGAAGGGCCGGACGCTGTCAGACTCCAGCACCAGGGCTTTGGTCTGGGGCTTCAGGCAGTGCCACAGGCAGCCAGCTAGCTCACAATCTACCTCCTACTGACCGGAAGTGACTTGGGCACGGCATTTACCTCCAGGGTCTTCAGTCTGCTGCTGCTCCTTGCAGCGTTTAAGCAGGGGGAAAAAATGGCCTGTGGAGCATGGAATGGTTTACCTCACTGTCCAGGATTAATGTGGGGGCTGCCAAAGAGAAGGACATCATGGTACTGCAGCGAGGGACATGGGCTCTGTGAGTTCACATCCCTGCTCTGCTCCCTCACCTGTGCAACCTTGGGAAAGTTATCTATGTGAGCACCTGTTTCCTCATCGGTAACATTGGGATGACACCAGCTCCTGTCTCATCAACTGCAGTGAGGATTCAGTGAGTGCAAAGCAGTTGGGACTGTGCCTGGATCATCCTGACAAGGGGTTTAGGGATGCTTCTTGTCATGTGATCACATCAGTGATGCTGAGACAAGACCACAGAGGATGCCTGGCTTGTGCAAGGGAAGCACACACACGCACCTGTACCACTAATTCCCTGCCCTGGGTCACATTAATTTTGTACAGCCTCAGTGCTACTATGTACAAATAATGAGTCAGTTGTCTTCAAGGATAATGGTGTAATGGTCTAGAAACAGGGCTATTTCCTGAATCGGGATTCAAGTGAAGACAACTTTAGCAGCCTCCATTATAGTTAGGTGGGGTCTTGCCCCTGGGTTCTAGCCACCAAATGTGTGTGGAAGTCCGTTCCTCTTTCTCTCAACCCCAGTGCTCTCTCCTCTTCTTCAAAACCCAAGAATTATGGATGGGACAGGAACTAGAAGGAAGCAGGTAGATCCTTGTGTCACTGCATAGAAAACAGCAGCCAAAAAGGGCACCCAAGATACAAGGGATGGTAACATGGCCAAGGAAGAATTCCAGAAGGGACTCAGTCTAAGCTGAAAAGATGAATCTAACATAATTCTTAAGAAAAAAGGAGATTTAACTTTGAAATTTTAAATTTTCAAAAGAAGATTTAACTTTGAATGCTTACCATGTGGTAGACTCTGGGCTAAGTGCTTTTTGTACATTACATCAGTTTTCTGTTTTAACCATCATTGAATCTGATATTGTTGGCATCTCTACTTTACAGATAAGAAAATCAGCACTTCAAGAATTTAAAGGACTTCCTTAAGGCCCCAAAGGTAGTGAGTAGCAGAGTCTAAACTTAAAACCCAGGTGTTACGATTCTCAATCCATCCATGTTTTGGGTCACCTTGTTACCATGGTCTTTCTTCCTTAAAGGGATCCATGACCTATTAGTAGCAACAGTCCATGGACTGAGAGAGTCAAGTTATAAAACAGAAAGGCTTGAACGCCATAGGAGAGGGCAGATAAAATGCCATCAGGATTCGGAGGAGGGAAGAGTAACTTCCAGCAGGGAATTCAGGAAGCTTCTCTTGTGGATGTCACATCCGTTTTATAAATCTCTGTCATATCTGAACACCTGGACTCTGCAGCAGCATCCTCCAGATTCACCTCTGTCCTTCACCAGTGTGGTCCCTTCTTCTTCTATTCTTCTTCTGCCTCCGATCCAATCTTATCCACCTTGTTTGTCCAACTGACATCCCATATCTTCTGGCCAGCTGCCCTAAGAAAATACAAAAATCCCTACATGTGTTTTGAAATAGTAATGGAAACTACAGCTATCCATATAGGGGCGTGAAGTCA
Organism: Oryx dammah; assembly: GCF_014754425.2. Taxonomy (NCBI): domain Eukaryota; kingdom Metazoa; phylum Chordata; class Mammalia; order Artiodactyla; family Bovidae; genus Oryx; species Oryx dammah. Next base: position 6,696,348 of record NW_024070200.1, on the reverse strand, counting down.
TAGATCACTGAGGTATCTCAGAGAACACTAGGGTAAAAAGGGCCAATGGGCTGGTACTTTGGAGAACTAACCATGGAGAAAGGCATAAAGTAGTCCCTTGGAAACAAAAAAGAAGGTAAAATATCAGCAAAAAAGCCATCAATGACAGCTGTTTCCTCTGAGAGATGGGAGTAAAGTCTCGGGGTTGAGTTTCCCTCAGCCCTGGTGATGAAGTTATGGATTCCAACTGGGATAACCATAGTAAACTGCATATTACCTTCCTTACAAAAGTATCTGAGATATGTTACACTGGAAATTCTTTACATTTCTATATGGGTGACTAAGTATGCTACAATATTTGGAACATGAGCCAGGAGTATGCATTTTGACAAAACTCTGTAGATGATGCTGAGGCATTCTATTAGTTGATAAAATATGTTCTGGAAAAAAGGTCAGTATTATGCTTCAGCTCTACCCAAGAGCCTGGGCATGGGATACGGAGTCACTAGTTACCTGGAATAGTGGTACCTCAAGTGTACAGACCCAGGCATGATACAGGCAAATCTCAGGCCCCACTGTGTGGAAATTAGACCCAACTGGCTGTCTGTATGCTTTTCCCAGGTCATTTGTTCACTTGCTCCTGGAATGGGATTATTTGGCAGTCAATGCCAGAGCAGGAATTTGCTTCAAAGATGAGAATTAAGGATATTTAATCTTTGCTATTGGTGGTAGAGAGGATGAGAAAATGCAAATTCAGGAACAGGAAGGCTTCTGCTCAAATGCAAACGTTTCTCACAGACTCTAGCAGAGAAGAAGAATCCACCCAAACTACCACGCTGGATGTTTCTGGAGTAACATGTTGGAAAGCTGTCTTCTCAGAATGAAAATTAACCCATCCATTGACAAAGAGGTTGGAGACCAAAGAATTCCAGCGGTTATTTGATTCCACTGTCTTTGCTACATGATGCAAACACTCAAATTCATCTTCTCTCTGGGTCATGCTACCAGATTAAAAAATTTTGGACCACTTGATATAGCAATACACAGCAGTGAGTTCCATACCTAGAGTCTCCAAAATGGCTATCTGCAATCATGATCATTATATAACTAATCTAAATTACTTCTAATAACGAAATTATGAGATTATGTTGCCCAACTCTGTCATATGTAAATATGGGGAAACTGAGCCTGGTAAAAATAACAGGCTTGACTGGCATCACACAGTAAGTCAGTGGCCTGTGTTGTCAAAGTTACCCCTGCTTTATGGTCTCCTGAAGAAACTTGCAAGTCCCATGGCAGAATCACAGCTGTTGGGATGGCCCAACCAGGATCTCAGTAGAGGGGATATGAAAACCATATGGAACAAGCTATGCATTTTAGAGAAGAAACCAAACCTTGAAGAATCAGAGGGCCGGAAACACAACTTTGGGGATTTGATTTACCATGAGAAAAAACACTAGATGTTAAAAGATGCCAACAAACTTAATCAATTATCATTGTATTCAGTAATTTTGTAAAAAAAATGTAATAATACTATTTATGGGGCTAACTACATCACGGGCCTTTTACTTACACACAAACAAGTCAGGAATTCTTGTGCCCATGTTGAAGCTGAGGAAGTGGGTCCCTGTAAGTAAAGTGACTTGCTGTGGCCATGAAACTTGTCATTTGCAAGGTCAGAATTCAACCCAGGGCTATAAGGATGCTTGCTCTTGACACCAATCTTCCCATGCCTGCCACGCTGCTTCCCCCATCTAGGCTGCTCCATGAACATTCAAAGGTCACGGGAAAGGAAGTGTAATACTTCAGGGAGATTTTGGAATCAGGACAATATTGCCTCTTCAGAAAGTGATAACTTGCTGGAAAATAAATGAAGAGTGAAAAATCCAGACAGCTTGAAGTTTTCTTTTTTTTAAAAAAAAAATAAATTTATTTATTTTAATTGGAGGCTAATTACTCTACAATATTGTATTGGTTTTGCCATACATCAATATGATGTTTTCTCATAAAACAATAGGTCGCCTTATAGTTTTGCTGTGAAAAATACCCATTCATTACTCAGACACTGTCTGAGTACCTACCACACATTAGCCACAGTGCTAGATCTTACAGAAGTCACAGTGGAATTGTTCCCAGGCTCTGCTTTCAGGGGCTCAAAACCAGGGCAGGTAAGACACGGTTGATTGTATAATTGCTCTTAAAGATTTCCTGATACATCCCACTCATTGCCATGTAGCTTGCTTCTTCTTCCTGTGGAAGTTGTGTCATTGTTACCTCATTGACTTTGAACTTGGCCAGTAGGGTATGGGAGTATATTATATCCAAAGTTTTAAAAGATATTGCAAATGTCTTCCATTGCACTTCTGCCCTATGCCATGACAATGGCAGGTTCCAAAGAGCATTTGCTGCTCCATCCGTCTGGGTCCCAGTATGAGAAGACATATGGAGCAGAGCTTCTCCTGACAGGGCTGTATCCTGGAGCTGAGTTAACTAGCACCCTACATGAGTGAGAAAAGGATGCTGCTTTACTTTGCTGGGTTTTTTTGTTTGTTTGTTTTTGCAGTCGTCTATTACTGAAGCAAAGTTGGCTGACAGAGAACAAGAAATCTGAAACAAGGTAGAAACTGATGAATTCTAAGAGAAATACAGACATCCTTTTTGTCTATAGAAAGAAATAGATTGCTTATGTCAATAAAGCACAGCTTACGCTGTCAGGGAGATCTTATGAAGATGGTGGTATGTGAGATGGACATCAAACTTAGTAGGACTTGAATATGTAAATCAAGTGGGACAGTTTCTGATGTTCCCATTATTCAGGGCTGGAGAAGAAGGCTGGGGAAGGGGCGGTAGAGTTAGAATATCTGAGAACAATCTGCTTCTTTACTCTTTATCTACAGATTCTCAGGAACTGATCAGAGTAGACTAACCTTGCCTGCAGATATGTTCTGGAGAATTGAGTGTCTGATGGAATATGCACCTGATCAAGACTGGGAAGTCTGGCTTAGATTCAGAAGTAGAGGAAAAATATGAGACAGGACATCAGACTAGCTGGGTTTACTGCAGTTCTTGAGATGAAAGGACTTTGTGATTTGGGTTTATGATCTTCCCTTCAGTTCAGTTCAGTCACTCAGTCGTGTCTGACTCTTTGCGACCCCATGAATCGCAGCATGCCAGGCCTCCCTGTCCATCACCAACTCCCGGAGTTCACTCAAACTCACGTCCATCGAGTCCGTGATGCCATCCAGCCATCTCATCCTCTGTCATCCCCTTTTCCTCCTGCCCCCAATCCCTCCCAGCATCAGAGTCTTTTCCAATGAGTCAACTCTTCGCATGAGGTGGCCAAAGTACTGGAGTTTCAGCTTTAGCATCATTCCTTCCAAAAACACCCAGGACTTATCTCTTTTAAAATGGACTGGTTGGATCTCCTTGCAGTCCATGGAACTCTCAAGAGTCTTCTCCAACACCACAGTTCAAAAGCTTCCCTTACCTGTCCTCAATCCTGCCATCCATTTACTGAGGGGATAGAGTAAGAGTCTCTGAAAAGTCTGAGCTGCTAAGGATTCATTTTTAGGAAAGACTCCAAGGTTAGATTTGATTTCAGCTGACAATTAGGTGTCATGTCACACAGGCATGTAAGATTACCCTGTTGACCCAGACAGTGGAAAACATTAGCTTTGTCTATGTAAAGGTCTGCAGGTTAATTACCACTCTCCTTATTTCTCTTGATCTTATCCTTTTATAGTCATATTAACCTTAAGTTTTCCTCTCTCATTTCTTAAAAGCTGTATATATTCTTTAAAAAACTTTTCTTTCTCTCCCTCTTTAAAGCCTAACTGCTTGTAAACAAATACTGAATTCCATATTCAATTTCTTCCTCTTATATTTCCTTATGACTTCCTCTAATTCTGACAGAACCTTACATTTCTTACTCTATGACTGTTTCTGAGCTGTTCAAGCTGAAAAACTTAAGTTATTCCTGCATTTTATCCTAAACACCAAAACTACTCTCTCAGAAAATGTCATTGACCTTGATGACCCGGAGGAATGGTGTGGGGGGAGGAGGTGGGTGGGGGGTTTGGGATTGGGAACACGTGTACACCTGTGGCGGATTCATGTTGATGTGTGGCAAAACCAATACAATATTGTAAAGTAAAAAATAATAATAATAAAAAAAATAAAAAGAGATCCAAACTGTGATCTCTTCTCGCCAACTCCAACATGATCACTATAGTCTCCCATCATTGCTTCTGTAGTGTAACCAGAACCGCTAGTCACTACATTCTACTCTCTACATGGTTGCTAGGGTGATACTCTACAAAGTAGGTTTGGCAGCCATGGAAATGTGCTGCTCAGATCTTCTGCTTTCGGAAGCATACCAGTGAACCCAGCTACTGCTCCTTCAGGTATGTCACCATATCTGTGCAAAGGCTGTGCTTCTCCTAGTTTGCTCCTAGTCAATAACCGAGCATAATGGGTGTACTGATGCAGACCCATTCCTATAAGATGTAGGATTCTACCAGTACCTTTGGCTCAAGAACAACCATTGGTTTGGCCAAACTCTTCTTAGAACAGTCTAAGACTATTCTTATCCAATCCTCTTTCTTTGCTCTATTTTCTTACAGGAATCCAATCTACATTGAGATCTGAAGTCTTTCCTTAACTACTACAGCCGTCATAGGCATTCGCACCAATTTATTTCTGAATTTGAAGAACTCCATTCTCAGACACATCAAAATCAAACTGTTGAAAACTTAAAGAAAAAAGTATGAAAAGAGCTAGAGGAAAAAAAATGAGACATTACTTCTAGAACAATTATCAGAATGACAGGATATTTCTCATCTAAAGCCATGGAGACATGAAGGAAGTGGGCAATATTTTTAAAGTGCTAAGAGAAAAGAGCTATCAACCCAGAAATCTATAGTCAGTGAAAATATCCTTCAGGAATGAAGGTGAAATGAAGATATTCTCAGATGAAAGGAAACTAAGTAAATTTGCTTATTGCTTAAAAATAATCCTGAAGAATGTTTTTCAAATGGAAGGTGAATGACCCTAGTGGGAAACTTGGAATACCAGGAATAAAGAACAAAAAAAAAATAGTAAAACAAAATTTTTTTTAGTAAAATTCTTGGCATATAGGTTATTTTCATCCTCTTAAGGTCTTCAAAACACATTTGGCAATTGAATACAAAAATTATGACATTGTCTGATGGTGCTTCTTGATATTTTAAAATGCAACGTATGTCAAAAAACAAGAGGAGGACAGAATAAAATAATATGCATGATGGTAAGTTTTCTACCTTAACTTGAAGTGGCAAAATATTAATTCTAAGTAGAAAGTGAAATGGTAACTATGAATAGTGTAATGCCTTGGACAATAAAAACAAAACTTTAAAAGAGATATGTAGTGAAAATAAACCCAATAGATTGATTAAAATTGGATAAAATATGATTTAAATAATTCAAAATAAGACAGGAAAGAGAAAACAAGGAGATAAAAAGGGTACATTATACATAACAAAAGGGTAGACTTGACTCTAAAATTTAAAAAATACATTATACATAAATGATTTAAACATGATAATTAAAAGAGCATATCAAATTAGATAATAAAGAAGAAAGCTAAACTGTGCTTTATACCATGATATAAGTAGGTTAAAAGTAAACAAATGAAAATATATATACTTTGAAAACTTTAATAAAAATAAAAATGAAATGGCTATATTAATATCAGACAAAGCAATCTTGAAAGCAAGGAAAATTGTCAGGTATAAAGTGAGATACATGGAATGACAAAAGGGTCAATTTACCAGAAGACAAAGCAAATTGAAATGCTTATGTACCTAACAATAGAGCTTCAAAATATATGAAATAAAAACTGATGGAGTCAATAAAATTGAAAACAGGAAAACAATAGAGAAAATAAATCATAAACTGACTCTTTGAAAACCATCAATAACATAAATAAATATCTATCTAGACAAACAAGAGAAGGAAGAAGACATAAGTTACAACTTGATTATATATTGTAAAGTGAGACTCCATAAATACTAATGAAATTGTTATAAATAACTCTACATGTAGATATTTTGATAACTTAAATTACTATAAATTTTGACAGCTTAAATAAAAGACCAAAATCATGATCCATAAAAGGAAACAAATGATAAATTAGATTTTATCAAAGTAAAAAAAAAAACCTGTCAATGATAATGTTAAGAGAATGAATATACAAACAATAAACTGAGGGAAATACTTGGAAATGAGATAATAAATAAAAGACTTGTATCCACAATATATAAAGATTTCTCAAAGCTCAATAGTAAGAAAAATAGTCCAAGTACAAAATAAACAAAAGACTTCAACAATTACTTCTCAAAAATATATAGCAATGAAAAATAAACACATGAATCTGTGCTCAACATCATTAACCATGGGGAAAATGCAAGTTAAAACTATGATGAGATACTACTACACACCTTTTAGAAGTGGAGCATTACTAAGTGCTGGTGATAACACAGAACTCCTACTTTCCTACTCTGATGGTGGGGTTTCAAAATGGGATGGCCATTTTGGAAAACACCTTGGTAATTTCTTTAAAGTCTTGCATACACTGAATACTCACCATCTGACCCAACAATCCCAATCCAAAGAATTAATCCTAAAGAAAGGAAAGATTACATTCACACAAAAACCTGTATGAATGAGTCTAGCAGATTTATTCATAATTGCCAAAACCTAGAATCTACCCAAATGTTCTTCATTGGGTGAATGTATAAATAAACTGGTAAATTTATCCAAATAGTGGGATACCCTTCAACAATAAAAAGCACTGAAATATTGATACACATAACAAAGATATGTCTCAGAAGCACCATGCATTTCAAAAGGTTAGAGGATACATGCATAAAATGTAAATGATAAAGCTCAATGCTTGCTTATAATAGAAGGAACTCTCCTTAACGTGATAAAGCATATCTACCTGAATTTATGGCACATATTGTTCTTCATGTTTCATTAGAAATATTCTCTTTGAAATTATTAACAAGACAAAAATGTTCACTCTCATTGATTCTACTTCATATTACCAGGTAAAATCCAACAGAATAAGGGGAAAAATCAACATGGAGGAAAAAATAAAAAGGTATTTTGTGGCTCATGATTGTCAATATGGCAAACCCTAAAAATCCCCGGGTCAGGAAGATCCCCTGGAGAAGGAAAAGATAACTTACCCCAGTATTCTTGCCTGGAGAATTCTATGGATAGAGGAGCCTGGCAGGCTACAGTCCACTGGGTCTCACAGAGTTGAACATGACTGAAGTGACTTACCATGCATGCACAAAGAACCAACATATTATTAAAAATAAAAGTTTAGAAAAATTGCTACATATAAAATCACTGTATTTTAAATTGCATTTCTGTATTCAAGCAGAAACAATAAAAATAAGTTTTGCTTTCAATAGCAATAAAATATATGTGTACATACATCTTCTTTAAAGATGCACACCTATTAAAGTAACAAAATATATTTGAAGTCTTTTCAAAGACCTAAATAAATGGATAGATGTACTGTATTTAGCAATACAATGGCCCAATATTTTAAGATGTCAAATCTTCTCATGCTGATCTGAAGATCCAATGTAATTCCAATCTGACTCCCCATAGGTTGTTTTAGAATTTGATAAGCTGGTAATGAAATCTACATGGAAGTACAAAGGCCTGGGAAATATACAGGATATTCTGAGGAAGAATAAGCTGGATGGGGCAGTTTACCCTGTTAGGTTTTTAGTTCTGTAGCAAAAGTATAGGAATGAAGGCAATGTCATATTAAAGCAAAGTAACCCACTCCAGTGTTCTTGCCTGGAGAATCCCAGGGACAGGGGAGTCTGGTAGGCTGCCGCCTATGGGGTCACACAGAGTCAGACACGACTGAAGTGACTTAGCAGCAGCAGCAGCAGCTAAAAGTTCAGTGTAACATCAGAAAGAGTTCTAATAAGGACACATGTGTTGAAACAGAATTTGATAGAGAACACATTTTGGAAACTGGGGAAAGTGATCAACATGTGAATGGTGTAGATCTTTTGGTTATTCATATGAAGAAAAAAGAAAATGAATTCCCCTTTACAAGAATTCCACATATATTCAAGACCAAATTGTAAGATATAACATTAAAAATATTAAGACATTTTTATAATATCCAAGCAGATAAGGGTGTTTGTACATAAACTTCCCCTTTCACACTTGCCGTCTCAACCAAGGAAGACATAATGACATAAAGGCTGTGACTGTAAATTTAATTGCATTAAAATCCAACACATTTATCCAAAGATACTATGCAAGTTACAAAAAGGCAAGTCATAAAACAGAAGAAGAGTTGAAACACAGAAAGCAACAAAACACTTGCATCCAAAAAATAATGAAGGCTTAACCCAAGTTAATGAGAAAAAAACCACAAAACTTCAACAGAAATCTGGATAAAAATCCTTGAACAGTCCCAATCACCTACATGACTGTATCATCTATTCAGTCTAATTAGTAACCATTTAAATACAAATTAAGATGATTGGCAACCAATAGATAAGTAAAAGGTAATATAATCAGCAAAGCTAAGTATTAATGATTATACCATCTTACTATTACTATTGAGAGTAGTAACTGGTACAGCCTCTTTTAAAGCATTATCTTAGTAAATGCACATTTCCATTCTCAAGTATGTTACATGCGTTCTGTTCTCAGGTGTATATACTACTGTTCATGTGACCTAAGGCACAGGCACAAGAGTATTTATACAAGTATTGGTCATAGCAGCAAAAAACTGAACCCAGTTCAAGTATCTATTAACTGGTAAATTAAGTATTTTGAGGTATATTCACCCAGTGGAATTTCCACACTAGTTAAAATGAATCAATGCTACCTACCAACATAAATATATTCTAAAGTTTAAGGTAGTTTGAAAAGCGACAGGTATAGAATGTTAGGTAGATAATGGTTCTGCTTTATAAAACCCCAAATAATTAAAAAAATAAAAAATAGTTTAGGAATAAAAATAAATGCATAATAAAATGTTTTAAAAAGGCAATATTATATGACATCCCTTATATGTGGCATCTAAAAAGATATGATACAAATGAACTTATTTACGAAACAGAAAGAGACTCACAGACTTAGAAAATAAACTTAAAGGGTGACAGGATCATTAGGGACTTTGAGAAGGTCATGTACACACTGCTATATTTAAAATGAATAACCAACAAGGACCTACTGCATAGCACATGGACCTCTGCTCAATGTCATGTGCCAGCCTGGATGTGAGAGGACTTTGGGGGAGACTGGATACCTTGTATAGGTATGGCTGAGTCCCATCATTGTTCACCTCCAACCATCACAATATTAATTGGCTATCAGTTCAGTTTAGTCGCTCCGTAGTGTCTGACTCTTTGTGAACCACGGATTGAAGCACGCCAGACCTCGCTGTCCATCATCAACTCTCGGAGCTTACTCAAATTCATGTCCATCGAGTTGGCGATGCCATCCAACCATTTCATCCTCTGTCATCCCCTTCTCTTCCTGACATCAGTCTTTCCCAGCATCACGGTCTTTTCCAATGAGTCAGTTCTTCGATCAGGAGGCAAAAGTATTGGAGTTTCAGCTTCAACATCATTCCTTCCCATGAATATTCAGGACTGATTTCCTTGAGGATTGACTGGTTGGATCTCCTTGCAGTCCAAAGGACTCTCAAGAATCTTCTCCAACACCACAGTTCAAAAGCATCAATTCTTCAGCGCTCACTTTCTTTACAGTCTAACTCTCACATCCATACATGACTACTGGAAAAACCACAGCCTAGACTAGATGGACCTTTGTTGATAAAGTAACATCTCTGCTTTTTAATATGCTGTCTAGGTTGGTCATAGCTATTATTCCAAGGAGCAAGCATCTTTTAATTTCATGGCTGCAGTCACCATCTGCAGTGATTTTGTAGCTTCAAAAAATAAAGTCTGTCACTATTTCCATTGTTTTCCCATCTATCTGCCATGAAGTGGTGGGACCAGAAGCCATGATCTTCATTTTCTGAATGTTGAGATTTAAGCCAACTTTTTCACTCTCCTCTTTCACTTTCATCAAGAGGCTCTTCAGTTCCTCTTTACTTTCTGCCATAAGGATGGTGTCATATGCATATCTGAGGTTATTGATATTTCTCCAAGCAACCTTGACTCCAGCTTGTGCTTCATCCAGCCTGGCATTTCACATGATGTACTCTGCATATAAGTTAAATTAGCAGGGTAACAATATACAGTCTTGACGTACTCCTTTTCCAATTTGGAACCAGTCTGTTGTTCCATGTCTGGTTCTAACTGTTGATTCTTCAGCTGCATACATATTTCTCAGGAGGCAGCTAAGGTGGCCTGGTATTCCCATCTCTCTCAGAATTTTCCACAGTTTGTTGTGATCCACAGAATCAAAGGCTTTGGCATAGTCAATAAAGCAGAAGTAGATGTTTGTTCTGGAACTCTCTTGCTTTTTCTATGATCCAACAGATGTTGGCAATTTCATCTCTGGTTCCTCTACCTTTTCTAAATCCAGCTTGAGCATCTAGAAGTTCACAGTTCACATACTGTTGAAGCCTGGCTTGGAGAATTTTGAGCATTACTTTGCTAGCATGTGAGTTGAGTGGAATTATGCAGTAGTTTGTACATTCTTTGGCATTGCCTTTCTTTTGGATTGAAATGAAGACTGACCTTTTCCTTACAGTGGAAGTGACAAATAGAATCAAGGGATTAGATCTGATAGACAGAGTGCCTTAAGAACCATGGACAGAGGTTCATGACATTGTACAAGAGGCAGTGATCAAGACCACCCCCAAGAAAGAGACATACATGCTTCAATGCCATTCTCCTGAATCATCCCACTCTCACCCTCTTCCACAGAGTCCAAAAGACTGTTCTATGCATCTGTGTCTCTTTTGCTGTCTCGCATCCAGGGTTATCATTACCATCTTTCTAAATTCCATATATGTGCGTTATACTATATTGGTGTTTTCCTTTCTGGCTTACTTCACTCTGTATAATAGGCTCCAGTTTCATCAACATATATTATCATATGTGAAATGAATCGCCAATCAAGGTTCGATGCATGATACAGGATGCTCAGGGCTGGTGCACTGAGATGACCCAGAGGGATGGATGGGGAGGAAGGTGGAAGGGGGTTCAGAATGGGGAACATGTGTACACCTGTGGTGGATTCATATCAATGATGGCAAAACCAATGCAATATTGTAAAGTAATTAACCTCCAATTAAAATAAATAAATTTATATTTTTTTAAAAAAGAAAGAGAAATACAAACAGGCAAAATGGTTGTCTGAGAAGGCCTTACAAATAGCTGAGAAAAGAAGAGAAGCAAAAGGCAAAGGAGAAAAGGAAAGATATAACATTTGAATGCAGAGTTCCAAAGAACAGCAAGGAGAGGTAAGAATGCCTTCCTCAGTGATCAATGAAAAGAAATAGAGGAAAATAATAGAATGGGAAAGACTAGAGAGCTCAACAAGAAAATTAGAGATAACAAGGGAACATTTCATGCAAAGATGGACTCAATAAGGGACAAAATTGGTATGGACCTAACAGAAGCAGAAGATATTAAGAAGAGGTGGCAAGAATACACAGAAGAACTATACAAAAAAGATTTTCATGGCCCAGATAGCCACGATGGTGTGATCACTCAACTAGATGGTGTGATCCTGGAATATGAAGTCAAGTGGGCCTTAGGATGCATCACTATGAACAAAGCTAGTGGAAGTGATGGAATTCCAGTTGAGTTATTTCAAATCCTAAAAGATAGTTGGCTATACCCCAGTACAAAATGATTTTTGGTGTTAAAAAATTAAAATAAAAAAGGCAATAAACCCAAAGTTATCCGGATGGGGTGTTCACAGAGCAACAGTGAGGTATACTATATGGGATTTTACAATCATATTTCTTAGATTTCAGCAACAACAGACCTGCAGTTAGGGCAAGGCTCAGGAGAGATAACCTGAGTCCACTCTTCTCAGTGTTAGCTGGGTTGGTTCTCTGTCTGGGATGGGAGTCCTCAGAAGGCCTGTTGACTCACACATCTGAGACTCATCAGCTGATGCCTGCAATGTCAGAGGCTGCTGCGCCAGCATCTCCTACTCCCGCTGCCTCAACGTGGTCTCTCCAGCTTCAAGGCTTCAAGAGGGCCAGCCTTCTCAGATGTTGGCCGCAGATTCCTGAGGTATGTGTCCAAAGAGAGAGCCAGGCAGCTGCTCCTCTTCAAATTCAGCCATTTGCAGCAAACGGATGGACTTAGAGACAATCACACTAAGTGAAGCAAGTCAGAGAAAGACAAATGTCATGATATCACTTACATGTGGGATACAAGACATGATACAAATGACCTTATTTACAAACAGAAGTAAACTCACACCCAAAGTAAACAAACTTACAGTTACCAAATGGAAAAGGAGGATGTGTACTTTTGTGCTTAATCGTTCAGTCATGTCTGACTCTGTGATGCCATGGACTGTAGCCCAACAGGCTCCTCTGTCCATGGGATTCTCCAGGCAAGAATACTAGAGTAGGTTGCCGCTCCTTCTCCAGGAGATCTTCCTGACCCAGAGATCAAACCCAGGTCTCCTACATTGCAGGCAGATTCTTTACCATCTAAGCTACAACAGCAGCTCAGATACACAGTAATAAATATAATATGGTCCTATTGTAGAGCACAGGGAACTATATTCTATATCCTGTTATAAACCATAATGGAGAATAATATATATGTATACTGAATGACTTTGCTGTACACCAGAAATAAACACAACATGGTAAATCAACTATACTTCAATAAAACACACAAAAAAACAGAGAGAGCCAGGAAGAAGCTGTCCTCTTTTTCAAACTCAGCCTCAGAAACCATGCAGAGTCTCTCTTGCTCTGTCCAAGACATCTAAAAAGCCCACCTACTTTCAATGGAGGGGAAAATATTACTTTCTGCTGTTTGATGGAGAAATATGAAGTTTCTGGAAAAACATATGGAAGCAGAAATTCTACTGTGGCCATTTTGGAAAAATGTATTCTAACACAGTGTTCTCAGTAGTCCTTCAGGCTAGATGGAATTGGGGTTTCAAGTAAAGAGATAAATGAGAACCAAGCCTACACCAAAGGAAGTCATGAAATTCAAGGATCAAAGGGTGATGGGAAGAAAACCATTTGAAGAGGATGTTTGTACCAAGGTAAGAAGGAAGTAAGCGAGGAGAAGCTGGTGTCAGGAAGATTTGTAGGCTGTCTCAGAGAGCTAGGCAAGTTTAAAAGGACCTCAGGGGTGGCTACAGAAATGGTGAGAAAAAAATCAAACACAAGGGCATGCCGCCGAGATGTGGAATGCTCCTGAGTAGGCAGCAGTTGCCAAGAGTCCACACGGATTCTGGTGACTTCATCACTAAACTCCATCATCACGAGGAAGAGATCCTAAAACACAAGAGCCCTGGGTCTCAAAACTGTCTCCCCAAGCAACCTTCCGCTAGTGCATTGCAGGCAGAATGTGATGTCCTGTCAGAAGGGGAAGTGAATAATTTAGAGTGATGTCGTCCATAAATATTTAATGATATGAAAAAATGTTCATGAGACAATGTTAAGTTAAAAAAAAAAACACATTGCAAAATAGTATAAATGGCCAGAAAGAAAGGAAGATGTTCCCTAAAATATTAACAGGATTTATCCCCAGCAGGGGGAATTTTCATTTAAAGGTTTTTTATTTTTACTTTTTTATATGTCTAAATTTCTACAGTAAAAATATAGTAACATTTAGGCTGCTCTCACCTTCTGAGATGCTCCACAGCCTGTCTATAAAGTGTGTTTTTTTTTCCTCTGAATAAATTCACTTCTTACCTATCAAAAATATTAATATTTTAATAAATAAAAGATAGCAATAGTTATAATTTTTTAAATATCCAGTCTTATGTTAAATAAAACCAGAGAGAGGCTATTTTAATGAGACTCATTCAATCAACTTTTTACTGTAAAATTTTATTTCCTCTGTTGGGAGATTTGCTCAACTAAAGCTGTATTTTCTTACCTATTAAAATACACAGCAGCTCACAAAGTATGACTTTTCTGGGGTTCAAGGATGGCATAATTATTTTTGTAATAATACTAAGATGTTATTTCTCTTTGTCACTGTGTTGACACAGGCACTAAGGATGCAAAAGCGAGTCAGGGTGGAACTGTTGGTGCCTTAGCATGAATCAAGGAGGTGGCACCACACTGTCCCATGCTTGCTGTATTCACAACCACAGGTGTATAAAAAATTTTTTTTAATAAAAAAAACAGGGAAATGCCAGATTTATTTAAGCATACCCCTAATGGAGCAGTAATATACATATATATATATAATATATTAATTGCAATTACAGTATATATTATAGAGTAATATATAATTAATATATTTAATTAGTATATACCAATCATGTATAGTATTTTACAGTAAAAATTAATTTAAATAAATTATATGTAATTATATGTGTATAATTAATTGTCTTGAATTTTAGCCCTTGAGTACAATCTTTTTAATATTCTATGTGATGAAATGGGGAGTCCAGTTAGGACCCTGTGACCAGGTACTTGGGGAAGCAAGTATGTGACTGAATTACAGATCAAAGCAGCAGTTTTATCTACAAGCTCACTCACTCACTCTTTTTATTTGAAAGAACTACTGATGAACTACAGTTACTAAACTTGGGTATTTGGCAGGCGTTTCTGTAAAACCTAGTCAAGGGATCTTCCTACTTCAGAGGAAATGGATGACACTATTTGTTGCTAAAGACAAAATTTGAAACTTGAAGGAAAAAACAGACTCTTTGGATAAACTTTACCTTCTACTATGAGCTTGACTTCTCAAAAAGAAAAGACTTTTTCTTGATGGAACAAGCAGTGACTTGTTTTTAAATATTGTATATAAAATATGTCAACATTTGGAAGTTCTCCATTACTCAATAAAACAATATTTTCCAAAGAACCAATGAATGATGTTTTAAGATTGTGCATAGGCAAAATTTCCATTTAAAGTGCAAGAGATCACGAAAGAGAATACAAAAATTATATATCTTCAGATTCCACACTACTACTAACTTTCAAGAAACTACCATTTGTTGAGTTCTGATGCACCCCCATGTTCAAGCTGGTTTGAGAAAAGGCAGAGGAACCAGAGATCAAATTGCCAACATCTGCTGGATCCTGGAAAAAGCAAGAGAGTTCCAGAAAAACATCTATTTCTGCTTTATTGACTATGCCAAAGCCTTTGACTGTGTGGATCACAATAAACTGTGGAAAATTCTGAGAGAGATGGGAATACTGGACCACCTGACCTGCCTCTTGAGAAACCTCTATGCAGGTCAGGAAGCAACAGTCAGAACTGGACATGGAACAACAGACTGGTTCCAAATAGGAAAAGGAGTATGTCGAGGCTGTATATTGTCACCCTGCTTGTTTAACTTATATGCAGAGTACATCATGAGAAACACTGGGCTGGAAGAAGCACAAACTGGAATCAAGATTGCAGGGAGAAATATCAATAACCTCAGATATGCAGATGACACCACCCTTATGGCAGAAAGTGAAGAAGAACTAAAAAGCCTCTTAATGAACGTGAAAGTGGAGAGTGAAAAAGTTGGCTTAAAGCTCAACATTCAGAAAATGAAGATCATGCTATCTGGTCCCATCATTTCATGGGAAATAGATGGGGAAACAGTGGAAACAGTGTCAGACTATTTTGGGGGGCTCCAAAATCACTGCAGATGGTGACTGCATCCATGAAATTAGAAGACGCTTACTCCTTGGAAGAAAAGTTACGACCAATCTAGATAGCACATTGAAAAGCAGAGACATTACTTTGCCAACAAAGGTCCGTCTAGTCAAGGCTGTGGTTTTTCCAGTGGTCATGTATGGATGTGAGACTTGGACTATGAAGAAAGCTGAGTGTGGAAGAATTGATGCTTTTGAACTGTGGTGTTGGAGAAGACTCTTGAGAGTCCCTTGGACAGCAAGGAGATCCAACCAGTCCATTTTAAAGGAGATAAGTCCTGGGTGTTTTTGGAAGGAATGATGCTAAAGCTGAAACTCCAGTACTTTGGCCACCTCATGCAAAGAGTTGACTCATTGGAAAGACTCTGATGCTGGGAGGGATTGGGGGCAGCAGGAGAAGGGGACGACAGAGGATGAGATGGCTGGATGGCATCACCGACTCAATGGACGTGAGTTTGAGTGAACTCCGGGAGATGGTGATGGACAGGGAGGCCTGGCGTGCTGCAATTCATGGGGTCGCAAAGAGTCGGACACGACTGAGCGACTGAACTGAACTGAACTGAACTGATGCAGTTGAAATGAAAAATATCTACAATTATCTGCAAAGACTACTGAATCACTTCTTTTCTCACTTTTGTGTGAGGCCAAATTTTTATCAGCGACTTGAACCGAAGCGGTATATCCAAGAACTCATATGCAGAAGCTGATATGAGAACCTAGCTGTGTTCCACTGAGCCAGCTGTTAGAGATTTGAATAAAAAGAAAAGCAATGTCATTTTTTACTAATTAAAAAGTATATATAGCTTTTGCTTTAGAAAATATGGAAATATTTTTCTTGTTTTTCATTAAATATTTTAAAAGTATTTCATTATTTTTTAAATATTTCACTATTTTTGTTGTTTTTCATTAAAACGATGCTTTATTAGCACACAATGAGTTTGTTTTTATTTGTAAATAGATAATTCAAAATTGTCAGTTTTAGTTTCTATATGTTGATACATGTAAATCACATAAACAATCTTTGGAGTTCTGAGACCAAACCTCTTGGGAACCACTATGTTATAAGACAAAGGTGTGTATAGTCAAAACCACAGCTTTTCCAGTAGTCATGTATGAATGTGAGAGTTGAACCATAAGGAAGGCTGAGCACCAAATAACTGATGCTTTGAACTTTGGAGCTGGAGATTTTTGAGAGTCCCTTGGATTCCAAGGAGATCAAGCCAGTCAATCCTAAAGGAAATCAACCCTGGATGTTCTTTGGAAGAACTGATGCTGAAGGTGAAGCTCCAATACTTTGGCCACCTGATGCGAAAAGCCAACTCATCAGAAAAGACCCCGCTGCTGGGAAAAGTTGAGCGTAAGAAGAGAAGGGGGCAACAGAGGATAAGATGGTTAGATAGCATCGCCAACTCAGTGGACATGAATCTGAGCAATTCCAAGAGATGGTGGAGAACAGGGGAGTCTGGCATGCTGCAGGCCATGGAGTCACAGAGTCAGACACGGCTAACAGACTGAACAACAACTATTATAAGATGTGTATCGGAAACATAGAAGAAAATTCCCTTCTTCCTGGATATCTTTATATTAAGACATAAAGTATGAAGGTATCATTGCCATCTTGAAGGGTAGATGAAATGTGAAACCAACCAGCTGAGGATGGCGGGACAGAACCATAGAACAAACGGGTTCTTGCTGGCATCCTTAAGTCACTGAGTTTGTGTTGACCTCCCTTTGGACTTATGTGAGTTAATAAAACTGTTCTGATCATTCAAGCCACTCTTAGGGTCTTCTGTTACAGGATCTAAAGGAATCCCAGCTATATGACCCATCTCACAGTACGGGCAACCGGACAATTATCCAGTTATACCTGGTTCTATGCTGTGTGATCTTCGATGTATTATCACACAGAACCCTCAGAACCAACATGGTGAAAGATGTGGTACTATCCCCACTCACCAGTTTAGGTACGTGAAGCACAGAGTATGCATACGAATTATATGAGGTCACACAGATAAAATCTCAATCAATACTCAGGCCATAATCAAAGTCTGTCCTCTATCAATTATAACCTTCACTAGGTTTAATATCCCAAGTCTGTATTTCCCATTATACCAAATAAAAACATCTCAGTGCTTTTCAAGTACTATGATAATCTTTCAAATTTAATAGTCAAATACAATTGAGCTTTGTTTGTTTTTAATTTTCAGTTTTGCTTCATAATTACCCAGGCAGTTAGTGCTTCCTTGTTGCACTTGCAGAATTATTTTCATAATTCACATAACTTTTCTCACGCTGTACTGTAAGTACATCTTGTTATATCTGTATTCCTAGTGGACTGTGAATTCCAGCACAGGACTTGACATATAATAGGGGTTTCGTAACAGCAAGTGCAGTGACGAAAGTTCATAGGCTATTGGACTAGGTGTGTGTTCGTAGTTGCTCAGTCATGTCCGACTGTGACCCATGGACTGTAGCCCACCAGGCTCCTCCATCCATGGGATTTTTCAGGCAAGAATAGTGGAGTGGGTTGCCGTTTCCTCCTCCAGGGGATTTTCCTGACCCAGGGATCAAACCTGTGTCTTCTGTGTTTCTTGCATTGCAGGCAGTTTCTTTTCTGCTGAGCCATAGGAGCAGGAGGTCAGACTAGGCAGTTCATATAAATCATTGTTTATCCTATTGGTAGCTCGTCTATTTATTTATTTGGCTGCACTGAGTCTTTCTCGAGGCATGCAGGATTTATGTTGCCTCATGCAGGATCTTGAGAGTCTGACACACACTCTCGAGTTGCAGCGTGCAGGCTCACACGTGCCTGGTTGCTCCACAGCATGTGGGACCTTAGTTCCCTGACCAGGAGTCGAACCCATGTTCCCTGCATTACAAGGTGGATTCTTAACCACTGGACCACCAGGGATGTCCCCTGAGGGTAGCTCTTAGACATGATTATTATTATCCCCATTGTATAAGTGAGGACATCAAGGTTCAGCTAGGCTGACCCATGCAAAGAAATACAAATAGCGTGTGAGGCAGAATTCAAGCACTTATCCTTCGACAACATTAAGGAACAAAACTTGAAAAGTTATTAAGCCTCTCTCACTTAATACCTCTAGTGATTAGAAAGTCTCTCTTTACTGGAATCCATTCTTTTACAGAGAGGTCTAATAATTGCAAAGTTCTTCCTTAGGGGGATTTGCATTTCCACCCATAATCCTTTGATGACAAGAATCAGACTGAACTGAACTGAGTTACAACTGAGCCTTGCAGAGACAGGGCAGGTGGGGCTGGTGTATGTGTGTGATTTCAGGATCCTGAGGGGAAGAAAGGTTGCTAAGGGTGTGGTTAAGTTGAGAAGGTCTTTAGCTGCTGAGATATGGAATTTCTGTTGTTTTTTGGTATTTTTATCTTTATCACATTCCTTCCTTTTCACATATTGGCTCCCTTGTACACGCACAACACCATGATATGCACTTAATGATGACCTCTTTGAATTCTCCTAATGAGTCAGTTAGGTGACTTTTATTGTTGGGAAAAATGAGTCACTAAGAGATGAATCCACTTGTTCAAGTTTACACAGTTATTGACTGACAGAGCTCTCCTAGGCCTTCTCTCTCCAAAACCTGTGTTTTTCCTCACTGCACTTCACTGCTTTTTCTGCATTCCTCAAAATGAAAGAATAAAATATGTAAAATCTATGGGAGACCCCTCTCCGCTAGCATAAGATAAAATACTCAGTTACAACAAGCTTTGAATAGTTTGCTCAAGTAGCCAAATTATACATAATAATTCTTTAAAAGCATAATTTTGTGAATGACCTAATGAGCAATTTTAATTTTTCTGTTTGGTCTTCAGACTGTGTTTTGTCTTTTTAACTGATTCTGGAAACAGAACTCAGCCAAATGAATTTCAGGAAACGAATGAACCTTGATATGCATTTGTTAGAAAGTCTTCCTTCTTGTGCTTTTATTTCCCATGCTCAACTAGAAAGGGTTAAGGTGAGAATTCTCAATTACCACATTTTAATTTATATATAGTGAGATGCACAGATTTTAAAAGTATAGTTGGAGAACTTAGACAAATATGTATACCCATGTGACCAACATTTAAACTGTGTTAAATGATGTCCCAGAAGCTGCAAACAATCCCTTCTCTTCTTCTCTTTCTTGCCTATTGTCCCTCCCATCCAGAGATGGAATCTGTTTCTCCTTCCTTGGCTCTGGGCTGAACTTGTGACTTACTTTAACCAGCTGAATGTGGCAGAAATGAGGCTCTGTGAGTTCCAGACCAAACCCTTAAGGAGGATGCTGCGGTATATGTCATGCTGTAAGAAAACAGTCCAGACCACTAGTAACCCTAGTGCACATTTCAGGGAGTCACAGAGCCGCTGAAGCAAGCTCTGCACACAGGGCAGAAACGCATCAATATTTTAAGACACTGTAACATATGGAAATACAACAAAGGAGATGCAGGGCATTTCACTACCACAGAGCATCTCCTTAATGATCATCTGCGGTCAATCCCGGCCTGACTCTCACAGCTAACGTGTCACTCTTTTCTACTCCCATAATCTAGTTGTCGGAGAAGGCGATGGCACCCCACTCCAGTACTCTTGCCTGGAAAATCCCATGGGCAGAGGAGCCTGTAGGCTGCAGTCCATAGGGTCGTGAAGAGTCAGACACTACTGAGCGACTTCACTTTCACTTTTCACTTTCATCCATTGGAGAAGGAAATGGCAACCCACTCCAGTGTTCTTGCCTTGAGAATCCCAGCGACAGGGGAGCCTGGTGGGCTGCCGTCCGTGGGGTCGCACAGAGTAGGACACGACCGAAGCAACTTAGCAGCAGCAGCAGTCTAGTTGTACTCATTCTTAAACTTTACATGAACTTAAACTTCAAGTGATCTTTTATATGAAGGAAATGATGCAACATTTGTTCTTTTGTATCTGGTTTCTTTCACTTAATGCAACCTTTCTGATATTCATCCATGCTGTTGGTTTTTATTTAATTTAGTTTGTTGTTTTTCACTGTTGTATAGTATTCTGTAAGTATGCTAAAATCTGTTTACCTATTCCCCTGTAAAAAACATTTGGATCTTTTCTAGTTTTCAACTATAATAAATAAAACTGCTTTGAAGGTTCTGATAACACATTTTTGTGGGCATGTGCTATCATTTCTTTCCCATTAAATCCCTAAGAACAGAGTGACTGAATCATGGGATATGTAAACTTTTAACATGGATCTTTAACTGCTTAAAGGCTTCCCGAAATGATTGTGCCATTTTACAGCCCTCCCCCACCACCACAGTGTCTAACATCTAGTTACTGTATATCCTCATCACTATTTGAAGTAGTCAATGTTTTCGTTTTACTCATTATAGAGGGTGTGGGCTGATTCCATTGTGGTTTGAATTTATATCTCTTAGATGACAGATATATTTTGAGCATCTTCTAGCATTTTGTTATCTTCTTCAGTGAAATAGATGTCTATATCTCTTGCCCACTTTTACTGGAATGGGATCTTTTTATTTTGATATGTGGACATCATTTATATATTCTAGGTATAAGTCCTTTGTGTAGCAAAATCTTCCTTTCCACTCAGTGGCTAACTTTTTAATTTTCTTGATAATGTCTTTTGATGACTACAAGCAATTGATTTACATGAAGTCAAATTTGGTAAATTTGTTTTTCTCATATGTTTAATGCCTTTTGTAGTCTAAGAGATAAAGTCACAACGTTGTTTTTCTTTTTTTTCCCCTAGAATCTTTAGAGTTTGGGGGTTACATTTAGTTTTATGGCTGATGTCAAAATAATTTTTGTGTGTGTGTTGTAAGGTAATGTCCCGTAATCAGTTGTTTTTCCAGATTGCTACCTAGCTGATACAATACCATTTCTTGAAAAGACTTTTTCCCACTGTATTGCATAATGACTTGGCCAAAAATTAATTGGCCACATATTTGCGAGTCTACTTTTGAATTTCTTATTAAGTTCTAATGATGTATCTTGATACCCTCACTTCAAAAACAGACTTTATAATATTGTAACTTAGAGAGACAATCAGAGAATACAAGTTATTTAACTTCATTATTTTTTAATGATCATTTAAATTTCTATATAAATTTTAGAATTAGTATGTCAATTTTTATAATAATTCTTCTAGAATTTTCAATGGGATTATATTAAATCTATAGGTCAATTCAAAGAGGTTTGACACTTTGACAGGTTGTCCCATTCATGAATATAATATGTATCTCCATTTATTTAGGCTCAAATGTCTTTCAGCATTGTTTGGCAGTTTTTCAAGTAAAGGTCTTACACATTTTTGGAAAATATATCTCTATGTGTTTTGTGAGTAAAGAGACCACCTGCATTGCAGAAAGCCCTGGGTTCAGTCCCTGAGTAGGGAAGATTCTCTGGGGAAGGAAATGGCAATCCACTCCAGTATTCTTGCCTGGAAAACTCCATGGACAGAGGAGCCTGGTGGGCTACAGTCCCTTGGGTCACAAAGAGTTAGACATGATTTAGCAACAAAGACCATGTTATAAATGGTTATTTAAAATATTTCATTTCTGAGTTACTAATTTCTCATATAAATTCATTGTTTTGTATTTTTATATTGTATCCTATAACCTTGCTGGATTCATATATTAATGCAAGTATTCTGAAGTTTGGCTTGTTTTTAGATTCCCTAAAGGATTATTTTTGTTAATATGTCATCAGTCATCTATAGCTAAAGGCAATTTCACGTCTTTTGTGCCAATCTTATTATGTGTGTGTTTTGCTCAATCGTGCCCTTGTGACTTTGTGACCCCCATGGACTGTAGCCCTCCAGGCTCCTCTGCCCATGGGGATTCTCCAGGCAAGAATACCAGAGTGCGTTGTCATGCCCTCCTCTAAGGGATCTTCCTGACCCAAGAACTGAACCTGTGTCTCTTCTGTCTCCTGCATTGGAAGGAGGTTTCTTTACTGCTGAGCCACCAAGGAAGCCTGACCAGAATCAGACCCTTCATAAAAACACTGATATTAGCAGGAGTCTTGTGTGAATATAGTTATCAAAGTTTAGTCTAGACATTTTCTATTAATTATTTCTCAGGAATCTGAGATCACACACAATATAAAAAAATACCTTCTTCAGACCCCATTTTGTGCCAAAGACTTAGCAAACAGTGTCACTTGGGACTGATTATATCTGTAGGCAAGTAACAGATTTTCTTACCATCGCATGAGGCAACTGAGTCATAAAAAATTGCCTTGATTTCATCAAAGCTGTAGGATTTGAATGTGTGACAACTAGGATTTAAGAAAGTATCTAGGAAAAAGAGAAATTATCTAACAGCTGTACTTTTTCCATTGATCTTTTCATTAACCTAGATATTTCTCAGATCCCTGAGACTTCACCATATCAGAGATGTGAGTGTCCCCATTCTTCA
The DNA here is from genome assembly GCF_014754425.2 of Oryx dammah. Lineage (NCBI taxonomy): Eukaryota > Metazoa > Chordata > Mammalia > Artiodactyla > Bovidae > Oryx > Oryx dammah. Next base: position 6,673,139 of record NW_024070200.1, on the reverse strand, counting down.
GGCTCACCTGGGAAGTACTAAAACATGTACGAGAAATTGGTTTCATATAGATTTGCAAATGTTGATTGGCAGTGGTTTATGTGATGCTATATGTTAAAAAAATGTTGAACTTTCTTTGGAATACTGTGAAAAGAAAAACAACTGCGAAATATCAGTCCTGTTTATCCTAGACCCCAAAGTTGGAACTGTGAATACAAGTGTTAGGTAGTTGAAATGAACAGGAAATGAGGCTTTGCTTCTTTGGAGGAAATAATTTATTAATTTAAATAATAGAAAAAGGAAAGAAGATGGCAAGGGTTCGGAGAGGGGATGATTTCCACAACAAACGCCACTCTATATTCTACTACTTCCACACTGAGTGAGTCCAACTCTCTAGCCAATACATTGAGGCAGAGAGTATTTAAGCAGGAGTTCTTCAAAGCAATCCTAGGATAAGCTGCATAGATTGCTAGAGAAAGTCACTTATGCCATTTCTCAGTCCAAAGTTTCACCCTGGCAGCAATGCTAACAGAATAGTCCAAGTGGATTTGTAATGACTTTGGTGTAGTTATCACACTAAGTTTGAGAAACCCCTGGAGAACTCTGGAGAATACAGGATCAAGAGCACCCTTTTAGATGTGATTAATTCCTCCTCTTATGATGTTTTTTCATCAGGCTAAGCATCTTTGGAAGCCTAGGAAAACCTGATGGCCTTAGGGAAATTGTAGGTACCATTATTTCTACAGGTTGTCATAGACTGAAAACATGTATGTTCCCCCAAATTAACATATGAAATCCCTAATCCCCAGTGTGATGTGTTCGGAGAAAGGGCTTTGGGAAGATAACTATTCATGAGGCTGAGGCCCTGGTCCAATAGGAGCTGTGCCTTTATAAAGGCATAGAAAGAAAGCTTTCTCTCTCTTGTTCTCTCTTCCATGAGAAGATACATCAAGAAGGTAGTCATCTGCAAGCAAAGAAGAGGTCATTGACCAAGAACCAAATTAGCTAACATGTTGCTCTTGGACTTCCTGTCTGCCAAAACTGTGGGAAAATAAATTTCTGTTGCTTAAGCCATTCAGTCTATAGTATTCTGTTATGACATCTCAAGCTGACCAATACATAGGTTTTGTAGCTATTTGTTTCTATTATTTTCTACGTGCTATGCAACATTCTAGTCTCTCTGTTTACACTTATTACTTTAATCCTCCCCAAAATCCCCTTCCCAGCAATCCCATGAGTTAGGTATGTTATATCCATTTTACAGTGGAGGGAACTGAAATATGATGAAGCCGATAAAATATATGATGAAGACTCAACGTAGAAGAGTTGGGAAGAATGTTTGGTTGCCCACAGCTATATGCCCTGGGTTGGCGTGCATTTGAGGATCAGATACGAAATATTCCATCTAGCTGACTCAGACAGGCATAGACCTTCTGATGGAAGTGTAATCTTCCCTTATGTTCTTCTCAGAATATTTTGTCAATTATCCAGGACCCTGATGTTGGGAAAGATTGAAGGCAGGAGGAGAAAGGGACATCAGAGGATGAGATGGTTAGATGGCATCACTGACTCAATGGACATGAACTTGAGCAAACTCAGGGAGATGGTGAAGGGAAGCTTGGTGTGCTACAGTTCACGAGGTCGCAGTGTTGGATATGGCTGAACAACTGAACAACTGGATACTTACCTCTCTCCTTTCAGACTTTTACCTAGGAGACACTGGCTCTAGCAACCCTAGTAACATGTGAGAACTCTTCCAAAATGAGCCAAATCATCTGAAGTTTTGACTTTGAGCATTGAGTAAGGCCTGCTGAATAAAACTTTGTGAACCCAACTTACCTGCCTGACCAGGTTCATGTGCTCACGTCTATTTGAATAGCATCCTTAGGGTCTGGCCCACAGGGTCCCCTCACTCCCAATCTTAGACTACACTCAACCCTGACCCACGCCACCAATTTAGTGATGATATCACAGCACAAAGATACAAACCTGTTTGTCTCAGAGGTCAGAGGAAAATGTCCTTTCCCTTAAAATATATTACTGTTCTCAGGTTCTAAGAAGTTCAACCTCAGCATGAAATTATAAACCTGGAAGCTTCTTTAAAAGTCAGGCATAGGAATGTCTGTTACATTTGATTTTAGTTGAATGACTTCAGCTACCTTCTTCCTCTAATATCTGGAGTTCAGCCAACCACAGGACACTTGTTTTCTGTTCATTTGTAAATTAATATAACTGGAAGTGAAGATTGTCTCTGAAAAGAGCAAATTCACTTTCCTCCCAATATAATGAAATTATGTTTGGGAAAGCCTCTGTTGATGTCCAAGAATCTTTATGAGCCTTTTCAAGCCATTGTTTTCTTCTCACAAATGAGAACTTGCTGATGCCAAGGAGTAATGAACTGGAAAGCCACATGGCTACTTTGTTCTTAAGCTGGCCTGCTGGGGGAGGAAACGTATGACTTCCTTAAGGCTGGCTTTCCTTCTCTTTGCTGTTTTCCCTCTTTTATCTGCCCCTTCTCCCCTTATTCCTCATGCAATAAATAAAGGCTTTGGAATAGACTGATTTGGGTACAAATTTCCTTCTGCCAGTAGTTGTGTGGTCTGTTAGTACTACTGTGTGGACATGATACTTAATCTCACTGAGTCTCAGTTTTCTCATCTGCACATAGAGATGATACATTCATTCCTCACTCTGTCTCCTAAAAGAATCTATCTTCCATTCAGACATCTCACTCCATCCTCTGTAACTCTTGCGACTCGCAGGGGTGGGCAAGACCCCCAGATCCAGCGATGAGATTCAAACTGTCACAGTTAATATTAGTCATCATTTCCTCTGGAGAGCAAGGGGTTTGGGAGGCCAGGCTGCCCCCATCAGAGCTTGAGATCACTGATAGATTAGCTATGATGTAGGGAAGCAGCTTTCTTAATCTGCCCCCTGGAAGCATGCTGACTTGGAGATTTTATCCATCAGATGACTTGGAGAAGATACCCTGCAGATGAAGCTGTCACACCAAAAGGAGACAAAAGAATAGGAGAGAACTGAAGTTTGGTTCCTGATATATCTGTACTGGATCTGCACTTCTCAAACATGAGATAAAATCCTTTATCCTCAAACTAATGTGCACGCACGCGTGTGCATGTGTGTGCGCCATGTGCTGTGCTCAGTCACTCAATCATGTCTGACTCTTTTTGACCCCATGAACTGTAGCCCTCAAGGGTCCTCCGTCCATGATGTTTCCCAGGCAAGAATAGTGGATTGGGTTGCCATTTCCTTCTCCAGGGAATCTTCCCAACCCCCAGGGACTGAACTTATATCTCTTGTCTCTTGTATCTCCTGCACTGGCAGGTGGATTCTTCATATATGAAATGGCTACCCACTCCAGTACTCTTGCCTGGGAAATCCCATGGACAGAGGAACCTGGCAGCCTACAGTCCATGGGATCACAAAGAGTTGAACACGACTGAGTGACTCACACACACACACACACACACACATATATCCAAAGCAACCTAATATATGTGAAAAACTAAATGTGATAATTCAGTTCAGTTCAGTTCAGTTCAGTTGCTCAGTTGTGTCCGACTCTCTGCGACCCCATGAATCGTAGCACACCAGGCCTCCCTGTCCATCACCAACTCACGGAGTTCACTCAGACTCATGTCGATCGAGTCCATGATGCCATCCAGCCATCTCATCCTCAGTCGTCCCCTTCTCCTCCTGCCCCCAATCCCTCCCAGCATCAGAGTCTTTTCCAATGAGTCAACTCTTCGCATGAGGTGGCCAAAGTACTGGAGTTTCAGCTTTAGCATCATTCCTTCCAAAGAACACCCAGGGCTGATCTCCTTCAGAATGGACTGGTTGGATCTCCTTGCAGTCCAAGGGACTCTCAAGAGTCTTCTCCATTACCAGGTCTTAAAAACCACAGAAAGCATGAAGATGTTGCTAGCATGTTTTGATTTCTAAAAGCAAGAGATCCTCTCTATTTATTCAAGGCATGGAGGGGTTTAGTGTAAGGAGACACATGTGTGAAAGAGAAAACTGGATTATTAGCCACTTGTCCGGTCGCTGCATGTGGGCTAAGTAGCTTCAGTTGTGTCCAACTCTTTGCAACTCCATGGACTTTAGCCCTTCAGGCTCCTCTGTCCATGGGATTCTCCAGGTAAGAATACCAGAGTGGATTGCTGTGCCTTCTTCCAGGTTATCTAGTCAGGGATCGAATCCAGGTCTCTTATGTCTCCTGCATTGGCAGGTGGATTTTTTACCACTAGTGCCACCTGGGAAGCCCTGTCCAGTCCTTGGATAGTTTCAAAATCCTCTGGGAAGAACAGGAATCACAGGACTTCTGAGACACATGATTCAGTGCTTTCCCAAGCGCTGGAACTCTTGAGGATTCTTTTTATGCCTCCAACTGAAGAAATTTGCTCACCCATACTCTAATGGGACCTAGGAGCTGTCCCTACAAATTCTTTCTGTACCAAGTGTCTCTGCATCAGGATCTCCCATTCCAACCCCAAAGACGAAAGATCTGATGGTTACATGGCCCCCAGGAGGCAAAGCTCTTAAGCCATCACCCACCGTATTGATTGGCTGTTCTGCCTTTAGTCCAGTCTTCCTACCAGAGTTCCTGGATCTCACAGCATAAGGTATGAACACTTATATTCACTTAAACAACTGTCACTTATCAAATGATTAATTTTTCACTTTGTGCTAGATTCTGCTCTAAATTCAGGTCATGAGTGAAATAATCAAATAGTTTTCCAAGTTAAGTTTTCTTTTTGGAAGTGGGGAGATGTGTGTATACTGATTTAACTTGAGTTGTAATACTAAAAAGGAAGTTCGGAGTAAGAAGTTAGAGGTGATATGTGTGAGAGGTGGTGCGTCTGATACATGGAAGGCAGGGAATGCCACTTTGGACTATATCTGAGTCAAGATCTAAACACAGCGTGGAACTTGAATATGGAAATAAAGTATTGGAAGGGAACCTCAGTACCAATGTCCTGGGAAGTGTTTACTTTGTTGACAAAACATCCTATAAGTCAGAATGGTTGCAGTGATGTGAGAATAGAAGCGGATAGTAGATTTAGACAGGTGGTTGATCAGAGCCCCCATCTTTCCAGAGTCCTTGCTGTTCAGTCATTAAGTCATGTCTGACTCTTTGCGACCCCATGGACTGCAGTACACCAGGCTCCCTGTCCTCCACTGTCTCCCAGAGTTTGCTCAGATTCATGTCCATTGAACCAGTGATTGAGTCAGTAATGCATTTCCTGAGTAGTGTCCTTAAGGAATAGATTTCTTTTCAAATAAGTTTTTTTTGTTTTGTTTTAGAATTTATTGGCATATAGTTGCTTTATAGTGTTGTCTTACTTTCTGCTGTACATGGTGAATGAGCTGTATATATATATATATCCCCTCCCTCTTGAACACCTCCCTCCCCCCGCAGCATCCTGCCCATCTAGGTCATCACAGAGGGCTGAGCTGAGCTCCCTGTGTTATACAGCAAGTTCCTGCTGGTTATGCTAGTTATCTGTTTTACAAATGGTATTATATACATGTTAATCCCAATTTCCCAATTCATCCTACCTCCCCTGGCCCCCATGTCGACACATCTGCCTAAACAGGCGTGCTTACGTGAAACAAACAAACAAAATATAACAGAGCTTTTAGCTAATTTCTACTCTAAGGTCATACATGTGTGCAAGCTAAGTCGCTTCAGTCATGTCTGACTCTTTGCGACCCCAAGGAATGTAGCCTGCCAGGCTCCTCTGTCCACAGGATCCTCCAGGCAAGGTCTATACAGGAGCACACATATTTACAGGACAGGGCCTTACCTACTGCATTCCCCAAAGTGTCACAGGGAATAAATGGGTTCCCAAGAGTCACTGGACCATTGGTTGTGAAGTGCACTCAAACTAAAATGCATCAGGAAGCAAGAGCTCTGAATCCAGTTGCCTGAGGTTCTGCATCTCAAAGTTGAGCATCCTCACTCAGCTCACCTGGTCTACAACTTGGTGCTGAGCTTGAGGCTCTCAGCAGCTCATCCTCATCACTGGGTTCATTGCTGATCATGGTTATTCCAGGTGCTTGGTCATGAACTCTCCTTCTCTCCTTGCTTAGGAGTGGGGTCAAACTTGTGTGGATACCCTGTGGCTTTTTTTCTGGTAGAGCGAACTGACACCCACATCTTGGACTTCAGTGTTTCATAGAATGAGGCCATTTGCCTCATTTCTTCCCATTAGATCCTATTAACGGGTTCAGGGTTTTCTCCTTCAGTTTCTGGTACTTCCCTATGGCTCTCAATCCTCTCAAACACACTTGTCTTCTGAGATGTCTCATTCTTAGCCAGTTAGAATCCCCTGGGGGAATCTGAAGCCATAGCAGGAGTCCTGCATGCCTCCTGCAACCTCAGCTGCTAGAAGATCGGAGCTTTATTTTGTAACCAGGACTAACCCTGGTGGCTCAGATGTAAGGAGTCTGCCTGCAGTGTGGGAGACCTGAGTTCGATCCCTGGGTCAGGAAGATCCCCTGGAGAAGGAAATGGCAACCCACTCCAGTATTCTTGCCTAGAAAATTCCATGGACAGAGGAGCCTGGGGGCTACAGTCCACAGGGCTGCAAAGAGTCAGACATGACTAAGCGACATCACTAATCTCACAGCCTCGCCTAGCACTGGCGTGTAACAGGTACATGGGAAATTTTGGTGACTGACAGTCTCTCTGGGGTCAGCACTATTGCCCTTGACCCTCAGTGAAAGCCACTCAGTCGTGTCTGACTCTTTTGCAACCCTATGGACTGTAGCCTGCCAGGCTCCTCCATCCATGGAATTCTCCAGGCAAGAATTCCAAGTTGATAGTCATTTTCTTTTCCAGGGGATCTTTCCAACCCAGAGATCAAACCTCCAGTATCCTACTTTACAGGCAGACTCTTTACTGGCTGAGCCACCAGGGAGGCACAGTCGCTCGACCCTCAGCTGAGCCCATTTACAGTTATTGTAGCCCTGTGGTCCTGCACATTGAAAAAGGATTTGTCCTCTGCCCAACAATATGAATCACTCTCTGGAATCTTGGCTGGGTTGAATGCACATGAGTTCAAATTTTAATAGTTTCCTGTGGTGTAATTAAAAAAAAAAAACCTGGTCTTTGTCCACAGTTCCTGATTCAATGCTTGTAAAGCCTTTCTGAGTAATAAGAGTGCTACTTGTATTTTAATAAGATGATTCATGGAAGAGAAGGGGCTAAATAACTTGGTCATCAGAAAGACCAAGTCATAATTAGAAAATTGGCATTTTCATTCCTGCTTCTTTACCTCCCTTGGGAGAAGAGAGGAACTGGAGATGGAGTTTGATCCCCAATGGCCAGTGATTCAATCAGTTATGCCTATGTATTGGAATCTCCATAAAAACCTCTAAAGGATGACGTTGAGGAGCTTCTGGGTTGGACACATGGATGTTCTGGGAGAGTGGTATACCATAGACTGTGTCCACTCCCTATGTCCTGTTCATCTCTTCTATTTGACTGTTCTTGAGTTGTATCTTTTGTAATAAACCAGTTGGATTCCCTGGTGGCTCAGATGGTAAAGCGTCTGTCCGTAATGTGGGAGACCTGGGTTAGATTCCCGGATCGGGAAGATTCCCTGGAGAAGGAAATGGCAACCCACTCCAGTTTTCTTGCCTAGAAAACCCCATGGATGGAGGGGCCTGGTGGGCTATAGTCCATGATGTCACAAAGAGTTGGACATGACTGAGTGACTTCACTTTCACTTTCACTTTCAATAGTAGGTGCTATCTTGAGCTCCATGAATTGTTCTAGTGAATTATTGAACCTGACTGGGGAGTTGTGGAAACTTCCAAATTTGTAGTTGGCCAGCTCGAAGTGTGAGTTGCCTGGGGTATGACTTGTGTGGGTGTGAAGTGTGACTTGCAGTGAGTGTCTGAAGTGAGGGCAGTCCTGTGGAACTGAGCCCTCAACTTGAGGGACCAGCGTTAATGTAGGTAGTGTCAGAACAGGACTGAGCTGTTGGACGTGCAGCTGGTGTTAGAGAACTGAAACATTGTTGGTCCTGGGAAAAGTCATGCAGTTCCCAAAAGGCAGCCTATTATCTCAATGTTCTTAAATTCTTCTTGTCAAAGATTAAGGATTAATTCTTGGAAGATTATTAGAATGGCAGTAGAGAAATATGATCTAAGAAACCCTATCTCTAGGGATAAGAGGCAGAGTGAAATAGGTCAGTGGCTGGGATTGGGTTCTGAATTGCTCAGTTTGGCTGGGGATGTAAGGTACTTGCAAAAACAAGCTAAATAAGCCAGAATTAAGATTGAGCCAAAGGCATAGAAAGTCTCAAGGATCAAAGCCTGTGAAAACAAGAACCAACATGTATGACCTTGGAGCCATAAAGGGTTGCTTAATCCAAGGGTCAGGATCTAGGCCAGGACTTAAGCCAGCAGGTACAGCCTGGGACTGGGTGAGGGATGGACAAGAGCGATGGTACTGAAAGGCCCTGGAGAGTCTTCATCTCCCTTTTATCTCTTAATTCGGGCAATTGAGAATCAGCTTCCCTAAGGGAACAGGCTCATCAGAGAGGTTACCTGGTATCTTATTCCAGCATAATGGAGAGGATCAGGATTGCAAGGAAATGGAAGGCCAAGTAGGCAGCCAACAGAAGTAATGGATGCCCTGTAGGATAAATAAAAAACAATTGTTCTCTGAATTCAGTAGACCGCCCTGCAGACACCATGCATGTTTACTTACCATGTCTGAGGATGATTGCCCTTGCGGCCTTGGGGAAAATTATTTAACAGGACGTCTGCTGCTTCTCCATTCCCGTGATGTGGAGTCACAGAAGGAACTCCTTGGTTCCAGGGATGGCTAAGGAAGCAGGTCTGAAGTTAGAAAGGTTCCACCATCAGTTGCGAGGTGAAATAGCATCCAGCTAAGGCCAAATGCTGGCTCTGCCACTTCCTGTCTGCGTGATTCATCAACAGGGACATCTCCCTGCTAAGAGGGTACTTTGTTGCTATTCAGTAAGTTTTTGTTGTTCACCCATATGTAAAGATAGACTATCAGGGTAGAAAAAATAATAATAACAAAAAAATTCCATTCTTGATTTCTGGTATCAGTTTCAGCTGTGTGTGTTAATTGTACCCTTCCATCCAGTTGTATGGACTCGCCTCAGCTCATCCCAAAGTATTATCTTTAGCTCAAAAATCTATTCAAACAGGAGCTTCTCCTTGAGCACCTGTAACCAAAGTGGTTAGGATCAGTGAGGCCTCTGAAGTGCTCAAACACCAAGACTAGGAAGAAAGAGCTAAGCAGGAGTCCGTATTTAGAAACAGGACACAGAATGTACAGTCCAAAGGGTGCTTCCCCATGGAAACTGAACATGGCGGAAGAACTTGCCTAAGGTTGCAAGGTTGGTCAGTTAATTGGCAGAACCTAGAGTAAAGACCAAGAATCTCAATATACTGTTCACTCCACTTTACCAAGTTGCTTTTGTATTACAGGCAGGTAAACATGATTTTTTTTTTTTCAAGGAAAGGAAAAAAAAATTAAGGCATTTTTGATCGTTTTTGTTGTTATTCAATACTGTAATTTTAGCACATAAGTACTTCCTAGAGGGGGGAAAATGGAAAAATCCCATACCACCCATCATTCACCCTCCCCTAGGTGGTATTTATACCCCCTCATCAGAGGCAAAATGTGGCTTATTGAGTCAGAGTCAGAATAAAACCCTTGTCATCCTCTCACTTGGTTGCCAGGAAGGAACCTTTCTTCTAACGCAGGTTGCATTAAGCAAAAGTGGTTGTGTGTTTGAAATTAAATCACTCAAATATGATTAAAAACTGGATACGTGAGCTTCCGTTGGGGTGCCTACTTGAATGGGGCACCATACAAAATCAAGTTGTATTGTATTGTACGGAATGACTTTGTATTAATGTTCAGAATAACAAGGTCCTGCTGAGAGCCCTTCATGTTTCTGAATGGTGCTCGGAGTTTGTCAAAATTTTTCAGGAAGGGATCTGCACCGCCCTGACTGCATGAACAATAGTTTTGTTTTTTTTTTTTTTAAAAAGATCGGTGAATTAAAATGACATTTTTTTACATTACTCTTCAGGTTTTGAGCTTCAGTAAAATGAGAACCTAGGGAATCTCATGCTTGCACATTTACCTTCTTTGTATTTGTGAGTTTAACTGAGCCATGCAATGTGACAGGAGGCACTTGGGTTGTGTAGCCATGTGTCAGGGGCCAGCTCTCCTGCTTACCAGCTCTAACAGTTTCCTTGTTTATAAAGAGAGACATAAAGATAGCAAGTTTAAGAGGCTGTTGCAAATAACGAAGAAATGAATTTTGCGGAAAGTTTACAGCACATAGGAAGGAAAATTGCAAACACACAATGGAGAATGAGTAAGAGACAAAGAAAAACATAAATAAATAAAGTGCAGCCTTCTTGCATTAGTTTGCTAGGGCTGCCAGAACCAAGCACCACCGATGGGATGGCTTAAACAGAAATGTATTTTCTGGCAGAGCTAGAAGTCCAAGATCAAAGTGTCAGAGGGGTGGGTTTCTTCTGAGACTTCTCTCCTTGCAGATGGCTGTTTTCTTATTGCCTCTTGACACGATCTGTGCTCTGCAAATGCATACCCCTGGTGTCTGTCATGAGTTCAAAGATCCCCCTAAGGACACCAGTGAGATTGGATTAGGGACCACTCTTAGGATCTCATTTTAACTTAGTTACTTTTTAAAGTCCCTATCTTCAGAAATAGTCACACTCCAAAGTTCTGGAGGTCAAAGCTTTAGCATGTGATTTTTTAGAGAATGCAGTTCAACCCACAACAAACCCATCTTATAGTTTTAACTCTCAGTTCAGTTCAGTTCAGTCACTCAGTCGTGTCCGACTCTTGGCAACCCCATGAATCATAGCACGCCAGGCCTCCCTGTCCATCACCAACTCCCGGAGTTCACTCAGACTCATGTCCATCAAACCAGTGATGCCATCCAGCCATCTCATCCTCGGTCGTCCCCTTTTCTTCTTGCCCTCAATCCCTCCCAGCATCAGAGTCTTTTCCAATGAGTCAACTCTTCGCATGAGGTGGCCAAAGTACTGGAGTTTCAGCTTTAGCATCATTCCTTCCAAAGAACACCCAGGGCTGATCTCCTTTAGAAAGGACTGGTTGGATCTCCTTGGAGAAGGCAATGGCACCCCACTCCAGTACTCTTGCCTGGAAAATCCCATGTATGGAGGAGCCTGGTGGGCTGCAGTCCATGGGGTCGCTGGGAGTCGGATAAGACTGAGCGACTTCACTTTCGCTTTTCACTTGCATGCATTGGAGAGGGAAATGGCAACCCACTCCAGTGTTCTTGCCTGGAGAATCCCAGGACAGGGGAACCTGGTGGGCTGCCGTCTATGGCATCGCACAGGGTCAGACATGACTGGGGCGACTTAGCAGCAGCAGTCCAAGGGAATCTCAAGAGTCTTCTCCAACACCACAGTTCAAAAGCATCAATTATTCGGCTCTCAGCTTTCTTCACACTCCAGCTCTCACATCCATACACGACCACTGGAAAAACCATAAGCTTGACTAGACGGATCTTCATTTAAATATGTTATACATGTAAAAGTAAAATTAAATCAAAAATTTCTAAAGCAATACATATATATATATATTTATTTAAATACAATTCTGGCCAAGATAGAATAAATCAACTATGACAAGTAAAATAATTGAACATAATATAAAATGAAACTACCTAGGGATTCTGGAAACTAATCAGAAAGGTGCAAGGGGTTTGTAAACAGAAGTAAACACATGAGTAACTTTTCATTACTGGGATATTTTCAGGGTTTTCTTTTTTTCCTCCTTCATCTCCCAGCTTGACTCAAGAATGACTTAAATGATCAAGTATAGAGTGGGCATGGGAAAAAAAAAAAAGCTTCTAGTGAAGCCCTCTGTTTCGAGCCAGAGGACAGAGACAAGGGCACATCAGAGAGTATGAGATAATTTCGTCCTCCCTTTTACGTTTTTTCCCCTCTTCCAGTCATGTTGTGAGGGCAATCACAGCAGCATCACAGACATCTGGAATTCCAAGAGAAGACCCTGCTCTCTGTTAAAGGGATGCTAAGAAAATACTGTTTGAAGAGAATATTTGAGAGAATACTCTTACTACTTTGCACTAAGGTTGTCTTAATGACATGGAATTAGTCCTGTGTCTTTGAGAGCTAATATCTAGAGAAAACACTGTCTTTCTCACCAGAGGAAATGGAAAAAGAGGCCTCTGAAAGTTTGTGTGGAGGAAAATACAAAGAGGAGCGGTCTGAAAGGGTTCCCTATTTCTATGCATGAATCTACATAAGCTCCAGACTCATTCCTGGACCACTCATGGGTGGAGCAGAGCCAAAGAAGCTGAACAAAGGCTTTAGGAACCAGACTCTGAAATTACCCACAGACTAAACTTCAGAGTAACTTCTGGGTGGTACATGTGCAGAGACAGTGCATAACAAGTGTTGGTGAGGATGTGAAAAAAGGGAATCCTCAGGCACTGTTGGTAATGTAAATTAGTACAGCCACTATGGAAACATTATGGAGATTCCTCAAAAATTTAAAAATTAGAACCTGTTGGATATTATCCATCAATTGTACTACAGGGTATTTATCTGAAGAATACAAAAACACTAATTAGAAAAGAAATATGCACCCCTATGTTTATTGCAGCGTTATTTACAATAGCCGAGATACAAGTCAACTAAATGTCCATCAACTGATGAATGGATAAAAAAAGATGTGGTATATATATATATATATATATATATATCCAAACAGCAGAGCAAGGAACTTGAAAACGTAACTGATGTTAGAGTCACCAACCACACAAGGTAAGATAGAGTACAGTGTCAGTCTAATCAGGGTGATTGCCAGTTAAAACAAAACAAAAATAAATGTTCTCTGTGGGATTTTAACTGAACTCAGAGCCTCACAAAATAATAGTTCAAATGTCCAGAAGTCAATCCAAAATTCACTTGATAAACACAAATAAACAAAAATCTGACCAATTCTATAAAGTTAAGGCAGTCATTATATTCCAATCTCAAGATCAACCATATGTTGGAATTGCCAGACAAAGCCTTTAAAGCAGCTATTATGAAATCATCCTTGAAATAAAGGCAAATACTCGAAACAAATGTAAGGGCAAAAGTTCTGAGCAGAAAAATAGAAACAATAAAAAGGAACACAATGGACATTTTAGAAGTGTCAAACTCAATATATAAATAAAAATTCACTGAAAAGACTCATAGCAGAATGGAGATGAAATAGGAAAGAATCAGTGTGCTTGAAGATAGATGAATAGAAATTATACAGTCTGAAGGACAGAGAAAAAAATAAAAAATGAGCAGATTCAGAAACCCATGAGAAAGTTTTAGAGGTCTAACAATAATATTGCAGAGGAACAACAACAAAAAATAGGTATGGAAATAAATTTTGAAAGAAATAATGGCTAAAATCTTCCTATATCTATCTATCTAGAAAGATTCAGAACATTCAGCAAAATGAAATCAAGATAGGCTGAAATATGTCCAGCAAAGTAGTTTAAAATGCTGAAAACTAAAGACAAATTACAAAAAATATCCCCATAAATAAATAAATTACATGCAAACGAAAAACAATTCAGAATGACTAAGGGTTTTCCTTAGTGTCATTAGTGCTATTTCCTTAATGCCATTCCATGCTCCAGTGGACCACATTTTGTCAGAACTCTCCACCATGACCAGCCGATTTGTGTGGCCCTACAAGGCATGGCTCATAGTTTCCTTGAGTTAGACAAGGCTCTGATCCATGTGATCAGTTTGATTCATTTTCTGTGATTGTGGTTTTCATTCTGTCTGCCCTCTGACAGATAAGGATAAGAGGTTAATGGAAGCTTCCTGATGGGAGAGACTGACTGTGGGGGAAACGGTTTTATTCTGATGGGTGGGGCCATGCTCAGTTCAGTTCCAGTTCAGTTCAGTTACTCAGTCGTGTCTAGCTCTTTGGGACCCCATGGACTGCAGCTTTCCAGGACTCCCTGTCCATCACCAACTCCCAGCGTATACTCAAACTCATGTCCATTGAGTTGGTGATGCCATCCAACCATCTCATCCTCTGTCATCCCCTTTCCCTCCTGCCTTCAATCTTCTCCAGCATCAGGGTCTTTTCCAATGAGTCGGTTCTTTGAATCAGGTGCCCAAAGTATTGGAGCTTCAGCTTCAGCAGCAGTCCTTCCAATGAATATCCAGGATTGATTTCCTTTAGGATTGACTGGTTTAATCTCCTTGCTGTCCAGGGGACTCTCAAGAGTCTTCTCCAGCACCGCAGTTTGAAAGCTTCAATTCTTTGGTGCTCAGCAGGAAAGGCAACCCACTCCAGTATTCTAGCCTGGAGAGTTCCATGGACTGTATAGTCCATGGGGTCGCAAAGAGTTGGACAAGACTGAGCAACTTTCACTTTCACTTTCACAGCCATCTTAATGGTCCAACTCTCACATCTATACATGACTACTGGAAAAAGCATAGCTTTGACTATATGGACCTTTGTCAGCAAAATGATGTCTCTGCTTTTTTAATATGCTGTCTGTTTGTCATAGCTTTTCTTCTAAGGGGCATGCATCTTTTAATCTCATCACTGCAGTTACCATCCACAGTGATTTTGGAGACCAAGAAAATAAAATATGAATGAATGCAAAAGACAAAATTATAATATGGTCTGGATGCAATTCTAAGTATAGAGATGCAATATATGCAATACAACAACTTTAACATAAAGTGGAAAAGGGAAAAGTTTAAATGTAACTGCAAGTAAAATCTAAAACTGTGTAGTAATTTTATTTTTTATTTTTTTTTTAATTTATTTATTTATTTTTAATTTTTACTTTACAATTCTGTATTGGTTTTGGCATAGATTGACATGAATCCACCAGTTCAGTCACTCAGTTGTGTCCAACTCTTTGGGACCCCATGAACTACAGCATACCAGGCCTCCCTATCCATCATCAACTCCCAGAGCTTGCTCAAGTTCATGTCCATTGAGTTGGTGATGCCATCCAACCATCCATCCTCTGTCGTCCCCTTCTCCTCCTGCCTTCAATTTTTCCCAGCATCAGGGTCTTTTCCAATGAGTTAGTTCTTCGCATCAGGTGGCCAAAGTATCGGAGCTTCAGCTTCAGCATCAGTCCTTCCAATGAATATTCAGGACTGATTTCCTTTAGGTTGGTCTGATTATTCTATGTAATGTGAGAACAGCAAACAAATAACTTTTTTGGTAATATTGAAAAGTGGCTTATTTGTCACAAGACAGTGAGTACTTGTATGTGTGTTCTAAGTTGCTTCAGTTGTGTCTAATGTTTTACAACGTTATGGACATATAGCCCATCAGGCTCCTCTGTGAATCCTCCAGGCAAGAACACAGGAGTAGGTTGCCATTTCCTCCAACAGGGGATCTTCCCGACCCATGAATCAAACTAGCGTCTCATGTCTCCTGCATTGACAGATAGGTGTTTTACCACTAGCACTGCCACAGATAAAATATCAAAGAATTAAGTAAAAACCAATCTGATAAAGATAAAAAAATAACATAAAAATATTTAAAAATAACTAGATACTCAAAAAAGAACAGAAAATTTAGAAGACCCAAATAGAATTATAACCTTAAAAATTAAAACTATAAAATTTAAAACTCAAAAGATAAGTTATATAATAGATTAAAATCAGATAAAGAAAAATGGTAAACTAGAGGACAGATTTCTTATGGCCCATAGAATCAACAGTTCCAAGAGCAGTCAGTTGAGTCAGACCAGAGAACAAAGCACAGTTTCAAATTGCTGGAGGAAAGAAGAGTCCAGTAGGAATTCTACAACCAGCTAATCTATCATACTAGTGTGAAGGTAAAATAAAGACATTGTAAGAGAAATGAGAATTTACCAGAAAGAGAACTTTCTGAAAGAATAACTCTCTTTCTTGCTCACACACACTTATGTCCAGAAATAACGAGGTATTAAAATATGAAATATTGCCTAAAATAAAGGATTTTTCTCTTGTTCCAGAAGTGAGAAAAGATATTTTTCAATTTTTGACTGTGTTAAATCAAAGATGAAAGATAATATAAGCACAATAATAGAAGGACTAATTTATAGCTTGTTGGGGTAAAAAAGGAATAGAAAATACTTTATCAATTCAATAGAAAATAAAGATTAAAATGGAACAAAAAACTTAATAAATATAAAACATAAAAAACTATAACACAATACAGACATATCAGTAATCATAATAAATGTAAATGGGCTTAAGTTGCCAGATAAGAAGATACACTGTCAGATTGTACAAGAGAGAGAAAAACAAAGATAATCACTTAATAAAATTTGAAAATCTCAAAAGACTGAGAAAAACTAACCAGAAGAAAGGTTGTGTAGCTGTTTTAATATCTGGAGGAGAAAAAAAAAAAGGACAGAAGTTCAAAAGTATTATGTATTTATGCTCAGTCACGTCTGACTTTTTGTAGCCCCATGGACTGTAGCCCACCAGACTCCTCTGCCCATGGAATTTCCCAGACAGGAATACTGGAATGGGTCGCCATTTCCCCCTTCAGGGAATCTTCCCGACCCATGGATTGAACCAGCCTCTCTTATGTATCCTGCTTTGCCAGGTGGGTTCTTTACCACTAGTACCACCTGAGAAGACCCAAAAGTATTATAGGGAACAAAAACGCATCAGGAAGATGTTGTAATTTAGGATTTACACAATCCAATTTTATACCCTCATATTAAATAAAAGAAATGACAGAATAGGAATAAAAAGCTGAAAAATCTAATATTATATTGGAAGGAATTAATATGCCTCTCTGATGTCTCAGGAACAAAATAATAAAGATATAGAACATTTAAATAACATAATTGCTGAGTGTGATGTAATGAAACATACAGAACCTTGTACCATCTAAACTGGAGATTAAATGTTCATTTTGAGCCTGTATGGAGAATACACATATGATTATTTCCTAGACCATAGATCTCAAATGTTTGCCAGAATGTGAAACAAAGGAATCTTTCATGCCCTAGCAGCTCATGTCTATGTTGGAACAGCCGTTTTGGAGAGCAATTTGGCAATAGCTAATAAAAGTAGAAAAGCACATACCTGTGCATCGTCACTTGTACTTTTAGAAAATTTCTCTCCATTGCACAAGGATTCATGTACCAGAATCATATTGCAGAATTGTATGAAATTGTGCAAAATTGGAAACACCCTTAATGTCTATCAACCAGAGGCTGAATAAATAAGTTGAATCATATCATACAAGGTAATATTACCAAGCTGTTGAAGCAGTTAAAATTAATGCGCTACAGCTTTGTGAATCAACATGGACTGATTTCAAAAACCCACTCTTCCAAATCCCCTTTCTAAAACCTTGGGGGGCCACATGTGGTGTGTTTCAGAATTCTTTTTTTTTTTTTTTTCATTTCAGGGAGGCACATATTTATATTTTGGTAACACCACTCCCCTCCCAAACCTGGGCCAACAGTATAAAACCAAGAATATCAGTATTTATACAGAAAAAAATATATTAAAAAAATAAAGTAGAATAAATCAAGGCCATAAATAGTCTCATGTCAATTCTGGTCGTATTTTACCACATAATGGGTTCAGGTTAAGTTAGACTTTGCTGACAAATATATTATAGAAAAAAAAATTGCTTTTGACTCCTTTTGATCCTGTGGTCTTAGTAAGAGATTCTGGTTTTATATTCAAGGAAAAAATTGCAATAATAATATTTTAGATAGCACAATATTATGATAGCATAATAGACATATTGTATATTTAACATATATAATATGTTGTATTGTTAAAACATGCTTAGCAATACAATATATTTTATGGCAATATGCACATGTAGATACTTATAAAAACTACTCAAGGGACTGATATTTGCCAAGTTGAAAAAGAATGTTTTTATTGCTGGGGAGAAAACAAAAAAATGAAATTAGTGAAAGGGACTAAGAGAATTCAACTGTTTCTGTCTTGTCTTCTCATTGTTGTTTTGTTTAAATAAAAAGATGTGGGTGGGGGGTGGTCTGCTTATAAACTACACCACTAACAGAAACACAATATTTAATCCGATGGAAATAATGAGAAGAGATACTCCAGGCAGAAAGAAAAGAACATGAAGGTCTCTGATGTCTGCAAGAGGATGACATAAACCCAGATCATAATATGGCTGCTTGGCTAGGGAACAGGCTTCTTTTTAGATGGGGTAAGACATGAAACAAAATATCTAGGCATTCTGGAGGTGATGGGATCCAGGGAACAGTATGGTCATATGTGTGGCTTCCAACAGATGGATAGTCGAGGTACTTTACAGATACGGCTACTGTTATATATGTGTCTCTGGACGGCAAATTCTCTTGACACATATCCTCCTTTTAGATCTTCCAAAAATTACTCTGAAGTAGGTCAGGGCAGGCACTACGTCTCCATTTTGAGAGGAAAAAAAATTCAATTTGTAAAGATCCCTGTAAAACCTGCTCCAAGTTATAAAGGAGAAATAAGCAAATTCAGATCGTCTGATATGATCCATACAATAGTCTGTTTTCTCTCCCAACAGTTGTCATCCCAACAGGAGGGCAAAGAAATAATTAGGGATGTCTTTGAGATAATTTTCTTGATTGCCAAGAAAGAGGTTTTATTTCCCCCCCACAAAAAGTGATAGAAAAGATTCAGTTATTGAAAAGTTTGGATAAGAAATTCTGGAAATAAGCAAGCTATTTTTTTTTTAGAATTTCTCCAAGTAGGAAGATGATGGGAGGATAGTAAGAAGTGGACCCTGGAGTGTGAT